>NC_142985.1:3772500-4397500 GCF_061535395.1 Colias eurytheme
TGTAAAATTATTTTTTTGTACAAATAAAATAATATAATTAAAGACGTACCAGCGTGTCGGTGGTGGTGCGCGTGCGCGGCGTGCGAGGGCTGCGCGCGCGGCGGCGGCGGCGGGTAGCGCGTGCCGCCCAGCGCCGCGCTCGCCGCCGCGTGCTGCGCGCGCTTTATTGACGACCCCTGCACATATAAGAGTATTGGATAAATAAATGTATGCGTGTACTAGTGTACACACGTAAGAAGTGAAACTTCTTTATAACCTTATTTTTCAAAAAATAATTTACTATATGCAACTTGTAAAATGTTACACTACATTTTTTTCCAACCCCGATAAAGAAGTTTCACTTCAATAAATATTTTGGAAAAATTTTCACACACGGCACGATCTGATCCTATACTAAGCTTTCGCTTGTGTTATGGGAACCAAATGGCTAATAAACATAGATATATAATTTTAAATAAACACTTATATATGTAGATAATTTACACCCAGACACAAGAATAAATCATCATATTTCAAATTCATAAATTTTTGATAGTTTATGTAATAATAATTTATCTTACCTCAGCTGTATATTCCTCAGTATCACCCAAACGGAGTGTTACTGTGAATACTTTCTTGTGAGCGGGTCCTGTCTCTGATGTGAGGCGATATTGATGCTTAATCTGAAAAACAAATCATACTATCGTTATTATCGGATGTTTCATTATAGAAATAAACAAATATCATGATGAGCATTCTATAATGCACCACCAACAAATTGCACACACAGGTCAGAATCGATTGCTCTGACCGTATACTAATAAAGTTCGTGAACTACACGAGATCACTTTATTTATATATAGCTTGCTATAACTTCACTTATTGGTTCATCGTTCGTCAACTAACTAACCTCTCATCGCTCAATCCAAACACATAAGATGGTGGATTACCTTATTGTACCTGGCCAGCTCGTTGACCAGGCACATGGGAGTCTTCTCTTTACTGTTGGCCGCGGCCTGCGGGCGGGCCGCCTCGCCCTCGCCCGCGGCCGCCTGCGCCTGCGCATCCTTGTCACCCTCCGCACCCGATGTGACCGGCTTCTCTTCTTGAGAGGGCTCGGTGCTTGGCAACGCGCTCTGTGCTACTGGGGTCACTGCTGCGGAGGGTTATTTTAGTTAAAGAAGTTTCTACTTGGTTATGATGTGTGGTTTCCTGAATTTCATACTCAGTGGGGGCTAAAGATAAGGAAGGATTTCATTTCATTTCATTTCAAGGTTTAGCAAGATACAGACAGTGTCTATAATGGAAATTAGTCAATGAAACGGATGTTTTATGTATCTGATGTATATTGCAAAATGAACAGAAAAAGTTATACAGAAAAAAAAGTTATTTGTTTTAAATATGGTTATCCTTTATTGAACAAAATGTGACGGAGAGCTTTGAGTTTTGCATAAACCAGGCACTAGGTTACAGAAAACTGCTTTATTTAAAAAGTGTACATATTCATCTAAAATCACTCTTTTTCTTTACAACTATAATCTACAAAACTATAAACAACAATACATTATATGACATCTAACAATTACTTAAAAACTACAAAAATACATTTGCTACGCAATCTATCAAATCAAAGCTATATTGACACCAATTGTGCAAATAAAATAACGTAACACTAAACTATGGTACAATAAACTAAACGAAATAAAAATAAAAAACTAAAATATCAAAACGAAAATCTAATTCTTCATTACACAATAACTACTACTGTGTACAAAACACAACTGACCAAAGTCCGAGGTTAGCTTCGTCTGCAAAGGTCTTATTGGCGACGGCGGTCGGCATAGACCTAAAGTTCAACATTAAATAGAGTTTATCTGAAAATTATATTATTTTGTAATCTATTCTTAAAGAGTCAAAAAAGTTTTTTTAATTAAATATTTTAATATGGGTTGGGAGTCAATTTATTCAATTAAAACATTTCTGAATATATTATCCATATCACTTCAAAATGGAAGACACAATGCTAAGAAAAGATGTTACTCATATTTTTTGAATCACGATTTCACTGCCAATTCATCCCACGGATAATGCTTATATTTAATTTACTATTTGCAAGTAAATATATAAATATTGCATTAATAAACATTATTTTGAAATCCACTTTTTTTCAGATAATGCTAATAAATTAGAACCAATTCATTTAATTCAAAAAAATTCACAGGAATAGCATTATTTATCATAAAAAGAATCTGAGTCCCACAAATGGGTACATAATAATTAATTATCAACTCCACATACCAGTGGTCTGATGTGTGGTGTGCGGTGTGTGCGGCGTGTGCGCGGCGTCGTTGTGCGCGTGCGCGGGCGGCGCGTGCGCGAACGGCGGCACGGGCGGGCCCGCGGGCCCGTAGCCGCTGTTCATCGGGTACGGCCGCCGGAGTGGACGCGTTTGCTGCGTACATATACACATTTATTAATAACTAGCTGCGCTTCGCCGTTTCACCCGCGTGGCTCCACCCCTGTTGGTCGTAGCGTGATGATATATAGCCTAACCTTCCTCGATAAATGGGCTATCTAACATCGAAAGAATTTTTCAAATCGGACCAGTAGTTCCCGAGATTAGCGCGTTCAAACAAACAAACTCTTCAGCTTTATATTCTTATTATAGAATTATAGATGTACACACAGATTATGATACGAAACTAACAAAAATGTAACATTACATTAAATAAATAAATAAATATACAAACAAACAAAATAAAAAAAAACAAATACTTGAAAATATGTAAGTAATTTGAAAAACATGTGAATAGTACACCACACAACTTGTTCAAGGTACAAAATTCTGTCTGTTTAAAGCTCCAATGAATATATTTTTCATGTTACAACTTGTCTGCAATTTGATTGTATTTCACAAGTTGACTGTCCTTTTCAATATATACCATAACTATACGTCATTTTACAGTTTAACATGTACAATCAATGTACGGGCCTATCCCGTACGTGTGTATGATTAATTAATATTGAAATAAAAGAGTTATTTAAACTATGTATATAAAACTTGTATTAAACTGAATATAATAACTATATAATGGATGGATGAGTCACGCGAGGTACTCTTAATGACCGTCGACGATGAACTGATTTTAATTTAATATAAAGTGTAAAATGTTGGATACAATTTGCAAGCAAAGCGCCTTGTTGCACTTTGGACGTGCTTGCTCGTACATATTCCCGGGCGGGAAAGATGAGGGTTAGTATGAGATGAGGTGACCCCATGATACAAGGTGATAACAATTTTTTCTTAATTATAGTGAACCCCATGATTAGTAGTACATAATTATTTCTTAAACTATAACTTATACAGATTAAATATTCTACGGAAACACTAAAGCTAGGTGTCTGTTTCACCATTAGGTACACACTATAACACTAGAACATTCAATTTGTTTACACTATACTGCACTTTCACTGTGGAATGGAGGGCCAGGCTCACCGGAGCCGGCCGCGCCAGGGCCGCGCGCCTGCTGCTGCACTGGAACCGCTAACCGCTTGCAAACATTATCCACCGAGTCCAGGGTAGGAAATAATATATGTATCGCAGCGTAGTATTACCTACTTGATTGGATCAGCATTTTCATGTATTAAATAATTCCTTGATATTCTTGATCTTAATCTTGATGTTATGCTTACGAGAGATATCATTTGTAGAGGCTGTATATGTTTAATTGTATATTATTGTTTACATTGAGTCATTAACAGGCTATTATTCGCTCGCTTCGTGCCGAGCAACATGACTCCGTAGCAATATGATCGCGATTGTATTCTTCCACAAATCTTATCTGGGTATTTCATATATTTTTCCATGGCCTTATTGCCTTCGAATTAGGGTTGAGTATTGTAATATCCAACTAACCACCAATCGTCTCTAATTATTTGCATGTATTTAATGCGATCAAAATAAAAACTATTGTTACTAAGTTAAGGTAATTTACTTATGTTATAAAACCATGACCTACAGCTATCATAATACAAAATAATTATAAAGAAAGTGCAACGGATGCAAAACTAAACGTTTAATAATTTCGCACGGGTTTAATAAGTTTGTTAATTGTTTATATCCGTACAAGGGATTTGATTTACGTTATCATTCACGGGTAACCTACATAACTTAACAACGGGCCGTTTCATGAAACCATTTTTGGTTATAAGCGTCACGACTCTTACATAGCCGTCGCTGCCAGGGTAGCCAGGCAGGCCTGCTATGTAATATACTTTAAGAATATACTTTAAGAACCTTCTAACATTCTAACATTTTAATTGATTTAATTGTTATTTTTAATTATTGCTATAAGTGTAGGTTTATAATTGTTGCATGTTGTGTTCGCTCCTAGAAGGCCGTCCAACTAAAAGTCACAATGATTGTGATTGTATTTTCACTATTTCTAAATGTTGGAACGTCCAGTTAGCGGACCAAAAAAAAAAAGACATGTAAATTATATGATAATTGTAATAAAAAAGCAATCACCGGTGGCACATTGTGGTGTTGTGCTGGCGGGTGGTGCATGGCGCGTATGGGGTGCGGCGGGCGCTGCGCCGGCGGGTGGTGCACCGGCATCGCGCCCATGCCGCTCATCTGCCCGTGCGCGCCCATGTTGCCGCCCGCTGACGGACCCAGTGGTACTCTGTGTGTACACTACACTTTAAACTTGGTACTCACTTGCAAAAATTGGTTGTTTGTAAAGTAGGTTTACGATCGAGATTTTTACGTGATAATGTCTTATTGGTGGCAGCGCTCGATATGAGACGGGAGGTCGGTCTGTCTCTCTCTCGTTATACCTGCGATCGCGCTCGTGAGGTTTTGGTGTGACACAAGTTACTGAACATGTCACCTGACTAAAACGATTTTAAAAACGTTATCAAGTCAAAAGTCCAAAAAACCTTACTGGTTTCACTATACAACTGTGGTCTGAGACTGATTTAATGATTTTACTTTACACACATTCAGACACTTTTACATTCAGTAATCTAACAATACATATATGTTAATAATCGTAAATACACTAGGCATTTCTATAACATGTGGAGATGTGGAATTAAAGCAATTCTAGCATGCACTAAAATTACTTGACTTAATCAAAACTGTAATTATATATCATTGCTGGTAATATCAAAATGAACATATTATTATTAAGAACTGTGAAAAAAACATCTCAAGAAAATCAAGGAACTATTTCCAAATTTAGAATTCAAACCGCAAATTAAAACATTTTTCATTTTGCATTTGTCTAATAATTTCATTACCTGTCAATAAAACTATCAATAATTTAAATGATAATTTTCTTCAATAATCAGGTTATTTAATTTGAACAAACACATGTCACACCACATAGTAATATACAAAATTCTACTCCATTTTCACAATCACAACTAGAAATTCACTCAGTAACAATACTAAAAATAAAATAGAAACCTTGCACAATTTCACTAGTCTTGTATAAAATGTCCATGAGAAATTCGAAAGTCTTTCAAGGGGACCGTTTAGAGAGGAGCCTGCTGTGGTACTGTTATTCCAACTGGCCGTTCGTTCAATAGACGCTATATATCAGGCTGAACACAAAACTCAGTGTTCGATCAGCTTGGATCAAAGCTGCAGTCATATGTTCCATTCATGACCAGTTTAAGTAACAAAGAGAGCCGCAAAGGACCCTCCACATATCAACAAATTACACATAATTTGCATATGAATGCCGCCGCCGGTCTATAGACTGGATAAAACAGAGGGATTTTATTTTCATTGAACAGTGCCAATGTTTGAGTGAACCATTCTTCAAATCTCAAGTAAGATATAAAAAGCAAGATACACCTTGTATTATTTGACATAATGTGTACTTAAGGGGATTTTAGGCAGATTGAATGTAGGATTATTCTAAATTAAAAATAAATTAGAATAAATAAGTATTTGAATTGAATAAAAGCTAAGAAGGTTTTATTAAATTCATCATTCATGGAATTGATAAAGTCTTATTAGATACTGGACTGTTATGATACACAGGGCTTTTTATATTTGAATATTAACTTTTATCTTTGAATTAGGTATATTAAATTGGATAAAATGTTTCAGAGAGTATATTTATAAGTTGAACAATATACTGAAGGAAAAAACAGAGCCCATATTTTTTTTAAGGATCATTCACATAGGTAAGTTGAAATTAAATAAATAACAAAAGTAGACATCTTCTTCAAATGTCCCAAAAAAAAAAAAATTCAAAATTCAAATGGCATAAATGGGGAATTTAAATTATTTCAATAAATTTAATGGAAAGTTACATATTTAAAAAATGTAATATCGGGAAAAATTATTTCTTCTTTGAACCAACTATACTGTCTGTTTTTATTTAGCGCCGAATTTGTGTTTTGTGGACATGTCACGTATTGAACTAAGTATGGTATTAGATATTTGATTAGATAGATTACATCGACACCACACACATTAATTTAATAGACTCATAATTTGAAATTATATTAATAGTTTAATGCAAATTAAAAAGAAATAAGCTGTTTATGTGAGTAGCAAAACAAAATAATAAAAAGCCGAACGTTACCTAGTCAACGTTACGTGCCTGTTCTCTCTGTGCATTTGATGCGGCGGCATTTGATGATGTGCAGGCATGCCCTGGTGACCTGGGAGGTGTTGGGGCGGATGCCCAGACATTGGCTGATGATGCATGTTCGGGTGATGCATCATCTTAACGATCGCTGCCTATGACACAAACAAATTTTGTTTCGTAAAAACATTTACCCTACAATTTGTTTTCACTGAGTTAGTGGATAAATTCCTTACCGACTATATGTTTAACTGTTTGTTTTAAACTTCAGCACGCCGATCAACATATATCCGCCTCAAATAACACCGATTTTATGTTTATTTGGCAAACAGTAAAGAAAATCGTTTCGTTCAACATGCGGCCATGTTAAAAAGTGTTAATGTTGCCACTTATGACTTAATGATCATAGTCATGATGACAATCCCGTCATTTCAAAATTCAATACAGTCTATTCTAGTTGAATTTAGCCCAATTTTATACCGGATATGATTAATTTGAAAGTATTCAGTATTTTTGTTTCTTAAATCATTCATAATCTCAAAACCTTTAGAAAAAATGTTTTCTTTTATGATATAACTGGCAATAATTTACAACAATTTACATTTATCTGTGACTGTGACCTAAATTTGACACTTGTCCTGTCAATGTAACATAACGGCTCTCCTCTAACCTTAAAAATAATATCTTTAATTTTTATTTCTGCGGCAAATAAACAACACTATTATAACAATATTATGTTTAACGGATAGTATCATTATTTAAAAAAATACAACCACCATGACAAGTGCTTGTACTCCGTAAGTATTAAATTAAAATCAA
Organism: Colias eurytheme; assembly: GCF_061535395.1. Lineage (NCBI taxonomy): Eukaryota > Metazoa > Arthropoda > Insecta > Lepidoptera > Pieridae > Colias > Colias eurytheme. Next base: position 3,779,907 of record NC_142985.1, read on the forward strand.
TTTCAATCTCTGTAAGTCGGCATATAAATCCATTGTTATAATATTTACACTAACTTTTCACAGATATTGGAAGCAATTATGGCGCTGGACATTTTCACAAAGCCTTACGAACGAGGAACTTAAAAAGGTTTTAGATAATAAGGATACCATTAGCTGTTTACAGCAAGGACTCGCTTGTTATAAACCTGCCAAAGCTAACTCCTTTACACAGCTGCAATCTAAATATTCGGACCAAACTAAGCTCTTAAATGTTGTTCAAACGCTACAACATTATATCGTAAGTTATTACGTTTATATGTATAAACACACATTTGTCGAAAATTAAACTTAACTCTATGCATTGTGCTTGTGCTTAACTATATGTATTTCTTTCCAGGATGTGGACTGTTTTCAAATATGGGAAATTTTAAAACATTATTTATGTGATATCTCATATGGAACACCAGCAAATGCATTGAAAAATGTTGCATTTGTGGATACAAGGCCAACATTCCTATCGCCTAATGTCTGGAATTTCTATCATGCTGAAAGATTATTTGTATTGAAACTATTACAATATATCATAGAATTTAAGTCAGATACAAATCATAAGTATAATGAACTATTCAATAAAATTTTTAATGATATAGGTGTAAGCAATTTAAAAGCGTCTCTTATATCACAATTTGAGAAACTGTTAGCGTCTGCACCTCCATCAAGGAAGATCCAAAGTGATTTTAACAATGATACAGTGAGGCAAGAATGGGCAAAGTCCAACTTAAGGGAACAAGTTGCTATACTCCAGATTTTAATGTTATTAGCTAATGAACAACAAATCACTCAAGATGAGTTTGTCAAACTGTTCAAATTGTTTAGAAAACATAATTTTGGCAAAAATCAAGCTTTCAATGATCTCCTGGAAGAAAAGCATAGAGAAGTGTGCATGAGAGTCATGTATATGGAAATTGGATTGTTTATGGTTATTGTAGATAATGAAAAAATGTGAGTACAAGTACTTTTAATAATTCATGTTTTTATACACTTTAATCAAATCAAATCAAATCAAAATCATTTATTTGCAATCAAACATGGTTACAACACAACAGACATAATATATTGCGTTTTAAGTTTATAAAGTCAAACTGAAAACTTATTTTTCATTCAACTACCACTATTAATTTTTAGCAAAAATCTGTCACCATGGATAGAAGGGACTAAAGAGTCTGTAGAGAATGAGTTTACAAAGATTCAACCACATATGGAGCAAAGCCCAATGTTGATGACTTGGATGATGATTACATTACAGGTAAAGTTTCATTAAAAAGTGTTAAGTGAGACATTTTGAAGTAAAAGTCATTTACCAATTTTAAGTTTGTAAAACCTTATTCAAATTATAAAAGTTGTTTTAAATTACTACCGGGCGAACTCTGTTTCGCCACCAGAGACACCTTTTCTTTGCTATATACCTCACGGAGCCCGAGACCTTTCCAACAAATGCAAAACCGTGGAAATCGGTTCGTGCGTTCTGGAGTTATAGCGTCAGGAAGGAAAACCCGACTTATTTTTATATAGTAGATATCAGCTACTTATCCATTACTAGATTATACAATAATTATGTGTAAATTTTAATGGCATAATTTATATTGCATTTTTTATATGATGCTAATACTTCCTTTGCAGAGTGACCAACATGTAAAATTATTTGAAACACAGTATCAACATTATGGAGCCATTTCACTTAGAATGAAGGTCTTTGAATTCCTAAAACAAATGCTAAGTAGCACTTTGTTTAATGTAAGTAATTATTGTAAAAACATTTCAGAGGGTAATATGAGTTACAATTATTTTACATATTTCCAGAAGCATAATTTTTGAAGTAAAACTTCTTTATCGGGGTTGGAAAAATATTTAGTGTAACATTTTTTCGTTACGCGTGATATTTTTCCGTTACGCGTCATCTTGTTTTTATCCCTTACACGCGTGATTGACGTATTTCTGTAAAGTTGCATATAGTAAATTATTTTTTGAAAAATAAGGTCATAAAGAAGTTTCACTTCTTACGTGTGTACACTAGTACACGCACACACTTTTTTTTGTAACTTTAGGAACACATCAAGATGATTGTTATTCACTTGCATATTGAGTAATAAGATTTAATAAACTTGTATTCAAAAAAAGATCAGTGAAGGAATATGTACAAAAACAACTTGAAACTGTTACATGCATTTTTTTGAAGTGAAAACTTCTTTAGTACTTTTTAGTTGAGCACTTTTTCTGTAATGGGTATAAAATCTTAAACTCGCGTCAGGACACGTGACCTGATCGAAAAAGCGTAAGACGGATGGAGAGAACTCAACGTTAATAATCAAGTTTTGACTTCTGCCGGCACTCCCGGAGTGCAACCCGTCTTTTTTTTATGTCAGAGCAAGCAAAGGTGGGACCTGTAGATGATGATGATCAGATATGATATGATTGATGATGGGCATTTATTTATACTAAAAACTAGCTTTCTGCCCGCGGCTTCGCCCGCCTTGTCTGAAACCTAATAAATTATATACCAAAAACCTTCCTTGAGAACTACTCTATCTATTAAAAAAAATCGCATCAAAATCCGTTGCGTAGTTTTAAAGATTTAATTAAGCATACAAAGGGACGTAGGGACTTTGTTTTATACTATGTAGTGACTTTGTTTTCAGGATGACTCCATGTGTGCCCAAATAGTAAGAAAGAGGATATTCAAACTATTGAATGAAGTCTGTGATAAATTTGATGGAGATGGTACAATCAGCTGCCAACCTGGCATCATGCAATTATGTTCAGAATTGATTAAGTCACCATCAATAGCTGAGCAATTTTGGTTATTGCAACAAAAAGAAGATAATTGTGGTGTGGTTTCTTTATGGAATACTGCGTTGGAGTATTTCCCTTTTAATTTCGATGCAATTTCCATTTTGGCTGCTGGTTTATCTGAAGCTGGGAAGGACAGTGTAAGAAATGTAAGTTTGTGTTTAAATCTTATTAACCCATTGACCACCGTAAGCCCCGATCGGGGCGCGACACAATAGATTTTCTATTGTGTCTGTGATTCCGAGGACTGATGGATTAAACAATAACTATGTGTTTTGGTAAAGTGTCTAATCACTTATTATCTTAACCAACGTATCAATGTTATTGTTTGTTTAAAATAAGAAAAAAAATGTGTAACATCTGTGACAGTATATTTTACATTTTAGCTCATTGCCGAACTGAAAAACCTACCTGTATACACAGAAATTTACAATCCAAATACAGTACCAATAGTGTCATTACAATCTGAAGATGCAGTTATTGGTAGAGATTACTACCCTCTGGGCGATAATACCTATCATGTTGAAGCTGGGTCAAAAGCCACAATCTTAGAACGGAAGGAAGGCACAATGATTCATTTTCGTACACCCATCTCTTACTGGACAGTATTCAATAGTGAAATAGAGAAAGTTCTAGATAGAAAACAGGGACATTATAACTTGAATGTGACATTAGAAAGAGTGTATGAAGGTACTAAAGTGCTGAAGGGTATATTAAAAGCACTTGTGGAAGATAAAGAGATTCCAAAAAGCTTGGTGGGGCCGAGTGAAGGCGTGTTTGATGTGTTATTGAGGTTCATGCGTGCGGAAACACCCCCATTGCAATTGTTGGTTGAATGCCTCAATGTCTGTATTGTATTGATTCCACTGTTTTCCAAGGAAATTCATTTACGGTGAGTAAGATTTTGTTTAAATAAAATACCACTTACTTTTACTACTTTTAATTTCAATAAATTCTGTGAATGAATGAATGCATGAATGAAAAATACTTTATTGTACACCTTATAGAATATATTTATAAACTTAAAAATATAATATAACAATGTACAGTAGGCGGCCTTATCGCTGGCAGCGATCTCTACCAGGCAACCCAGAAAAGACGAGGAAAATAAATGAGTCATATTGTGTATAGTATAAATAATTATACAAATAATTGTTTAATAATCACAACAATAAAAAAATTGTCTTTTGCAGGTTAATAAACACAGGTCTCTTGCCGCGCATAACGAAACATCAGCTGTCCCATGTAGAATATGCAAATGGTGTGTCCTTAGATTCAGCAGCTGTGGGATCGTATCTCATATCTATTGAACAACCAAGTGGAACTTATAAATTTCTCACTACTTATATCGATATGTTATGTGCCTTTCACAAGGTATGTACAAAAGAGAAATAATTACTTCACAATATGAAAATTTTTTTAATCATGTCTATTTTATGAAAAATACACAATTAATAAGTAAAAATCCTAACTTTTATAGTATGATTTATTAAATATTAAGCTATTGCATAGCTTCTATCGCGGGCCTTGAGCGTGGGGACCGAATCGAGAAATTCCGTAACGAAAAAACCTCACGCTCCCCACTCCGACGGACACGGAGGTGCGGCTTGAAGGCATGCTATGCAATAGCTTTACCGCGGCAGTCCCCGAGTGCCACACGTCTTTTTTTTATTACAGGTAACAACGGACGATCGTATTGTAACAGAAATCCTTCTGCCGGGGCTTATTCTTATCCTCCGTGAAGTATTTCCCAACGTATATGGCTGGCGCTACAGTTCGACAACAGAACGCAAGCTGCTCATACAGAAATGTGCAAACTACCTTACTATGGTCCTACAGCAGACAGATAATAAAGCAACAGTGATGTTGTTGAAACGAACTTGTATCCATGGTCTTCTGTATACAGAGAATGCTCTGGAGTTACTAAAGATTGTTTCTGTTGGTAAGTCTTAAAATGTGAAATGTACATCCAAATAAAATAAAATTTAAATAATTATAATTACACTTATAATTTTTCAGAGCACAGTGAATCAAAGCCGTATTCCCTTATTCAAATTTTGTATTATTTTCGGTATATTAATACTTTCTATTGCTATTTGTTTTTTCTTCACAAAGCTACATTATTTAAAACACACATTCAAAACCCTTTGACAAATAATCTTAAAACTGCACCTTCCTCCAGGTAACGAATCCCTCGAAAAAATTATCCACGAAGATACAAACTGGATTTCGGGATCGGCATATCAATACACATTTACTCTACAACGCTGTTTAGCTCTAATCATGTATGCGCTACGACAGAAGAATCTAATAAATGATACTAACGAAGTGACTCCACTGGAACACCTAATATTCGCACAAAATAAACAAGTGGATAGACTGAAAGTTGTGCCCAATGTGGTCAGCTATATCAATCATGCGTTCAACAAAAGTTTGTCGGTGTTGAGCTGTAGGCTTTTGAAGAGATTTGCTGAAGTGAGTTATTCTTGGAACGGAACCTTTATTTGTGTAACATAAGAAAAGTTTTGAAATTTTTCAAAATTCAATATTTATATGCCTCAATTTTAATTTGCATTTTTACTTAGTTATAATTTAAATTGATATTTCAGGGTTTCCAAATGTCACTGTTCGCATTACTAGACATGAGCGCGTACAAAGTTCGGGTCATGTTCTTAGACAGATTGCGCGATGAATACGAAACTATTGGTGTTAAGGTGGCCATATTGGAATTTGTCGCGACCTGTGTCGGCAAACAGCCTGGTTTGACTGAAGCGTTCTTTATGATGAATCACGAGAGAGCAAAGGCAATTGAAAAAGAAAAAGAAACAGATGCAACAGTGAAAACTGAACAGGATGACAGTTTTGAAGGCATTTTGGGATATATGGCTGATTATTTGGAGACTGTTAAATCTGTGAGTAATTTTCTTCTCAGTTGAAATAATTGTTCTTGCATTATTTATTCACTTCATATCTTTTGATAATTAATGTTTCCTTTTTGCAGGATGCCAAATTGCTTCACAGTCCATTGTTGGGTTGCATTATGGCCCTATTTCATGCACTTTGGAAAAACAACATGCAAATTCTCGTCAAAAAATTACGCGAACATCCAAAATTTTGGGAACACATGACCAGTCCTCTATTTAGCGAAATCCAACCTGAACTTCGTACATATAGTCAGATCTTTAACGTTCTAGGAATCGAGTTGTTTGTTTCGCGAGAAAAGCTGGAACCCAACTTTAAAGAGGTTTTAGAACAATTCTTTGATACAAACAAAAAACATCTTGACACTTGGATTGATTATATTTTCTCTTTCAAAGGACGTGAAATTGAGGAAATCGTCACTGATAAAGTTCCTGTATGGCTTGGACTTTTAACTTCATGGAAAGACTTTACAACAATATTTTGCAAATGTTTGCCATTTAGTCTGAATATAGCGCACAAAGCAAAAATGGTTACACCTTGTATGAGTGCGCTTTTGAATGAATTAGATGATCTCAAAGATGGTCGCCTTGTCGTTATACTCGCCGAGTTATATGTCGTAATGCTGGCAAATTGGAAGGAAGATTGTTTCGATAACAGAAAAGCTAGCGCCAAACAAATTGATAATTTACTAACTAATGTAGCTGTTGTTTATGAATGTTTACATCCCCGAGCAGTTCGCGCAATACTATCTATAGCTACGGTTGCTATAAGTAGCTTAGACTATGAAATCAAAGCAAACAGCCTTCTAGCGCAAAGTGTAATTCGCTCAGTGACGAATATTAACAGTCTTGAGTTGGGCAAACTTTTCGATTTTGTCAGAGATGACACAACAATGGAAGTTGATAAAGAATCAAATGGGCAGAGCGAGGAAATACCCCCAATAGTGCTGTCATTGGCCATGCTTGAACAGTGTCTGGAATTGTATGACGATGTATTCACAGGATTGTCACAATGGTTCCAATCCACAAAGTTTGTGAACAAATTGCTTTGCTGCTTACAAGCGTGTTTGCAAAATAGACGTCATTACCATACATCGCTGGCAGCGTTGCGTTGTTTGACCGCGTACGCTAGAGGTCCGTTTTCTAAAGACTTATTATTGAGTGACATTGACCAATTTCTTTGGATGCAATTGTTGCCACCGAAAATTGAAGCTAATCCCAATGGAAATAAGGGCGTTTGGAAGCCTCAAGAATGGTGGCGGGTTTATGGGTACAGTTTAGACTTTATATCAATGATGGTTATGAAACATGGGGAGTTCTTTGCTAGCGACGCGATCACTTTTGTGGGCGTTCATTTGGAACATCTCGTGGAAGCGATACTACTGCCCCGTCAGATGTATAGCATTGATGCATTGAATTTGTGCGCGTCCACACTCAATCTAGTGGTGCAACTTGTGAAATTTGAGGCGAGATGGCGTATCTTGAACATCAACTCATTGGTCTATATTATGGTAAGTGTGAAGTTTTTTTATTAGATTTATTTATCCTGTTGTCTATCACATCTCAAAAGCAGGCCTTTATTTCTTAATCTCCATCTGGATTCTGGAAACAAATACAAAACCATTTACGCAGTCTAACTTTCACATAAATTTTTGTCAAAAATGTCAAAAGCATAATATTGCATTGTTAAAAAAACAACAAAAAATGATTATTTACACAATAAATAAACACGATTTGTTATTGCAGCGCAGTATTAGCGCATGCGTGCACCAGTGCGGCACGCTAATGCTGCGTGCGCGGCGCGCGTCCGACCCGCACGACGAGCCCGCGCCGCCAGCACCTGCCGCACTACACAGGTGATATTTGTATTTAATATGCAATATACGTATACTTTAGAAAAAACAAATATGATTCTTACAGTTTTTAAATAAAAATTTTGTTTACATAATTTAAAGTAAAATTGAACATTTTCTTTATATAATCTTGTTTTAAAATGGAGCTCATAACCATACTTAACGTTATTTATTGTGAAGTGAATTATATTATGATTCAAATTTATGTTCTTTCAATTATTTAAATAAATTTTAAAATAATTCATTTTAGGGTACTAGAAATCCTCCACATGGCAACACTGAGTCTCCTTTCATTCAGTCCGGAATTATTGAGTCTACTAGCGGAACCAGCGCTGGATCTCGAGCGCTGGCAGCCGCTCGTCGAGTTACATTTTGGAGCGCCGAAGATAACTTATGAACAGTTCCCACAGCTCACGTTTGGGACCATTCTGTCTGTGATCTGTTTGTTGACGCGCTCTTTGAATCATGTAAGTGCTTGTGACTTTTTTATTAACTAATGTGTTTAAATTTTTTTATTGATGTTTAATACCTGAGTGTTTTGTGTTTCCAGTAATTCCGAATGAAGGGCACTTTTGCATTAATATTTTTTTATTATTATTGGTAATTGTCCAGGCGTATCATTCGGAAGAGACAAGCGGCGCGCGGTCCCCGGGCGCGGGCGGCACGGCGGGGTCCGCGGGGCGGCGCCGCGCGTGCTCGTGCTCGGGCAGCCCGGGGGAGCGGCGGGCACTGCGCAGCGAGTCGGTGGCCAGCGTGTCGAGCGCCGCCAGCGCGCTGCCGCCGGCCAGCGAGAAGCTGCTAGCCGGCGCGCTGCAGGCGGCGCTCACGCTGCTCGCCTCGCAGGTACACACACACACACCACTTGCGGCGGGCGAGTAATATACACCAACACCGACTATATGTACACAGTCAGTCAGTATCAAAATTGTAAAAAATAATAAAATTACAGATTTTAAATTGGATCTTAATAAATTTCAACATATTTATAACAGAAACAAATTTACAACAAATAACATCAATATTGTTCTTATTTCAGGCACTCTTGGCAGTTCGCGATCGAAGTGTACCGACTCGACACAAACAGCTCGTCCGCCGCGAACTAGCTTCTGAGTTAACTGTGTACCACGATTTTGTGCGTAAAAGAATCCTGTGTGCTGCTCACAATCGTCCGCACTTGGCGCGAAATAAACTAGGCGCTTGGCCCTTAGCAGCTGATGAAGAGGAAACTAAAAGACTCGAGGAAGTGAAAAAAGAACAAAATCCATCAATAGAAGAGAACAATGATTTAGCTTTACCCCCTCCTCCACCCCCGAAACGAGCTTCACAAGATTCCATGCGAGAATTTATTCTCCGCAAACATTTCTTGGACAAATGCGCACAAACTCCAACTAAGGAACCCCCTTCACCTGTTTCTCATTCTACACCAGCTCCTGATAAAAAGAAGGAAAGTCCTCGAAGCCTGAAGCGCGTCTCGTGGGCTGAAACGACCAGGGACAGTGATGAAATACTGGACACCTCACTCCAAGAAATTGAAACTGCCTACTCCAATTTAACAGATGTACAAATAAATAATGATGATGATTATTTCCATTTTATGTCGGTTGTATTTCTTTACATTTGCCAAACTGATTTATAATTTTGATACAATAAACATTTTACATGTTGCTTATCGTTTTATTTTAGTTGGTACTGGGCACTAGCTATGTCACGCGGTTTCATCCGCGGACAAAACTTGCAATAAAACTCATCCACTATTTCAGTACTTTTAATTTAAAGTTAAATTAAGTTTAATTTTTATGAAAATAGAAGCCATGTTTCTTCTCGAAGTAGTTTCTTTTTCTGAAAGCGTTACACTACTGTAACGACTTACATTCAAAATAAAATAAATCAATCTTTTCAACTACTGTAATTTTATACTTTAAGTATTTTCGAACATTTAATAAAAGCTTTTTTAATAATTGTCTGTTGAAATTTTGAACTTTGCTAAGACAAGCACAAAAATTCCATCCCTTAAAGCGATTTAAAAACTAAATTAACTCATATACTCATTTTACATGTAAAACATGTTTTAAAGCACCTATCAATATATCTACATAAATGAGTATTTAAAAGTTTAAAACCCAATGTTAAGGAAAAAAGATGATACATGTCAATGTTTCACATACCTACAATCTTTCTTTAGATCCATTCTTTGAACGCAGTCTTTATAAATTATTGACACTGACAAATAAAAGTCGACGTTGCTCGTCGCCTCGTCGCATTGTCGTTGTCAATGCACTATAATATTATGTCACTGTCAGTTTTCGCTATTCGCTGCACCGAGTTAGGGCTTCGGCTTTGAGCACATGATCTACCAATCAAAGCTACCAATTTAGTCAATTTAACAACGAGATTCTGTAATCAACTTTGATTTGGGTAATATACATTTTGATTAAGATAATAACTTGCTTGTTACCAGCAAGCACAAATCGTTTACTTATTTCGCATGTTTTCTTGTCCTGTTTTTACCTGAAAACCATTTATTATTTCAGAATAATGGCACCAACCGCTGCTGAATTTAAGCCTAGGCCGGATAATGACCCTATCGGCATTAGAGCGGTGCTATTGGGACCACCAGGTTCGGGCAAGGGCACTCAAGTGAGTTCATATAATTCTCAATATCTCTCGTAGAAATGCGCGCTTGAACTTCACACCTCTTATCATTTCGTTTGTTTTTACTAAAGTCCACAATATTTACAGTGTTATATAAGATTAATGATAAAGGTGTTATGTTATGTGATTGATATTATTTTTAATTTTAGGCGCCACGTCTCAAAGAAAAATATTGTGTATGCCATTTATCTACTGGAGACATGCTCCGAGCGGAGGTGAGCTCCGGCTCGGAGTTGGGACGCCGCTTGAAGAAAGTTATGGATGAAGGAAAGTTGGTCTCCGATGACATGGTGGTAGACATGATTGACAAGAATCTAGACCAGCCTGAATGTAAGAATGGGTTCTTGTTAGATGGATTCCCAAGAAGTGTGCCACAGGCACAAAAAGTATGTTCATGGAAATGTATATTATTATCTTAATTTGTTTTCGGACTTGATATGGATCAGAAAATTTGAATTGTTATGGCCAGGCCATTAATTGTCTGTTTTTTCTCTTTAGTGAGATTTTGATAACAATTAACTTTTTCTAAGATTAAGATCAAGTTATGTAATACAATTTGTGACTTATTTGTATGAGTCAAAGTACACTACAATAAACAAGATTGTAAAATATAATGGATTTACAAATTCAAATCTACATTAGTTCAGAAGTTAGTACTTGCAGACTTTTTATGTCTTAGGATAATTAATATTGTTAGATATTTCATGCGAACTAGATACAAATGATTCTCAATAAATAAATGTTAATAAAATAATTATTTAAACATTTAGGTATGATTTAGTGTTTTTTTTTAGTGTTGAGAGATAGTGTTTAAATAAAAGTAAAATGTTTTCAGCTTGATGATTTATTAGCCAAGCGGAAAACAGCTTTGGATGCTGTCATTGAGTTTGGTATTGAAGATAGTTTACTAGTAAGGAGAATAACGGGCAGATTGATCCACACTCCAAGTGGGCGGAGTTACCATGAAGAGTTCCACCCTCCACGGAAGCCAATGACTGATGATGTCACCGGGGAGCCGCTAATAAGGCGCTCTGATGATAATGTTGATGCTCTTAAAAATCGGTTAGCTACATATCATAAACAAACGGTGCCTCTGATAGACTACTACATGAGACAAGGCCTTCACTACAGAGTCGACGCGGCAAAGTCAGCTGATGATGTCTTCAATAGAATTGATAATATTTTCAAAACCCGTATCTTCAACAGAGCTAGATCTGCTTTATAAGCATTTATTTTATCTCTAAGCTGAAATGTTTTTGTACAAATATTACTTTTTATAAATGTGATTGGTTGGTGACTGTTTAATATTTACTGTTTTCTGGATAATAGTTAAATCTATTTTAGAGACAATTTTTTTCTTGTACAAATACAGTGGAATGAAATCGTATGTCATGTTTGTTTCATTTTTTCCCATTTATAAATTACAGAGACATATTGAATACCTATCTTTACATGGTGGTGGTTCAGTGTGTAGTAAAATTAATTACCTATAAGAAATAAAACTGGAAATAAAATTAAATGCTCATATCATACAAAGTTGTAATCTACTTTCTCTATAATCAGCAAATTGGTAATTAGGTATCAAACTTAGATAAAACACAATATATCAATTATAATTGATAAACTAAATTGTTTTGAAAAAAGTTTTTTCAATTTGTCGATGAATATAGTTCAGGATCCATCGCCCATTTTGACGTGATAACGTTTTTAAAATCGTTTTAGTCGGGTGACTACTAACCAGCTGATTTTTTTGTTTTCACTTAGTTAATATTAATATAATTTAACAGAAATATTGTCCTACAAATTGCGTAATAAATATTCGAGAATCAAATCAAAAAATTTTATCCTTGTTACCTTTGTTAGCTACCGCAATCGAGAGTTTCGTACAGGAAATTATTGGTCGTCTCATCAAAATAAAGCTACTCACGGAAAATTAGCTTGATAGTAATCACTTGCAAAAATGGACGATGGATCCTGAACTAATAGTAAAAATTGCTTGTTCATAAAACACAGGATCTTGATTTTAAAACATTTTATTCATACAATTTATGTAATAGGTAATAGTAAATAGATATTCAAATAAGTTAAATATTTCTAAATAATACAACATCTAAGCTCGATAAAGTTTTTAAGAGCATAGATTCAGATATAAACTCAGGACGCCTTCAAATAATAAAAGCGTAGGAAGCACTGTAATGTGCTAGTCACAAAACAATTAGTTCTCATACATTTTCTAGGAAGCGCAGCGCCTAGTACCGAGTGGCACAATATGAACTTCATTTCAGCGTAAGAGACGCTTTAAATTATATTTTATTAATATTAAATCTCATTTCTCAATATGAAAGTAGATCAACCCGCTCGTTGTTTGTTCCCTTGAAGTTTTTATTGAGGAAGTAAAAAACTAGTCTGGGGCAGTATTGTCACAGATTAGAGAATTATTTTATCTTATTTCCAGACATATTAAGCCGTGAATTGAACTGACTGGCAAATGAATATTTTAATTGGTATAACCAGCCATGGCTAATTAAACTGATTGGAAATAAGCTGTCATAATACGGCTCCTGTAATCATTTCAATTACTATGTACTCCTGTAATACGTTACTGACCGCCATTGCAGCGCTTCCTCATGCCTCTATTTTGAAGGGGCCCTTGAACCGGGTATCCCATAATGTAATGTTTAGAGAATATCTAAAGTTATATTTATCAGAAGAATTAAAATCACACCGTATTTAGAAATATCTTTCTAAAGTCGTAAACAGTATTAATAATATATTGCAATAATTGCAAGGTGGTCCTAAAGACAAATCTTTCTATAGGTACTTAATTATAATTATTTCATATTCTGTAATATATTATTATACTACTTACTTAATATAATATTCTCTACTATTATTATATCTACTTGCAAAATGTGAATACTTGTTAGTTAGTTCTTTAATCTTTCGTATTATTTAACGATCCTCAAGACCTCAAGCCAGGAGTAAATTTGGTCAATCATTTCTTTCGGGCTGAAAATGTGTACAATAGTTAAAGTTCTAGATAGGATTATTATGCACAATGTGCGTTAGCTGCATATCCTTTGTGGGTTGAGCTGCGGTGATCTTAAACTTTTAAGAGCTTATGTAACTCGAAAAAAAATAATTTTGAAATTTTGTCCATGTTACCATGTTAGCACCTTGAGGGTGAGATGGTCGACAATGAACCACCTAAATTTTCAAGAGCTGTAAATGTACTCCTCGACGTCCTAACTACATACTTTTTAGTTATATTTGTAGATAATATATCTGGTTACATTATGTAGTACTTTATTTTTGTTACAGTACAATAGCCACTAATGTTTTTATTTTTTTTTATTTTTTGAGAAATGATTCACTGTGTACACTCAATGGTACTCAATGAACCGGGGGTTGGTACACAGTGAACCGTGTGTGCAAACAATGAACCATGTCAATAATTAAAGCATTATAATGATAGAATTATAAAAAAATATAGTTAAATAAAACTCTCAAATTTATTTAAAGTACCTATTTATTTGAAGTAACAATCAAATAGCTTTTTTTCTAAGAGTTATCGAAAAAATCGTAAACATTTATAAAATCAACTTTAAGTTTCTTAGAAATCAACAATTACCTAGGCTTTTACGTAGGCGTTATATACATACAAGACAACAAGTTCGTAAGTAATTTATAGAAATAACATTTAAAATATAATTTTCTTAATCATTAATTAAGAAATCCGTAAATCTAAATGAGATCTTGTTTACAATAAGTAATTCTAATCAGTCATAGTTTCGTTGTATCACAATAATAATTTTCTTCAAACTTTTAAAACAAAAACATAAAAACAAAACGTTAATAACGCATGTTTAAAAGAGAGATATCAACGGGAAATCTGTAAGTAGTTTGACGAAATAATATTTAAATCAGGGTGCCTTTTTTTAAAGCCACGTAGCCAGTCCCTACCCGCCATTCCCCTTTCTTTCCAACTTATAGGGTATGCCAGTTTATTTATTTCCGCCATTTGCAAGGCGAGTTTTCCACACTCTTTGGTGTTTAAACCATAAAATTTGTTAGCACAATCAAGAATATAAGACTTAAGACTTGTTTCTTGTTCCTCCGTGAATATTTTATTTACGCTATAATTTGGTTCCATCGAACCATCTTCACCCATCAGACCATCAGACTCGTCTGTCTTGAATTTTATCACATATCTTCGCAGTGTTGGATATGGTATGTTGCTATCTCTTGCAGCCTTTCTTAAGCTCATACCGTTGAGATGTAAATCGACAGCAGCCTTCATTGCTTCAGGTAGGTGGGATCCTTTTTTCCTAGCAGATCTATCTAATTTTGTTCGACCCATCCTGAAATTTTAATATTTTTTAGTGCTTGTAATACTAATACTTACAAAAAGCTAATTTTCTGGCTAAGTAGATTGAGTAATAAGGCACTCTAAAGGTGGTACGCAATGAATCACTGGTTCATTGTGTACTCTCTCAAGGTGGTTCATTTTGTACCACCCTATGCTTACAAACTTTGAGGTTATATAGCTACATGCATAAACATGAGGTGTTTAACGAAACTATCTTATGTAAAACCGCAAAAAACAACGAAATCATCAATACAATTGATATTTAGCTACTGTATATACAAATAAAATGAGACGAAATTTTACTTACGTTATTTTTATACAATTTTCGGCACGAAAACGCCAAACACGGGCTCGCACGGCCTCCCGCGCCGCTAGCTCACTGTCGACTGGGGAAGGCGGGAGGGGCCTCAAAGGCGCTTACCTAATGCTAGTTTGCACCAAACGGCAACGTCACATTTCTGAATTATTTACATGGTTCACTCTGTACTACTGGTTCATTGTTGACCACTCGACCTTACATGATGCTATTTCATATTCATATATTCAATAATTTTATTTATTAAAAAGGAAGAAATGATTTAAGAAATTTGCACCTGGCTCTTGGAAAATAAATGGATAGGTATGTAATGAAATAAATTATTGTCTCTGGGTTAGATTCTTCGCTAATTTACAATTATTTCCATAAAACAAAATCTACCTTCAGGTATTTGAAGTTAGTCAATGAATACTTATATGCAAGCAGTTTTATTTTTTTATAAGTAACTAGGTATATATGAGAATAGCATAGTAGATAGTAAATTAAGGAAGTACATATTATATAACTTTTAAAAAGGGAGATATTATGGTAGGTAATTCGCAGTAAGTATCATACCATTCTTTACCTTACACTTTACATTATTATACTAAATTATACCCATGGACGTATAAAAAAAGACGGACGGTATATCGCCTAAACATTGAGTGAAGCCTAGTAATGGCGGCGAAACATCCATGTGTGTGTGCCATGTTGCCATGGCAACAGCTGTGTTGATGACAATGGCGGCTGTATTTTTTTCTATAAATTTTGCCGTAATAATTTTGTCATTAAAACATAAAATAACTTGCTTCCCTGTGGAATGTAATCCCTTGTGTTTTGTTATTTAAAATTGTACTGTTGCGACACCATTTAACCACGCAAGACGGCATTTTAAATATTTTTTGTGAAACAGTGACGCAGTTAATCAGTCGGTAGTTCACGACGTAATGGCGGCCGACTAGCTTACTATGGTGAGAGTGTGTGCGTGTTTATTGTCTTTACACGATCGCTAGCTTACTATGGTGGCTTCACGTTGTTTGTTCGTAATACGGCGTCCGTCTTTTTTTATACGTCCATGATTATACCTATATTTTTTATTTAACTTATCCCTGAGCCTTTCACAGCCAAAGAATATTTTTGCACTTTTAAATAATCTTTTATATATATATTTCATCAATGTATAACAACACGAAATCTTAAGTTACTTGTGTGTTTTGTGAGGTATATAGGTAGGTAAGATTAATTTCGATTCTGACGATGCGATGTAGAAAGATAGATAAAAATATGAAAAAAATAAATATGGAATGATAAAAGCAAAATGAAACAACTAAAGAAATGGGCAAAAATCCATGTAATTAAGTTCATTTGTTTTTCAATTACAATGTATAATTCAAAAGAAAATGCATTTCCACAATGATTTCAGGAGATACAAAATAAAATAACGTCTACTGATTTTACATGACAATTAACATTTTAACACCGACACTAATGTATACCGACTAGTACGTATTCTGAACACCAAAAAGCAAACATGCACCAGCGTTTCACTCACAAATACTCCAAAATATATTTTAAATATATTCAACGCAAAGCGACAATGATATGATTACACATGGATATGAAATTTTACACTTTCCACTGATAGGTACGAATATTAGAATCCTATAAACTTTACATTTCACGACGCACAATTTAGAAAATTATTGTCTCTTAGTGTATATTAATATTATTTAAAAGTTACTATTATGCTTAATAATCTGTAGGAAGAAATTTACGGAGGTGTATTGTCGCATCGTGAAATGTACATCTATGTAAGAATTAATCTATCTACAGATTCTGTCATGGACATTTGAGACATAAAACTCGTCTAGCTTTCAAATAAATTACTACATTCTAAACAATATTTACAAAAGTACGAAACGAACGGCCTCAACTCCTACGCCACTACATAGCTTTGGATACTCGTGCACACGTTTAACACTAATTACAATAAAGCTTTAAGAACAACATTTACATATAATAACAATGTTATTGTATATTAACAGTAACAAGGAGGCGCTTGCCGATTGGTACGCGACACGTTACAAGGGGACGCGGAATTATCAGTTTGGGAACAAAGCTTCGATATTTATTGGATTTATTATATTTAGTCCCTTATTAAACTCAATTAAGATTGTATTAACATTTTGAATAAGGGGTAAATATTTTCAGCTGTTTTATACCATAAATATCCATTTAGCAAAAGCCTTGTTTAAAACTGATAATTCCGTACAAGTCCGTTGATATAAGGTACAAACTACTAAAGTGTACAATCCAAATTTTACTATTAAAATTGTTATAATGTAAGGCTCACTTTAGGTATAAAAATAACTCCATGATAATGTAAAATTATAAAGAAACTAAATAACACCAATTTATTTACACGTAAAACTTGAAAAAGATCAGGCACCGTTTCGAAAGAATGCATTTTATGCCAAAACATAACACCAAAAAAGTTCGATATCAAAATCGTCAGGAAATAAATTTTGAACAATTTATTAACACAACAAATGTTTCACGAAACGAGTGATTTCGACAGCCATGGGTAGATCTGGTATTCCCGTATTGGAATACAGGGGCTAGTGTGAGTTTGATCGAGTACGAAACGTTACTATCGCGTCTGCGTCACAGCGAAGTATGGGGAATCAAAGCTTCCCCATACGTCCGCTAGGGGCGCTGTTCGATTTACCATACTAATTCGGCTGTGGCGCAGACGCGATAGTAACGTTTCGTACTCGATCAAACTCACACTAGGGATACAGATGGAAGTGAATGCCAATAGTGTAGTGTTGTACGCTTGTAGGCACTAGGCTAGTGTTCGTGCGAGCGGCTGGAGGAGCGCGACGTCTTGCGCGTGTCCAAGTACGCGGCCGGCGCCCAGCCCTCGCCGCCGCCTGCAATGGGACAATATTGTATTACTGTATATTGTGACGAGCTATTATAGAAAAAATGTGTTTTTTTTTTAAATGTACTTTTTTGTTTTTGAAGTGAAACTTCATACGGCGCGTTGAGATTAAATTACAAGGTCGCGTCATGGTAATACCGTCACGTCATGGTGTAAGGCGACGAAATGGTATCTTTGAATCTTGCCAAAGAAGTTTCACTTTTGACACGTGCTCAGCACACGTTTTTTTGGTATTTTTTAAAATCTCGACTACAATTCGATTCAAACTTAATGGCGGTTCGGAAGTTAGGTGCAGGTGCGAGTGCGGGTGCGCGCAGGTCCCTTAACGTCCGGCTAATACCTAAAATTGTTTTCTGCGCATCGGATCGTACGATGTTCCGAGCCGCCAGTAAGTTTAGTCAGTGCCGGCGTTAGGGGGGGCGAGAGGGGGCGATGGCCCAGGGCGACAAATTCTGGGGGCGCCAAGGTCTGAAGTTGGAGTCTCTTGCCTCTCCTAGTGCAAACCTTCAGAACACCTCAAGTGGGCGCCACAATATTTTTGCCTGGGGTGTGAGTAGCCCTTACACCGGCACTGAGTTTGGTACTGTACCACCCGCTACGTACCTGCGAGGCGCACGTACCACCAGCCCGCGCAGCCCACCTTGAGCAGCTCGGCGTGCTGCCCCTCGCGCAGCGACACCTCGCTGGCGCCCACCGCCGCGTACTGTACCACCCGCTACGTACCTGCGAGGCGCACGTACCACCAGCCCGCGCAGCCCACCTTGAGCAGCTCGGCGTGCTGCCCCTCGCGCAGCGACACCTCGCTGGCGCCCACCGCCGCGTACTGTACCACCCGCTACGTACCTGCGAGGCGCACGTACCACCAGCCCGCGCAGCCCACCTTGAGCAGCTCGGCGTGCTGCCCCTCGCGCAGCGACACCTCGCTGGCGCCCACCGCCGCGTACTGTACCACCCGCTACGTACCTGCGAGGCGCACGTACCACCAGCCCGCGCAGCCCACCTTGAGCAGCTCGGCGTGCTGCCCCTCGCGCAGCGACACCTCGCTGGCGCCCACCGCCGCGTACTGTACCACCCGCTACGTACCTGCGAGGCGCACGTACCACCAGCCCGCGCAGCCCACCTTGAGCAGCTCGGCGTGCTGCCCCTCGCGCAGCGACACCTCGCTGGCGCCCACCGCCGCGTACTGTACCACCCGCTACGTACCTGCGAGGCGCACGTACCACCAGCCCGCGCAGCCCACCTTGAGCAGCTCGGCGTGCTGCCCCTCGCGCAGCGACACCTCGCTGGCGCCCACCGCCGCGTACTGTACCACCCGCTACGTACCTGCGAGGCGCACGTACCACCAGCCCGCGCAGCCCACCTTGAGCAGCTCGGCGTGCTGCCCCTCGCGCAGCGACACCTCGCTGGCGCCCACCGCCGCGTACTGTACCACCCGCTACGTACCTGCGAGGCGCACGTACCACCAGCCCGCGCAGCCCACCTTGAGCAGCTCGGCGTGCTGCCCCTCGCGCAGCGACACCTCGCTGGCGCCCACCGCCGCGTACTGTACCACCCGCTACGTACCTGCGAGGCGCACGTACCACCAGCCCGCGCAGCCCACCTTGAGCAGCTCGGCGTGCTGCCCCTCGCGCAGCGACACCTCGCTGGCGCCCACCGCCGCGTACTCCGACAGCGCCACCAGCGAGCTGCCCACCGCCTGCCCACACACGCACTGTTACTGCCTATCCGCAATACATTGTACGCAACTTTCAAATAGAAGACTTTACAAATACGTATTTGTAACCAGATACAAGAGATATCCTATAAGGTAGTCAGTCTATCGACCTGACAAAGACTTTAGCGCCATTGAATTTGAATTTCGCAAATTAATGGCCCGCTAGGATACGGATGACGCCTATTTACCCTCTGGGGTACCACTGGCTCTGGCCAGTAACTCCATCCATCGGAGTGGGTCATTAGAACGGACATCCCACGAAAAGATGAGAGAGTTCCGTGAAATGGCAGCACCGTTAGTCACCCGTGAGTTAACCGTCAACTTCACTGTTGTGACGGTGCTGCCACCTCACAGAACTCGCGCTTCATTTCGTTCGCTATCCGTTCTAATTAACGTCTCCGACACTTCCGAGATGATTGTTTTTTTTTATGACATCGAGAGGCAAACGAGCAGACTGCCTAGTTGTAAGCAATTTGCTTCGCTCATAGAAATTAGAAATTACATCATCATGATATCCTATTTATGAATTTAGAACTATGTATGGGTTCAAATTATTTTTCAGAGTTGTAAAGTCTTTTATTTGAAACAGTTGATACTATCTAAACTACGTCTATTGACGTAAACAAACTTTAGTACAAAACTTATGTTAACTAAAAGTTCGTTTACGTCTAACTTTTGTGTAGAATATACTGCATATTAAGATTTTAGCACTGGAAAAATCAACAGTGTGTCGTGTAATAGAATATTAAAAATTACTTAAAGTAGATATTAATAATTGTAAGGTCCTTCTATTCCATATGTAAAGTAATAAATTTAAAACTAAAACACATTTGTATCATAACAAAATCGTATTTAATTTCGAAGGGAAACAATGTGAGCCATTTGAAAAAACGGCAACATTAACAGTATATTCTAATGAAATACTGTTTTTTTCAGAAAACACCTAAAAACAATTCTAACAACAACACTTGTAGTCTAAAAATGGCGTCTACAACAATGTATTACACCAATGTTGATGCAGAGAAGAAGTCTCTTATTTCCTAACGTAATGATTCTAGCATTATGATATAACCGCTAATGGAAAATGATAGCTATGATTTATTTATCCATTATTAATAACACCTTGATATGTAATCAAAGTAACTCCTAAACTGACCTAATTATAGCGGAAAATTAAACTGTTGTTATCAACATATTTAATTGGGTTGTAGAATAGTGTTTTGTTTATGTTAGTACACCGTTATCTACACGACACAATCATGCACGCATTCAATCCATAAACACCTTAATAATTAATGTTAATCTCAGCACATAGATGACATGCGTGTTTATACACCATTATCACTTCGCGTGTTTCAAACATCTCGATCTTATCATGCAACTTGCAACACCGTATTATTAGTATTCAAAACTTTCATACAATATTTTAACTGTAGTAACATTTTATATTTTTTGTAGGTAAATATTTTTTTTATTATCTATGTGCATTAAACAGTTAAAATATTGACGTTTGAAATCGTTAGCACGTAATTCATAAATTAATATAATATAATTATATAAGTATTCAGCTGCTCTTTGGCTAAGCCATGCACGCATACGCATGGTTGAATTATAATGTAATAATTTGAAGTTAAATAATAATTACATGATATTTCAAATACATTATTATATTAATATATTTTATACATAAACATAAATTATATATTATGTTGTAATTATTTTTGTATAAAATTAGATAATTAATATTGAAACCGTTATATCTTATATGTTTCATTCATTGTACTCTGACGTAATTAAATGTAAAAATAGGAACTAGTCATAATAATGTTATGTAATAAATAATAATACGTTTTAGTTAAATAGTGAAGCTGTCTGTTGGTGTAAATAGTATATTTTGTACGTAATTATTATGTTAGTAAGAGGCTCGTTGTTGTAGAAGATGAAGGTAGCAAAAAATGTGCTTTTGAAATCGCGATGTGCTATGGCAGGATAATTTGAGTGATGTCAAACGTTTTCAATTTTGTATATCCCGAGTCAATAATATAGCACTGCATGTATTAAAAATATATGAATAATATTCAGGAATGTAAAGAAGACAGTTTCTAAAAGATGAATATCTAACAGTCATATAGCTTTCCAATAAATAAACATACAACATCGATAAGCGAAGCGCACGAAAGTATCATCAAAGCACACGACAATGAGTGTCAAACAAAACAAAAACATGACTTACACGATATAAATGTTCAGCGAATACGACCGACATATCCAACGTTACTTCGATTTCTTTGGTTAAACAAACTTTGGATATCTAAATCAGTCTTTTATATACAAAGCCCGCGAAGGCACTCTATCAGTACTGTGACACGTAAAACGTGGAGTTGGCTTGTGCCGAGCCCGATACAGAAAAGAACTGCACCATTCGGTGGATAGTGCCGTTGAGACCCACGGCCTCCGGGACCTGTTGAACAACACAACATACACATGGCGGCCATCTTGTGCGCGGAACGAACCGCAACATGGCGTCCACCATCCAAATGCGAATTCATTGACAATTTCATAACTCTGTTATGTGTCGGGTGCACAAATAAAATTTAACTTTAACTTAGCTCGTGTTGCTATTGAAACTATAAGCGATGATTTGGTGGGATGCTAACAAAAATGCGGCGGCGGACGTGAACAATTTTATCTATTAAGGTTACGTTATAAGAACTTGTAGTATCTCAACACACATCTAACTATTTGAGATACTACCAATTCTCTTTTCATTAATCGTTATTATAATCAGTTATTCCGGGAAGCGTAGTGCGGTTTGGGATGGCAGCCTATTCATGCGCTACCCGGTGACTATTAGCCCACATTCCTTTATAAGTACACTTTACACTTACATATAGAGTGGTTCACTTCACTCACACTGTAAACCCAAAATTAGTTACCATTAATTCTTTGCACTACTTAGCTTTCCCAAATGTTAAGCGTCTAATAGTCCTCTGGTTAGTAAATACCTATATTTTAAATTTAATTTAACAAAATTTATCTTTAACGTACATCTATACAATTAATTCAACAATCGTTAATTATGTACACATTAATCAATTTAACTTTTAATTTTATCTCTGGTCCGTCAACAACGGCTTAAATTATTTTCCAAAATAAATTTCCATCATTAACAGTTATCTGTGGCCAATCTGCAAAAAACGGCATTAACTACGTTCGAAATTCAAAACTTCTCTATAGTCTGTGGCGCGTATGACGCTTGACAGTTCGAGTTTAATCTATGTTCCAAAATCAATTTTCATCATTAATATTTACTTGTAGCCAGCCAGCTTGTCACAAAAGCCATAATCTACGTTCCAATTCCAAAAATAATTTTCATCAGTAACATTAATAATTATCAGTGGCCAGTCTGTCACAAACGTCACAATCTACGTTCCAAATTCAAAAGCAACTTTCTTCATTAACATTTATCTCTGACCAGCCTGTTATAAACGTCACAATGTACGTTCCAATTTCAAAATTCCCTAACAGTAGCACTATCTTTTTAAATAAAGGCGTGTGCTCACCGGCGCGGTCTGTACCACTATCTTTTTAAATAAGGGCGTGTGCTCACCGGCGCGTGTATGGGCTCCTCGTCGTCGTCGTCAGACGGGTCGGTGGACCAGCACGGCTCGTCGTGCGCGTCGCACGAGGCGGTGCGCGGGTGTACTGCGGGGTGTGGACGCTCCTTTGGCGGACCGATGTCCCAGGAACTCGTTTGGATTAGCGTTCTGTGAACGTGATAGAATAGTGTTTAATACGTAAAGTTTATTTACTAAGCGGTCGTGTACACAGGTGGTCAACATGCGTGGGCGTATACTGCAAATATGATTTATTTCAGGCTAACAGATTATGATAGGGGGTCGACGACTTTGTTGTCTATCAGCACTAATATTAAAAAAGGAAAATTTTTTTTTGTTTACATGAAGTGAATAGGCACTACGGGATCAATATTAATGATTTTTTCAATAAAAGACAGCTACATTATTAGACGAAAACACACTATATTTCATTTCATAATCTCGGGCGGAGCCGGGACGAACGGCTAGTCACTCAATAAAAAAAATTGGTTGTTTGTAAAGTAGGTTTACGATCGAGATGTTTACGTGATAACGACTTATTGGTGGCAGCGCTCGAGATGAGACGGGAGATCGGTCCGTCTCTCTCTCGTTATACCTGCGATCGCGTTCGTGAGGTTTTGGTGTGACACAAGTTTCTGAACATGTCGCCCGACTAAAACGATTTTAAAAACGTTATCAAGTCAAAATATTTAATTTTACTTAGGGCTGATTTTTCAATCCTTGGATAAAACTTATTCGTTGAATCTATACATATAATAAATCTGTAGAAGGGTCAATTCTGTACATTGAAAATATTGAAAAAATAAATAGCAGGGGGTGTTGCTGGATCGATACCAAACCCAAATATGTGATTAAAAAAATTTTTGTCTGTCTGTCTGTCTGTGTCTGTCTGTCTGTCTGTCTGTATGTGAAGACATCACGTGAAAACTAACGGTTCGATTTCGATGAAACTTGGTATAATTATACCTTAATATCCTGGGCGTAAAATAGGATACTTTTTATCCTGAAAAAATACGAAGAAAAAAAAATAATCTTAATTTTTCAGTTTTAAAGTGAAACTTTTATTACATTGTCTCAAACTTTTTGGTCTGTGTAGCGCATGTCGCGTGTATCGCGGCTGCCGAGTTGGTATACCTACTCGGCAGCCGAACAGTTTCACTTTTACCGTGGTTTCATAAAACCACACAACATTTTTTATCCATAGACGTTGTTCTGTAGAACAGCGAACACACGTTGGGTATTATTATAGGCCTAGCCGTATTTGAGTCCAATAGATATTTTTAAAGATGTTATTGTCAGAGTTACTCAAAATGGAGAAATAAACCATCCACGCGAAGACCGACATCCGCGCGGACGGAGTCGCGGGCGGAAGCTAGTAATGTATAAAACTACCATTTTAAAAACGTATTCTAATTGCCCGTATTTGACAGTTTACGTGACATTTTAATATTATCGTGTAATACTTTATTGGACGGATAAGTTTTATCCAAGCATTGAAAAATCGGCCCTTAGTACAAAACAGTACCTGTGGTGCGCCGCGTACTGCCGGCCGCGCTCGCCCTTGAGCTCGTGCAGCTGGTCGAGCAGCACGCGCTTGATGCGCTCCACCCACGCGCGCTTGGCGTCCGCGGACGGCGCCGTGATCGTGTGCACCTCCGCGCGTCCTTGCCGCCACACTTCGAACTTGCGTGAATCGCCTTTGACGGATTCTGTTAGACCTATTTGCGACATCTGGCGGGAGGCAGATAGAAATTAGTGTAATACACATCGAGATAAAATTGATGAGTAATAAATAATAATTGAAGTTTATAAAAATCTTAGTAAAAACTAAAAATTTGTCAATATAGTTAACACTCCCAGCGACACACACTTCAAAACCATGATGTGACAAATGACTTTTTCAAAATGTAAAAGAGTTAAGCAAAAAATTTTTTTGATTCGTATACAATTTCTATTCTTACGCATTAAATTCAAAATCTATAATATTTTTCCTTCAAAAAAAAAACAATCATAATTAAAAAAACATTCACACTCAGTAATGCAGAACACAAATACTAAGGTAGGAAGGAGTGGAGTGACTAAACAAAAAAAAAAGATCAGAACCGCTAACCTGCAAGTCATGTTTAAAATGGTACGTTTTATTATGGCTGTTCTTAGCGGCCGGCTTGCAAAAAAGCATCGCCTTCTCGTAGAGGAAGATGTGTCTGCGGCGCGGGCGCAGGCGCAGCCGCAGGTCGCGCTTGTTCTCCGACACCACGAGGAACGAGCCTTGGAGTAACAACTCGCCCTGCTGGTTTAAATCCACCTGAAAATAAAAAATTGGTTGTCTGTAAAGTCGGTTTACTGACGATAGTTGAACGTGACAACGTCTTAAGGCCGATTGTGCTTCTTTGTCGCTCGTTCCGCGCTCTCGCTTGCACTTCAAGCCTTACCTGGAACGCCTCAGAGCGAGGTAACGCCGCATGAGTCATGTTTTTTCGTGCGTGCAACCGGCTCTATCGAATTATAAGACGTTGTCACGTCAAAATATTATATATTTATATAATAAATTTTTTTACCCGTCTTTCAAATATAGTGCAGGTTCTTCACCTAGTGGGAAGGATATGAAATGAGTTTATAGCCCATAATAATATTTTTGAAGTATACGGCTAATTTCGAAATATGTATTTAAAATCCTGACTGTGTCTACCTATTTATCACTCTCACTAACAAAAACCAAAGAACTATGCAAAATTTGCATTGCAAAGGACCTTGATAATTTATAAAAAAAAAGCCAGGCCACTTGAATAAATTTTAATTTAAATGTCAACACTGCAAGACTACTTGTCAAACAAATATAATTAAGCGTTACGACATATTTTTTAAGTACAAATACTTTAATATTGAAGTGTTTTGATTATTACTAGACAAATATAAACATTCAAACTATTTGCAAGCCTTATCTCAATCAGTAATTATTTATAATTTTTTTTTAACAAAAAATAAACCGCTTTCAAATGTCAGAACTGGTCAATTTTTTTATTAGGCCAACCGGAAGGCACTAGTTTTCCAATAAGAATCATCAAAAACTCAATTCACAAGGCAAGTTCTGAGGTAAGAAAGCAAAAAATAAAACACTCAAAGAGATAAGAATCTCCTCGTTCATCTGTAAAAAAAAGACGGGTTGCACTCCGGGAGTGCCGGCAGAAGTGAAAACTTGATTATTAACGTTCGGCATGTTTGATATTTTGGAATGGTATCCGTCTTACGCATGGAATATAAGGGCTTAAAAAAAATCCGTCTTACGCTTTTTCGATCAGGCCACGTGTCCTGACGCGAGTTTAAGATTTTATACCCAACGCCGCTAAAGAAGTTTTCACTTCAAAAAAAACTATGTATTGTAATGAACTCACAGGCACGCCAGTAATGGCGATCTGGTGCATAGAGTCGTTGACGCACTTGAGCACGACGAGCATGCAGTCGAGCGCCTGCTGCAGGCTCGCGCTCATCGACCCGCACTCGCTGTAGCGGAGCAGGTCCTGGGAATTGAGATGAGGCAATTTTGTATATGTGGTAGTAGAATTTATAAGACTATTGAATAGTTAGAGAGCTAGATTTACAGTCAGTTTGTGATTAATTGATTCACATTAATCAAATCAACTGACTATATGTCCATATGTCAGATACAAGAAAATATTTATGCAGCATGTAAACACATGGAATGGATATTTTACGTCAAATACTCAATTCAGAAAACAGCCCTCTGTGTTCCAAATCTTATTAACATCAACTATGGGTCACAATGTTGATAAAGAACAATATTTTATTTTAACAATAAAAGAGATACACAATATCTAGGTGATGTGCGGAAATATGGATGAATAAAAGTTTAGTATATTTTAAATTGATATTAAGATTTACAACAAAAATAAACTGAATCGATAAACTAATCTACAACACTGCAGCAAAGATTACCAAAATACTTTTACAAACTTCCTGTACCCTTGAAACTTATAGATCACATTACAAAATAATTTTAAGAAGTATTTGATTACTATGTAATGTTCTGAATTCTAACCTTTATTAACAGCTGGTATTTAGTAATCCTCTGCACCGGTTTGAGCAGATAGGCCGCCAAGGGCAGCTTGTGTCCCAGCCGCTGCTGGCACGCTTGTAGGAACAGATGCGTGTCGACTAATGTCTCTCGCAGCCGCTCCGAACGGGGTATGTTTTGGCAATAGTAACTGTATAGGTGGTAGAATGTTTCCTTCTGAAAAGCGAATTAATAGTAAGAGAATATATGCTCTTGCAGCGCAGTTTAAAACAGTTTATGAAAGTTATAGCTAGATAGTATATCAATTATTAATCGAACAATATGCGTAGAAACTGGTAAGAGAAGTTACCAAATTTATTTTATTCACAGACATACAGAGTTCTTGTAAACTGAAATTGATGGAGAATAAAGACAATATTTAGGAAACACCACACTTATGTATAATTCTATAAATATAAATGACTTACCTTTTCAACAAAGCAGAGTGCAACAAGTTCTGTCGCTGAGATCGATTTTTCCAAATCCTTTAAAAATACTTCTTGGTGGAATGTGAATAGTTCGTGTAGATTTCCAAATAGTACATCCGCCTGTCCAACTAGACCTGCCGGTAGTATGTGTTGGTTTTCTGGTTTTTCCATTTCTTCTTTATAGCCCTGGAAATAAAATGTAAGGTTACTATACGTAACTACCAAATAAATAAAAACTATTCTACAGTAGGTATATACCGAGCCAAGAGAGGTGTATTCACTGATAGTATCACACCACTGATGTAGACGTCTTTCATAGTCTTCATAAATTGTTTCCAAACAATCTTGCTCTGAAACTGGATTTCCATCGGTCTTTTGAAATATATTTTTGAAGTTCTGTAGCTTCGATGTCCAATTACTGAATTTCTGATTACGGCTTAAACTTCGAGACTTCTTATTAAAGTTGTCCTGATATTTTTTACATTGAGTAAGATTGTACGAGTACTTAAAACTGCTATTTAAAGTTTGTCCTCGTCTCTTTCGTCGACAGGATAAGGTCGAGTTCAAGCTGCGAACGTAGCTATCTGTATTACTTTTTGTACATAGCGTAGAACTTTTGGAATGAGAAACTGTGGAATAATGGTCAATAATAGTGTTATTCCATTCTTTCATTATTCTTTTGTAATCCTTCATAATATTTGTCAATACGTCGTCAGAATCTTTACTGCTACCAATTGTGTGTTGTAATTCAGTGCAACTATTGGTTTGAAGTTGAGAATCCTTAGAATCTGTCGTATCCGTTAAATATTCGGGCGTCGATATGCGAACATCTGTCTCTTTGCATCCGTATATGGGATTCTTCACGATTTCCGGAAGGTCAACAACAGTAGCAGCAGTAGTTAAAGACTCTGCAGTATTATCTTCTGAAAGAGTTACAATGTCAGAATCCGGTAAATAACTTATTTTATCCTCTTCTGTGTTAGGCGTGTCTTTATATCCCGGCAGTAAATTTCCGTAATAGAAATTTCCAGTGAACGGTTCCATACGGACAGGTTTCAAATTCTTACGTGGACATTTGATTCTATTTGTTTTTCCGACTTCATTTGACGCCTTTTTATTTCTTCTATTTTTTGTCTTGTCGAAAATTGCAATCTGATTAGCATAATCACTAAAAAGCGTTGAGTCCGACGCGGTCCTCGATAGTCGCGTCTTTTTCTTCCGCGTGGTGGAGCTGTCATTTTTTCTGTAGTACCACGAGTAGGAAGTGCCGACACTGAGGTTTGCGGAAGATTTATGAAGGTCATATTTTCCATATTTCATATTACACAGAACGGATTGTATCACGCGACCGAGAGCTTGCACCCGAGTGCAGTTGGTGAATGTGTTAAATGCACCGCGTTCCGATGAGTGCGCCCGGGCCGGTGGTTGCGTGCGTCGCATTCAGTACATCAGATAAATGTGCCTGGTGAGATGTCAGATGGTCCATGACAAGCCATTGAGCACACATATAAACGATGTGCACTAGTTTTAATACAATGGCATATTTAATTTTCAGAGCGCGTAACGCACAAGAGATATCGGGATGTTCAATGGACTGTGTCATGAGCATTAGCATTTCGAAATATTTAATGAGGAGCTACTTAAAATGTATGAAGGTCGTACTTACAGCCAGTATGGAGCCTAGTTCTTGTACGTAAATTCTTTCCGTTTGTAGGAGTTCAGCCAACACGTGGCCGCGCCTGGACCGCCGAGCCTCTGCGTCTTCGCCCCCAGAGCTCTCTGACCCACCCGACGTCTCCATCTAAAGAAAATAATTATTCTACATCAAAAATAGTTATCAGACAAAGCGAAACCAAAATTGATTAGAACTTCTATTGTAGGAAGTATTTCATATTAGAAACGCCTAACGAAAAAAATCATTTGAACACATGTCGGTGGTGTAGCTTGGTATATTTTAATGTTATTAAGAAATCATGAAACTTAATATTATAAAGCTGAAGAGTTTGTTTAGTGCCACACGAAAATCTCCAAAACTAGGTACTCGTTTGCTTATAGACCGGGAGATACTGACACAAAATTTCGAGTCATTTGTAACAAGGATGGCGGTTCTACAGGGGTCTTAGTACGCAATGACAAAAAGAAAAACGATGGTGTGAACGCTGGTACCGGTGGCTTAGTCGCGTGGGCGTTTGTCGAACTCGTCGGAAAAATAGCGAAAGTCAAACGATTTGTAACACAAAAATTTTAGAATTTACCGATAGCCCATAAAAAAGAAGTAGGCGGTAGTGTCATGCCATACTTTTCCGGTGTGACTTACAGCCCGCCATACCGACGCGAATGTGTTGATTTAAATAAAACAATTATTCAACCATTTGTACCAGGCTAGCTTTTGCACAGGTAACTATCGTCGTGCAGCCATTTACGAAAATCGCCATGCCATACTTTTCGGACGATTCCAAATGGTCGCCATACCGCCGAAAATCTGCAAAAAATTTTTATTTCGCCAAACTTTTTGTACCAGTATTGCATTTGGATTTTTGGAGAGTATTTGATAAAATGTGACCATTATTATATTTGCCATACTTCTAGTAGGGGGAAAAAGTGCTGTCATACTTGAAAACTTAATTTATTATTAATTTATATAAGTGAAGATTTCCAACACATAGATCTTTGAAATTTTGTATTTATATTTGTTGATCCTCAAACTTACAGGAAAAATAAGTGCCATACTGTTACAAATCGTTTGACTTTCGCTATTTTCCGACGAGTTCGACTAACGCCCACGCGACTAAGCCGCCGTTACCAGCGTTCACACCATCGTTTTTCTTTTTGTCATTGCGTACTAAGACCCCTGTAGAACCGCCATCCTGTTACAAATGACTCGAAATTTTGTGTCAGTATCTCCCGGTCTATTAAAATTGTTTAAGGTTTTTAATTGTCGCAAATTCGTGAATAAATATTTCTTTTGAGAATAGACACAGTTGTTTCAGTCAGATATTTTCAGCTAATTTGTTGCGTGTTGTATTATATTATGTATTAAATGAAACCTTAAATTATAGACCTTCAAAGTGAGAATCGTATAAAAAAGTGTATTGAATAAATTGAATCTTGTTAATCGAAATATTATAATAGGTGTAGGGAAAGTTTTGAGATAAGGGATTGAGAAAATAAAGGAAACAAAGGACTTCAAAGAGAACCCTTTTTCGACCGTTTTAGTATATACGATAGTAGCAGCGTAAGATCGTATAATATGTACTTCGTTATCGGTAATATAGATTAGTCTATGACACTATGTTAAATATACTAAAGGCAGGTGTAGGTATATTAAATGTGTAGTGTTGATGTGAAAGTTTATAGAAATTTCACCTAAATTCCGTCGGAACAAATCGCCAAATGCAATTGCATACGGTCAAGTGTATATCAGATCGGTTTTTCTATACGTTTGCTTATAATTTCCGTTACTATTCCGTTAAGCTTTTATAAGTTAAAGACATGCGATATTTATGAATAGATTTATGAATGTAGGCTACGCTCTACATTGTGTACATTTATTTGTGTAGGAAATTCATACATTTATGATTGAAGTGTTATTTCTTATTCATAAATAAACCTTTTAATGTTTCAATGCACGATTTATAAAAGGTTGAATGATTTAAGTGAAATATAAAGTAGCCTACTTTTAATGAATGGCCTTTTTAAAATTTTCATAGGCCGTAGCAAATAGTTTTCATTCCATAGTCACAATGGCATAACAGCATGGTTAGTTATTTTTATACTTTAATAAAAACATTTAAGTTTATACTACTACCTTATGAATGAATTTTATATTAACTTCACTCACATGAATATGCTGTTCAGAAAAATCCTTTACAATTTTGTATCCAGTTTTTAGAACCACGTTTATTGTATCCATTATTTACAACACATCAAGGCACAATGTATGAAACACAACAACTTCCAAAAAGGCGTCAATACAGAGTGTGATGTGAAATCAGTGTATACAGGATGTTAGTGAAGCACATGGTGTGTGTTTGGAGTAAGAATAAGGAACTGAAGCCGGGATGCGAAGGGGCGCGGGAATACGTTGGGATCGTAAAAAAAGTGGTTGCCTCCACTTGGCCGCTGTAAATAAACGTGAATGTTGCTCTACTTTGAATTTTTTGGTCTTTCGTTTTTATAAAAAGTTTGGTAAGACTTTAATTTTAACATTATCTACGTTTATCTGAATATCAATAATTGTATTTTATGTGCATCAAGGTATTAAAATATTACGTTGTTGCCGATAATAATAAGTCACACAGTCGATAATTACACGAAAATTGTTCTTTAATAGCAGAACAAAGAGTACATTATTCATTTTAATTTCACGAAGAAGCGTGGCAAGAATTAATTCTTAGATATTTAACTATACAGAAAAGATTTATGGAAATACAAAAGAAGTACTTAACTAAAAAAAACATACCGGCCGAATTGATAACCTCCTCCTTTTTTTGAAGTCGGTTAAAATTATAGTTCTTAAAAGCTACACCTACTTTCTATGCATCATTTAAAAGGCTAAAGTAGAGCATCCTCCCAGCCGCATTCATTACAAAGGGCGAACGTGCTATGTACGATGCATTACCGAACGTCTTTGTGTGCGTGCGTTAACTAGTGTTAGTGCACACCTGCCGAGCTTCAATTGTAGAGCTATCCTTGAGGCGACTCCATCCTCACGCGGTTGGGGGTAAATTGACATTATAGACTTGGTTTCGAGACGAGTATAAAATAATTGGTAATTACGCTTTTATATATGTATTTATAATGAAAAAGTTATATATACATGAAAAAAGTTACACAAAAGCTTATTGGTATTCCTAGGTCTTTATGGTTACCTACCTATCCTTAAAATTTATAATAAATTCGTTGTATACAAAAAAATAATGTAAATAACAGTACAGATGTATTATGTACATGTTAGACACTGGAGCTTTTCAAAAGCATTGATCTCGGCTGTCCAAAGTTTATTGTTATATTTTATCCTTTGAACAGCTGTAGTCGGTTTTGTTTGGACCATACTATTACAATAGAGCACGTGCTTTTATCATCCGGTGAAAAATATTTGAATACTATGTATGTATATACTGAACTACTTAAAAAAAGACAAATGTTAAAATGTGTTGAAGTTTTTGTTACATAGATTTCTAGCACGATATAAGCTTCAATAATTATGTATTTGATGTACATAATTTTATACATATATAATTAATAATTATGCTCTTTACTTTCAGTAATTTATCAAATCGTTTATCATTTCATCGTTCCTTAAAATTACATAGTTTTATGCAGAATTAAGATCGTCCTATTTGGCTATTTTACCTTTAACCGCTAAAGAAAATTTTTCTTCAAAATTGTGTATATTTTTTTGTTATATTTTTTAATTTATACCTACTTGTTAGTTTTGTACTAAAGTTTTATTGACAGAAAGGCATGATAACAATACAATGTTAATTGTTAGCAATAAATAATGATACTAAACAAGTACATATTATTTTACGATACATTTTATAAATAGAAATAAAGCGTGGAGTTGATGTATGGACGTTATCAGTTATCAATTAATTACTCATACATAAGTGAGATGATAAATTAACTGGAAAATGTAGATTATTAGTGGACAGTGGAGAAAATGATACATCATTATAGTTTTTTGATACATATTAATTGGTATAATCTAAACGGTATTAACGCATGACCGCCATGGTTACGAGTCATTAGTGATCGCTTGTATTGAGATTATCGGCATACTTGTATAATTTATTACCTTTCATTGACTTTGTTTATAAACAATAATAGAAAAAATCAAAATAAAGAGGCCTTCTAAAAATATATAAGTTTATTACAGGCAAACAATAAAAAACAAACAACCTTTGCAGTACGGATAAAGAAATATTTTTTATCTGAAGACATTTTATATTTTCAGTGAAGATCCTGCCTGTACTTCAAAGCAGAGGTCGGAATAGAACAAGCACCTCGATTGTCCTGTATCAGGTGTCTTAAACAGATGTCACGATTTTATCTCTGTAGATATTTACATTACCGATAAAGTATTAGTTCCATGACCCCAAAGTGCACTTGAACTGATTGACCATATTATTACGTAGTCAATTGCACACTACAACTGTGATTCATTATTTTATCATACCACTTAAGGCTGTAATAAGTTTGTAATAGAGACTATATTTCCATAATATGTTAATTCTTAATTGATGAAGGCTTTAGTGTTAATCTGAGACATTACAGTTTACTTAGCGCTTAAGTTAAGAAGCTTTAACACGGTTAGGTGTCAGTTACATTTCATTTGTAGCTGTATGAAGAATAATTGAATTACGTACGTCTGAATTCACGATTTGTATGATGGCAAATAAATCGATCTCGATTCAAACTTATATGATTTACAGTAGCTAATCATAATTCTTAAAACAGTAACAAAAGGAAGAAAGTAATCTAATTATATAATTATATATAATCTAAGATCCTTTATAAAAAAATGCTTACAGACTACTATCTATCTATATAAATATTAAATGTATGTTGTATATTATAATATACAGTATATATTGCTATTTGCTGTATTTTTATTTATAGTTAACTGTTAAGTAAATATATATTGTAATCTTTGTATATATGTTTAGTAGGTTTATGTATTTTATAGTAGTAATTTTAATATATTAATTTATGTTGTATTTATAAATTATGTGTGACGTTGTGCTTTATTTATTTATTTTATTTTTCTTTTTTTTCTCTTCGAATTTATTATTTTAAATTAATTAGTTATTTGGCTTCCTAGCCTTTGGTATATTATGCTCTGTCCTTTACCTGAAGGTTGCCTGGCAGAGATGGCTTAGAGCCATAAGGCCGCCATTTGTACATTTTGAATGGTTTTGTTGTACTTTTATTTTATAAGACTGTTGTACAATAAAGAATAAATAAATAAAATAAATATAATATAATATACTAACAGAGTCAATTTGTAAGTTAATATGTAGAGCAGTATAGTTATTTTTTTGTCAATATTTTTTACAAAAGAAACTCCATTAGTCTTGTAAATCGACAACATTATATTTTCAAAAAATGACAATACGAAGCTTAATAATATAATCGAGTAGTCTATTACCATTATAATATATGTACTAAAAAACTTGTGAAAAGAAGTTTAAATGAGTGAAACTTTTTCTTAATTTTGTAGTTAACCTGTTTGCCGGTCTCATAAATATAAATGAAGGCATCGGCACGCAACACACGCACTTTTGCTTCTGTACCCTTTAACAATTCATGGATTGTTTTGATTCAGGATTTCGATACTCAAGTAAACGTTAACTAGGACACCAAAGCAAACCGTCACTCAGTCGCTGGAACTTTAGTCTAAACTCAGCAAGCTTTTGATTTAGAATAGATCAATCGATAACACAAAATAAAATGTAAATACCCAAAAAAGTACAGTATATAGATAGAGAGACGGATGTATAATAAGAATTAAACTTGCTTTATCATACTTTTTACTTTTAATTAACCACGGATGTGTTAAAGTTATAAAAAATTGTGAAAGTCAAATTCGAGGGCCAAGTGTGCGTCCGGGAACTTCACTATACAAATCACCGCACTTCCCACTTAAATTGGTGCACATGGGCTAAGTGGTATAAAAATTACCCATAGTTTTTTGTGGTGACTTCCGTGATTTAATAAGAATAGTTTATTACATAAATTAGGGGAAGTATAATAATCGTGGGTAAGTATTAAATTGTTTTATAACATGATTGTAATGAATTTAAAAATAAATTACAGAATGAACAAATACAGCATTTATTATAAGCTTTTTTTAAGATTTGTTTTATATCAGGGGCGTAATTATCTCTGAAACGGTCATAATGACTGTTTTTCATCTTACTGTTAGTTTACTGTTCAGTCCACGTACTCCGTGAAACGGCTGCGGTCAGTGGAAAACAATAATTATATATCTTGTTACAAATATGTTATTACAATAGACAGAGTTTAGCAAACACCTGTTCTAAACAATCCTCGAACATTTGACGACTTACGTATAAAAACATAGTATGAATTTGTTAAGATTTGTTGTTAGAACAATATTGTTTTTGGATCAACCATTTATTTCAGTACCAAATAGTAGCTTCAAAACGACGAACCGTAACATACAAATTAGTCTGCGGTTGGATAATCCTTACCCCGTTATTGAATTGAACTTCCCTCGAGATTGTTTACACGCTGAATGACAATTCACATAGCTTTGCCATAATGGGTAGCATTACATCAATTGTAACTGTGCTGATTGAGTGTATCAATACCGCGAACTATGAACCGATCGGTGTTACAGTAAAGCAAAAACAAGAACAGTTGCGTAACTGAGTACCGAACCGGGACAGCCTCCCGTTAGGGAGTCCGTTACTGTAATTTGTTATATGGAACTCATATCCTACAAACCGATAGGCTAGGAAATTATAAGCTTAAATCAATATAAGAACGGTAAAGAACGAGTAGAGCTCTTAAGCGCTTGAAATAGAATTCTTGTTGCCTTTTTTAGAATTTTCTAGAACTTTTTTTTGGACCGGAGAAAAGAAAGAGATCTGAAATATTTATCAATTATTTTATCATCTATTTCATCTACAAATCAATTTATTTTTTATACGTCAGCACTCAGCTTCAAGCGTGGTCTCAGTAAAAAGTTAATAGTCATCTCATTATATTATATTTATGTAGAATAGTAAACAGAGTTAATATTAATAGAATATGCGTAATGCGGTGCTACTTCGGTTAGTGGTCGTTTTATTGCTGAAGAACTCGTAATATAAACCGAGTTGGTGGTTTCAATTATCACGTATGTTGACAAGTTTCTACGATGTTTCATGCAAAACTTCTATGCAACTTTCAAACATTTTCTTACAGATAAATTTGCTAAAGCTAATTACACCTTTTGTGTAGAGCTACCTACGTAATTAAAATAATATAAGTAAAATTTTATTTATTTTACATAACAGTAAAACATTGAATTGATTATTATAGTGCATATTGACAATCGACGACTAAGACTACAAGTGGCTTTTATCATATTGTGAAGTACCGACACTAGTTGGGGTGATGGAAAGATTCTAGTGTCTGATACATGCAGTGTAGTGGTGTGTAAACAGTACGCACTAGAATCTACCTAATGTTAGTGTATATTTTGGAATACTGACACTTAAAATGTAGAATATTTTTTATAGAATTGTAAAAAGAAGTTGCAAAGACGTATGTACTTAAACATATTTGCTCTACTTTATTACTGTTTCAGTTACAAATGTCGCAAGTTAATTAAACTAAACATAGATCTTCTTGCATGTGAGGAATCTTTTTATTGAAACGTCGTAAACCCTCAACACTTTATTGCTAGTACGTTGAAAGATTTATAACTCGAGCATTATGTATAGTAGGTCTATGTAGGTTAGCTTCTTAAACACAAAGGAGGTACGAACATTAAGTTTGTTACAAGTGAACAATGCTACAAATTAACTCACAGAATTCAACTTCCATGACATTTCTTCCAACACCTGAGCCCATTGCACGTGATATGTTTTTTCCTTTGTCTGTTTCCTTTCTCCGTCTGTGAAAGACCTACGCCATAAATGCTTCTCTTTCTTTTTCGTATCACTTCTAATACCACTATCACTGTCATATTGCGTCCATGTCCCATACGCACTACATTTTAGTTCCTTACTTTTCGCGCCTTTTTCCACCATTTTGTTTTTAGAATAAAAGCGTTCGTTCATCAATCGCCAGTTTATTAACTAACACATAATTGTTGTCGATTACATAATAATTATATTTGTATACAATGTACATTCAATATAGATAGTGACAATCGTTAGAAGAAATAAAACGCGGTCATCAAACGGGGTCGATGCGTTCTTCCGGCAACATTCGGGTGATAATTTACAAATCGGGAATTTGTTTATGCTAGGATTATGTAAGCAGCAAGTGTTATGTGGAAACGGATGGGATAGAATAAACAGTGTTGTAACAAGAATTGGTATACGTTTCGTACATAGTAAATTAGTTGCGGTCACTCCGTGTAATTACGAGATGCGCATTGATTTTTTGCACTAAACATGTAAATGCAATGATGTAAATCATCATTCGATGCATGTATCGTCAATTACAGGTTACAATGTACCTACCTACATATTTAAAAGAGAAAACATTTAAAAGAAAGTGATATCATTGAGGCAAGGCAATTATAATAGAATTATAGTTATGTCTTCCACCAGCTTAACAAAATCATCTTGCTTAGCCCACATTAGCTATAATGTATCAAAAGACATGATCTGTAATCATCCGCTGGATATAATGCACATTCAATCTTAATTCAGCGAAAAGAGCGGATGAATGTGACGACAAACTAATTGCTTTGACCCGAATGTCTCTTCACTCTACAGCCACTCATCGTTTTGCACTCTCACGAATAATCTATGTTTTAGCCAGTTTTATGCATTTATTACGTAAAAAAGCATTTTATTTAATTGAGATACTGTGTTAATGTAAAAGGAATTCATCAATTAAAAATACAAAATTTCGAAATTACTATTTCTCAAAGCAAAATAATATTGAATTTGCCAAATGCATATATTATGCACGGTATAGAAAATATAGTAAAGACTTCAAGCGGAGTATTATATTCATTCCTATAGTTATCAGTTAGATTATGCTGAGAGCTCTACAAAACGATAGAGAAGTAGAGCTATTGTGAAGATGGTTCAAGAGCCCCTCTACAGGTAAATTAGCTTGGAGAAATTTTTGCATATGTAGTGGTGTGTATATTACTCAGATCTTAGAGCGCGTTTCCACTATATCGTTCTGGCCTATACAAAAATGTTTCGATATCCTAACATTACTATTTAATTTTATACTTATTCCTAGCAACACTTTTGTTTTCAATAAAAACAAGTTTTTATTTGAAAGAAAATGGTTTTGACTTTATAAAAAAAAATATATCATTCAATTTTACGTCCTTGAGCAAAAGACAAGGCGACTACCGTGAAACAATAAAATATCGTGTCCATAATAATTTGTTTCATAATTAATATTTGACCATAATAATTACGAAACAAAACAAATAAATAAATCGTCACTTGATAGTGGAAAGTGGAAACACGCACAAAACCAGAATAAACCAGTTTACGCTGTCCGCACTCCGCAGGTGCCACGTGCAGTCGTTTGGTAGCGTTAGAACATAAAGCACATTTCATTCAAAAATTATAATTATTATGTACGTAGTTTAATTGATAAATTTTGTATTTGTTGATTGTTGTTATTATTTGTTATTATTGTTATAATATTTGTTGAAGTGAATTACATGTCCCGCAGCCGGAGGGCCCAAATGAAAACTCAGATGTACTTAAAAACTACATTTAATAGCTAAAATGAGACTTTTACACCCATGTCTGCACGATGCAGACCGGAGTTAAAGAATGAATTTATACAGTTTAATAATTATAAAGACGTAAGCTTGGATGCTAACTAAGGGAAATCGCATCCACATTCTATTCCCGTGCGAACGGCGTATTCAGCAGTTTTGTATGAAGGCAGGGCCATAACTAGTGTTTAATTTGTGTGTAAGTGTTGTAACTTTATATTGTTAATTCAATATGGCTCCAGTGTTAAAACATGGTCGAGGCAAGCCTTTGACTTCTCAAACTAAAGAATTAAACTTTAAATGTCGTTTCTTTTTCAGGTTAGTTTTTTCATTTTAGTAACATTGTTAATGTAAAAGTTATATGTATGTTAAATGTGCAAATATTAAAATAAAGTCTCCTCTTTTTCAGAGGAGAAACACATATAGTTTAATTTAAAATCCCTTATATATACAGGGTTACTTGTAAAACACCGGCAACCTCGCAGGACAAGATAGCTAACATCATAAGTAACAACATTTGTTCTACGACTTTTGATAATTTGTTAGATTTTATTTTCATACAAAAATAAATATTCATTTAATTTTCCGTCTGAATATTATAAACTCTACGCCTCCCAAAAATTACGTAAACAAAAAGCGAACGAGAGGGGGAAGGGGGCGTCGCGTCGTCCATCCGATAATTAATAGAACATAGACTTACAAATGTAAGGAGAGTACAATAAAAGTTTAAAAAATCATTTAAAAATAATTTATTGCGTTATGCCAAAAGTCGTAGAACAAATGTTGTTACTTATGATGTTAGCTATCTTGTCCTGCGAGGTTGCTGGTGTTTTACAAGTAACCCTGTATAAAATAAAAACTAAAAATAAAATGTTGTTTTATTTTATTTGCTGACCATACACTACTACAAACGCAAAAATTTCTCCAAGCTAATTTACCTGTATGCATGTTGACAGCAGAACTGGCGATATTTCCGATCAACCAAGCTAGTCTTTACAAAGAATTGAGAAACAACATCGTTCAGTTATCAATTAAAAATTAATAGTTACATAATAACTAATAGATGCGATTATTTACATGTGCAATTCGTCAATGTGAGAACTTGTTGAGAATTGTATAATACTAACATATAAAAGAAAATAAAGTGACATGCATTTATCTCCAAATTAATCAAACGTGACCACAGACAACATCAACATGCTCACGAAGAACCCAACCCCTATAATTATTGATATAACTGAGAAACTATAAAACATAGTCGTGCCTATGACATAACTGCAATAACAATTATTCACATGATTCGAATTACTCGTTCACACTCAAGATCTAATTACGACGATAACAAAATTACATCACACCGCAGGAACAATGCGCCATGTCAATTTATTTTGAACTGTGACCTCTGGCTGATACACATCTTTTCCGAAAAGATAGTTACTTCTGGTGTTATATGCGATAAGAAATTAAGGAAGAAAGAACATTACATAATGCGTTGCAATTTGTGATGATTACTGATCGATATTCTTCAATTATGATAGCATTGTTGCTGATCTATTTTCTTCCTTATGTATATAACTGATTACAATTTATGCTGAAATGCAACTTTTCGTGTTTATTACATACTTATTGAGGATATTTTTTATCCATACCTGTACGATGCGATGTACACTTTAATATCCTTTTCAAGGATAACTTGCAAAGTAAGATAAGTTATTAACTTATTGAACTCTGAAACCATTTTTACAACATTTATACATGCATAATTACAAAGAATGCAACGGTAACTTTAATCGATAATGTCACAAGAAAATTATAATTTAAGTTGGTTCAATTATTGTAGATTGACGAATTACCGAGCGTCATTAAAAGCTAGTGACCGATAAAGGAAAGCTGTCCCCACAAAAAGCTGTGAACAGTCGACCCACTCCACTACCCCATGTCGATGTGGGTCAGTTATGACCGACTCCGTTATCTTAATTTATTGCTTTAAATCCTGATTTATTTCCCTTATTGTTTTGTTTTATAGCACATGCAATAAAACGAATGAATTAAAAAATAATATTATGAGTTTATAACCCAAAAAATTTGTATTTTTCTCTAATTTGTAACTGAAATTTTTAATAAAACTTACAATAAATAAGATTATGTAATATTTTAAGTGTAAATGGAAATACATATAAAGTTTATTAAAGTTATGAGAGCTAATTAAATTAATGAATGTTGCCTTTTTATAATGTCCTTTCTTTTTTGTACAATAAAGTGGTATAAAAAAATAATGAAACGTAAAAAAAATAAACAGGAAGTACCTATAATACGCAACAATAATTTGGAGTCACCATAATGAGTGTTTTGTAATCCAATCCGCCTTAACAATTAACAATCGCGGCATTACTATGAATACAAACATGGTATTGGGGAAAGTTCTTTTATTTCTCGCGTTCCTTGTATGAATACTTTCTTGTACTAAAACGATGTACTAGGTATAATAGTTTATGTTAGGCAACAGTTCATTCCTAAAATTATTGATAGATAGAAAAAAAAATATAGAATACGGACGGACACACTGATTCGAGAATCAATTTCCTATATCACTACATAGTATAAAACAAAGTCGCTTTCCCTGTCCCTATGTCCCTTTGTACGCTTAAATCTTTGAAACTACGCAACGGATTTTGATGCGTTTTTTTTTAATAGATAGAGTGATTCAAGAGGAAGGTTTAATGTATAATAACATCCATTAAATAGTGGAGAAGTACTGTTATTTTTGAGGTTTCTAATGTGATGTCGTAAAAAATTACATTTTTTCCGCTTACATTGCAAACGCAGGCTGAACCCTACGAGTTTTATCAAAATAATGTACTAAGTATTATACACATTGAAAAGGTCTACAGAAAAGTCCGCGATGGTATATGTCTATCTCTTATGGATAACCCACAATAACTTCTTTTTGTCATTTACTTTTTACGACAAATAATGGCTAATTTTCGATGCGATTTTAACCAATACAGCATTAATCCTTAACCAATTAAATACCTTGAATACATTGTTCATTTAATATAGATCTATATGGCCCTTTACACCGTATGATTTAAGTGAATATTTTCGAAAATATTACAGACTAGCTGTGCCCGCGACTTCGTCCGCGTGGAATAGTGACTGCATAGTAGGTGACTACTTAACTTTTATTGAATAAACACGTACTACCATAAATAATTAAAAGAACTGTTAGAGCGTATACGCACTATGCGGGTAGCCGTCCGGCTGACCGCAAGCACAATTATGTACGTAATAGTCATTAATATCAATATCATACAGTGCGCATAGAAATGAATATTACGTACATAATTGTGCTTGCGGTCAGCCGGACGGCTACCCGCAATGCGGTTACCCGCATAGTGCGTATACGCTCTTAGTAAAATTTATTACTAAACTGAGCTAAAAAATAAAAAATAAATGCCTAGTTAATTTTCTACATAAAATTTATTTTAAATTATGTCATATTATTTTTAGGCACCGTGAGGGAAGGGAGCAAATTTATTTTTCTTCCTTCCTTGTATGGATGTTTTTGACAATATATCATGCAGCAACTGAGCGCCGAGACAAACTTCAAAACGCAAAGGAATAGAATCCGCTATCGATACTAATTGACATAAGCGTATGATGTTTTGCTAAGGTACAGGTAGAAACGGTAAAATTATCTATAAAAAACTTCAAATACATTGTTTTCTAGGAGCCACCGTTTCTACGAAAAATCTATTTTTTCATTCGTTGATCTCAAAAATAAAAATTCCAATCACCAGAACGACAGGAAATTTTAATAATTTATTTTTAATTGTGTTTAGCACAATTTTGTTAAATTACGACTGGATGAAAATTTTGTTCGTGGTCGTCGTCGTCGTTGGTAAGGTGAACAAATCCTTAGCAAAACATCATACGCTTATGACAATAATTAGTATCGATAGCGGATTCTATTCCTTTGCGTTTTGACGTTTGTCTCAGCGCTCAGATCTTTCCTGTCTCACGCCTGTAGTAACTAAACCGTTTAGACCGTGCAATAAAAATTAAATTAAAAAAAAACCAACGCAACGAAGAAAAGTGCATAGAAAAAGGAATAAATAATTTTACAAACTTCCCGAAGATCTTTAAAAATAAATACTTACCATTTTAAATATTTATAAAAATAAAAATGTTGTGTGGTTTTATAAAACCACGGTAAAAGTGAAACTTAGGCACAAAATTATCGTATTTGTACGATAATAATTATCGTACGGTTCCGAACACTGCTTTATACCTACTCGGCAGCCGACCGTCACGCGACATGCGCTACACAGACCAAAAAGTTTGAGACGATGAAATAAAAGTTTCACTTTAAAAAAAAAAGTCATCGAGGCTGCCATACCATCATTATCATATCATATACAATTATATTTTTTTATAATGGTACTTAATTTTAAAGATCGTCGGGAAGTTTGTAAAATTATTATTTATTCCTTTTCCTTCGTTGCGTTGGGTTTTTCTTTTTAATTTTTAAATTTTTAACTTCGGTTTCTTATTTTCATGTGATATTTTCAAGTGAGTTTTTGACCTCTACCTCCATATTACATTCCTACATCATATTGATATCTATAAGTTTGTTGCTCCTTGACATCTTTTAAGTTGGGCCGTAACCGTGCACAAATTGTAATGGATCACAGTGGCAAAAGAAGTGGTATCTTTAGGAAAAAAAAATTGCCAAGAGCCAGGCCTATGTGGCTTTGAGTAGAGTTCAAAATTTCCAGGGTGTGGCTATCCTCCCGCTCCCATATCCCCCTCTTCTTTCACAGACTTTCAACCCTTCTCTTTCCACACCTAGTAAATGGCAGAACCGATTTTGATGTAAACCATATTATCTAATTATACCTATATGTATTATGTACACGTCATATCCTGTCGTTTGATGCTCCATTTGGTTTATTTATCTAACCACTGTCACCCCTAAATGTAATAAACGGATGAACCGATTTCGATAAAACACGTTGCTCTTTTATATTTTGATATGCCGCTTGAGTATATTATTTGATCACATTCGATTATTGTTCATTCCCACTTTTACCGCTGTAATCTAATAAATGGATAAACTGAATTGGATAAAAATATAACTAATATTTTTTCCCACATTCCCACTTTTACCTCTATATACCTAGGTATAATAAATGGATGAACCGATTTTGATACACTTTATCTAAGAACCAGCGTCGGAAAATATGCTGCCTAACACGCATCTAATTCGTATTACCTGTTAGCGAGCTACAGTGGCACAAACAGACACACATAGCGGTCAAACACTTATCACCCATCTTTTTGCGTCGGGGGTTAAAAATATAATACGACATAATTTAAAGGACATTTTATGTATAAAATTTACCTAGAAGTAAGCATAATTCTAATTTGAC
This sequence comes from Colias eurytheme, assembly GCF_061535395.1. Lineage (NCBI taxonomy): Eukaryota > Metazoa > Arthropoda > Insecta > Lepidoptera > Pieridae > Colias > Colias eurytheme. Next base: position 3,824,470 of record NC_142985.1, read on the forward strand.
CCCTTCCCCCCCTACTACCTCAGCTTACCCCCCCACCCTTGGGGACTTTCAATATGATCACCTGGACATTTATAAGGAAAAACTGTAGCGTATAACAGATAACTTACGTTTTATCGTACACTGTATAGTGTACAATAGAATGCCTTAGCAAATGTTCGCCGTGAATACTTAAATGGTCATAACTTTTTTTTTATTTACGAACCGATTAACATGAAATAAACACTAAATGTTAAATGAAGATTACCACAATATATTAATAAATAATAATAAATCGCATCTAAATCGGATAAGCCGTTTCTGAGATTAGCGTGCACAAACATACAGACAAACAGACAAAAAAATTTATAACTACAGTTTTGGGTTTGGGATCGATTTAATAATAACCCCTGCTATTTTTTTTACATATTTTTATTGTACAGACATCACTTTTCTAGAATTTTATTATATGTATTGATTGACCACGCGCAAGGTTACTAATTTCCACTACATCCTCACGCAAATCGTCAATTTTTATGAACATTGAATCTGTAAATAAAAAAAAATCAAAAGATAAGTACCTAATTTTATTAAAAAGCTACTAACAAATAAAGTTTTATCAAGAACTAAAGTGACCTTCTTTGGGCGTATAATATAGTCTTGTAAAAGTTATACATAAAAATAAAATTTCATCATTTTCTTATTTTGTCATAACTTTAACTAATTAAAAACATGAGTCTAACTATATAAAAGCTACAACTTACCTTTTGTGGGAACGCAAGAAGGCGAAAATTAAAAAAAAGCCGAAGATTTTTAAAAATGTAACCAATGAACACAATCACTGTTATCTACTATTACCCAAAGAGAATACAAATACTGCGTCTATTACCTATATAACTGTAATGGTGTCTTGCTTGACATCAAATAATAAACATCTACCCTCACTTATAAAAATTTAGTATATTCACATGAAATATAAGCGCACCTGAAATGGACTCTGGGAAGATATGAATTATTTATTTAACTTAAAAAAAAAACAACCTCACCAACATCATAATTCATAATATTTAAATTATGAATTTCCAAGGAGCGTTAATATTATGTAAATTGATTTAATTTTAATGAAATCTCATAGATGGCGCTGTTTTAAATTTGTCTTTATACTACTAAGATTCATTATACTGTTTCTCTGCCAAAATTACTTAAATGATGTAGTTTTTATAGTGTAAAGGTAGACAATAGCATGGCTTACTCAAAAACAACATTTAAACATGAGTCTTTATATTGTACGCTGTCGTAGTACAGAGAATACGTAAGAAGAATAAAGGTTCACAGCTCCTCCCCCGCAGGTGATAGCATGATAATATGTATATAACAGCCTGACCCGACCTGTTAGTAATATTCATGCAAAATTTGAAGTAAATCCGTGCAGTACTTTCTGAGATTAGCCTGGACAAACATACAGACAAACAGACAAACAGACAAACAGACAAACAGACAAAAATTCTAAAAACTATGTTTTTGGCTTCTATATCGATTATAGATCATGGATTATGTATTCTTTTAAAAAAATATTCAATGTACAGTTTTGACTTTCCTACGATTTTATTATATGTATAGATTTAAAAATTTAAAAATTGTGGGACGTAGCGTTTGCAGCGCTACAGGCCGGCCGCCCGGCTATCTATTTTATACACGTGCGAAGCCGGAGCGGGACGCTATGTTTTTATATACAACGTTCATAGTTTTTCTGTAGTGTATAATGTATTTACTATTTAGTATCAGCTTTACACCCGTGCGAAGCCGGGGCGGGTCGCTAGTAAAGCATATAATATCTGTTTCTGGTGTGTAAATATTCGTATAACTGACTGGATTTCTTAATATACAATGAAAAATTATCGGATATATCTATATCAAGAAGTCACGCACATGTAACGCATGGCTATCTTTAAAAGTCTATTTGTAAACTACAAAATTACGAAATCCATCAACCTAAGAGCGCTTGTACAAAATTAACGGAGTAATTTGTCAACTCTTGCACTGCTAAAGACAAATCACGATATAAATCAATTAGGCTGTACGTAAAAAATAAAACACTGGTGACAGCCATTACTTTGTAAAATGGTCGCTTTCTCTGATCTCTCGGAAATAGCAACACAAAACATTTTGTCCACGCTGTGACGTCACTAGCCAGTGTTCAGTGCTTTCCGCCATTTATTGCAACGAAACATGAACCGGCTTTGTTCATTGACGGTGACAATGGAGCTTAGGCTTGCTCTATGGCGATGTATTGAATGCGATTGTATGTATCTCTTTGCACTATATAGTATATACCTACGTTGCTTTTTGCGTAATTGTATTATTATAATTAATCAATTACTTATAACCGAACGAAAATAACATAAGAATAAAAGAAAAATAATATTAGTTAAATAAATGTTAAAATATGTGTCAAATTATTAAACATAGGAGGTACAATAGATATACGCAAAAAGTAACACACAATCTCTGTTTACAAACACTACAATCACAGATTAACGCCATATAAAAACCAAATTAACTTGGACATATAATTCAAAGGCAATTAACACCAAGCCGAGAATGTAACTGAGCTTAATAACATGTATATAATGGTCTAGATTTTACTGAAGCTAATGCAGTGTCATCCTGAGAGACCGTGGTTAATGCAGAGTTACATGTGTTAAGAGAATTTTACATTATAAACCGTTAAAACGGTGTTGTGTTTAAGTTTTGATTAACCGGTATAATCGATTAAGGAGATTAGAATTATTATTAACAAAGTGCAGTCAAGCGAAGTAATACAATAAGCATAGAAAATCATGACGAAGCATTGTAATTGTACCCTAACGGAATAAAGGATTTTCTATCCTTTCTTCATTTTATTGCTTACTAGCTTACCGCCCGCGGCTTCGCCCGCTTTGTCTAAAACCTAATAAATTACATACTAAACCTATGACGTTGTTGACTAAAACCTTCCTCTTGAATCACTCAATCTATTAAAAAAACCGCATCAAAATCCGTTGCGTATACGTAGTTTTAAAGATTTAAGCATAGTACAAAGGGACATAGCCATTACAGGCTCTACAGCTACATATTTTCATATGATAATATATTGAGTGTGAAAATCTACCCAAATGCAAACAAGAACAATCGCAATATAACTTTATTTGCATACTACACGACCGTATCCATTCTCATGCACCAGACAACTTTTTCCATTCATTTTTTGTCATAAAGATTACATAATACTTTATTGCAGTGTATACTTACCTTAAATAGGCGTGATGGCACATACGCTACTGTTTTCACGGCACACAGGCACATAGAGCATATATATAATGGGACTAAAAGCCTGCGATAAACCACGTGGGAGATGTAAACAGCAAGACACCGTTAGCTATTGTTATTGTTCTCAGAGAAATTGCTCTTTAATCATTGATTTCTTAATTACGTATGTGCATTGTTAGTGTAGTTTGTTAAGCTATCCATTCTTCAGCTTGTGTTTATAATAATTCGCACCCACTCTCTATTGAAGAATATTTATTTGTCATTGCCAATTATTGTAGATAGAAATAATAATCGAAAGGAAGTTTCCTAGAAATGTAAGCAGTCTGAAATATAACTTTACGATATAAGTAGGTACGAGTAAGGTGAGTGTAAGCGTATCGAACATAATCCAAAAATAACAACAAAAACCAGATCGAATGATATGTGGGCAGTGGGATATATCAAAAGATTAGTGATGCCATATTATATCTAAACAGTCTTATAATTATTTTAACCTAATGCCTCCCATTTTTATTAGTAACTGGGGTGTATATCTATTATCTAAACAAATCGTTTTCTTTAAGTGCTGAATATTGAACTTTATGAAGCCTGTAAATAGTTAGGAGAAATCTAATTTACGATCAGTTTACTACGGTATACAAATAAAGCAATTGCAGTTGAGGCAGACAAGAGTGAGTCATCATAAAAACATAGTGAATCACATTTAACCGACGACAGTTATGATATTGACCTTGTATAAAAACGATTCAGGAAGAGGGGTTAGATATCAATTCAAGAAAAACTATATAAATATTGTTATATTGCACGCCTCATAAGCGAAGCGTTGAGGTGGGTACTACTGTCACTTCGCGCAAAACATCTGATTTTTCAAACTTAAAATGTCTTTATGTATCATACATTGCACTTGTAAGATAATACATACACACACATATTAAGAAAAAACACTATTTTTAACGTTCATGATATTTTTGATGTCATTTTTGTTATTTAAACTAGTTAAAAAACAGTTTAAAAAAGTTCTGTCTTGGACGTCCGTGTGTCTGTATGTGCGGATCCTTTTTCTTGTTAACACGATAGCGACCGAAATACTTTACTAATCGAGTCTTTTTTTTTCTCTTACGCTTGAGTATGCTCAGGAATAGAACCCTTTCATTTTTCAGGGTCTGATTCGATGTGGTTTAATTGTTATTAAATAAACAAAAATAATAATTAATAAATATTTATTAAAAAAAATTATGAGGCGTGCACTTTTGGATTTTCCAAATTATTTCATTATGATGTGCGTGTGAAGTTGTTAAAGTTAGGTTATTAATCATTACATTACCAAACAAATCGAGTAATTCACATTTTTGTTATAATTAGGTTGACAGTTGAAACTAAAGTAATATATCAGAATATTTTCTCGTTAAGGATTACAGGTGTTTCAATTAAAAGGAATGTCTAATTATGCAATGCCACGGTAACTTCAACATTTATGGTCGACTTAGTAAGAAGAATAATATTTAAGAAAAATAATCATATGTATATTGAATAAATCAGTCACCATTGCTCTACCTACACATATTTTCTCATACCGGACCACTGACCACCAGGATAGTGTTACTGCGTCGGTTTATTTCTAAATCGTTTTAAATCAAATTAACCCATTACACACGTAATACTTAATCGAACACGATAACTAGTGCTATACAAGGCGATTTTACCAAGGAGGTCTGCATATCACTAAAAAAGGAGTGGAGCAGCATTCTGTACATAACTAGAGAATCAGCACACCTCAATACTAGTGCTATTGGATTGAGAGTGAATAGGTAAGCTTTGACAGGCTCAATCACTCTTCTCGAAAAGGGGTCGTTTGGATCAAGAGGCACGGACGTTAAAACAAGAATTTAATAAATCTTTCATCTAGAAAGTTCCAAAGGTAAAAGCATAGGTCGCAAATGCGAAATTTTCCGAAAAGAAAAGTGTTGACTGTTGACTGAAAATTAAAATGGTAAAGCAACGCATTTCAAATATATTTAAGGGTCTATCAACAGCTACAACTACAACGAATATAATGTTCAAGGCCGTGAATGGTATATATAATATATTTTTACAATTAACATTTATATTGGAAACGAATTTACAAGATTATGTTACGACGGTTATTTCATAAAACATAATACATATTTACAATGATAAAAGTAATTGTAATCAGTTATTTATGTAAATGCTTCTATTAAATAAGAATTATAATTATGTACATGTTTGTAACACGATTAACTACCTACAACAGATTAGACATAATTAGATATTAATTTAGAACATCCCGACATAGAGATCATTCAAGACATCATTAAAATAGTTTCCAATTTCCTTATATGAGCACTTATTCATTCAGTTACTGTATTTGAAGACAAAAAAATATGTAGCATCTAAAATTTCTAAAATCTTATATATAAAAATGAATCGCAAAATGTGTTGGTAAGCGCATAACTCGAGAACGGCTGAACCGATTTCGATAATTCTTTTTTTATTATATTCCTTGAAGTACGAGGATGGTTTTTACGTAGAGAAAACGTAAATATGTACCACGGGCGAAGCCGGGGCGGACAGCTAGTTAATTATAAATATTTCACTTTTACCTCTATATTATGAAACAATTATAAATAGCATAACATCTTTATTGTATTATTTTTAAAAATTACATTAAGTACATATTTTAAATTTAATGTTTAATGAAAATACATAAAACATATTGTGATTTGTGAAAGCCTGAGAGATTTCGTTTTTAATTGGAAACCAGGGGAACAGTGTTAATTGTTTAATACACTACAACATAATTATTCTTTATCCAAAACTATTATACTTTTTATAAACGAAATGCATTTTCAAATTAAATATCAATAATCATTACCCCATGCGTCATAGGGACGATAATGAAAACAAACATTATCGAGTGAATCTCGAAATAAACGAACTAGGTTTTTCCTTTGTGCAGGTTTTATCCTATAAAACAGTGGATAGGAAGGGTATCTAATCTCGTTAACTGCCTAAGGGACAACGACCTGCGAGTCGCGGACAAGAAGTTAATGATGTACCATTCATGTGAAACCCTAGATCCTGCATTAGAAACGTATTACGAACCTTTAACAACTCGTCTGTATATTGTTACTAGAAAAAAAACAATGAAAATGTTCTTATTGATCGTTTATTTGTCTCTCGGTTGCAGTTTTGTAGTAGGTAGTGTATTTAATTCTGACTAAATAGAATTTCATAAAATTAAAAGTCTTCAAAATTCGATCGAAATTTAATATTCAAGCTTTGAGTTTCTGTGACTATTATAGAACCTTTATATAGCACATTGAAGCAAAATTTAGTACAACCATAAAATAATTAGTACAGATCATCCATTTGAACATCGAAATGTTGCTTCAAACGACAAATATTCATCAAAATTATGTAACTTATATGAATAATTATTAATTTGTTTGTTAAATGGAAAAGGTTAAAACAGTTTAACCCAAAAACCTCGAGAGAGAGCTCTAATCACGGGTTATATAATTTTTGTTTGGCACTCGGTTACGGTCGCGTGTGCTAAGTGAACTATTATTACAGCAAATAAAAGATATTTGAAATATGTTCTTGAACTTAGTTTGCTCAATAATGTTTCATAAATGTCATTAGTCTGAGCAATGTTTATATAGAAATGTTTCTTAATAATGGCCATTGATGGGATATTTCAATATAGCTCTGCGGTCATATATTAACATAATATAACGATCATGTTGAAACACAAGATAATAGACGTCGCTAAAACGTTATTAACTTATCTAAAATGCATGTAAATAATATCGTAATATAGTGATTTTTTTTATTTGCTTTTCAACCGGATGCAGTGATCTTGAAACTAAACTTCAACCCAAATATTTCATAGTCAGTGCATATCACATAATACCGGTAGTGAGCAAGTTCTAAAAACATTATCGCAGTGCTAATGAGGCAATTGTTCGGCAAACATGCGGTTAGCGCCTTCGGCCGATACAGCATTGTTCACCAATGTTTTGTTTGCACGTTAATAATTCGCCTTTGTTATGTCATTTACACGGCCGTGAACTAGCTTATTATTGATGCAAATTCACTTCAATTTTCGAAAATATTGTAACAAATCTTTGTGGAAAATAACAAATTTCTATACAGTCTTGGGCTTAAATATATTTTTATTAAGAGACTTTTATGTGCAGTTAAGTAAGTTACAGAACCATTCGCCAACTCTATCATTTAGAGAGATAAAATCTTAAAGAGCCCATGCACTATCCGGAAACAAATAGATGATGATTTATACATAATTTAATACACAACATCAAAGTTACGCGTAGTTATGTAGTCCAAGAAACGTGAAAGGTCTTTCGTATGATAATGTAGTAGAAATCAGTTGTTTTTTGGCGATACTTCAAGGCTTGATTGTATATTAATAGCTGTGTTTTACCTGAAAATAAAACACATATTAAATACTTACCTATATTTGAAGCTTACTTCATTGAGAAGGCACCTAGCTTTTTCCGCCTATTCTTCCCTCTCTTTCCGTTGTATGTATGCTATCTCTCTCGCACACCTCTCCACCAGGTGGCGGGGCGCAAGATAATGTCGGGCGCTGGATGTTTTTCATTGAGTCGAAATCCACAACAGGTGGACGTTAAGTGTAAGCTTCAAATATAGGTAAGTATTTAATATGTGTTTTATTTTCAGGTAAAACACAGCTATTAAACACTTGACCGTAATTTGAAGCTTACTTCATTGAGACCTGCTTGTTACCCACCTGGTGTACAATTAATGGACGCCAATGTGAATTTGAATACATAAGTAATTACTTATTTCTTTATTTGAAAGAGTAAGGTGTGCAGATAGTATACCTACCAATAAATCACACAAATTTTTATATTATATAATATAATAAAAATCCCAGATGAAAAGTTAATCAAATAAGAACCAAAAAGTTAATCATAATGATTAAAAGTATTAGAACTTATGAGATTGGTTCAAGCGTACCTTAGTTAACCTTTTGGGCTTGAAAAGTTAAAGTTACTACAATTTTCACTATCTTTAGCGTAAATCTGCGAAAGCGCCAGTAACGACTTTCAATTACGCATTTAGATGTTACTTACAAAATGAAGCAACAGCTGATCCCGACGAGGCAAAAATACCTCAAACTCAAACCTTTATTTATTCAATTAGAACTCTGTAGAAGCACAATTGAATCATCTTAACATAGAATTACCACCTGTCTCAACTCACATAGTTTTAACCCAACCTGCTACAAGCGGACAAGAAGAGAACTTGGTCCTTACTTTTGGGGTCAGAAATAAATTTAAAAGGTCACCCCTTGAATAAGGCAATAAAATATCAAAACAGGTAAACGGTTTTAATTATAATACAGATTTTTAACATCCAACCAAACCGTGCGGTATCTATTAATGTTTAGAGCCAACGCCACCAATCATAATCTAAACATGGCTAGTACTTTCAGTACAATGCATGAATTATTTATTTAAAACTGATAGGTCATAAACTCTGTACTGGAAACAAATATACTGAACTTAAGAGACTAAAATGATAAGGAGCTTATCTGTGTCCCAAAACTGCAATTACTACAGCCAAGTACGTTACTTTTAATCAATTCGGTTTTAAGATATAATAATTATGATTTACATCAGAACTTATATACCGAAAGCCTCGGGACTACATAACGTGACTTATCTTCTTATACTTATATAAAAATGAATCGCAAAATGTGTTGGTAAGCGCAAAACTCGAGAACGGCTGAACCGATTTCGATAATTCTTTTTATATTCCTTGAAGTACGAGGATGGTTTTTATGTAGAGAAAACGTAAGTACCACGAGCGAAGCCGGGGCGGACCGATAGTTTATAATAATAGTGTTTGTGCACAACACTAGGCAGTCAACAGCTATATGAACGTCAGATAGGAAAAGAGCCAAATTTATCCAGTCAGTAACAAAGGATTTTAACTATAGTTACTTTATTCTAATTCAACCAACTACTACTAGATACTCCGTATGTCTTTTGGATAGACGGAGGCAAATAGGATTTTTATTCCAACTATATCATTTGATATTTTGAAAATGTACTCCACATTTTCATACCGTCAGAGTCATTTTGCAGATTATAGTGGTGCAGCACTGAACACTGTCTATTAGGTGGCTGATGCTGCTGACCGGGCCTTCAGTTCCGCTTTCCAGAATACCTTCACCCTTCTAGGTGTTACTACTACTGAAATAGCGGTACTCTATCGCGTCGTTCAGGTCTCTAACTGACTAGGATTTCTCATATTATCGTAACAACCCTTGCTCGTTCTAACGAGGATAAATTATCGCCAAGGAATTCTGCTGCAAGATAATGGCAAGAGAGATTATAAGCTTAACTATGCATTATTATGTTAAGGAATATGGTGGGTTTTGAATACTATCGTCGTCTGAAAGTATCTCCTTTCGATTAACTGCATTAAGGATGCAGATCTGATCCCATCTTTGTTCCGTAGGAATGCTACGACAGTCTAAACGTTACACTGAACAAAGAAAATTGCCCTGAATATAGTCGGTTGTTCCAACATCCGTAATATGGCTAGCCTAAGGTTAGTTATCCCTTGATTGTAACTGCTACCAATGGAGGCATTGCTCTTGTGTTGTCCACAGTTGTGCGAGTGCAAAAATGAAGAACTGAGCTCGTGGGGAGCTATGTCGAATGAATCTGTGTTAAGATTATGACAGTATAGGACAGTTAGCTGTGGATGCGAAGACAGGACATTACTTTATTCATCCGTAAACACGCGAGGCAGCCACGGACAGCGATATAGCAAGAACTAAACTAGCAAAGTTTAGTTCGCTTACCAGACTTTGTCATGTTTTAAATGCAGTATATCCTCTGAATAGCATTGCATTTATGACTATTGATAAACTTAATTCACCCGTAAACACGAGAAGCAGGCACGGATAGCGATATAGCAAGAACTAAACCAGCAAAGTTTAGTTCACTTACCAGACTTATATTTTAAAAGCCGTATAGCCTGTACATTTCATTTATTGCCCCCCCCCCCTCAAAGCAAAGAAATGAGAAGTCATTTGGCAGAGCTTTCTCGTTAAGGGTAGGGGTTCCAAGTAATATCTAATAATAAGAGGCTTTTGTTTGGAAAGATTGACTTTCCGTTATTTATCCTCTATCCTATGTAACTCAACAGTCAGTATTCTCAGCATTCGTTGAGTACTTAAACGTTTTACGTTAATAGTTGTATATAACTTTATTATACAATATAATAATCCTGGTGGGATGACAAAAAACTTGTCTAACAAACGATTATCCTAATCCCTCAGCGATTTATTGTTTGAGCCCCGAAGAAAAATCTCATGGGTGCAATAATGAGGTCAAATGGGTTGAAAAACGAGTCAAATAAATTGCCTACAAGACCGGGCAACTAAAATAGGCCTATGAGAGGTCAACTATACGTAATCAATCGTCATTTGTTACATTCAATCGCTTTGCGATTAAAAAATCTCTTCCGATGTTTGTATATGAAAATTGGTCGGCTAGTGCCATTTAATTACGATACCAAACATACCGTTGACACAAGGCTTGGTGACAATCCTCGAAACCACCGCCACAAATCATCTGCGAGATGATATTTGATCCGACTCGCCTTCCTTTGTTGCGATTAGGCTTTGCATTGGTAAATACAATTTGTTCAATTCCAATTTCCATAATTGGTAAACCAATGGTGGTTTCCTGATTCCTGAAGCGTAAACTTTTAGGATACGAAGTATCAATTTCATGCGCCCATTATTTGACGTATCTAACCTTTATTGTATTTATTAGGTCATTTACTATACTGCCCACTGTGAAGTAGATTTCAAAACCTTTTTCTACCTACCTTAGAAGAGTGAAGATCCGATACGGTCATATCCAAAACTTCTTTCGTGGGTCCTCGTTGACAAAAGCAAATATCTATGATCATTTTAATGATCAATCCTTTGTATATTTGCACCAATCGCCATTAAAGCCCCGCGAGGGCTGATATAATATATTTGCACCATTTCCCCGTGGGGACGGTTGTTATCAAAGCCCCGCGAAGGCTGATATATATTTGCACCATGTCTCCGTGAGGTACTGTTGTAATCAAAGCCCCGCGAGGGCTGATATATATTTGCACCATTTCTCCATGAGGGACGGTTGTAATCAAAGCCCCGCGAGGGCTGATATATATTCGCACCATCTTTTCCGTGAGGGACGATTGTAATCAAAGCCCCGCGAGGGCCGATATATATTTGCACCATTTCCCTGCGAGCGACAGCTGCGCGAGGGATGTTTGTAACTAGAAATAAGTAGGGCCTGCCAAAAAATGCTTAAGAGACACCCTGCGAGGGTGAATTTGACCTGGCTAACCCCTGCGAGGAGTAGTGGCCACATTTATGTATTCTGCTTCGAGCAAGAATACACCTTAGTGCTAATATAAAAATAGCAGTAAATAATCATTTAAATAATATAGCAATTAACAAGGTCCTAAAGGACCTTGTTAATTGCTAAGCTTAAGTTAAAACTTATTTTCCAATGTTAGCGACATTTAATAAATTCATAATTCAAATCAATTCACTAAATTTTAAAATGAACTTCGATTCATATTTATTTTTGTTCATGCAATCGATGTAACATTTAGTTGCTTTATATCCGTTAACATTCCTTACGAACGCAACCATACCGTCGTAGGACGTTATATTTGATTGCACAAAATAATCTCCACTCACCCGCAATTTTTTACTTTTTGTCAAGGTGTACAAGTTTATAATATTATTCTAAAACGTTAGAAGTGAATTGTAAATCCTTTGAAATAAGTGTATCTAAATCTAATTTATATTAAGATATCTCGATAATTATTATACGATAACCCTTTCAGCACAAGTTCAGTAAACCAAAGAATTTAATTGTAAAATTTTTGGTACTTACTCGTTTTAACAAAAAAGTTGCATCATTTGAACATAGGAAACGTAATTTTCAATCAAATTAGCCGTGTGTAATATGTCTATTTTCACATAAAAACGGATCAGAATAATACTCATAAAAGGATACGTATAGACTACGGATAGTTTTGAATGTGTGGAACATTCATGGTACGTATCTACTATACATGAGCGAATTCCATCATTATTCAGTTGAGCGGTAACTCCCGTACGATTTATAAAATAATATCACAACGTGTTCTGACATGTCGTGACTTCTTGGAGCTGACTCATCTCGTTCGATAATTTTTAGTAATAAACTATGATAGGAATTCCGAACCGTTCCTAGCGATAACGACAATGTAATAAAGTCGTAGCAATGGATTGTATGCCTGTAAAGCTTTGAGTTGGCTCATATCCATACTAAGTATTAATTGTAATTTTTCCACGAAAAATTCACTTGTACCCTTGTAATAAAAACACATTATTAAAAATGAAATAAAATATTAAAAATATCTATATACAAGAGAGGGTATTTGATATATCTAGTAATATCAAATAATCACAAAAGTAATATTAACGATTCGAGTAAAGCCGAACGGTAACACCGTTAAAATAGCTTTACTCACAGTATTAAAAATTCAAATATTAATTAGTACATATTGCATAATGAAATATTTCAAAAGAAAAGTTACTATTTCAAGTAAAATGTAACGGTTGTATCGTTAATTTTAAATATGAAAAACATCCAGCGCCCGACATTATCTTGCGCCCCGCCACCTGGTGGAGAGGTGTGCGAGAGAGATAGCATACATACAACGGAAAGAGAGGGAAGAATAGGCGGAAAAAGCTAGGTGCCTTCTCAATGAAGTAAGCTTCAAATTACGGTCAAGTGTTTAATGCTATTTATACAATATTGTGACGTCATAAAATATTCAATGCACGCTTTAACTTTATATAAGAAGAGAGCGAGCAAGATAATAGCATTCTTAATAAATTAATTCTCGTTGCATTATTTTATAATGTATTAGAAGATAAGTAATTATTTATCTTTTGCCTTGAAACTAATATTCGTATATTACAAAAACATTATTCGGTTGTTACTTTTAAAACTGCTTCCGAGGCAAAGGTAATGTAAGAAAGAGGAAATGAAGTAACAACATTAGCTTCCTCTAATTAATGGACTTAATTACATTGAAAGAAAACGTGAGGGTAGTGAGAGAAAAGTTGGCACAGACCTCATTAAGCTCACTAGAGTTAAAATAAACAGTATGAATGGGTATGCGGGTAGAAATTCTTTTTAAATTCTAGAACAAAGGTGTGGGTAAAAAAGCCTGAAGTTTCACTTTCTACAAGTATTGTCAAAGTACCATTGTGCTACAGTACAAAGAGTACAAAAACCTTCGCCATTTTGGATTTTCCAAGCGTCAAGTTTGCGAGAAAATTTTGGAGTAGGTCTTCAGAATTATTAAGCCCTGCGCTTTTAAATTTTACGATGAAATCCGACAATGGTGCAAAAAAACAGTTAAGTATGTATTTTATTATTTTAATAAATAGTGTAACTATCCTGGTACTACCGGCTACCGATGTCGTGTTTTATGCCTACAATTAAATATTTAAACAAGACGTAGGTAAATATTTTAGTAACACTACTCAAGATGCCAGATTTGGCAAGACGGCTTACTAAGTAAGGTTATATTGAGTTCCATAAATGATTTCCAAGGAGAATCTTTGAACTCGAAATTTTTAAATTGTAGGTACTTACTGTTAACCGCCTTTTATATTCTTGAATAATATATGAAATTAATTAACTCAGAATTGCAAAAATAATAAATCGAACCTGTATACATTTCGTTTTTTTTGTAGAAAGTTATACTTAAACATAAGGCGCACGTTTATGCAAGACTTTAGGGATAAAAGCTGTATTAGAAAAAGTAGACAGTTGATTGAATACAATTATTTCTACATATTAATCGGGTGTTTTGTTTTGCATTCCAGTTAAATTTGAGACGGTTATACGTTTCATTTTAAGCACAGATTGTAGGCTAAGCTTGCATGTACAATGTAACGGCTGCCCCAATAAAAACAAAATGTTTAATACGAATAGACAACACAAGAACCGTAAGTTTGTTTAAGTATGCTCTACATTTTTTTACTGTGCATATCAAAATTATATTACAGTTTGTAACATGGTACATATTTAAAACTGAAACCTTATATTGTAAAAACTCTACTTTCTACGACTAACAGTACGTTTTAAATATAAGTTTAAGTCATCAGAATCGCATCACTCCAGTCAGAAGTAATTTTATTGAATAGTACGAACGAAAGTAGATTATTATTCGCGAGTGGTATTAAAGAATTGGGGTTTTTGGGGCGAGCAGTAAGAAAGGGAAATGCTTTGTCAAAATATTTAGCAAAACCTTCATGAAGTAAATTTATTCTAAGCTTGTACCTAATAGAAAGCTCGACACTAATCTATTGTCTTACCGACGACATAGAACAAATACTTTGAATTATATCGTTACGATAAATTACTATTAGTAGCGTAGCTTATAACAACAAATTAATTTAAAGCAAAATTGTATACGCACCTTTAAATTGGTGCACCATTTACATAGTCTGGTATAACTTTAAAATTCTATTTAACGTTATCAGTGTCTGAAAGGTCGTTGGACCTTGAATTTTGTGAAAGCAAATATTTGTACGTACTGGGTGATAAAACGCACAGTTTCTTATCAGCTGAAAACGACGCAAAGGAAGTTTTTAGTCCCCTACATCGAAATTATCAGGAAAATAAATTGACACACATCGATAATCCTATAAGAATTTCATAAACGAGCTTAATTCGAGAATCGTCAGTACCTTATCACTGCAAACGCAAACGTAGTTGGGGTTGCAGTAGGCGCAATCACACTCGGGACATTCGCTCCAAAATATTTCCCCGTTGCAGCCTAACCGGCCGCCGGTTTCCACCTCTACCCACGTCGAACGCTTCATCAGGACAATCTGACCCACTAACTTTCAATAACACAATCAATCCAAAAACATAACACTCTGTTCCACAAACACAAAATTTTTACGCAATAAATTCAAAAGCTCAGCAAAAGCTCGAGGCGATGCGCGCTTTGAAAAAGTACTAGGCTCGCAGGAGTTGCGTGTAGGTCGCGCGAGCGTGGCGGCAGGACCGCCACTCTACGGCTCATCGGACAGACTGCTTGCTCTATAGCCCGAGAGGCAGTGTTGCCAACTTTATTTTCTATAGGATCGTATCACACACTAGGGAAAATCGTATTTTACCAAGAATTCTAGAAAAAAAATAGTACGTTTTAAAAAATTCAATAAAACTACAGCAAATTATTTAAATAAGAAATGTAATTGTACTTTTTAATAGAATGAAATACAAAGTTTTAGATAGATAAAATTTATCTATTATAATTAAATCACTAATAATTATTATTATATTACACAGCAGTGCCATGTATGGATATAAATTAAAATATCAGTCGCTATCAGAGTCAATACACGCAACATCAGATGCAAGAGTCGAAGAATTTATTCTTTTGTACATACTTAAATTTAATTTGCACAACATGTCGCTGGATGGCTGGAAATCGATACATGATCCCGATTCCATAAAATGTTGTGCAGCCAACAAAGTTCCATTCACTGTATCTATCATTAATTTATTTCGAATTTTTGTTTTCATTAGATTGACGTGACTGAATACTCGTACGCATTCGAAAAAAAGTTTAATGCTCGTTCAAGTTTAAAAATGGTTGGATGAGTGCATTATGAATAAAAAAAAAGTTTAAGGCTTGTTCAAATCAAAAAGATTGTTATTGTTTTTTTATATCAACAAATAAAATTAATCGGAATTTTTTTTTTCCATGTTATTCTAATATTTGAAAAGATCGTATATTTTGCGTACGATTAGGAATTTACGATCGTACATCGTACCAAAGCGAAAAAGGTCGTATAAATACGATTTAAATAGTACGGTTGGCAACACTGCCGAGAGGCAAGAGTCGAGACGCACGTATGCGGACCCGCACACGCCTTTAGTCAAGTAGGAAATCCTCGCCGGCCTAGTAAGCTCAAAATGTATACAGTACCGCAATAATTAAGTGAAAATATTAAAATGGTAGTTTATAAAAATAAAACAGCGCGGATTAATTAGACCTCGTAAACTGTACGATACCAATTCTTTTACAATGTTTAAAATTATATATGTACAATGTACATATTTCACTGTAATTACGTGTTGAATTAAGATCAATTTCCATGGCACTCTTAATTAATCACTGTCGATCACATCACAGTTCAAATGTTAGTGATACGCATACTCGAACCGAGTCTCAAGCACTGACGCAGAGGAGCATTGAATGCGATATAATGCTTTGTTGACAAATATCCGTGACAAACCCGCATTCTTCTCGTACTACGAACGTGTGGACGAGATGCGAACGGCCACCGATAATAATAATGATGTTATACGCAGCTTCCCATAGGCACAGATTGATAAAATGTACTAAGCCTAAAAATAGTAACTATAGGCAATGTTCAATTTATATTAAAAAAAAAACTTAAAATTTGAGTACAAGTCTTAAAATAAAATTTGTACTCAAAAGATGCGTATGATATCTAACAACATATTCTTATTTGAAAATTTTTATTATACAAACAAAGTAAGTATGTCAATAAAGATGCACTTTCAGATTTATTTTAGGACAGCAATAAAAGTCGAACCACATTCATTCAGACCAAAAATGCAACCAAAATAATTTCTTGGCAGAGAAATATCTGAAACTGAAGAAAAAATGTTGAATTTATAACTCCTTGTATAAAATTGTGTAAATATAGAACAAAGTGAATAAATATTCAACGAATGAAAAAGGGATGTTTATTTCATATCAAAAATAAGATTTCCGTATTCGATTTAGTAATGAAGAAATGTGAATACATATTGAGTATACGTATAAGATACAGAGTGAAAAGGTATAGATGTATATTTAAATTAAGATTACATAGGGAAAACCAGTGATAGAGTTTTCTTCCGCAATTCGCAAACAAATAAAACACGATTGATTTTTAAACGAATGCATAATTCAGGACACGTCAATGTTTTCACATACTTACAGTTGATATGTAAATATAGTAGTGAAGCGAAGAGTTTTGTAAATAACTATTTTATTGCAAAGTATACTTCAATTAAACAGTTTCTCCTCAAACCATATATTATGTTTATTACCAAGACGTCAACTTTTTGGTAAATAAATCAAATTGTAGCTAGTATTTTCACGCAATAATTTTAATTGGGTAGAAAAAACTTAGTATGAACATAGTCAAACATGAATGCATAGTAATCAAATACATGTACGTACAATAAAAATATAACGTCAACACATCAGTTTTAATCTAACATATTCTGTTACATAAATTGAATACATCTAATGTTTCTTCGCATTTAGTTACAAACGTAGCTTCGGAACTGGTATAACACTTTCGTTTCTAAATAAAACAGAGAAATCAACACAGAGTAGGACAATTCCGTGATTCAACGTTAGCCGACCGAATGTCCAACGCTTGAATGTTTTGAACAAATTCGATTCGAATCAAATACCAAAATTTTCGAAGTTTTGAGATTTTAGTACAACGAAATGTTTGCATTCTTTACAAGTTGAAAACATTGTTTTACTGATTATATTACCGGTATAGAATCTCAGGGTAGGTTTTGTTACGCAAGTTTCTAAGAAGAATGCGGCTATGAAAGCTTGTTCCTGCTAACTTGGGTGTAGAGTTGCTAAACACGGTTTCGGTTTAAACAACAATAACATAATGTAATGCAAAATAACTGGTAACATTCGTAGTTATAACAATATTTTTTGTGCGTTTCTTCAAATTCAAATAAGTAGATAATATGCAGTAGAAGAGAAGAATATTAAGTCAACAGTAGTAGTATAAAATATATCAATGGATACCTAGGGACATTTATCAAGACAAGGAAATGCACATTATAGTGGAACGGCAAAGAAGCGTGTTTCACATAATAAAGTTGCTTTTACACATTCACCGATCTGAGAAATATTCTAGCTATACTAGGAGTGTTTGCGTACCTAGTGTAATTGCGACATTACGCCATATTCACATGCCATATTAAGTGTAACCACTTTCCTATTTTAAGTTACTTTATTGACGTAATATTAAATTGTAAATACAACACGATTGTCGTATAAGAAATGTAATAGAATGAAACCCATTGAACACGACGGTCGACTCTACAATATTTTAATAGGTTGACGTAAACTTCGGGTAATAACACAATCAACTAATTATTGAATCTGTACTGTTCCGAATATGGATCTTATGAGTAAACATTTAATATAATTACAGACTAAAAATCATTACGATAAAAAAAAATTAAGGAAAATGTAGTTACTTACCATGGTAGAAATAAAACATAATTTCATATTTTATTGTGTCAAAAGAAGAGAATGAACTGTAGAAACACGACAGTTTTATTAGCCACCCATACGTATTTATTACAATTTTAGAGCATGATAAACTGTTTTGACATACGAAACCAACCATATACAGAGATCGTAGACATAAATTTTTACATTTGGAATGATAGGCAATTTCGATATCCGAGCATAATTGAAATCATCCGATCAAATCGTAATAATTTTAACTTTAATTTTAGGCCACGGGCGTTGATTGACGGTAGACGTCTCAAGTGGATTTCACACATCACGGTTACGCAGCAATATCGAATCTGAGTACTGGGTCCGAGTTGCAATCGCCATTGAACTTTCGATTAAAAATAAACAGATATGACTTTATAGTTTATTGTACTGTATGACATACAATTTCAAAGATATTTATATAGTGTACTAATAGTTTCACAGTAGGTCAATGAATCCTTACATACAAAATATTGTGTGTGTGATTGAAAATAATGTAACGTATGCGCTAAATTTACTTCCCTTGCAGGAAATTTTAAACAATGAAATCGTTTCACAATAACTCGAATGAATCATTATTGAATCCACTAACATCACTATTTGCACTACAGTGGCAGTGATAAAAGAAGAAATTTTATCATACGATTTAAATATAATAATTTAATTTAAAAACATTATACTGTACTTTCATTTTATATAACTTTTAAGAACATAGCGTACAATTTATACAGTTAGTAACGGTTGTTAATCTTTATAAAAGGTAACCGTTTTCTAAATTAAAATACATACCTACGTAAATTTTAAGTTGAACATGGTCGTTAATTAATTAACATTGGTGTTTATTGTAAATTTTATACGACATTAACAATAATATAATACTCCTACATTCTCAACAACTGTATTATGACCCATTCAAATATGTTTTCAAGTACATACTAACTAGGTACAATACTAATAGGTTTTATTTTGTCATTTACGAAGGTTTAGCATTTTTGTAAGGCTATTACAATATAGCGTATACTTGACATCGTGATTAGTGTTACTTTAATTGTGTGTGTTTTATGCGTCTAAAGATACAACAAACACATCGTATCAAGGAATTAACACTTCACTACTTATAGATAATTATATCTTGAAATATACATACACTAGTTACGTATGTACTATATCACATTAATACCTAGGTCAGCAATTTGCACATTCCATTTTGAAGACATTCAAATCATAGGCGCATAGCCTATGCTATATATTCTAACCATATCATACAGTGTAGGAGTAAATCAAATGGCTTTTATCGAGGTGCGTATATGTCTTCTTCCAAGTTTGGCAAATATAATGGACACAGCTGTAATGGACATACTCGGCCAACAACTAATATAACGAAATGTGGTTCGCCCACACCCTTCCTAATTCAGTTTGCGACCGTGATATTAAAAGTCAAGTTTGAATTTAATTTTGAAATGTGTAAATGTGAGAAGAAAATCAAACCTGTTCTCAATTAGATTGTAATAACTAAATAGTTGATTCGTCTCTCGTCTTTCTTTTGAATGGTATAAAATGGAGTATATGTAGTTACGAACTAACGTAGGTTATAGAGCTTTTTGTATTTAAATTACAGACATCATTTTTTTACTAATAGAAACCAAACGAACGAGTCTTTTTTTGGGAATTATAGATTGAAATAATATTTAAAAGATGGAATAAATAGGCATGAAATATAGCTAAGTATTGGAAAAAATTATATGTCGCTTTTAAAAGGCGTATCACGTATTTTATTCTCAACTAGCGGTCCGCCCCGGCTTCGCCCGTGGTACATATTTACATTTTCTCTACATAAAAACCATCCTCGTACTTCAAGGAATATAATAAAAAAAGAATTATCGAAATCGGTTCAGCCGTTCTTGAGTTATGCGCTTACCAACACATTTTGCGATTCATTTTTATATATAAGATCTATAAAAAAATACAAATTATTGATTTTTATTTACGTATAGCGTTTAATTACAAGCATAGTAATGAGCAGGTAATAATACAAGGATTTCTTGTAAAAGCAGCATACCAAGACTACATAATATTGAAGGTGATATTGTTTTAATATTAATTGAAGTACAAGTCAACCAACCGAAGGTAGACCGCTGGCTTCGCAACGTCATTTGCATTAACAGTTTCAAAACTACATGGGTTGATCCAAAAGTAATGATAATCAATATTAAACAAGGTCATTACAGTTAAAATTATTATGTTTTCCTCTAGATAGTCTTCTAACTAGATAATATACTTCGATATTTTTTTTCTTAAACTTAAAAAAAAAAACTTTGACTTCATCCACAAAAACTCCTCTACTGCGGCCATCACTTCGCTGTCGTCTAAAAATTTCTTGCCTCGAAGGTGTTTCTTGTGCCGAGGAGAGAGATAGAAATAACTAGGAGCTAGATCTAACAAACAGGGTGGGTGTTCAAGCATTTGGAATGCCGATTTTTGAATGGCAGCCATTGCAACTGACGCTTTGTGATCTGGTGCGTTGTCTGGGTGAAAAAGCATTCAAGCCCGCATTTTGCCATGTCTCTTTTCCTCACTAACCTACCGCAATCTTTTAATTTGGTCTGTGTAGTAAGAGCCCAATATAGTGGCTACCTTCTTAAAATATCCCACCATAATTATTCCTTCGGCGCCCCAAAAAACTACCGCTTTAATCTATCTCACTAATTTTCACTTTGAATTTCTTCATCGTCACTTTGGAAGCTTGCATCCAGGCCATTGATTGTTTCTTGGTTTCAGCATAAACATGGTGAACCCGGGTAACGTCCATAATCACAAATCGTGACAAAAAATTATCCTGGTCTCATAAAAAATTTGGAAATTCACCCTCTAAATGTCGAATCGTTGTTTCTTCTTTTCGTCGGGAAACATTCTGGCACCCACGGTTCACTCTCAAATTAATGTAAATACTTGGAAACGTGGCCTATTGATATGATTTTTTTGTGATAACTTAGTGAGTACATGAGCAAGAAAAATATATTTATTTTGTATTTTTATGTGCACAGGAAATACCCAATTATCATTACTTTTTGATCAACCTAGTACTTCTATATTAGTAGACCCTTGCTTTACTTGTGAATGAAGAAGAAAGCCACTTAATATAATGAGTTACAAATAAACTTTAACATTTAACATAGAGCTTGAGCTCTATATAAAAAATGTTAATAAAACGAAAAAAAATTATGAAGGTCCCATTTTTTTCTTAAAAGGAATAGAAGTTGCTGTGTTATAAACAGGAACCTACGAACATTTAACTTTAAAGTCAACCAACAAGTGATAACTGCGTTAAAAACAACGGACTTCAAACTTGCATTTGCAACATTTACAAATATACATATACAAAAATGCTCATAAAATAAAAACTACTGGGCCTATCCGAATAAAATTTTTATGGGACCAATTCGACACCATCCCGCGTCGAACAAAAAAAGAATCACGTAAATCGGTTCAGAAACCTCGGAGTAATCGGTGTACATACATAAAAAAAAAAAAACATACCGGCCGAATTGATAACCTCCTCCTTTTTTTTGAAGTCGGTTAAAAAGACCAACTTATGATACTGAGGTAGGTCTACAATATTAAAATCATTGTGCATAATGTTATTTTTGGTGTAATATAAAAAGAAGTAATAGAGTGGGGAAGTATAAAAATAAAACTCGTTTCATAGACAAGCAAAGTTAAAAATTAGCATATCAGATGAAAGTGAATTACGAGTTTATGGCATCACGTATGATAATCACCGGTCGCGGTGGGGCAACAATTTTTGCTTTCATTTAACCTTCGAATGGACCTTAAAGCAGCCACCGGACGTACGGTATGCAGATGATATTATCATGATAAGCATATGATGCCTTATGTAATTATTGTTTCAATACCAAATTGAGACTTTCAAAAATAAGTACACATAACCTAGTATTACGACTAATTACGTTTTTTGTGTCTATGTCAAGGATTCCGTTTAATTTTGACTAAAATTAATATTTATGAAGGAGACGTAATATATCACTTTATAGTTATATTACCAGGGTTTAAATTAAAAAAAATTAAATTTTATAGTTTGTGTCGAATACAAGTCCTTACTTAAATTGTAATAAAAATCTGGACTGTTCCCTTTAATTTATATTCTGCTATAAATTATAAGATTTTATTAGGGTTTTTGTGAATACCCGCATATAGGTATGATACCTTTATTGGCTATTCATTTATATATTATTACTTATTAGTTTACAAACAATACAAACTTGTATATCACGTCTAACAAAGTGTTAAGTATATATTTTATACGCATATGTATGTATTTCACAACTGGGATTTCAAATAGTTGCCTAATAAACGTCATGGTTAGTGCGGAATGTTGGTGAGTTAGAGTATGTATGTTCTCCGTGGCTAATGAACCATGGTTATATATTATGTACTTCACCGTAGAATCCCGTTCAAGTCACCAAGACATAACCGTAGCTAATTACCGGATTGTTAACTGTTAAGGTTAGTTGAGCATAGGATTGCCTATTTGAGACAATGTCAGCATCATTACTTTATTAGTAAGAAATATTTTGCTTCTTCTACGGTTATGGATTTATAATTTGGGACGAGTTAAATTTTTGTGCGGTTCTTATGGAGAATCTAATGAGCTACCAATGGAGCAGTAAAACGTGCTACATACTTACAAAGTCTTTGAACTAGCGACGTGTGATGTGACGGGAAAAAATAAACAGCTAGAGTACTTAGGCCATTGATGGCTTCCACAGCGGGTGGTTTCACATGAAGTGGTCCGTAAAATGTGTGAGATAGGCCTATCTTGCTGCCATTGTTCAGAGCCTACACCATTGTCTTTATGGACACTTCCTTTGGTTAAGGGACACTCATCAGTTCATGTGTCTATCTGAATTTGCATACAGTGTAGTCGTTAACGGATAAAAAATATTAATTAACGTTGTCTTGTTTGAAGACATAAGCATTTTCAATTCTTTCGTTAATTTCTAGCCAGCTAGCGAGTATTGGTAATAAATTAATCGAGTTCCCAAGAAACATGACACTGAAAAAATATAGAGGAGATGCTAATCATAGTTATACAGAATAAATGTAACGACCAACAAAATAATACATCTGTTTGTATAGTCTTCGATTAAAAACAAGCAGTATATTTTTATTTACAAAAATTAAGTGGGTACGCCGTACGAATAGTGCTGCTCATAGTGAAAACTTCTTTCTGAACCATCGCAAAACAAATATTTAGTTGATACGAAACATGATGCAGGTGTGACGGCATTTAACGAGTTAGTTCCATGCTATTGTCGGCTATGACATAATGTGTGTTTATCTGTGCTGTGGATATAGATTATTAGCGAATTGCGTTCACCTTGGCCACCTTGAGAGCGGAATGTTGAAGGCATGAGATTTGTTGATACAATTAAGTTTGTCTTCTTACTTAGGACGGTAAAGAGATGTTGCGCATATCAATAGATCTTGATAAAACATCTAAGAAATAACTTAATGTAGAGACAATACTATGAAGTATTAGGATCACTGTTTTATTGTTGTTTTTCATCATTTGGATTTTAACGTCTTTGTTAATATAGAAAATAACGAACCTCCAATTCGAGAGCAACAAGACGAACAACTTGCTATCTCCATTTATGAAACGTCCATTGATTGTTCAGATTAAAAACCGTTTTAGGGTTATTATACTGCCTACAAAACGCCTACAGATAAACAACGCAGACTTGCCCTAAAGCAAGCAGTGTTTTACAAAGGAAAAATATTAAATTATTATTCATAACAGTTGTGCAGTTAAAGAGGTCCGTTCATATAACCTTGATCATGCATTCCTCAGAACGGGAAGTAAGCCCCAAGAGGTTGCGCCTAGTTATTAACATTATTTAAACTATGATGCTTTATGGTATGTAACATCGCGTAATCTATTTAAATAACATAGTTACATTAATTATTAGTTGAGCACCTATCATGCCAGGTCAACGGTAGTAATAATTAGGAAGTATGTCACACCATTTTCCGGAAAGGAATATTTAAAATTGCCGCCAGCTGATTTTATATTTCATAAGAATATCTAACAAGCTCTGGTGTCACCATCCGTGATTCCAATTGAATTTTCTCGGCGCTTCATTCAATTGTAATTGACTGTCCCTTTGTTCCTTTGGCCTAGATATCATTCGCAACTCGCAGCTGCCTCGTTTATTTCATAGTACATACTATCTTCATCGCGAATGTTTCCTTTTCGAATTTATAACAATGTTTAACGGACATAAAAGCCTTTCAACCTCTCTTTGATATTTTGAATAGATGACGAACATTTAATTTTAACTTTACCTTCTGGATTCACATAGCAAATTGTTTTACGACTAGGTATTGTATTAATTAATAATACATTTACAAGCCATATTATTAATCTTTGTAAATTGTATTTCATGTATAAACTCATTAAGTAAATAAACCGGAGTATTTTTATACTTACACTGTAAGAAATAGAAATCGCTTTATATGCTCAAACAAGTTTTTAGCGATAAATGCGTTTCATCAGGGATTAGGCGGTAATAGTTATTGTTATGGAAAAGAAAGGGTCCGGAAGGTCGTCGAACGCTAGAAGAAAACACAGACTACTGAAGCGAAACTCAAATAGGTAACAATTAGAGTTATAGAGCTAACATCCGATGTGTCGTCACGGATATTACACCGCGCCCTACGATTATGTGTGATCACTTTCACTAGCACCATATAATGTGATCCATACTGGTATCGCCCGAACTTAGTTCCGCTATGTCAGCTATGTTTTCATTCGTGGTTCTGATGTGAAGTAATATTGAATAATATCTACTAATAGCATCGTGGAATCCGCCGAGAATTTTGGCCCCGTTAAGTATATTTTATTTATTTTTGTTATATAGTTACATAATGGTTCACGGTAAAGCCAAAATCCATTGACCTTTTGGGAAGTTTTTTAATTTATGTTAATAAACTTAAATTACAAAATATAAAATTAATTAAATTTATATTTTGTAACTTTTAAAGATTGAAAGCAGATTAATACTTATGTGCCACATACATCTAGATTCTAGATGCTTCCTACATCTAGACTTCCATCATTAACACCAAACATCGCCAAATCATTTAAATCACAAATACTTCCTACACACATAACAGATCAGCAGCCACCAAATGCCGATTTCCTAGGAAGTTAACTGGTCATGGACTTGCCCGAAAGGACCGACCAGTTACAAATAAACCTGATCGTTATTAACCACCTTCCTGCAATGTAGCCCTAAAAAGTGTGTTACTCAACTATTACTTATATAAACTGGTTACTTTTTACTTTCTAACTAGGAAATTAGCAGCAATAGACAAAATACCAAACGACAATTTTTATCGTTTAATGCTTAAATTCGTTTTCTTTTTAGAAGTTCCGTCCAAATTATTTGCTATAAATATTTTTTTTTAATCGATCTCCGGAAAATTCTCACATCAAAGCGTATGTTCGTATTTTCTCATATGTATTTTTAATCGTACTTATAAATACGCATTGAAATAATTTAACACACCACAGATGCGTGAAAATAAAATGTAATCAGACCTAAGTATATGAAAGTTTTAGAACATCGAAAATAGAAACCGTCGAGTCAATCAAATGCCAGAAAAAATGAGTATTAATAATATTCAAAAGACGTGCTAAGGGCTATAAACTAGTACATATTATGTAGTACACCTTCAGAACGATACGCACGTGGTGGAGCATGCAATCACGTCATAACTCATGCGTGTTATGAAAGTTATGCATATATTTAAAGTATGTATTAATAATAATAAATATTGTTGTATATCTGATTGCCTTAGTGGTCTACGTGCGATGTTTCTAGGAGAGGAGAGATCCTAGGTGGTCAATAAATGGTCGAATTGAATTCTTTCAATCATCATGCATGATAATGTTTACAAAAATCCTACTAATATTATAAATACGAAAGTTTGTGAGGATGGATGTGTTGTATGTTTGTTACTCTTTCACGCAAATACTACTGAACCAATGACTATGAAATTTAACACACATATAGAGGGTAACTTAGATTAACACATAGGATAGGTTTCATCCCGGAAATTCCACGGGAACGGGAACTATGCGGGTTTTTCTTTGAAAACGCGAGCGAAGTCGCGGGCGGAAAGCTAGTAAATAATAAATATTGATAAAATAAAACCGTCAAACACCAATTAAATATCAATTGTACTTCAAAATATTCAAAAAAAGCTATATAACATGGGAAAAAAGCGATTTATTGCGAATTTAGTCGTAATATTATGGGAACGGAAGAGCATGACGCATGATGATAAGTTTATTAGAATAATTTATAATATCCTATTCCTATCAAATTGTACGGAATCACAAGTGAAGCAAATTCTAAACGAGAAATGAGAATGCAATTGAGCTATTTGATAGTAAGTCTAACTTTAGCACAAACAGAAATAACCGTAAAATTTATTTTAATACTTTAAATTATTCTGCAATATATTATTTTATATTTTCACTATTTTTTTAACATCTTCAAAACGCTTTCAATTAGGTAGCGCTTAAACAGTTACTCGATAGTTAAAAAAATGCTTCTCTCCTAATCCTAATCTATTGTTTCGATGTAATTAATGATCGAATTAAATTTTACAAGACGCAAACTCCAAAAATATATAAAATACTCATGAACCGTGAAAGCATATCTATTCGTGACCTCCACTTTCGCATACTTTCCACACCCGACACTGGTTTTTGCAACACGATCTACTATACTTGATTTTATGTTTTTGGTTTCGTTAATGACGCAATAATTAGCATATATTCGCACGATGATACAATTCTTGATATTTAGTATCATATGTGTTAACATGTCTTATGTAAAACTAGTAAACAATAACAAAAACAACACAATATACAAACTAGTGTTGGTTATTTTTTGCGTCGTTAATGCTCTTTAAGTTGTTACATATACAAGTTTTTTTCACACATACTCACTTATTTCTTTTTTGTAATCGTTCGATTTAATTTATTATTAAAACCACAGATTAAAACACATGATCGAACTTTTTTTTTATAACGATGAGAGATTGACATTTTGAGCTGATATCAGAATTTTGTTTTCAAAATCGTAACACTAATTAAAATATTATGTATTACGAATTAAGAAATATTTCAAAACTAAATTAGACATAAATAATAATTCCATTTTTTTACGATTGAATGGTTAAGTAAAAGACATTAATAATGCAATTGAGGTCAGTATTTCATAAAATAAAGATTTGATATTTAAAAAGAATAATAGCCATCGTATTCATTTTGCACAAATCTAATATTAAAGATCGATAGGTCAATTAACATGTAGAGTTTAATCCTGTTTTATTATGCTATTTTGCAAATACTCTATTAGTTCTAGAATTTAGAAACCTCTGCCCTATACTCCTTTAGGACACTGGACAATTATCACTCGTATAGCACTCTATATAAGGTGCACTTTCATCTACACGATTGTTATGCCATACTCGTACGCACTAGACGCTCTTGAAACGCCGAATTAAGCGTGACAAACTCACTTTGAATATTTATGAGCGCATTCTGATGACAGAGACCATCATTGAAACTATGTACTTGGGAGGGTTGAATGATCCTTTTACCTTTGTCTATTTCATCAGCAATTTTTCGTGGTTCGAGGTAGGATTTTATGATACTGGTATTTTTTGATTAAAATTAATATTATATTGTTCCATAGTAAAGCATATAGCATTTTATTCTACGGAAACATTCGTTTTTAAAATAGAAAATTATTAAAAAAAAACTAATTAATAAAAAAATAATGTTTTTTTAAAATAAAATATTTTGCACTTCCCGCTTCTACATTCTACAACCGTTCTTCTTTGCAATCAAAGTCAAACAGATGACGCGTGTACAAAAAATTTTCATAGCCAATGTTCTAAAATCTAGAACATTCTAGAACGGCCAGGGAAGTTCTCTGACCTGTTCGATGGGTGGCTGCAGCACGAGCAGAGCGCGGCGCTCAGCGGCGGCACAAACTGCACGGGGCGCGCGGGTTTTGCCGCCGCCCGCTGCAAGTCACCAATAGCGCAGCATCCTCCACCTTTGGAAATGTTCTAGAACATTCTAGAACGTTCGGGAAAGTTCACTGACCTGTTCGACGGGCAGCTGCAGCGCGGCGGTCTGCGGCGGCACAAACTGCACGGGGCGCGCGGATTTTGCCGCCGTCCGCTGCAAGTCACCATCCCCTTGAAAATGTTCTAGAACATTCTAGAACGTTCTCGAAGTTCACTGACCTGTTCGACGGGCAGCTGTAGCGCGGCGGTCTGCGGCGGCACAGACTGCACGGGACGCGCGGGTTTTGCCGCCGCCCGCTGCAGTGTCGCACGCTTCACAGTTACCATCAGCCAAACGTCTTCCACCCTTTGTGACACCTAATAATAAGATTTAGATTAGTATGATATGCACGCTATAATTTCTATATTCATTTCAAATGATAGACTAGCCCGGAGACTCCTAGGTAACCGGGGTAAAAAATATATCTAAGTATTATCATTATCATATTGTCTGTGTTACTCGGTAAAGATAATAGTAAATTATAGGCATAATAATAGTAATTTTTAAAATTTGATAAATTCGTTTTTGTTTTAAATTGTAAAAATAAATATCGAATCTTTAAATTGATAATATCGATTTCTACAATAATTAAAATTCAAATCTAATAAACTTTTTTGTAAAAGAAAGTGACTTAATTTTAATACTAAATAAATTAATATTAATACTAATTTATTAGGTGGTGTTGGTTATCGCTACTTCATTACCTCATTATCTTTGAGAGTTGTTAAAATAACATTCATCGACGATCAGAAATTACTTTAATGTATTGAAATAATTATATTTTACCTGTGTAACAAGCGCTCTAGTTTCTTGCGTTGCAGTCTGCATAAGCATGTCCCTGAATTCATCGGGTGACGTAAGGCCAAAGCTTTTTGCGTCTTCTAATAACTTATCTACAGCTATAAGACCTCCTTCTCCTGCTAATATTTCTACTCCTGTTGTGCACCACTCGTTTGCCTAAAATGAGAACGAATTAGATTGTTTGAAAATAAAAATTTTGAAATTAGAACATTGCGGCTTTTGTTTTCTTTCTAGTTGCCAGTGAAACATTGTCTAGATTTTCGCTTACTTTTTTTGTATCTTGCAGATAATAAATTTCAAATCCAATTCGATTTTTCAAAAATAAAAGGATAATCAATCTGTCTTTATTTTATCACTGAATCTAACAAACATGAATTAATCATAATTTTTAAGTTATATATTAATTTATTGTACCTTATCTATTCTATCCATAAGCTCTCTTGCTTTTGTTAAAAGTAAATTTCGTTTTTGTATTTTATCGATTAGTAAAGCGCTAGTTCGTCTTAATTCTTCACATTTTGATTCTATATGGTCCACTGAACTTAAAGGATCTTGCATTAATTTTTCACCTGAAAATATATTCAAGGGTTAAATTATTCATAAACAGTTTTAAAAATAGTATTGCTTTAATGCTAATAAAGTCATACATACCCTCATCAATTACTAATGATGCGGCATCGAGATCACAGTTACATAATTTTTCAAATTCACTAGCCTCTTCCAGAAGACCGTCGACCCTATTTGCAGTTTCTCCCACTTCAGTCATATCGCATGCTGTCTTTAAATGTGTATCTAAAGTCGCCTGAGAAAATACAAATTTTTGTAATTAATATATATATAAAAACTTTTTTGAAGAGGCACCGAGCCTGTCTTGACATTTCCATTGCTACAGTTTCAGCTATTAAAAAAAAGTAATGTGTCAAAAGTATGCTGCAAATAGTGGCTTGTCAAATTAACTTTAAAATGGTTGTGTATGTATTAATTTTTATTTATTGATACAATAAAAATAAATTAAAAAACTGTGAAAAGATGACGTTAGACATTATATGTAATTTTCGTAAGTGCAGAAGATCACTATCTAGCCAAGCGTGGGTAACAACATGTTCACATGCTTTTTGCGTTGAACACGGAAAAAGCGAATTTAAGCGTAACGCTGAGAATTCATTAACATGTCCCGCGTGTGGAAACGAATTACGTGATAAGTTCGACGTAATTCAAGCTGATCTTAAACCAAGCGAAACATTCAAGTCAATTGTATTGGCGGGTTTAAAACCAGACACTATTATGGATGTTGCAATGCGAGCAATGTCGTTTTGGTCCTATCAAGTAGAACAAGAAGCTTTGTATCAAGAAAGTTTAGCTAAGCATTCAAAAGAAAAGCTACAATGCTTAGAAGAAATCAATAATATAAATACACAGAAACTCAAAGCCGAGCTAGAAACTTGTAAACGAAAAATAGCGTCACTGCAAACAGATTTTAACAAGAAAAAGAAACAAGCAGAAGAATTGACCGCAAAATTAGAAGATAAAACGAGAAAACTGCAAAAACTAACATTTGAATTGGATTCACATAAACGGAGAGATATTAGAACGAATAATTTTGAAGAAATAAGTGTTAATAATCAGGAAAAGTGCATGGATATATCGGAATTAGTTGTGAACAGAGTACCATCTGAACCCTTTGTCTTTAGACCCATGAAAGAAGTAGAAGATTCGCGTAGAATAATGTGTTCTCCGAAAACACCAATGTTTGATTTTCGACATAAAAATAAACAACCAGCACATTTTCAATTCAGACCGATACGATCTTAAAGCCATAATGAGTGCATGTAGTTAATTATAATAATATATGAAATGTATAATTAAGTATAAAATAAAGTTACCTGCATTTGTTTAAAATTTAATAAAAATGTTCTAAATTTCAGCCAATGGTTTAATTTCATTGAATGTTTCTTCCAGAAATTATCAAATTGTTTTTCAGTCTCTTCAAGTTGTACAAGTAGCCTGCAACATATAAATTTCTTAAGATCAATTTTCGGATATAATTCTATAATTCCTACAATATAAAAAGCAAATCTTTTATACGTATATGCCTTTTTTTGTAATTTTCGATAGATGGCGTTAGTGCTACGGTAATAATCACAGTAATAATTATGAACACATAATAATTAAATCTGTACCTGTGTCTGTACCTAGATATAGTTCAAACAATTAGACCTTTATAAGCAGTTAATACACAACTGTTTTAAATCACTTTATAATGAATCTAGGGTGCCATAGTGTTTAAAAATAGCCGTGGAAACGCAGTGCTGTTACAAAATACTTTATGACAAAAAATATATCTCAAATTAAAATCCATACCTACATAATTACAAAAAGATTCTTTTGTTCCTTCAAAATAAAATACTGTGAATTATCGAATGTAATAATATGTAGAGTGAAGTTTGATTGGATAGAAACATACACACTATTATTTATTCGATTTTAATTTTTAAATTGTTACACATAAATAAAGATACCTAAACATTCGAGACCTATATCTAAATGTTAATACTTAGTTTTAATACATTTAATTTATTATTGTAAATAAGTTTTATTACCTCTCAACAGCAGCCACATGACTTATAATATTATATGTAAGATTTGGTTTTCGCACTTGCGTCAGCAACTCCTCGCCTTGCGATGTCGCCGACGCCAGTTCAGTTTTTAAAGCTTTATAACTGAAAAAAATGATCACATTAAGCCTGTTGATTATAAACGTTTTACTTATAAATTTACTATGAAAAGTTTGTTTGGGTCAAATAAAAGGAACATAATAAATTGTTGAAAAATCAATCAAATTCTTAAATATAAAAGAGCATTGGCCATCTAGCCATACCCTTAATACTTATTCCTAAAGTCAAATTAATAATCGCTAATACCAGTACTGTAAAAATTTTGTGAACACATTATTTAACAAAACAAATCAAATGCTGGAAAACTTCAGCGCATTTAACAACAAGGGTATCATGTTCGTTAATTGAGTGGCGGCCATAAAGCAAAAATAGACTAACCTAGATTCCTGACAATCTAACAATTCTTTGGTTTGAGTGGGATCATTGCCCATGTCGCAATCAACGATCTCGTGCATGAAGTCGTCCAGTTTCGTCGAGATTTCCTTCATTAGAGTCGAAAATTTCTCTAGCGCCTGTAAGAATTAAATACAACTTTATTATCTGTATAAATAAGTTCTATTTTTATTTGGCAATTTCTTAAATCAGTTTTCCATACGGCGATCAGCTCAGTATGAAAATTCCCAGTTATCTACATTGATTCAGAGCGCAAGGGTATCATCATATTGTACAAATTACTATGTATATAGCTATATCAGAATATAGACACACCTTCTGAGGAAATGCCTTTAATCTTTAAATATTAAAACTCCAATCTTAACTATATCAAAAACATCGCAAAGCTATTTATTTATTCAATTATTAGTAAAATAGTAAATCCTTTTCCACCTATATATTTTATTCAATTCATACTCACTATCCGTTGCTGTATCCATTCCGAGTGTGAGTACTGTAACTCGCCCCCCAAGTCTGGTGTGAGCTGTGACTTGTCAAAGTGTTCATACAACTCGTCCACAGTTGAACACACAAGCACTCTGAACCTGAACTCTTCCTTGAACAACTTGCTGCTAACTTCAGAGAGGGCCTTTTGTAGGAAACTGGCCGGTCGGAGCACGTATACCGCGTGGATTACGCCCGGGAAAAATTCCTGGAAAGAAATTAGGATTGGTTAAAATAATTGCGAATTCAATACATGTATATTATAAATGTATAATCAAATTGATTTTGAAGGGTGTTTTAATCAGATGTGACAAGTTTGTATAGTAAAATTATATTGAACCTTTTGGGATGAATAATCAGGGCTGAATAAATATTGAAATAATTTACCGTTCACATATACAATAAGTAACTATAACTTATATTACGCAAAAAAATACTCACGGATATCCTTAATAGTGTTGCTTTAACTGAGTTCCATCTGTCTTTCCGTCGATCTATTATTATATGGAAACCCATTTCCGCTTCTAATAATCTGAAACAAATAAAAACAGTCATTTTAAATTTCCACTTAGAATTCGTGCTTGCGATTAAAATGAGTCTCCACATCCACATAATTACACATATAATTTTCATTCTTCTCCACTTGGCAAGGCAAATAAAAATAAGCACTTATAAGTTTGATTAAAAAAGTTTTGAGTTTGAGAACGAAAAACTAGATTGAACTAAAACAGAAACAGGCTTCTCTCAAGTAATATTAACATCTATAGCGCAGATTCTAATAAGTTCCCAAGGGTATTATACTCCAAAGCGTGGATTATGTCGTCTTATTAGTATCTATTACCTGTATTATGATGCATTATTGGCTATTACGCTTTCAACCCTACAATTACCGTAATACATATTATTAAAATATTACCGTAATAAAGTGGTAATAGTTCAGTACTGTATGCCGCACGCGCGTTTACTGTACTGTTATACGAATAACGCACTACCCTGGTAATAATATTCGAAGTATCTGTCGGAATTAAATGTAGAATTAATATAAAAACACCATTTTAATTACGAAAGAATCGCTAAAACATATCTCTCGAATAAAGTCTATTGTTTATACTGTACATGTGTCAACAATTCAGAATTCATACAATACGAGCATAGTTATTGTTTGAATTACCTAAATAGATAAATCGGATAATAATAATTGTATTCAATGGTATTCTCCATTAAATTATTAACAATATTAATAGAAATAAATTCTTTTCTTTTCTTCAAGTCTTCAAAATCGAAACATTCCACATAATAAATATGAAAAAAGAAAACGCTTTATCTTAGCGCTTTATATACAATTGTTTTCATGAAACTTAACTGAGCGTATTATCAGATGCCTTGGGAGTTTCATCTGTAGATTATCTCATATTATCGACCATTTCTGCTGGTTGCGCTCTGGTAAAGCTAAGATATTTGACCGTGTTTATGATAATGTTTTTGTTATTTTTACAATAACATTCCAATTTGTTTATTGATAAAAATAAGATTTGTAGACATATAACAAGTCAATAACTGCGTTAAAAACAACCGACTTCAAACTTGCACTTGCAACATTTACAAATACAGACAAAAATGCTCATAAAATAAAAACTACTGGGCCTATCCGAATAAAATTTTTATGGGACCAATTCGACACCATCCCGCATCGAACAAAAAAAGAATCACGTAAATCGGTTCAGAATCCACGGAGTAATCGGTGTACATACATAAAAAAAAAAAAAAAAAACATACCGGCCGAATTGATAACCTCCTCCTTTTTTTTGAAGTCGGTTAAAAAGAGTGATGCTTCAATTAAAGTTAAATGACATAATATACTTTAAGTATGAAAAAGTTGCAATAAAAATTTATAGGTACAAGAAATATTTCAAGACGCACAACATTAAAAGGAACGCTTTTGCGGCAAGCGTTGCCTATTAATGGCGTGCATATAAATAACAGCAATTTAGTAAGAAACTTTTCATAAACGAGTCCTTGAAGCAACGAAATATTTGTTTTGTATACTTTATGAAAAAGTTTTTCGCTAACTCTTAGCTCAAAATATCTTTTCAATGGTCTAAATATTTATTCAACCTTTCTTGTTCGTTTTGAGATGGTACTTTTATATTGTTCTAAGTTCTAAAGCATTTTATAACATCTGTGAGGAGTATCGTAGTATCAATTAAATAACTACAGTTATCAATCTAAAAGGTGAAGTCGCCTTGATACCAATTGTATTCGCTCGTGTGATTGAAATCATAAAAATATGTTATTTATTGGTATAAAGTAATCTTTGTAGGTTCCAGATCTTATAATAATTTACTGAAACATTTTAATAGATAAATAAACACATTTAAAACAAAATTTTAGAAAATTGTTGTGTTGTTATTTTTGTGAATGTTTCATAGTCACGGATTGGTACGATTTTTTGCACACGGGTGAAAAAACTGGAATCAACATATAAGATACTTTCTATAGTTATACAAAGCCGAAATGCGTAGCTGATTTTCAATCAATGATTGAGATTGGATAAGTTATACGAGATCTTTCCTACGCATGAATCGACTCTCAGTTTGACCAAAAGTTTTATGATGATACGTTTGGATCATCAATATCAGTTTATAGTTATTTTGTTACGTTTCGTATCACGCTAGTCACGCTATGTCATCAGTCGCAACGGTTTGTACCAATCCGACTTTGCTTTGATAAAATTTGGCCATTTTATTCCTTTAATCGCGCTATAGCACGCGACTTCGTAATAAACTTAGACGGAGATAAATTTGTTCATATATTTTATATGATACACGTGTACGAAGCGAAGTTATTTTCTAGGTTCTTTATTGAATTACTTCCTGCGACACCTTGAGTCCTTTCCATGTAGAATTGGGATCTCTTGCTGCGTTTAATTTTATTACTTTTTTCCACGTTCCACTTCCTTTGATTAAATAATATCTATGGATGATAAAAATAAAAATAATTAGCTTTACTTGTACATAATTATTTATATCTCTTTAGTGTTCCACAACTTCACATAAGTAGTAGTGATCCGAAACGGTATGTTCGAACACCACGGCTCAAATATGTTTTTGGAATTTAATCTGTTTATTTTGATTCTGTGATCTAACATGGTATAAATCATTTTTTATCATACTTTTGTGCACCTGTAACATACCTGTAATGATATATCAGAGTTGCGCGCAATATTAAGAACTTTTAACTTACATATTCAATTCTACTTTATTTTGTCTAAATGTTCGTTTAATTATTATGTATCAAACAACTCACGAGGGCACAGAAGTGAGGTAAAGCAGCAGTCGCCTGTACTCCGTAGCGGTGAGGACGTGGAAGTTGTTATTATCAGGGAAGGTGATCAGCGGTCGATGGTCCCGCGCCAGCCCGCCCGTGGCCAGCGCGTACTGGGGCAACAGCAGCTCCCCCACGGTGCGACCTTCGTCATTGTCGCTGCTGCAACCGTCGCATTCCGCTTCTGGAAGTGGTAGGTGATAGAATTAAGGATAGATTTTATGACTGTGTATTGTACAAAGGATTATAGGTTTCAGGTTTACCACAAATCACTGAATTGTTTGGACACACGTTTTACTGTTGCGGAATGTCGATAGACATCATCCTTGATGATGAAGGATGATGTCTATTTCCGATTAGATCGAAGGTATCTGCGATAAGTAATAAAAACAATCATGTATAAATAGACAAATAGTTTGGGTTTCTAAGTTTTTATGAAGATGTTACAAACAAAAACTTTTTACATTATTATACAATCATAAGATATTAAAATACATATTATTACATTACTAATGAATATCGTGTTATACCAACAGTTATGAATTAGAGATTAGTTATGATTACAAATTAATATTATTAATGCGAAAGTTTTTTGTACCTCCATCGCCTCTTGTGTGCGTGTGTATGAGATTACTACGCTTGGATACATTTTGATGAAATTCATTAGATATAGATATCATAAATGTTCTTGACACGTGCTAGTACTTGCTTCTACAATCTTGTAATAATTAACCTTTAATTTTTATGATTAGTTAGAGTTATCCTAGGGAATCAATTTATTTCCAATGTAATTTATATTGAGAATGGACCGCGCCATGCAACTCCGGCGGACTGGCAACAAAGGTATTCCATTTCCGATCAATTTCAACGGATATCTAGGTTCCGACGTGTATTGACAGAATTGAATAGCCATACCCTACAGACCCCACAGTATACTAGTGTAAGCTTTGAACATTTTCAATGCCTTCCATACATTTATATACCTACATATAAAGAACAATCAATTGTTATCGCGCACACAGTATCAAAATAAATATATGTATATGTATTGGAAATGTACACACGGAATATAAAAATCCTGAGTTTTGAGGCATGGTTTTCTGAATGGAAACATAATGAGCTTTATGCTTTTATACTTAAAATATAACAACGAACTTCTAATGAAAAATGAAAACATACAAATACATAAACGCAATTAACTTTGTACTATTAAATTATTAATTATAATTAATATTAATTGTTTAAAGCTCTTTTAATAGCTCTCAGTCTACCTACTCAATATATTATTCCTATTGGGCAATAATCTTAAAAAAATTCACATAATTTTATTCTAAAATAACAAAGAGCAAGTCCTGGCTAAAACCCTGCCTCCCCTCATCTTCCTTCTCGCTTCCCGGATTCCACCTGCTTCGTAACGATCGAACTGGTAAAGGGGGTGGTGGTGTGGCTATTTATCTACGCGCTCATATTCCTTTCTCCATTGTAAGTTCCTCTTCCCAGCCCCCACCATGTAATGAAGCAGAGCATCTCCTTCTTGAAGTCACTCTCTCCCATACCAAAATCCTGTTAGGTGTTTTTTATAGTCCCAATTCTAGCGTCGACTTCTTTCCCTCCTTTGATGAAATCCTTGACCGTGTCTCGCCACTATATGACCATGTCATCATAATGGGGGATTTCAATACATGTTTGTTAAAAAATGATCATAGAGCTACTAAGTTAACTTCAATTATTGACTCCTACAATCTATCCTTACTTCCTCTT
Source organism: Colias eurytheme (assembly GCF_061535395.1). Taxonomy (NCBI): domain Eukaryota; kingdom Metazoa; phylum Arthropoda; class Insecta; order Lepidoptera; family Pieridae; genus Colias; species Colias eurytheme. The sequence continues at coordinate 3,862,810 of NC_142985.1, forward strand.
GGTCCTACGCACTTCTTTCCTGATTGCACTCCTTCGCTCCTTGATCTGATCCTAGTTTCCTCTCTAAATCATGTACATAAACACGGCCAATGCTCGGCAGACGCCTTTTCGTATCATGATTTAATTTTCCTCTCCTATAAAATCCGTCCTCCTAAAATTAAACCTAAAGTCATCATGCAACGCAATTTTAGTGGAATAGATACAGATCGTCTACTACACGATGCAGCTAATATAGATTGGTCTTCACTCTCAACTGCTGAATCGATTGAAGATAAGGTAAATTTATTCAATTCATTCATTATACAATTATATGACAAACACGCACCTTTGCGTCCCATTAAGCTGAAGCATCTTCCAGCGCCTTGGCTAACTGATAGCCTTAGGGAAATTATGAACTGCAAGGCGAAAGCTAAAAGCAAACTAAAACAAAAAAATTGTGATCAGCATCGTGAAGAATTCAAGAAAATACGTAATCGCTGCAACACTATGTGCAGAGACGCTCAAAAACGGTACATACACGAATCTGTACAGAACGGAGATTCGGCCAGAGTCTGGAAATTTCTGAAGTCCCTTGGAGTTGGTAAATCTTCCTGTAAAACCGAAATTCCCAATGGCATTTCTATTAATGACCTTAATAAACACTTCTCCTCACCTTCCCTTGTATTTGATCCTGTCTGTAAACGTAACACACTTGATTCTTTGTCATCTAAATCAACTCCCTCCTTTTCCCCTTTCACTTTTAGCCAATTCTCTGTCGCCGATGTTAAGAAGAACATTTTGTCCATCTCTTCTAAGGCTGTAGGTGTTGATTGCATTGGTCGTAATATGATCATTCCCATCCTCGACCTGATTACTCCTGTTATAACTGATATCCTCAATTTTTCCATATCTTCATGTACTTTTCCACACTCGTGGAAAAGTGCAAATATTATCCCTCTCCCTAAGTCCAAGTGCCCTTCTACTCTCTCCGATTTTCGTCCTATATCCATATTACCTTTCCTTTCAAAAGTCTTTGAGCGATTAGTGCAGCAGCAACTCTCAAGATTCCTCAATAAAAACAATCTTCTCAACCCCTTCCAGTCCGGTTTCCGTCCAGGTCATAGTACGGCCACTGCGTTAGTCAAGATCACAGACGATATTAGATTGAGTATGGACAAACGGCAGCTCACAATACTTACACTACTTGATTTTAGTAACGCATTTAACACAGTTGATCACGATGTGTTGTTGAGCTTGCTACGCGTTTCTTTCAACATGTCTCCGGCAGTGATTAATTGGTTTAGCAGCTATCTCGAGGGCCGCCGGCAGCGCATTCTACTGGACGAGTGTTACTCATCCTGGTCTGATGTTACTTCTGGCGTTCCTCAGGGTAGTGTGCTCTCTCCTCTCCTGTTCTCCTTATTTATCAACTCCATCACTTCGGGTATATCCAGTCTCTACCATATGTACGCGGACGATTTGCAAATTTATTGCCATTCATCACTTGAGGACCTAAGTAGGAAAGTTGCACTCACGAATGATGATTTACGGACTATTAGTAATTGGAGCCGCGACCATGGTCTATGTATTAATCCGAAGAAATCGCAGGTAATTATTATTGGAAGTCAGTCGCTTATTTCTAAAATTGATAGGTCCTCTTTACCTAATGTTTGCATAAATAACACTGACATTCCTTACAGTTCCACTGTTAAGAGTCTTGGTGTTTTTATCGATGAAACATTATCGTGGACAAATCAGCTTAAAGAACTTAGGAAAAAAGTGTTTGCAGCAGCTGGTTCTCTCAGACGACTTAGGAACTTTCTGCCTATTCCCACTAAAATTGTTCTTGCTCAGTCCCTTCTCCTATCCCTCTTTGATTATGCAGATGTTTCCTATCCTGACCTCCTTGAATTCCAACTTGATAGTCTTGAGCGTCTCCAGAACTTCTGTGTGAGATTTGTTTTTGGTCTGCGCAAATATGATCACATTAGTGAATACCGCACAAGGCTCAAGTGGCTCCCTATCAGACTCCGCCGGAATGCTCATATCCTAAACCTATTGTACTGCATCCTTTTCTGTCCAAATACGCCTTCCTACCTTAAAAGTAATTTCCAGTTCCTGAACTCCACCACCCGTTCCCCGCGATCCTGTAATAAACTCCTACTACATGTTCCTATTCATAGATCTAATTTCTATGACTGTTCCTTTACGGTCCGTGCTATCAGGCTGTGGAACAGTTTGCCCGATAAGATCAGAAGGGCAGGGTCATTGAATGAGTTTAAAAAGCAACTAAATATTTACTTTTTATCTTTATAATATCCGTATGTATGTATATGTATACTATGTTTAGTCTTATACTTATTTATTTAATGTTTTTTGTGTTCTGCACCATCAACCTCATCATAAAACGTAATTTCTCATGATCCTCGACTAAAGGTTGCCTGGAAGAGATCGCTGCTTTAGCGATAAGGCCGCCTTTTTGTACGTGTTTGTTTGTATGTGTTTTTTTGTATTGTTTTCCTTGCTTTTGGTGCAAATAAAGTATTTTCATTCATTCATTCATTCATTCATTCAAAGAGCAATTGGTACACAAATTATATGCAACTAGAGTTCAACGAACCTAATTAAGCATGTTAAGGTCAAGAATTCAGATTAATGTAATAGGCACTCAACTAGTTTGGCAAGATTAGTAGACTTGTAATCATTTTATGGCTTTTTTAAACAATTCGTCCGTGGGATTTTAGCACATTAAAATCTTTGAAATATTACAAAAAAATAATAGTGAAGAAATACTTCTATTGTATTTCTGATTTCATTTTTTCTCCTTTTAAGTAATATCTTTTGACTGATTATTTTTATGCTTGTAGGCCAAATTGGCTTCTTGCCAACGAAACTGGATTGAATAGGAAATTTGGCTTCATAACAATTTTCCTTTTATGTAGATTAAATTAAACACGTGTAATAAAATACCTACCTAGACTTTTCGAATGAACGATACAGAGAACATTTGATGAAAATAATTTATAAATAAATTGTTTGATTTTTTAAATTTGTGGTGTTGCGTTGATAATAAATAAATAATTAATGTAAGTGGAGCATCGCTTGCTAAATAGGTCGCTTACATAAATTATTGAAGTGTATCATGTGGATAATAAATATTATCAATAGCCAGGATTAGTACCTAGTATATATTTTTATCATAAAATCCCAATCAAAATCTTATTCATACAGATATTTCAGAATGTATTTTTTCTTACTTAGGTAACATCAATAATACGTCCATAAAGTTATGTCAATTTCCAACAAGAAGCGGAGAAATAAACCATTTTATTAGAAAGTCGCTTAATTTACCTCGCTTTTACTTGACAAAGTAATTTGTAAGATTGATTGCAGTTGAACAGATTCTTTCCCGTTAGTTTGACAAATTAAAGACATAGAAATAAATTATAACAAGGATATAAGGCTGCAAAAGTTACGTAAGATTAAATTAAATTTAAAATATTAACGATTTGGTTTGTTAAGCTTCTAAATACAGAAAATCAATGAATTCAATAAAATTAATCATTATTTTACTTTCTCTAAGGCAATTGCATATTAAACCTAAGTAATATTATGTAATAAACAAGATGAAGCTGATTAAAATATCCTGTTATTAATTTTCTCTATGTATTAAGAATTACCTAAAAATACAACATTATTTAACCGTTAGAGTAATAAATTATATTGAGGATATTCACATTATTAGTATATACTTACCAACTTAATTGTAAGTAAATATTATCTGAATAATTTGTATTAAACTATTTAATACCTAGGTACTTGAAGAAATATTTCCTTAGCCTTATTTTACACTAACAATTTGGGTAATTGGAATTTGAATTAGGTAAATAATGTATCCATTGGATATATACGTAGATATCTATATAGTCTACTAGTGGTCCGCCCCGGCTTCGCCCGTGGTACATACATGTTTAAACTATCCTATCTCTCAAGTTGGATCAAACTGCACATGGTGTGCGAATTTTATTAAAATCGGTTAAGTGGTTTAGGAGTCCATTGAGGACAAACATTGTGACACGAGATTTATATAGGTATATTAATAAGATATAACTATATATCTAAACCTATAATAATATGACGAACGTACAGAATGCGCATTGTGCAGTTATGTGAGACGATTATAATGGGATAGCACTTGTAATTTCCGCAGTCATCTGTCGATTTATATAACGTTTTTGTCTGTCTATTCATTGCTAGACATTTTAATTAACAATAAGCGGTAATTTAACATGAATAACGAGTTTCTGTCGTCCATAAAAGTTTGAAATGATATCTTACATAGTCGCATAAAAATGTGAAAGAATACAAAAAAATATGGTTTGGAATTAAAACTTGTCTTTCACTTTATAGAAAAAGTATTATATTTGTTATATTTTGTGAAAAAATATATGTCACAATCAGTCACATCGAAGACATCTTCAATAGGAAGGTGTATGAAAAAATAATATGTAATAATAGAACGAAGAAATCGCTGCTTCTATCATCCTCCTTATTATTGATATTATTCAGAATGTTTTTCTTCATATATGTTTTCGCGCGCAAATTATCAAATACAATATACATAGATACATAAATTCAACCGGTATTTAAAATGCAAAACAAACTTCTTGTTCAACGATGTCGCAAAAACTACTGAAGCCGAACGAGAAAGATTTTAGACATTTTATACGAATAACTGAGTAGGTATATAAATTGCGATCACAAAATGTATTATTAGACATGTTGAGAAAAATTATGATAAATTATAATACTCGCCTAGTTTTTGAATTCTGAAGAAGGTAAACCTCATGAGTGCGAAAATTCTTTTGAATCGAAACATCCAGATTTCGTTTATCGCAAGTCTCACAAATACTGATAGGTATAGCTATTTTTTCTTTTTGGTTGATTTATTGAATCACTTCAAAAACTTGTATAAACTATAAAGTATTTAATAGTTTAAACACTGATATTTAAAACAAATGGTTATATCTCGGGTGTTTTTCCGATAAAAATATTTTGCACAGCTATAAAACCGTTAGTAACACTTATGTTTATTTATATTATTAACAAAACTATATTAATTATAAACGTAGTAACTACACACGTCGTCACTCAAAGGCTACCTCATACGCACTACTAATTCAAAAAGACATTATCCATAGGTTTGTATGAAAAGAAAATAATAATAATATAAAACTGCGTCCAGGTGCGCACGCGGCGGTCACAACAGACGTCGCGAATAAATCTAAAGATGATCAAATAACACTACCGTGTCGCAGATTGTGTTAATAGGGTTGCCACTTTTAGATGCCGACAAGAAAAAAATCAAGATAATTGTATTATTTCAAGACACACTTCAATACCAAAGCTTACTTTTTCTCATAATTCACCAATGCTCGCTTCAATTAAAATACCTAGTTAAAAATGTTTTTTTTATGACATTTTGACTTTTTTTTTCAATAGTTTATTGTAGGTTTACAATTACGAATGTTAATTGTTAACGAGTGCCCTCCTAATATGGAGATATGTACTTGTTTACGTCATCCATATATCAGAGCTAAATTAAACTTCAATCGAGGAAAAGAACTGTATTACTACTATAAGCTAAAATACAAACTCGAATTCATATTTTATTAAATGTATATTTAAGTAAATACATAATTCCATCATGTATTTAAAAAAAGAGCGTGTGTGCCGAGCACACGTAATAGTTAGAAGTGAAACTTTTTTGGAAAGATTCAAAGATTTGGTATCGTCGCTTTATCCATGACGTGTCGGTATTGCCCTGACGCGACCTTGAAATTTTATTATCAACACGCCTAAAGAAAATTCACTTAAAAAAATAATACAAGAAATTGGAAAAGGCAACCCTAGCAAACAGCATTATGCTAAACTTGCATGCAGCCCCATTCTCTCACTTAGAGGTGGGAAAAAATTTGTACCTATTGTTATTCTTTGTTATGAAATGTATTTTAAATTATGACTTATTCCATTATTCTCATAATTGTTTTTGATTTTTAAACCACATTGCATAAAAAGTAAGTCGAGCACCGAATTAAAATCTAATTAAAGCAAGTTTAGTAAACTTCAAACTTTAAATATCCATGTTTATTATATAAATTTATGAATTTTAATTAATTGGACAAAGAGTTTAATTAGAATAGTAAATTATTAGTAGAGCTACTATTTAGAATTAATCCATAGATTGTCTGGCAGAGATTGCTTGAGCCGATACCATCGATATAATAATATTTACTTTACTGTATTATTATATGTGTATTTTCATTTTATGAATAACGGGTTAAAAAGAAAAAAAAACGAACGTAATAGATCATATCAAACAATGGAAATAATTTTATGATGATATATTTTAGGAATTCGAAAATTTGCGTTTTGTTTATGTAAATATGCACTGTCAAACGTTAACATTACGTCTATACTCTATTGTTTGCAAGTAGGTAATTCAAGTTAAACATTCAAACGCGGTAATCTCTAAACATTAACCTACGTTTACACAGATAAACACCAACGCCATGTCCCCAAAATGACGAAAACAACTATAAATATAATTTATTTAAAGACAATAAGTTAATATTTGAAAATTGTAAAAAAAATCACTACGCATTTCTCGTGAAGGTTTACAACTACAGTCATGCATAACGGCTTAAAATATTATAGGCATTACCGTGGAATCCAAAACACTGCATGCTTCGGCGCACGCGACAGCAAGGGCCATTCGCCACACTAACACTAACATTGTCACGATCCGACATCACACACACACCCTTGACCTTAGAATACCTACAACGTTTATTATACTTGTGTAGCGCATAACTCTTTTTACCTAGTGCATAAAGGTCATAATACTAATTGAAAATACGTTAGTCGCGCTCGACCGCATCTGGTGCTCTAAACTTTAGTAAGTGCCGAAAATGTAAGAGTTATCGCCAGATATTGGCAGATAGCCTTCCATTGACGAGATAAATGTGGATTTAAGATTTCGATATCCGAACGGCTCTACAAAAGTAGGGTAAATAACAGTTCGATCTCTATTTATAACTTTGTTTCTCCATCGTCTAATCTCATTACTGTCCATTTTCGGTGTTTGATTGGAAATTAATTATTTAAATTCAATTTAAATTATTAATTGAAGGACAAGGCAAATATTTACAGTTTGTTTTAATTTAACCTTAACATGATTAACGGTCCTTATTTTAAAAAGTAATTAGTCGTTGCTGGAGCAATGTTTAATAATGTCTTACTTGTGAATAAGAAGGTCACGATAACAAAGGAATTAGGAATTTGGGACGGGTTCTGCAACATTGTTTGGGACAAAGCGATCAAATCAGGTATCGGAACGTCCGAAGCATTTAAGTCGATCTCAAACCGGGCCAAACACCGGAATGACGACAAACAGACTGGAACTTCCATTTACTTATAAGAATTACTTACTGGATTATAGCATAGCTTTTAACGGAAAATAATGATTAACTAACTACCATGATAGGAAAACAACGGAGAATTTTAATGAGCAAATAATTTAATGATCAGCAACAGGAATCATTGCAAATAACTTTGGGAAGAATGCAAAATGTTCGGTTCAAATTTTACGCTGAATAATCTAGAAGTTTCAAACGAATTCGTGGGAAACTTCACACGTTTATTATTTTATGCACTCCTCGTGGCGCACCGCAGAAGGATAATTGAAAAGTAATAATTAGTCATAACTTTGACAACTCTATAAGTATATTTAATTTTATTAACATGCTCATGCACCACCTTCTAATTATGAGCCTATAAAAATCATGGACTATAATAATTTTTATTGTAATCGTGAATTCGTGAGTGCCGCTTATAGCACGTAATGAATGTTGCTGTGCTTCAGATAACAAGAAAAGTCAATTTATTGTCTGGCGCCATTCATGAAGCTTATAGAAAACTTGGGACTTGGGAAGATAAAGATATACATGGTCAATAATTGCATCAATCTCATCACAATATACCCGCATCCCGACTCCATGTTCCATCGATATAATATATACGTTTTTCTACATTGGAACAGATGTGACGAATAGCAGTAATAAAACTTATAGTATCACGCAAAAATGTAAGCAATAAGACCTCACTGTCTGGACTCCAGAGCATCTGGACACGACCTAAATTGTATTACGTAAGGCAGAATTTACATGAATATGTAAAACATTCGCTTTACGGTAGTCGTGACTCCTAAATGGATTTTATCTTCATAACATATAATCGCGTTGAAGATCCTCTTGCAGTGCCATAATCTTTCATGCGTTATCATCCATTACGTATGTACAAAAAACCAATTTAATCAATGACAACACAATTAAAAGTGCATGTGCAATTTGAAGGAGATGATTATTTTCATTAAGTTTAAGCGGTGTGTCAGGGATGTAGTGTCAGAATAGGAAACTACGCCCCAAACAAGCCCCAAAAATGTCATCTATGTCTATCACATACCTATGTGTCACATGTGTCAAAATTTTGGGGATGTTGTTATAGATATCATTATGTATTATGTCAAGTAGACGATACAAATCCTCATTTAAAAGTACATAGTATTTTAGTTTATTAACTACCTTTAATTATAAATTACAAAGTATTTGCTGTTCCCGTAAATACACACAAATAACAATCCGAAGCAAAAATATGTCATAATAGAATGTTTAAATTACTACTGCTAGTTCACATTCCCTCTATTTTTACTTTAAGTCGTATCTATTTCAATCTATCTATACATATAATAAAATCGTAGGAAAGTCAAAACTGTACATTGAATATTTTTTTAAAAGAATACATAATCCATGATCTATAATCGATATAGAAGCCAAAAACATAGTTTTTAGAATTTTTGTCTGTTTGTCTGTTTGTCTGTATGTTTGTCCAGGCTAATCTCGAAAAGTACTGCATAGATTGACTTCAAATTTTGCATGAATATTACTAACAGGTCGGGTGAGGCTTTTTTAAACATATTATCATGCTATCACCTCCGGGGGAGGAGCTGTGAACCTTTTTTTTTCTTACGTATTCCGTATATTACGACAGCGTACAATCTAAAGACTCGTGTTTAAATGTTGGTTTCGGGTAAGCTATGCTATTATCTAGCTTTACACAATAAAAACTATGTCATTTACGTAATTTGGGCAGAGAATCAGTTTAATGAATTTATTAGTCTATACATATAATAAAATCGTAGGAAAGTCAAAACTGTACATTGAATATTTTTTTAAAAGAATACATAATCCATGATCTATAATCGATATAGAAGCCAAAAACATAGTTTTTAGAATTTTTGTCTGTTTGTCTGTTTGTCTGTTTGTCTGTATGTTTGTCCAGGCTAATCTCGAAAAGTACTGCATAGATTGACTTCAAATTTTGCATGAATATTACTAACAGGTCGGGTGAGGCTTTTTTAAACATATTATCATGCTATCACCTCCGGGGGAGGAGCTGTGAACCTTTTTTTTTCTTACGTATTCCGTATATTACGACAGCGTACAATCTAAAGACTCGTGTTTAAATGTTGGTTTCGGGTAAGCTATGCTATTATCTAGCTTTACACAATAAAAACTATGTCATTTACGTAATTTGGGCAGAGAATCAGTTTAATGAATTTATTAGTATACAAATTTGAAACAGCGCCATCTATGAGATTTCGTAAAAATCAAATCAATTTACATGTTAAAACTACTGAACACAATGTTAAAAATTAATAATTTAAATATAATTATGTTATTTATTTATTTAACTCTTTAACCCATATCTTCCCTTCCCTATAAGGTGCGCTTATAATTCGTGTGAATATACTACATTTTTAAAAGTGAGGGTAGATGTTTATTATTTTAAGTCAAACTAGACACCATTACAGTTAATCTAATATTGATTGTGTTCATTGGTTACATTTTTTAAAATCTTCGTGTTTTAAAAATTCGATAACGAGGCGGGACTCGAACCAGCATTCTTTAGTGGTCGAATTTTTTCTATTCTTTATAAATTTATTGTTTATGAATTTATATTTATAAACAATAATACAAAAAGGTTAGTTCGTTGATAATTATTATTCCTTCATCATTTACATGTTGTAAGTAAAAATATACTTTGACTGTTAATACTTTTGTTCAGTATTTACCTGTATGATTATTGCTTGGTAATTAATATATTTTCATGTCGTATACCTAATTAAAAACATAAGTTTGATGTGAAACTAGCTGGATTTATTTTTACACACTCACAGTCTTATATTTTGTGTTAATGTTAAAATAGTATTAATAGTGTAAATCATAATATTTTTTCACAATTAAAAATATTTCCTTTTTTCTGATGGTATTGGCATCGAATTAAACCGCGCTGTCGTTTCGTTCACAAAAAGTGAAGTTATGAGGACCGAATATGTAGCCGCCTCAACTTACGGAAACGAGAGTAACCTGCGTTGTCTGTTAGTTATTGTTTAGTCGAATTTAACGTTACATGGAAATTGGCATCTAATTATATGAATAATACTTATATTAAATCTGTAGAGGTCAATTCTGTACATGAAATATATTTCCTAAATAACTATCACGAGGTGATTAGGGATCGACACTGACGCCAAAAATTTTTGTCCGTCTGTCTGTCTGTATAACCGTTATAGAAACAAAAACTACTCGACGGATTTAAACGAAACTTGGTACAATTATTAGTATGAAAGAAATGTTCTCCATATTATATAAAAAATATCTCCCGACATCATAATTAATGTCTATCTTTTATGGTTGAGCTTAGGAGTTCAAAGCTTTCTGATTATATTTGTCTACTAGCTGTGCCCGCGACTTCGTCCGCGTGGAATAGTGACTATGGGACCTATGACCATGGGCTCAGGGTGGGGCAACAATAATTGTTTTTATTTTCATGCTTCCACTCCCACGCCCACTCCCAGGCCCACGCCAACGCCCACGCCCACTCCCCTTCACAATTGGTACCTACCAGATCAAAGCCAGGGTAAGCGCCCCACCCAGCCCCACCGTGGCTACGCCCATGCTGAATTACTACTTAACATACAATTATTGAGTAAATACCGTGTACTACCATAAATAATTAAAAGAATTGTTATTAAAATTTCTTACTAAACTGAGCTAAAAAACTTACGTACCAACTTATTAAAGAAAATCAAGAAATGAAATGCCTAACCTATACCAAATAGTTACTACATAATATTGTAATTAAAAATTATGATTAGTATATAATATCGAAAATCAAAAAAGAAATGCCTAACTAATTCTACGTAAAATTTCTTTTAAATTATGTCATATTATTTTTTAGGAACCAGGGGGGGAGAGGAGCAAATTCTATTTCCTTCCTTTCTTAAATGGATGTTTTTAATAATGTATGGTGTAGCCACTGATCAGCTTAATCGATACTCAATTTTTATCAAATCCGGCAACAAATCCAAATTAGATGTTTCCTGTCTCACGCACGTAACTAAAGGCTGAAGAGAGAGAGGGAGCACGTAACTTAACCGTTTAGACGAAGAAAAGTGTATAGAAAAAGGAATAAATAATTTCATAAACTTCCCAACGATCTTTAAAAATAAATTATTATATCATTTTTTTCATTCCCACTTTTACCCCTATGTAGGTATAATAAGTGGATGAACCGATTTCGATACAATTTATCTAAGAACCAGCGCGGCGTCGGAAAATATGCTGCCTAACAAAAAAAAGCCGCATCTAATTCGGTTTACCTGTTAGCCAGCTACGGTGCCATAGACAGACACACACACACACACAGAAATACATAGCAGTCAAACACATAACACCCGTCTTTTTGCGTCGGGGGTTAAAAATATAATACGACATAATTTAAAGGACATTTTATGTGGAAAATTTACCTATTAGAAGTACCTAACCATAATGTTAATTTGACCCCGCCCCCCCTACTACCTCAGCTTACCCCCAAACCCTTGGGGAATTTTGATATGATCATCTGGACATGTAAAGGAATAACTGTAGCGTATAACAGATAAATTACGTTTTATCGTACACTGTACACTGTACAGTGTACAATAGAATGCCTTAGCAAATGTTCGCCGTGATTACTTATAAATTGTCATAACTTTTTTATTTATGAACCGATTGACATGAAATAAACACTAACTGTTAAATGAAGATTACCACAATACATTAGTGAAAACCGCATTTAAATCGGATAAGCCGTTTCTGAGATTAGCGTGCACAAACATACAGACAAACACACAAAAAAAATTTTAACTACAATTTTGGGTTCAAGATCGATTTAATAATAACACCTGCTAATTTTTTTCTACATATTTTCATTGTACAGACATCGCTTTTCCACAATTTTATTATATGTATTAATAATGAATCATCATCAGATTGATGATTATAACACTCTCAGTCCGTTTTAACTTAATTTTTATTTACTCGCATCAGTGCCACCTAAAAAATCTTTATATCGAAATTCGAGCAAAGCTAAGAAAATGAGAAATAAGAGTTCTCAAGGATCGTTAGAGGTAAGAGGCTTACTATTGACCGAAAACAACATATTGTGTTATGCCGAGAACCTGAAACCGCTTCACAACGAGAATTGCGGCTCACAGCTGACCGCGAACGGCATGTACTATCCTGTGAGACCGAAACCTTCACTGAGAGGGTATAACGTCTCACAGCTGATCGCAAATGGCATATTTTATCTCGATAATCTGAAACTTTTACTCAATATGAAGACCGATTGACAAATGATAGGGTGCACCATAATATTATTCGATCTCTTGAAGATGAACATGAGCATAAGCAATGACTAGAGTAGGGACGCGAATATTACCATTATTTGAGACAAGATTATTTGAGACAAGTACGATTAATAAGTTTGTTTAATGAAAGATTAAGAATTGAAACTATTTGGTCTCTTGAAACGGACGAATAGCGAGAGGCCCGTCTTACTGTAGACAGATTTCGACAGTCTTAATGACTTAAGAGGTAAACATAGAAGATCAATCTACGAATTCGGTGGTGTGGTCCGACAAATATAAAAGTGGGTTTGCTTATAACCTCACAATTGATTACAGATCATCTTCTGTATAGGCGATATTAACGTAGTATGTTCTTTTTGTAATGCTTTAAAGAGGATTAAGGAGTCGGCTTTCGTTTGAAGATACACCAGAACCTTTGAAATCACTACTTTTAGAGGAACATGTGCAATCTAAACAGTTCTTAGACAATATTCGCTCTTATAGTAGTGCGTTTTAAATGATCCTTTGGTGCTCAACAATTATCAGAGGATCCTTTCATGCTTACTTTTAAGATACAAGGTCAAGTTTATCAAGTTTATGATAGGATCCCTTTTGCCTGAAGGCCAACCTAAGTTTCTTCAAATATATTTTGTATTCGACTACAACGAATAGTCGAATACAAGAAATCAATATTTCTCGAATTTAAAATATTACAATTTTTCCTACAGTAGGGCGACGAATGTATTTTCGCATAGTAACGGAGGGGAACTCGCGGGGGGTCAAGTGACGCGGGCCACGTACCACAAACATGCTTAGTTTGTTGTACCGAGCGCGAAAGAAAGTCATCGTGTTTTTAGTAAAATTACTATGTAAACTAACGTAATTTAATACTTAGGTACATATTATATAATGATGCGCTCAAACTGTTAATCTACATTTAATTTAGATTATTATTTGAATTACTAAGTAATGTAGAATTTAAATCAAATTCATGTTTTCCTCAGATTTTCTATGTCCTCCGATTTTAAGATTTTCTTATCAGAGTATTCAATTTTAACGTAGTTTATTTTTATAAGAGACAATTAAGAACATTCAAAAATAAAGTGTCACGTATTTTTTTTAAACGACGAATGACGAAAAACGACGTAATCGCTGACGAAGTCGCGGGCAACAGCTAGTTAATTATAAACACGTGAATGGCCTTTGCTTATGGTGTCCTACATGATAAAGCTGAGCATTTTCTTGGTTTCTCATGGATTTATTTTCCACTAGCTGTTGCCCGCGACTTCGTCAGCGATTACGTCGTTTTTCGTCATTCGTCGTTTAAAAAAAATACGTGACACTTTATTTTTGAATGTTCTTAATTGTCTCTTATAAAAATAAACTACATTAAAATTGAATACTCTGATAAGAAAATCTTAAAATCGGAGGACATAGAAAATCTGAGGAAAACATGAATTTGATTTAAATTCTACATTACTTAGTAATTCAAATAATAATCTAAATTAAATGTAGATTAACAGTTTGAGCGCATCATTATATAATATGTACCTAAGTATTAAATTACGTTAGTTTACATAGTAATTTTACTAAAAACACGATGACTTTCTTTCGCGCTCGGTACAACAAACTAAGCATGTTTGTGGTACGTGGCCCGCGTCACTTGACCCCCCGCGAGTTCCCCTCCGTTACTATGCGAAAATACATTCGTCGCCCTACTGTAGGAAAAATTGTAATATTTTAAATTCGAGAAATATTGATTTCTTGTATTCGACTATTCGTTGTAGTCGAATACAAAATATATTTGAAGAAACTTAGGTTGGCCTTCAGGCAAAAGGGATCCTATCATAAACTTGATAAACTTGACCTTGTATCTTAAAAGTAAGCATGAAAGGATCCTCTGATAATTGTTGAGCACCAAAGGATCATTTAAAACGCACTACTATAAGAGCGAATATTGTCTAAGAACTGTTTAGATTGCACATGTTCCTCTAAAAGTAGTGATTTCAAAGGTTCTGGTGTATCTTCAAACGAAAGCCGACTCCTTAATCCTCTTTAAAGCATTACAAAAAGAACATACTACGTTAATATCGCCTATACAGAAGATGATCTGTAATCAATTGTGAGGTTATAAGCAAACCCACTTTTATATTTGTCGGACCACACCACCGAATTCGTAGATTGATCTTCTATGTTTACCTCTTAAGTCATTAAGACTGTCGAAATCTGTCTACAGTAAGACGGGCCTCTCGCTATTCGTCCGTTTCAAGAGACCAAATAGTTTCAATTCTTAATCTTTCATTAAACAAACTTATTAATCGTACTTGTCTCAAATAATCTTGTCTCAAATAATGGTAATATTCGCGTCCCTACTCTAGTCATTGCTTATGCTCATGTTCATCTTCAAGAGATCGAATAATATTATGGTGCACCCTATCATTTGTCAATCGGTCTTCATATTGAGTAAAAGTTTCAGATTATCGAGATAAAATATGCCATTTGCGATCAGCTGTGAGACGTTATACCCTCTCAGTGAAGGTTTCGGTCTCACAGGATAGTACATGCCGTTCGCGGTCAGCTGTGAGCCGCAATTCTCGTTGTGAAGCGGTTTCAGGTTCTCGGCATAACACAATATGTTGTTTTCGGTCAATAGTAAGCCTCTTACCTCTAACGATCCTTGAGAACTCTTATTTCTCATTTTCTTAGCTTTGCTCGAATTTCGATATAAAGATTTTTTAGGTGGCACTGATGCGAGTAAATAAAAATTAAGTTAAAACGGACTGAGAGTGTTATAATCATCAATCTGATGATGATTCATTATTAATACATATAATAAAATTGTGGAAAAGCGATGTCTGTACAATGAAAATATGTAGAAAAAAATTAGCAGGTGTTATTATTAAATCGATCTTGAACCCAAAATTGTAGTTAAAATTTTTTTTGTGTGTTTGTCTGTATGTTTGTGCACGCTAATCTCAGAAACGGCTTATCCGATTTAAATGCGGTTTTCACTAATGTATTGTGGTAATCTTCATTTAACAGTTAGTGTTTATTTCATGTCAATCGGTTCATAAATAAAAAAGTTATGACAATTTATAAGTAATCACGGCGAACATTTGCTAAGGCATTCTATTGTACACTGTACAGTGTACAGTGTACGATAAAACGTAATTTATCTGTTATACGCTACAGTTATTCCTTTACATGTCCAGATGATCATATCAAAATTCCCCAAGGGTTTGGGGGTAAGCTGAGGTAGTAGGGGGGGCGGGGTCAAATTAACATTATGGTTAGGTACTTCTAATAGGTAAATTTTCCACACAAAATGTCCTTTAAATTATGTCGTATTATATTTTTAACCCCCGACGCAAAAAGACGGGTGTTATGTGTTTGACTGCTATGTATTTCTGTGTGTGTGTGTGTGTCTGTCTATGGCACCGTAGCTGGCTAACAGGTAAACCGAATTAGATGCGGCTTTTTTTTGTTAGGCAGCATATTTTCCGACGCCGCGCTGGTTCTTAGATAAATTGTATCGAAATCGGTTCATCCACTTATTATACCTACATAGGGGTAAAAGTGGGAATGAAAAAAATGATATAATAATTTATTTTTAAAGATCGTTGGGAAGTTTATGAAATTATTTATTCCTTTTTCTATACACTTTTCTTCGTCTAAACGGTTAAGTTACGTGCTCCCTCTCTCTCTTCAGCCTTTAGTTACGTGCGTGAGACAGGAAACATCTAATTTGGATTTGTTGCCGGATTTGATAAAAATTGAGTATCGATTAAGCTGATCAGTGGCTACACCATACATTATTAAAAACATCCATTTAAGAAAGGAAGGAAATAGAATTTGCTCCTCTCCCCCCCTGGTTCCTAAAAAATAATATGACATAATTTAAAAGAAATTTTACGTAGAATTAGTTAGGCATTTCTTTTTTGATTTTCGATATTATATACTAATCATAATTTTTAATTACAATATTATGTAGTAACTATTTGGTATAGGTTAGGCATTTCATTTCTTGATTTTCTTTAATAAGTTGGTACGTAAGTTTTTTAGCTCAGTTTAGTAAGAAATTTTAATAACAATTCTTTTAATTATTTATGGTAGTACACGGTATTTACTCAATAATTGTATGTTAAGTAGTAATTCAGCATGGGCGTAGCCACGGTGGGGCTGGGTGGGGCGCTTACCCTGGCTTTGATCTGGTAGGTACCAATTGTGAAGGGGAGTGGGCGTGGGCGTTGGCGTGGGCCTGGGAGTGGGCGTGGGAGTGGAAGCATGAAAATAAAAACAATTATTGTTGCCCCACCCTGAGCCCATGGTCATAGGTCCCATAGTCACTATTCCACGCGGACGAAGTCGCGGGCACAGCTAGTAGACAAATATAATCAGAAAGCTTTGAACTCCTAAGCTCAACCATAAAAGATAGACATTAATTATGATGTCGGGAGATATTTTTTATATAATATGGAGAACATTTCTTTCATACTAATAATTGTACCAAGTTTCGTTTAAATCCGTCGAGTAGTTTTTGTTTCTATAACGGTTATACAGACAGACAGACGGACAAAAATTTTTGGCGTCAGTGTCGATCCCTAATCACCTCGTGATAGTTATTTAGGAAATATATTTCATGTACAGAATTGACCTCTACAGATTTAATATAAGTATTATTCATATAATTAGATGCCAATTTCCATGTAACGTTAAATTCGACTAAACAATAACTAACAGACAACGCAGGTTACTCTCGTTTCCGTAAGTTGAGGCGGCTACATATTCGGTCCTCATAACTTCACTTTTTGTGAACGAAACGACAGCGCGGTTTAATTCGATGCCAATACCATCAGAAAAAAGGAAATATTTTTAATTGTGAAAAAATATTATGATTTACACTATTAATACTATTTTAACATTAACACAAAATATAAGACTGTGAGTGTGTAAAAATAAATCCAGCTAGTTTCACATCAAACTTATGTTTTTAATTAGGTATACGACATGAAAATATATTAATTACCAAGCAATAATCATACAGGTAAATACTGAACAAAAGTATTAACAGTCAAAGTATATTTTTACTTACAACATGTAAATGATGAAGGAATAATAATTATCAACGAACTAACCTTTTTGTATTATTGTTTATAAATATAAATTCATAAACAATAAATTTATAAAGAATAGAAAAAATTCGACCACTAAAGAATGCTGGTTCGAGTCCCGCCTCGTTATCGAATTTTTAAAACACGAAGATTTTAAAAAATGTAACCAATGAACACAATCAATATTAGATTAACTGTAATGGTGTCTAGTTTGACTTAAAATAATAAACATCTACCCTCACTTTTAAAAATGTAGTATATTCACACGAATTATAAGCGCACCTTATAGGGAAGGGAAGATATGGGTTAAAGAGTTAAATAAATAAATAACATAATTATATTTAAATTATTAATTTTTAACATTGTGTTCAGTAGTTTTAACATGTAAATTGATTTGATTTTTACGAAATCTCATAGATGGCGCTGTTTCAAATTTGTATACTAATAAATTCATTAAACTGATTCTCTGCCCAAATTACGTAAATGACATAGTTTTTATTGTGTAAAGCTAGATAATAGCATAGCTTACCCGAAACCAACATTTAAACACGAGTCTTTAGATTGTACGCTGTCGTAATATACGGAATACGTAAGAAAAAAAAAGGTTCACAGCTCCTCCCCCGGAGGTGATAGCATGATAATATGTTTAAAAAAGCCTCACCCGACCTGTTAGTAATATTCATGCAAAATTTGAAGTCAATCTATGCAGTACTTTTCGAGATTAGCCTGGACAAACATACAGACAAACAGACAAACAGACAAACAGACAAAAATTCTAAAAACTATGTTTTTGGCTTCTATATCGATTATAGATCATGGATTATGTATTCTTTTAAAAAAATATTCAATGTACAGTTTTGACTTTCCTACGATTTTATTATATGTAAATAGATTATTATACTATTTACATAAAAACTATGGGAGTAAACTGTGTAACGATGTTTCCTGAATTTCTTCTCATGTCAATTTCAAGTTCTCTGCCTAAAAATCTAATTAAAAAGTGAAAACATGATATTGAACCTTGTTTACTCGTGCTGTATAGCACTTGTTAAGGTATTGAAACTCTTATCTAAATAACATATGCAGATAAATTATCAAGTACCACTGAGATAAAATATCTCAAAAAGATTGTTGAAGATAAGTTTGAAAATATGACTAACGTTATAAAACGTACCTGAACATGAAAAGAATCCTGTCCACATACACCACAGAAAATCCTTCAGAGAGAGCTCAAAGTTGTATTTTGTTTACTAGAATAAAGTTTTATGATTCTTCTTCCTGCACTCAACTGGTATATACGCAAAAGCATTGTACACTGAAGTATTCATCATGAAATGAGAACTCCATTTTCTAGTACGTTTTAGCTGCATCAGCCACTTATTCATCTCGAGGGATATGTAGTTCATTTAGATCAGCACGTTTCACTACTTAATATACAATTAACTGCCAATTTCAGTGTGTGTTCCGATGAAATAAAATATTTGCGTCACTGATGTGTGATTGATTACTGGGTAATTTAACTTTTAGTAAGCTACATTTCGTCATAGCACATGCTAAATGCTAATAGATTAACAGTCTAGTTGTTATTTTAATTGTCTTTAATTACTATTACCTACGATAAACCACTCTGGACTTGCTTATCCAACATTTCACTGTTTCTAAAGAAGTTATTTGTACTAAACGTTTAAGTGTATAGACTCAAGACCATTTTCTAGATTTCATGTCAGTTCAAGTGGTAGGTATTTACTTAAACAAATGTCACCAAAACTACTGTGAGAAACAATCTAATAGTAATATAAGTATCAATCTATATCTACTTATACAATTTTTTTCTTTATCAAAGAAAAGGAAATAAAGGTACGTTCATAAATACTTTACATTCATTTACATTCACAATTCATATGTGATCGCAAGGCAGTTTCTTTAATGACAAGTGTCATTAGTGCATGCGAAAGTGCTTCACTTTCTCGGAGAACACTTTAAGGAAATATTTCCCACCTTCGCACGTTCGACACTCAAAACATTTCGGTAAGTAATTGTCATTGATTTTACATTATTTTATGATTGCTTGAGAAATTTCCTTGAAAAATGTTTCTAAATAATTGTGAGTTTGATCTTGTCCTTATATTTATTCAATACATCGCTTATTTAGGCACTCTAAAACCTTCAAGGGAAAGTGAACAATGAATGTACCTACAATAAATGAACATTTCAAGATTCGTCTCCGAAACGAATGTATGTAAAACGCAAGCCAAAAACTTGAATTTCATGAATAACGCATAACATTCTTGAATGCCTACACAGATCATGTATTTCAAATGAAAAAGAAACGAATAAATCTGGTTTCCTTGGCATTGTCCATAAAGGATTTCACATTTCATCAAAATTAATGGAGCGGCAAGATACCTCTATCGTCATTCAATGGTTATTAGATCAAAGTTAAATCATGGAACCGACATAAAGTACAAGCGTATACTAGCTATGTATGTAAATTGTAAACTGTATCCTAATTCCATGGACGCTCATCCCTTTTCTGAAAGCGAAATCATTTTCAATGAGTTGACATGACGCAAACATCCATTGTTCTTCAACCTTGACAAGTCACTTAACTATGTAATGTGATAAGTATTAAAATAAGATGTTACAATTTTTCACAGTTTTAGATTTTTGAATCGAGTGAAAAATAGAAGTTTACTAAATTCCTAGTTTCTAACTAGTGTTTGAAGACACTTGAAGATTTAATATTCAATTAGGTCACAGTGAAAATGTGCGATGATTAACTATATAGACCGGGAGATACTGACACAAAATTTCGAGTCATTTGTAACAGGATGGCGGTTCTACAGGGGTCTTAGTACGCAATGACAAAAAGAAAAATGATGGTGTGAACGCTGGTACCGGTGGGTTAGTCGCGTGGGCGTTAGTCGAACTCGTCGGAAAAATAGCGAAAGTCAAACGATTTGTAACACAAAAATTTTAGAATTTACCGAAAGCCCATAAAAAAGAAGTAGGCGGTAGTGTCATGCCATACTTTTCCGGTATGACTTACAGCCCACCATACCGACGCGAATGTGTTGATTTAAAAAAAATAATTATTCAACCATTTGTACCAAGCTAACTTTTGCACAGGTAACCATCGTCGTGCAGCCATTTACGAAAATCGCCATGCCATACTTTTCGGACGATTCCAAATGGTCGCCATACCGCCGAAAATCTGCAAAATTTTTTTATTTCGCCTATCTTTTTGTACCAGTATTGCATTTGGCTTTTTGGAGAGTATTTGATAAAATGTGACCATTATTATATTTGCCACTAGCTGTTGCCCGCGACTTCGTCAGCGATTACGTCGTTTTTCGTCATTCGTCGTTTAAAAAAAATACGTGACACTTTATTTTTGAATGTTCTTAATTGTCTCTTATAAAAATAAACTACATTAAAATTGAATACTCTGATAAGAAAATCTTAAAATCGGAGGACATAGAAAATCTGAGGAAAACATGAATTTGATTTAAATTCTACATTACTTAGTAATTCAAATAATAATCTAAATTAAATGTAGATTAACAGTTTGAGCGCATCATTATATAATATGTACCTAAGTATTAAATTACGTTAGTTTACATAGTAATTTTACTAAAAACACGATGACTTTCTTTCGCGCTCGGTACAACAAACTAAGCATGTTTGTGGTACGTGGCCCGCGTCACTTGACCCCCCGCGAGTTCCCCTCCGTTACTATGCGAAAATACATTCGTCGCCCTACTGTAGGAAAAATTGTAATATTTTAAATTCGAGAAATATTGATTTCTTGTATTCGACTATTCGTTGTAGTCGAATACAAAATATATTTGAAGAAACTTAGGTTGGCCTTCAGGCAAAAGGGATCCTATCATAAACTTGATAAACTTGACCTTGTATCTTAAAAGTAAGCATGAAAGGATCCTCTGATAATTGTTGAGCACCAAAGGATCATTTAAAACGCACTACTATAAGAGCGAATATTGTCTAAGAACTGTTTAGATTGCACATGTTCCTCTAAAAGTAGTGATTTCAAAGGTTCTGGTGTATCTTCAAACGAAAGCCGACTCCTTAATCCTCTTTAAAGCATTACAAAAAGAACATACTACGTTAATATCGCCTATACAGAAGATGATCTGTAATCAATTGTGAGGTTATAAGCAAACCCACTTTTATATTTGTCGGACCACACCACCGAATTCGTAGATTGATCTTCTATGTTTACCTCTTAAGTCATTAAGACTGTCGAAATCTGTCTACAGTAAGACGGGCCTCTCGCTATTCGTCCGTTTCAAGAGACCAAATAGTTTCAATTCTTAATCTTTCATTAAACAAACTTATTAATCGTACTTGTCTCAAATAATCTTGTCTCAAATAATGGTAATATTCGCGTCCCTACTCTAGTCATTGCTTATGCTCATGTTCATCTTCAAGAGATCGAATAATATTATGGTGCACCCTATCATTTGTCAATCGGTCTTCATATTGAGTAAAAGTTTCAGATTATCGAGATAAAATATGCCATTTGCGATCAGCTGTGAGACGTTATACCCTCTCAGTGAAGGTTTCGGTCTCACAGGATAGTACATGCCGTTCGCGGTCAGCTGTGAGCCGCAATTCTCGTTGTGAAGCGGTTTCAGGTTCTCGGCATAACACAATATGTTGTTTTCGGTCAATAGTAAGCCTCTTACCTCTAACGATCCTTGAGAACTCTTATTTCTCATTTTCTTAGCTTTGCTCGAATTTCGATATAAAGATTTTTTAGGTGGCACTGATGCGAGTAAATAAAAATTAAGTTAAAACGGACTGAGAGTGTTATAATCATCAATCTGATGATGATTCATTATTAATACATATAATAAAATTGTGGAAAAGCGATGTCTGTACAATGAAAATATGTAGAAAAAAATTAGCAGGTGTTATTATTAAATCGATCTTGAACCCAAAATTGTAGTTAAAATTTTTTTTGTGTGTTTGTCTGTATGTTTGTGCACGCTAATCTCAGAAACGGCTTATCCGATTTAAATGCGGTTTTCACTAATGTATTGTGGTAATCTTCATTTAACAGTTAGTGTTTATTTCATGTCAATCGGTTCATAAATAAAAAAGTTATGACAATTTATAAGTAATCACGGCGAACATTTGCTAAGGCATTCTATTGTACACTGTACAGTGTACAGTGTACGATAAAACGTAATTTATCTGTTATACGCTACAGTTATTCCTTTACATGTCCAGATGATCATATCAAAATTCCCCAAGGGTTTGGGGGTAAGCTGAGGTAGTAGGGGGGGCGGGGTCAAATTAACATTATGGTTAGGTACTTCTAATAGGTAAATTTTCCACACAAAATGTCCTTTAAATTATGTCGTATTATATTTTTAACCCCCGACGCAAAAAGACGGGTGTTATGTGTTTGACTGCTATGTATTTCTGTGTGTGTGTGTGTGTCTGTCTATGGCACCGTAGCTGGCTAACAGGTAAACCGAATTAGATGCGGCTTTTTTTTGTTAGGCAGCATATTTTCCGACGCCGCGCTGGTTCTTAGATAAATTGTATCGAAATCGGTTCATCCACTTATTATACCTACATAGGGGTAAAAGTGGGAATGAAAAAAATGATATAATAATTTATTTTTAAAGATCGTTGGGAAGTTTATGAAATTATTTATTCCTTTTTCTATACACTTTTCTTCGTCTAAACGGTTAAGTTACGTGCTCCCTCTCTCTCTTCAGCCTTTAGTTACGTGCGTGAGACAGGAAACATCTAATTTGGATTTGTTGCCGGATTTGATAAAAATTGAGTATCGATTAAGCTGATCAGTGGCTACACCATACATTATTAAAAACATCCATTTAAGAAAGGAAGGAAATAGAATTTGCTCCTCTCCCCCCCTGGTTCCTAAAAAATAATATGACATAATTTAAAAGAAATTTTACGTAGAATTAGTTAGGCATTTCTTTTTTGATTTTCGATATTATATACTAATCATAATTTTTAATTACAATATTATGTAGTAACTATTTGGTATAGGTTAGGCATTTCATTTCTTGATTTTCTTTAATAAGTTGGTACGTAAGTTTTTTAGCTCAGTTTAGTAAGAAATTTTAATAACAATTCTTTTAATTATTTATGGTAGTACACGGTATTTACTCAATAATTGTATGTTAAGTAGTAATTCAGCATGGGCGTAGCCACGGTGGGGCTGGGTGGGGCGCTTACCCTGGCTTTGATCTGGTAGGTACCAATTGTGAAGGGGAGTGGGCGTGGGCGTTGGCGTGGGCCTGGGAGTGGGCGTGGGAGTGGAAGCATGAAAATAAAAACAATTATTGTTGCCCCACCCTGAGCCCATGGTCATAGGTCCCATAGTCACTATTCCACGCGGACGAAGTCGCGGGCACAGCTAGTAGACAAATATAATCAGAAAGCTTTGAACTCCTAAGCTCAACCATAAAAGATAGACATTAATTATGATGTCGGGAGATATTTTTTATATAATATGGAGAACATTTCTTTCATACTAATAATTGTACCAAGTTTCGTTTAAATCCGTCGAGTAGTTTTTGTTTCTATAACGGTTATACAGACAGACAGACGGACAAAAATTTTTGGCGTCAGTGTCGATCCCTAATCACCTCGTGATAGTTATTTAGGAAATATATTTCATGTACAGAATTGACCTCTACAGATTTAATATAAGTATTATTCATATAATTAGATGCCAATTTCCATGTAACGTTAAATTCGACTAAACAATAACTAACAGACAACGCAGGTTACTCTCGTTTCCGTAAGTTGAGGCGGCTACATATTCGGTCCTCATAACTTCACTTTTTGTGAACGAAACGACAGCGCGGTTTAATTCGATGCCAATACCATCAGAAAAAAGGAAATATTTTTAATTGTGAAAAAATATTATGATTTACACTATTAATACTATTTTAACATTAACACAAAATATAAGACTGTGAGTGTGTAAAAATAAATCCAGCTAGTTTCACATCAAACTTATGTTTTTAATTAGGTATACGACATGAAAATATATTAATTACCAAGCAATAATCATACAGGTAAATACTGAACAAAAGTATTAACAGTCAAAGTATATTTTTACTTACAACATGTAAATGATGAAGGAATAATAATTATCAACGAACTAACCTTTTTGTATTATTGTTTATAAATATAAATTCATAAACAATAAATTTATAAAGAATAGAAAAAATTCGACCACTAAAGAATGCTGGTTCGAGTCCCGCCTCGTTATCGAATTTTTAAAACACGAAGATTTTAAAAAATGTAACCAATGAACACAATCAATATTAGATTAACTGTAATGGTGTCTAGTTTGACTTAAAATAATAAACATCTACCCTCACTTTTAAAAATGTAGTATATTCACACGAATTATAAGCGCACCTTATAGGGAAGGGAAGATATGGGTTAAAGAGTTAAATAAATAAATAACATAATTATATTTAAATTATTAATTTTTAACATTGTGTTCAGTAGTTTTAACATGTAAATTGATTTGATTTTTACGAAATCTCATAGATGGCGCTGTTTCAAATTTGTATACTAATAAATTCATTAAACTGATTCTCTGCCCAAATTACGTAAATGACATAGTTTTTATTGTGTAAAGCTAGATAATAGCATAGCTTACCCGAAACCAACATTTAAACACGAGTCTTTAGATTGTACGCTGTCGTAATATACGGAATACGTAAGAAAAAAAAAGGTTCACAGCTCCTCCCCCGGAGGTGATAGCATGATAATATGTTTAAAAAAGCCTCACCCGACCTGTTAGTAATATTCATGCAAAATTTGAAGTCAATCTATGCAGTACTTTTCGAGATTAGCCTGGACAAACATACAGACAAACAGACAAACAGACAAACAGACAAAAATTCTAAAAACTATGTTTTTGGCTTCTATATCGATTATAGATCATGGATTATGTATTCTTTTAAAAAAATATTCAATGTACAGTTTTGACTTTCCTACGATTTTATTATATGTATAGACTAATAAATTCATTAAACTGATTCTCTGCCCAAATTACGTAAATGACATAGTTTTTATTGTGTAAAGCTAGATAATAGCATAGCTTACCCGAAACCAACATTTAAACACGAGTCTTTAGATTGTACGCTGTCGTAATATACGGAATACGTAAGAAAAAAAAAGGTTCACAGCTCCTCCCCCGGAGGTGATAGCATGATAATATGTTTAAAAAAGCCTCACCCGACCTGTTAGTAATATTCATGCAAAATTTGAAGTCAATCTATGCAGTACTTTTCGAGATTAGCCTGGACAAACATACAGACAAACAGACAAACAGACAAACAGACAAACAGACAAAAATTCTAAAAACTATGTTTTTGGCTTCTATATCGATTATAGATCATGGATTATGTATTCTTTTAAAAAAATATTCAATGTACAGTTTTGACTTTCCTACGATTTTATTATATGTATAGATACTTCTAGTAGGGGGAAAAAGTGCTGTCATACTTGAAAAATAAATTTATTATTAATTTATATAAGTGAAGATTTCCAACACCTAGATCTTTGAAATTTTGTATTTATATTCGTTGATCCTCAAACTTACAGGAAAAATAAGTGCCATACTGTTACAAATCGTTTGACTTTCGCTATTTTCCGACGAGTTCGACTAACGCCCACGCGACTAAGCCGCCAGTACCAGCGTTCACACCATCATTTTTCTTTTTGTCATTGCGTACTAAGAACCCTGTAGAACCGCCATCCTGTTACAAATGACTCGAAATTTTGTGTCAGTATCTCCCGGTCTAATATTACTATCGACCATTTTTATATTACCTGTGATATTACATTAAATATTTTTGAGATTTATTTCCATAATTTTTGGTTCTACGTAGAGCGGCGTAATTTAATTATTTTCGCGGAAAGGTTAACATCGTTACTTATTTTTGTTTATCAATTAATTTAACCAAATGGTTCATAAAATTACGCAATTAAGGAAAACTTCCAACTTTTCCCCAAAAGGGACTTTATCACTCTTCGCATTTATATTTTTTTTTATGAATTTTATGCTTGTGAGATTGACGCAATTTCAGTTTAACCTTAACTGACTCGAGTCCCGTTATTTGCCAGGTTCTCATTCGATGATTGAGTCTCAATACCGTATAAATTTCAGATCAGTATTAGTAAAAAGGTCAAATGATACTACTTGATAAATTATCCATAGGGCATTTCTGAAAAAGAGGCATTTGATAGTTTTCCAGCTTATCCCGGACAAAAGACAATATTGCTCGAAATAAATTTGTTATAAAACATCGTTAAATTACTAACATACGGTATTATAACTTGTTGTTTACAATAACGTGTCACAAACGACGCTCTCGCATCTCCACATAAAGAGAATATGAAGAAAGAAGACAAAAGTTTATATACTGAGTCGTGATTAACATTCCTTTGTAGGTATGCTGTAGCTATACATTTTGCTGTCACTCCACGGCATTGAGGTTAAGGGCAATGTTAAGCTTGAAAGAAATGTGTATTAATTACATCTATTGTTTCCGCATTCATCAAAATGACCTGCTAATGGATATTTTTTTTTTGATAATGATTTCAATCTAAAATTATAACTGTATCTATTATGCTCAATTCACAAACTTTCAACCTAATAATAATATTTTTGCTAGAAACATATGATTGTCATGAATTAGTTCAAATTATCCATATCGAAACATTGATGAAATAAGACAAACTCATTGGATAGGGAGATTTATAAAATCTTTTAGTCCATCAAAAAATTTTATCCGCATGTTCTTTTGCTCAGTACTCTACCATAGACAAAGATGTCACAAGAGTTATTATCCTAAAATCTGTGGACAGTATAGACAGTAATTATTCCCAGTAGTCGCCAGCGCTGTGCATGAGGGACAGTATAATGGAACTGTTCACTTCTGACAATGAAGAAGTTTGAGCCAAAGTTAGTTAGTTATACCTAGCATTCACATACCTAGTTCACTGTGTGTTGTCTCCTCTTAAATAAGGTATATCTAGATATCTCGACGTAGTTCTAGTAACTACAGAACAAATTTGGCGCCAGCTGACACGTCTGGCGATAAGAACCTATTCAACAACTGCTACAGTTATTGACACATTCCTGGAAGATCTTTAGAATCGTATGAAATGCTCTACTTGGACTATAATTATTTTATAATTAAACGTCCGTCCTATACCATAGCGTCTATCCTTTAATTTAACCGTTTAGTATTTGTAATAGAATCTGGCGCCTGTCAATAACGAGTTTACGATACGAACTGTGTGTGTGATGTCAATCCGCCATTGTGAAGCACAGATAAAATAATTCAACGTTTAATTCATGCAATAAAGCTCTATAATACGAGTATATTTCAAAATGAATTTTGCAAATAAGAGCACTCTGGATCTGATAGCTGTCGCCCATAATTATTAGCCAAAGTCCAGTGCCGCTTAGCCGACTAATTATATGAAAAATTACTAGCTTATCCTCAGGATGGAAAAAGCTTTGAAACCGTGGTTTTTAATTTAAGAGAAGATAAGTTTCGTGAAATGTGAATTTTAATATTATAGCCACTGACATTTATTATATTTTTTAAGAAGCAAAATTCAGAAAAAAGGCGTACCTAACTTGTTGTTCTTTTACTTTTAAGTGTTTTTAAAGTTTTGAAACATGAGTATTGAGTAAACTTATGTAGTTATTAGTGTTGTGTTGCTAACAACGTTATCATGCTATATTCATAACACGCACTATCAGCTTCTTTTACTAGAACATAATGTTTGATAAAATATAAGCGTAGGCTTCCTCGTGTGAGCTTAGCGAGATAAAACACGTTTAATGAAAATTTATATTAATCGTCCATGTTTTGTATACGTATCACGGTATCAGCAAAATGCGAGCGTTAAATAATGACCCAATATACTTTTTTTAATATATGATATTACAACGATAATGCACCTAAATAAACATAGAAGCTCTTGAAAATGGTATGATAACGTATTCCCATCGTATTCCCAACAGCCACAGTATTTTTTTGTTTATATTAGGGCCTGATAAATTTGTGAAAATCAATGGAGAGCATCATATCATTAGTATATTTTGTCCGTTATAACAAGTTAACACTTATGAAGCACTAATGGATGCTGATGGTGTCAAGTCTTCTTTCTTTTATAAAGCTGAAAATCTCGACAGTTTCTATTATTATTTATAAGGTCCCTGAAATTTATTTTGTCTAAACCTATAGATCCTATGTACTATGTACCTGTGTATAGACCGAAAAAAGCTTAAAATATTAATTCAAGAGTCAATTTTAATGATGCGATGGTTATATTTTTGTACGCATGAAATATAGGTAGCAATCCAAACAAGATTATGATTTTTGAATTAACTAAATCCATACTTAATATTATAAATGCGAAAGTAACTCTGTCTGTCTGTCTGTTACTCAATTACGCCTAAACTACTGAACCAATTTGCATGAAATATGTACCACGGGCGAAGCCGGGGCGGACCGCTAGTATATTGATAAGTGTCTAGCAGATAATGCATTGTTTGCATCTTGGCGCATGTCAGAAGCTTTGGCCACAAACGGCAGGTGTGTAACAGCCGTTACATTTTTTATTTTGTGGAAGCGGAAATCATATTCGCCCTTTCAATGTGTTTAATGCCTCAGTATGTTTGTCCTGTTTTCACGTCAAAACAGCTCAACATATTTTGATATTTTTTAACAATGCCAAAAAATTTTACATCAAAGACGCAGGTACTATTGATTTTTTTATCATAGGTAGGTATGTCATACGATAAACTGCATGCAAGCGAAGCCACAGGCAAATTTTGTAAAAATTAAAAAACACACGCCGTCATATTATTAAATAATTTGGAAAATCCAAAAGTGCACGCCTCATAATTTTTTTTTAATAAATATTTATTAATTATTATTTTTGTTTATTTAATAACAATTAAACCACATCGAATCAGACCCTGAAAAATGAAAGGGTTCTATTCCTGAGCATACTCAAGCGTAAGAGAAAAAAAAAGACTCGATTAGTAAAGTATTTCGGTCGCTATCGTGTTAACAAGAAAAAGGATCCGCACATACAGACACACGGACGTCCAAGACAGAACTTTTTTAAACTGTTTTTTAACTAGTTTAAATAACAAAAATGACATTAAAAATATCATGAACGTTAAAAATAGTGTTTTTTCTTAATATGTGTGTGTATGTATTATCTTACAAGTGCAATGTATGATACATAAAGACATTTTAAGTTTGAAAAATCAGATGTTTTGCGCGAAGTGACAGTAGTACCCACCTCAACGCTTCGCTTATGAGGCGTGCAAAAGTACCTAGGTATTTCGTCCGGACCTGTTGAGAATGATCTTTGCTCCGGCCGCGGCCTCCGCACCATGAGTTGGTCGGAAAAACATTATTTGATATTTCTATTAAAATAAGATTTAAAACAATAGAATATTTAGTTGTATTTTTGATAAACCACTTTAATCATAAAATAACACATAAATAAAATAAATAGGTGAATTAATTTGATTATTAATATTTTTCACCAAATTTTTTTTTTCTTAAATTATTATTATGTAAATGGCTGTTGCATCAATTATTTTAATGATTACTTAACACAGACATAGATAGACTACGCAAGTACCGCGATCTGTATGAAAACCAAGCGTGTCATATTTTTTGTACTGACCTTGACGCGTTATGACGTCACGAGCGCTTTTTAGTGATGGTAATTTCATTTTACGCTAAATCGATTAGGACGCCACTCCCGCGGCGATTCCAGTATCGTCCTATCCCATCGAAGTAAATCGAAAGAAATCAGATCAAACTAGATCTATGTCTAAGAGGTAATTAAATAAATGAATCGTAATCGATTACTAAATCGATTCAAGACAGAAAAATGATAATTACCATAGACAGAGGAATGATAAAATAAATTTATAAACCTTTTAATATTCTAACAAGTAAACTAATGTGTTTTAGCTTTTTCTTACATATGCCCATTGAGTTACCGTGTACTACGTACTAGAGAGGCCATCGAAAGAAATAATGATGAAACTGTCAATCAATCAATCTTTATGTCCCGTTGCATCAATCCATTTTTCTTTTATGTTCGGGTTACTTGGAAAACTGAAAAAACAAACATAGTCTAAGCAATAAGGAGTTTTCTTAAAAAACTCCCAAGATGACACTTTAACTAATGGCGTCCATGTCATAATATTTATTTTTAGTACCTTTGTATTAAAATACTTAAAAGTTCTAGGTCAAGTCGTATTAAATGACAAAAAAAATCTATGCCTTTTTTTCTGAAAAATTGCTCCTTCAAATTATCATTTTTCTGTTCGATTATAAAATCGATTAGAATCGAGAACTGTTGCATCAAATGAACATCACTAACCACAAAATTGGACAGAAAAATGAGAACAGAAAAATGAGAAGACGCTATTCATTGCTTGTTATCATACGACTCGATCTTTACCGTGCCAAGTAAAAGCCGCAATGTATTCCGAATCATTTCGTATGATTTGGTATCCGTGTTTGTCACGATCGTTTTCCACAGATATTCTTTATTTGATTTTAAAATAAATAGTGCATATTCTGATTAGAAAATTACTTACCGGTGGAAGGAAACATCTCTGCTAACTTGGCCACTCACAGCTGTGGAGTTTCTACAGTTTATAACGGCGTAATTCGGCATTTTACTTTATTCAGCTTCGCGTCTTTCCTTGGCGAACTGCAAGCGCGGACTGAGTGTAGGCCAGCGTCAAGTAAGTTTCATAATCTTAGTTTGGACACGGGAAGTACATACACTCGCTTAGTCTATCTTGATACATGTCTGTGTTACTTAATTATATGATCATAAAAAATGTTTTACGATCACAGATTAATTAAAAGCAATCATATCATTAAATGTGGTTATTTATTCAATTGGAAAGTAAATAGAATTTGCTTGACGATTGGAATATTTACGCTAAGTTTACGCTAATGGCACATAATTTGCATGGTTTTTCTTCTTACAACAAATATATTAACATAAATACAAAAGTCTGTAAACAATTAAAATTTATTAAAATGCGCACAAATTCATTTTAAATTTAGCTCTATAATTTGCACCGCATCCCATTTGAGTTTGGTCTCCCACAGAGTAACCTAATAATAAGCCAGGCCTGCAAATAGTATCTATGTTTAGTTATACGTATATGTTCATATTAATTAGAATTTACCTATGTCATACACATATGTTATGTAACTTGATATTATGTAGAGAGTTCGTGTTTAACCTTCATAGTCAGCTAGGTATATTATATTAAATAAGTAAGTACTTATACTTATCATTTTTATGACCAAATACTTTCCAACCATTTATCTACGTTATTGAATTTTGACTCTGTGTAACCGTTTACCTAACTTAAAATAATTGTATTTAATATTTATTATTTAACAAGTATGAATGTACTCTTTTACGCCATCATAATATAAGAATTTATTTATTTATTTATTTATTTATTTATTTATTTATTGAAAACACACACTAACATTACAGTTTCCCAATACGATAGTGGTTTTACATTTAATTGGTTACATCATGGTTACATCGAAATTAGAAATATATAACATAACTACATACAAACTAACATTACTTTTTATAGCATATTACAAATAAAGCTACTCGCGTGAATTCATCCCAAGTGCAACAAAATATATCCGTTTTGATTGCTATTTCATTGAGTGAACGAAGTGCACGCGTCATAGGTGCCTGACCTAGCAAGTTGGTGCGAGCGGACGGCACCAGCAGCAGCGGCGGCCGGCGCCGGCGCCCCGCGTATCCATCTGGTACATACAAATACATTTTACCCAAAATATCCGCATTATGTATCCTACCTCTAAAAATCCTGAACAGGTACGAGATTAACGCCAGGTCCCTTCTAACCCTCAGCTCGTTATATCCCACCATGCCCAAAACGAATAAAGTCGGATACATAAGCGGATAGAAAGGATAAACCCCGTATAATCTCATGTAAAGGTAACGAGTGAATTTATTTTGTATGCGCTCTAGCATAAGATTATATTTAATTTCATGCGGGCCCCAAATAACGGAGTTATATTCCAACTGGCTTCTTACTAGAGTATTGTATAAGTTAACAATAGCTCTAATATTCGAAAAATTTCGAGACATCCGCAATATAAACCCTAAGTTTTTAAAAGCTTTCTTACAAATATTAGTTATGTGCTTACTATAACTCAAGTCAGTACTGAGATTAACGCCAAGATCTTTAACTTCAGTTACCCTCGACATCTGTGCCCCATCTACGTGGTAGTTATACCTTGTTTGGTTTTGAGTACTTTTAGAGAAAGTTATAATCATGCATTTTGAGGTGTTGAACTGCAATAAATTATTTTTACTCCAGTCTACAACTCTATCAATATCGCTCTGAAGTTTCTCACAATCACTTATATCTTTTATTGGCAATGATAGTTTAAGGTCATCAGCGAAAAGCAAGCACTTCGCATAATGAACTACCTTTGGAAGATCATTTATCATCAAAATAAACTCCAAGGGGCCCAAATTGCTGCCCTGAACTACACCAGATCTTGTAAAATACGGTTTTGATGTATGTCCAGCATAATTTACGTATTGCTGCCTATCCGTCATATAATTAGCCATAAAGTTTAACAGATGCGGAGTGAATCCAAATTCTGCTAACTTTTTTATCAGCACATCATTGTTGACCAGGTCGAATGCTTTTTTGAAATCAAAGTAGGCCGCATCGACTTGTCCGCCACCGTCGACTACGGGTATAATATCCGCCATATAGCTTAGTAGATTGCTAGCAGTGTTACGTTCGGATCTAAAGCCATGTTGAGCGTCTGACAAGTGCGATCGTATCTGTATCAATATGCTTTTTTGCACCGCAGACTCAAACACCTTCGCTGGTGAGGGCAATATTGCAACAGGCCTATACTCATCCACTCTGTTACCACGTCCCCCTTTGGGCACTGGAACGACGCGACTTATCTTCCAACAGTTTGGGAAAACAGCTGTTTTAAGGCATAAGTTGTATATATGGAGAAGGGGCTTTGCCAACACCATGCGGCAATCCTTCAATATATATGGCGGTATCTGGTCTGGACCTGAAGATGTCTTTGGCTTAAGTTGACTAAGCGCCTTCAGCACTTCACAAAGCTGTAATTCCCCGATGTGCACTCTTACTGCTCCGTTTAAACAATTTGCTTGCGTTATCGCTAAGTTTACATCTAACTTTGGTTTTTGCTGAATATAAACAAGAAGTTGTGTTCATGATAAATAAGCATTTCAAAAACATGATTAAAACCCGCTTTACAGATATTTCATGCAATAAGGTAAATCGCTAGTCACTAGAAAAGCCGGTAAGTAAACACTCATTATGCAGGTACACAAACAATATAGGCAATATAAATACGTGCTACCTCGTCCGAAGATGATTTCCAATTTGTTAGGCACTTCAAAACGTATTTTCATATCACTAGCTGGTACATTCACAACCGTTAACGAACAACCGTTTCCAAATTTAAACGAAATTCAAATACATTCGCGCGCGAACGACTCAATGGCGCGCATCGGTTACTACGATGACAGAACGCGGACTGGCGTTGGCGGGCCGACGTCCTTCCGCAATGGGATGCCCGTGCCTCCCGCCTCGCCGGCCTACATCTACTATACTTTGCAGCTATTGTGATGTAATCTCAATCTGCATGTGACGAAAACACCGATTACAATTGATAAACGTCACATCAGCTGCGTCAATGTTTTTGGCAGATGTTTAACGAAAACTTCGAAGCGATGCAGATTCTTGCTTGGGCCTTTATTTTATTTTTGTATCTTTACATTACTTAATTTCTCATTTACAGCGCAAAATAATTTTCCAAAAAAATATACCAAAATAGGTACTGATAAAATTTTCAAATATTTATCAAAGCGATCGCGTGTTATATTGAACTCGTAATAGGATCGGTAATCGGGGTGACATATCGTGTGACTGAAAAGCCTGTGCTTAAACGATAAAGCAACTAGGTACATACGAGTAAAGAATTAGATCTTTAATTAACTTATAGATTGAGTGCAATCACTCCTATTGCACATAGGTACCTACCTATTCTTTTTAATATTAGTGGATTTAGTTATTATAAGACACATAACAAAAAATATCCAGATCTCGCAGTGCAAAAAAAAATTAACTAAGTACCTAACTATATCGCATAATGATGGTATGCACCAAAAAAATTCTCTGAAATAAATGCCTGTATATTTGGTATTGCCTGATTATATTTGTCTGTGAGCGATAGAAAAAGACCAACTCCATGTCACTAAAATTCTTTAAATTAGACCTGGCAAAGTGAAACGTAGGTATATGTAGTAAATAAGATAGAACGTAATAATATGTACTCTACTCTGCGTTCATTTTTTATTTGGAAAACATTAAAAGTCAGGATAAAAAAAGACGATTGAGTACTAATAATTCAATCTCTCTTAACCCTTACTGCAAGATTGAAATCCCTGAAGCATAAAATTGAATCTTACTTAGACTTAAGATGTTCGGTAAAATTACCCTAAATTAAAGAACCGTAAACACGCATCAAGAATATACGCAAAGACAGAATGATTTTTTTTCTATTTAATTAATTAGTATAAGAGAACGTTACGACTCGAATATTAAAATGAATAATAGGGACATTTTAAAAATATAACACTTATTAAAATATTTATCTGTTACGTTTTGGGCTTCGGGGCTGTATAATGTAAGATAAATAAATAAATTTCTAACATTTAGGTGCAATGTATTTATATTTTGTACTCATCGTACCTACCTGTTTATTTTATCAACAATTAGAACGAGGTATCCGGGAAACTGGTCTAACAATTTACCTAGTTCAATTTTTTAGCATCTTAAAATTTAAGAAAGTAGCCTTGTGCTTGTGTTCTAAATAATGAACGTACATTACGGTAGGTACATAATAATATCTATATAAATTTTAGTTTAATCGTAGTATATTATTATTAGTCTGTGGTTTAATTAAATACGTATTCAATAAAAACTGCGAGTCAGACTCGCGCACGAAGGGTTACGTACCTACTATGGGGACCCCCCATATTTTACTTTTATTAATTTTTAGTAAACTGTATTTATAAATTTATAAAGAATAGAAAAAATTCGATCACGAGGCGGGACTCGAACCCGCATCCTTCGCGCCATTCCGGGGCGGATGCCTTACCAACTCAGCCACTCGTGACCCGCCAGAGCAATCGAATTTATTCTATTCTTTCAGTTTTATGTGTCTGAAGGGACACACCGCGCGCCATCTATTGAGATGATTAACAACCATTTCAACCAATATGAAGCACTTTTCAGTGAATACAATATTGTAACGATGGAACACGACCTTTTTTGTTGAATTTATATTTTTGGTTTTATGGCATTCAAATGCTTTATAAATATAAATTTATAAAGAATAGAAAAAATTCGATCACGAGGCGGGACTCGAACCCGCATCCTTCGCGCCATTCCGGGGCGGATGCCTTACCAACTCAGCCACTCGTGACCCGCCAGAGCAATCGAATTTATTCTATTCTTTCAGTTTTATGTGTCTGAAGGGACACACCTCGTGATCGAATTTTTTCTATTCTTTATAAATTTATATTTATAAAGCATTTGAATGCCATAAAACCAAAAATATAAATTCAAACTGTATTTGTTAGAGCGGCAACGGAAATACATCATTTGTGAAAATTCCAGCTTACTAGCCATTGAGATGTATGTACTACGTTTACGTACGTGTACAGTACGTAGTACATATATTATCTCAATGTTACTAGCACGGTTTATGAGATACAGCCTGGAGACAGACATACAGACAGACAGACCCTTTGGGTACGGAACCCTAAAAAGTATGTACTTACAAATTTTGTAGTTGAATAAAAAGCAACTTTATGAAGGCAATGTAAAATCTGGCCATATTCTCTAGAGTTAAGAGTTCTCGTGAGTTTTTGTAATGTTTTGTTTGGCTTCACTGTACTATTTATAACCATAAACGCAAACACCTCTGTACCTAATACCTATTTAGTTTCCATTAGGATGCGTTCTATCCGCTCCGTTTTATATTACATTTTATGTGCAATTGTAATTAGAACTCAGTGGGTGGGCGTAATTTCAGATCCTAGGTAGAAAAGTAAAAAAAAAATACTGTTAAAATGTATCCATTTGAAGCTCGACATGTTAGCCGTTTGATAGCCATACTCATGATTGATTGATTCACAATCTAATTATACCGAGAATATTATTAATTAAATAGTATAAAATATAAATAATTGGTGATTCTGTTGATTTGATACACAAAAGATACTTTACATTATGGAATTTTATAGTACATTTTATAGACTTTTCATAATCAAGATGGCAACAATACCTACAGTTAACAATACCTAAACTGTAAATCTATATAAAACAAAGTATAAAACCTATATATGTACCATACCTCTTCCATAACTCATCTATTGTTTTATATACTTGGAAATGTCGTCGTGTCTTTTCCTGTGCGTATCCAAAGCGATTGTTAGTCTATAAAATTCAGTGGCGTTCGATAGCCGATCCTTTGGGGATAATGGCCGCAGTTACCTTGAGGCCAAATAAGTTGGTCGTTAAAGAAAATGTTATAATACTGAGCTAGCGTAACCATAGTAATGGTAAGGGTCAACTGTAGATAATATCTACTTAATTTATATGACATTATGATTTGTTAAGCAATTTATGGATTAGTTAACATTTTTTTGAGAATAGGCTGTTTAACATTAATGGATAACAATATTAAAGTTCATGTTTTTACTTTATTAAATTAGTCGATTGATATAATATGTAGTTACTAATAATACTAGTTTTCAATTTTCACATAAGGGCTAAGGCCCGCTATCCACGTAGGTACTTATTATATCAATGATTATTATGGGAAAGTAGACAATGGCGAACATACATACCTACAGGAAAATTATATGTATACTTAGCAAACAAAAGCCGGTGGTCAGGCTGCTATTGGCATAACAATTGACCAGTGAGCAATTCTATTGGCAACATTACAATACCTTGTATAGCTAAGTAATAAATTTAATTAAACCAACGCTAAAATTTTAAAAATATTTACGTGTCCTCTTAGTTTAGTTTATTGCTTGTTTATTGAGTTATACATAAAATCCAAGAATATTATTGATTTATTAAAACGGCGCTCTTCGGCTAAATCATAAGCAAATTTAGTTTGCTATTTCAAATAGGACAATAATTGATATAATTAATCGATGTCGCCAATCAGTAATTGTGAAAGAAGAGCATTCTATCCTAAACTGACGTTGTTCAGTGTTCAGCTGTTATTATAGGTGTTTACGTTAAAACGAGCTGATCCAGAAAGTTAAATAACAAAGGATATATTAATATTAAACTTCGCCAATTGACGCTTCATTGTTCTTTCTCCCCAGCTTCATAAGTGACTTAAATGGGCTTAACTACAGTTGAAAGTTTATCACGAAAACAAAGTAATTTAGCGCTTGCAGCTATCGTTATTATTTATGTGGAACAAAGTGACAAAATAATTATATTAGGTAAATTCATCTAAGAAAGTAGCACAGAACGAAATTTCCTCATTAAAACTATAACTATAATCGATACAACGTATTTTATGTGTAACGAATCATTCCGTCATTTTATTTTTTATCGACAAGGTCAGCATCTTGTTTCATTTGAGGATGAATGCATGAATTGAATCTCTACAAAAACTTGAGAATAGACTCACAGTAATTATTTTTATCACATATAGTATGGCATTATAGATCAATTTCAAGAATATAATCCTGTTTAGCTATTATAAACATTTAATTTTGTCTAGGAATTTTATTTTGCGTAGGCAAGAGATTGCAAGCGTAGGCAGTGTAGAATTACATGAGATGGGAGCGGTAACCAATGGATAAGCTCTCTTACCGAATAAGATATTGAATGAAAAATAAATGATTCCTATTGTAGTACGGAAGAAAGTATAAAACAAAAGTTTGTAGTAGGTTAGTATCAGGTATAATCATACCTTATGTTATTCTATATTATAGATTTCGTACATGGATTACTTAAACCGAATACTATTAATAAGCATATGGAATTGAAACAGGCTTTTAGTGTTTTCGTTTTTAAAAACAAAAATTAGTCGTATTTATTTGAATGTTATTTGATTATACAAACATACCATGTTTGCGGAGTTTGCGCTTAGAACAGCACTTCCAAAACTTCATATTCGTCAGAGGTCACCGAGCGGAAAGTTGACAACGCGCGCGCCGACTCAAGTATCCATCGTCACACTGTCCGATTGAGGACGAAACAATGAGTTTTGTTTACAAATTGCCGCGGAGATTTAAGGGTGCTATAACAGATTTTTAACAAAAACCGCTATTTTACGGTACAATTTTAACTCAAAGCACTTACACGTGAGAACAAAGTAATATCTTAATTTAAAGATAATATATTCAGTTCTACGATCATCTTATAAAAATTGTACGACGTCATACAAAATTGTCACTGAAATACGATTTTCCCAGCACAATGATCGCATAAAATGCAAAAAAATGGGGTCTAAACCGGTACACTTTTAAGAAAATTAAAAGCCTAATCTATCTTCTTACCTATAAATTATTGAGGGATATATAGTCCTTTATAGATTGTGATAATTTTTTTGTATCTAAATCAAAATTTTATTTCAATTATAAGCTAAATTAAAAATACTTGTCGATTTCTTCATACATTTTGCTCTCGCGGGTCGTCAGACCGCGCTCAGAAGCGCTCTTGGAAGGACGGGTGTATCGCTCCTCGTCCCAAAAATAAAAACGAATTAGAAAAAGATTATTGTGCGTATACTGTCGTTTTCGTGATTTGAAATATTTGATACTTTATAAGAGTAAACTGTATAAGTTTCATATTCCAGTTATTTGTAATTTAAAATTATGTTTTAAAAATTATGTTGACTGAGATCCTCTTTTTTTATGGGTTGTTGAACGGATTGGTGGGGTAAAGCAATTTGACAAAACTTAAATCCAAGATGGCGCCGACGAAAATTTTACATCTTTCCGTGATGGGTGTCATTTTCATGGTTTTTGGGGTGGATATTACGCAATATGAGGTCAGAACTAAAATCCAAGATGGCGCCGGTGAAAATTTGACATCTTTTCGTCATGGGTGTCATTTTCATGGTTTTTGGGGTAGCTATTAACTAATATGAGGTCAAAACTAAAATCCAAGATGGCGCCGACGAAAATTTTACATCTTTCCGTGATGGGTGTCATTTTCATGGTTTTTGGGGTGGATATTACGCAATATGAGGTCAGAACTAAAATCCAAGATGGCGCCGACGAAAATCTTTGTTATTTTATTTTAGTTTACTTCTTTATTATTAAGAAAATTACACCTATGACGAAAAGATGTCAAATTTTCGTCGGCGCCATCTTGGATTTTGGTTTTAACCTCATATTCGTTAAAAGCTACCCCAAAAACCATGAAAATGACACCCATCACGAAAAAAGTCAAATTTTCGTCGGCGCCATCTTGGATTTTGGTTTTAACCTCATATTCGTTAATAGCTACCCCAAAAACCATGAAAATGACACCCATCACGAAAAAAGTCAAATTTTCGTCGGTGCCATCTTGGATTTTAGTTTTGACCTCATATTTGTTAAGAGCTACTCCAAAACCTTGAAAATGACACCCATGACGAAAAGATGTAAAATTTTCGTCGGCGCCATCTTGGATTTTAGTTTTGACCTCATATTGGTTAATAGCTACCCCAAAAACTACCCACACTTGCAAATGTGTTTGCTACGTAGGAAAAGTTCAGATTTAAGAGTATCCTAGGTAATGTGTTATGTGACGAATACCTATAATTTATTTCATTCCGACTATTTTTCGGAATAACATACATTTACTAAGAATTGTGTACAATGCCGGATTTAATACAGTGCCGGTAACATCATAATATGTATGATAATAATTCTACATTTCTTAAAAAGCTTTGACATTGTATACAATTCATAGATTATTATTCAATGAAATAATGATGTAAAATAGTCACACTTTTTTAAGTTGTTTGAATATACTAACATACTTATTAGGATCGTACCTACTAATAAAAGTAACAAAATGATTTTTTAAAGTTCCTAGTAATCTTCTGGAATCAATTTCAATAAAAATACATAATATCAAAAATTAAAAATAATATCAAGTATGAAGATGGTCTATAAAATGGAATGCGCTATGTTTACGTGAGCGTGATATTGCCGCGAACAAAGTTACGTCGTTAGATACCTAAATTTGAGTAACGCAGATTTGTGACAGCGTCCTTAATGAAGTACTGCGGTCCGAGCAATGAGGCAAGTGCGAGTGCAACAAACGCACACCCCCGACGATCCGGTAACGCGGCACCGCGTCAGGAAGGCGTGGGTGCGATCCAGCTCAGACCTTCGTCGTCCTGAACCCCAATTTACAACAATCACCAACGCTTGCAAATTATTTCGTTTCACGACGTTGTGATTGATTCAATAAACGTCAATTTAATTCGATCGCCACCGTAAAAGCTCAAATGAAAGATATTGTAGTAGCGTAAAAAAGTTTATTTTCTATCACATCATGTCTTCCTACGTTTAAAAAATTTGGAACATTACGCCGAATATTCTAGGTGTATACTACGATTCGAAGCACGTCGCGTTAATTGCTTGTATAACTGACTTTGGGTTCAGACCACATGATGACCCACGATTACAATCTTTGTATTAATAATTGCAATACAGTAAAATGTTTTACCTACTAAACATATACAATTATTATGTGTGTTTAGTAGGTAAAACATTTTACTGTACCATATACTTCCAATCTAGCAGCACATTAGTTATTGTCTAAAAAACAAAACGTATACAATAACGACGGCTCCGAATCTTACAAATCTCCGCACTATAAAAATATACGAATAAGCATATTTTCTAGGCACATTTCTGTACTTTCTACAAGTTATTACTGAACGGTTATATCCTTATACTTAGTTACAAATTACCTTAGGTCGAAATACGAGAGATTACAAATAAAACTGTTTTTCATTTCAATTTGATTCATTATTTAAAAAATATAGGTACATTGACAGTATCTGAACTTGTTTTAATATAAAAAAGGAATACTTATACGCTATAATAATAAAACCTTTTCAGACATAAAATATTAAGGGAAAAGTGCTACTGAATTCTTTTTCATAATAATATACTAAAGCAGTCATAAGAAAGTTTCGATGAATCAATCTATATTTTATCAAAGCATAAAATTAATTTTATTATAACAAGTTCAGTGCTACTGTATTTATGATTTTTTTTACACAAAATATACATCATCATAAATGAAATAAAACTTTCCGACGAAATTTTTAATTTTTATATGTTACAATAAGCGGTTACAAATTAATCAGTCCTTGTGAATTAACTTGAAAAACGAAACAAGAAACTGCAATATTTTGTACTTAAGTATTTCATATCCACCAAAATTTTTATTTTCTGGTGGTATTTATGTAATTGGCAATAGTGTTGTATAAGTGTAGAACTTATACAAAAGTTTTAAGGTTTATTTTTCCTGAATAGATGCAAACCTTTGTAATTTTTTACGTGATATGTATTTAAATATTTGTTATGGCAAAGAATAGTTTCAAAACCACCACATCACTAGTTGTAATAACTCTAGACACTTTAAACTATAAGTCGAACCATATCTATGAATTACTTTCGAGTTCTATGAAGGCACTGCTTTCATTTGTAACTGAACGTGTTGTGATGAGCGACGTAATTATAAAACAATATTCAATTAAAACTTGATTAGATATACAGGGTGTCCCATATTAGTCCACAAAAGACTTAAAAACGCAATGAGCACTCCATATTGAAAATTGAGAAGAATGGGCAAGTAATATATTCTTATCACGAAATTGCACATTGCTGTACTTTCTATAAATTATTACTTTAAAATATAAAAAAAAAATCTGTATTTTCATCATAATTTATAACTTCAGTCTTAATTACGAATGATTCCATAATTATTATAAAAAGGTGTCCATATACTATTTCTTTAAAATGCGCGTTTTTATTTTTAAACCAACATCAACAAAAATATACCAGTATTTTAAATGTATGAAGAATAAAATTTACGCAAATGATAATGTTTAAATTATAATGAAAGGGGTCCATGTAGACTTTACATGAACCCCTTTCATCTAACTGCATTATTATAATATGTGCTAATTCAATAAAAATTAATAAAATGTATCATAAAATAATTTACAGACCTCACCTGCCCACTCTTCACAATCACACAAAATCATAATAAAATAAACTACATTCA
The DNA here is from genome assembly GCF_061535395.1 of Colias eurytheme. Classification (NCBI taxonomy): domain Eukaryota; kingdom Metazoa; phylum Arthropoda; class Insecta; order Lepidoptera; family Pieridae; genus Colias; species Colias eurytheme. The sequence goes on from NC_142985.1 coordinate 3,906,182, forward strand.
TAGCTACTGCTAATTTGATAGTGTAAATATGATTAATATTATCCTTATATATAATTGTATAATCCGTTTTCAATCAATACTGAAAAGGTGTCTAAATATCTTTGCTAACTTATTGCCAAAGTTACGAGTAAGTAAACGTATTTGGAACAGAGCAAGCACGTTAGTTTTCGTTTGTTATAAGTATGTGCTTTTGTGTTCCCCGTTAGTTGACTCCAAACATAGTAAAGGGTTTTGTCAATGTCTGTACCATGCGCCTTGCACTCGCGTTTGGAAATGGGACACTGGAGTCACTATGTACGCTTGTTGAGGTTGTTGTACTACAGCCAGAGGTATCACTTGTTGGGCCATTTCCACTGGCTGCCCATTGTCTTCTGATACACCAAGTGGTTGGACGCAATGTTGTTGGGCAACTTGTTGGACCCCACCAACTTGCTGCGTGAGCACTTGCTGGTGCTGGCTCACTTGGGGCACCAACATCTGTTGTTGCATCGTCTGCTGTTGCGGCTGTTGCTGGTGTATAACCACATGCGGCTGGTTCTGCATCTGTTGGTGTTGTACTTGCACCTGCTGCACTTGTTGCTGTTGTTGTTGTTGCTGTTGCTGTTGTTGCACCTGTTGTTGTTGTTGTTGCTGTTGCTGGGCCTGTTGTTGCGCTTGGTGTTGTTCCCTTTCGTGTTCTTCTTTCTTCTTCTGTTCAATAGCTGCCTTCTTGGCCTCGGCCTTCTCTTTCTCCTGTTGTATTCTCACAGGATCCTTATTTTTGTCATATGACATACATTTACCACTACGGAAAGGTACCAATGCATCCTTGGATAATTCCTGCTTTTTAGTTGCAAACTTAACATGTGGGAACTGGTCTTTCATGAACGCTCTAAATGTTGAATAACCCATAAGCTTCACTCCAGGTTCTAATATTTCCCCATATTCCTTATATGCTTCAAACAAATGCTTTCTGGAGTCACCTTGTATTATAACAGTCTTACTTCCTTTCTTGCCACTCTCACCTGACGGTTGTACATCTTTGGGTGAACTGGCATGTTGTTTTAGATATTCTTTTAGGAAGTTAGTTGCATGTTTATAAATATCCAATGTGAATGTATTGTAGGGTTTCTTGCCAACATTACCGTGTATGCGAGGGGCGACGCCATGTGTCATAACATGCTGTCGTATGCGTTTCAACTGGTAATGAGTAACATTTTCCAAGTACAAAAAAGCTTCTAAACAAACTTTCCTCCCCTGATACACATAGCATGCCCTTAATCTCCTTCTTACTTTATGGCGTGAGGTTTCTGCTGGATTCGCCAAGCTGGCCATAGTGATTCCCATCAAGTACATGTCATGTTCACTTTTGGTTAATTCAGCAATATTCAAACGATGACGGTAGACTGCTTCGGGATTCAAACCTCGGTAGCAATTATCCTTACAATCACAGCCCCTTCTTAGCCTCTCTTTTACCTGAAATTTAAAATAAGTACTATATAGATGTCATTTTTACAAAATTTATATTCAAAAATCTATTTCTGTGGTTGAACTAGCATCTCATAAACAACAACACAACTTTTACACAACAAATCTATACAAATGCATTTGATCTTGACTAAGAAGCCACTAAAGTAGATTACAACACACTTGATGCTGTTAATACTCTTAATAATAAGTGTTTGTAAGAGAGTAAGTAATTCAATAAACATAAATAAAAATAAGCAACATTATCAAATGAGAATTCAAAAGTATTTTACTCTATATCAACTGCCTTTTAGTAGACACTAGATAGATTTAGATTGGTATCTCAAATCTTAGACATAATTGTTTTTCATTCCAGAAATCTATAGCTAGGTACTCTTGTATTACTGTAAAGCATTTGTGAAGAATTCAATATCATGAATTTTGGTAATGCCTGGTACATTTATATATTTCTTAAATTGAAATTGTCTTCGCCAGTATTATTAGAAAAATCATTAAATAGTATATTCATAAATAAAATATACCTGTTCAGGATTGTCTTCCAATGTGTTGCCCAGAACTTCTTCATCACTGTCCGACTCTGCTACTTTTTTCTTTCTCTTTACAATAGCTTTCTTTTCCATTTTGGGTTTTGTGTCGACATCCATTTCTTGGCCTTCGACATTTGTTTCAAATTCCAAGCTGTACTGAGTTTGCATCCCTTGCATATTGGCATCGCCATTCTCAACTTGTATTGTATGCCCTTGCCATAAAACCTATAACATAAACAACATACTGATATTTGTTTACAATATAATATTGTATGTATTATGGCTGGTTCACACTTTGATTAGTGCGAGTGCAGGTGATGAGTAGTACTACGTGTGGACAGCGACTGTTTAGTGCGAGTGTTTAGTAGGCTGTGTAGTAAAGTGAATAGAAGCGTATTCTATTTTTTTGCGAGTGGACTGCGAGTAGCCACGTCCCGCGCGCCCTCCCTTTCCCCTCACTCGCAGTGTGCCTGCCTAAACACGTCTGGACAGGAGTGTTTAGTGTTTAGCGTAGTGTGTAGCGTCGCGAATTTCACCATTGTCCTGCACTCGCACTAATCACCTGCACTCGCACTAATCAAAGTGTGAACCAGCCATTAAAGTAAATCAATGCGTTCTTCACATCAAGCCGAAATTAAGTTATTTTGTATCAATAAATAGCAGTCAATAATAATTAATAATTTATTTGTTACAATGCCATACCTGTTCCTGGTGACCATTGTAATTATGCTGTTGCATATTCTGTGAGCCACCAAGCTCAAACACAGAATGCTGTCCCATGACTGGTGTGTGCCATTGGGCGCTCTCGCCGTATTCGCCTCCGCCGTTTTGGTCCGACGGTATAGATACAATTATGGCCTCTTTGCTGTCCACACTCCGACGTTCCACAGATAAAAGAGAATGCAAGACTTCACTCGCTTCTTTTTCAGCCGGATTTACAACTTCCATCTTCTCAAAAGACATCGTAACGCCGACGCTACTCTACAACCAACGTTCATGTCATTTCACATGTATCTACTTACATACGTGTATGCACAATGGCCATCGAGCGACACGGCTTAACCCGCCCCGACCGCTTCGAGGCTCCATGTTTTAATAAACCCAAGATTCTTTCAAGAAAACCGCGATAACTTTTCAAATTCATGTAAATAAACATAACAAAAACCGTGCAATTATTAACCTTAATCGCGTTTTTTAAGTTTCATTATCGCATAGCGGATCGAACTCCCGTGGAATATTGGGCCATATAGTCATAGCAAAGGAAGAACAAAACTTACCTATTTCACTTCAAATCAACGCGTGAGAAACGTAAAACCGTATCCCACTTATTAACAATCGACCGTGGATTGTTTTTTATCACTTCATTTTGATATTACAGTCATAATTGGAGAGAAATGTACAAATATTTCACTGAATTCACGGAAGCAATATGGCGATACACTTTCCGTGAATAAAATCGGAGGACGCCGTAGAACACGTCATTAGTACAGTGCGCGGCCGCTAGGCGGAGCTAGGCATCACATTTCCGTATCGACGCCGTCCTACGAACTGCACGTGCGGCAATTTAAATTTGGCTTGCGAGCAATGAAATATAATTTTGATTAAATACTGAATTAGATGTATAAAATACAAATAGTGAATTAATATTCATGCATTATGCAAAAACCGATTTAATGATTTCAATCATAAAGTTGCATGATAACAATAGTGTACATATACCTATTTAAAAAAAAAAACAATATATTTTACAGGATCGCACTTTATACTGACATCAAAATAAAGCGGATAAAATAAAATACATACTTACCTATTAACTTATGTGTATTAAATATTACTATAAATTTAACAGATAAAGAAATCGGCACGACCAAGGGCCAGGGCCATAATAAAATTAATGAAAAAAAAAAAACTTTAAAACATTATTTTTTTTAGGTAGGAATATTAGCTGTATGTACAAAATATGTAAACTAGCTGCTCGGAGCAATTACCGAGAAACTAGGTATTTAATGTTCAGTGTCCTATCGCCTATAAATAGGTAAAAAAGACGAGTAATTATTTTTTGCATGAAGTAGCAAATATTTAAAACTGAAACTAAATGAACAAAAATTATGACAGGATATCCCGTCCGCATTTCATAAAGTTGATAATATTTAGGTACCTAAGTGCGAGTAGGTACGAGGTAGGTTTATTTTGCAGAGTGGAGACGATTTTTATTTCGTTTCTTTTAAATAAGTATAATTAATTAAAAAGCGTTGCGCCGTATGAGGGGTCCGCACCGACGTGGAACCAAAGCGAACATTCAACTTCCATCAGAAGATTTACCTACCAACTAATATTCGCAATTAATATGTAATACCGATTAAGTATATACAAAACTAGGTACGTTTTTAAATGCCTTGGAACCACATTGATTCGAAAAAATGTATCTCAAATCCGAGTCAATATTAAAGGAAATAATAAAATCTTTTTGAATTCGGATACGGATGTTAATAATTATAAATATTTTTTATAGAATAATATGTCAATATCATCAAGTGAGAATCTGTCAAATTCAATTTCCTACATTTTGGCGCGTATTTACTATTTACGTTCAAGCCTTCAAGACAAGCATTACAATTTACAGTGCAAACGTTAGAAACGGTGCCTACATCAAATTTAAGGTACATATTTTGTTGTTCGTATTTCTTTATTCGTATAATTGTTTGCAACATCTTATAAAATAGCAGGAAATGTTATTGACGATACTTTTGAAAGTAAGTAAGTTCGTAATAAAATTATGTACTTACTTTACAATTCATCGCTTGTAGATTACCGGTAGAAAATATTATTACGTCAGTTAGACACCTAATGCATTATGTGTTGCTTACAGTTTTGATTACATTTTTTTTTATTTCTGCTAAAGTTATTGTATCTACGTTTAACACATGCAATGATGCAAGGATGGCTATTTTAACTCACCAGAAGCAGAATCTAAAGCAAAACAGCTACTGCGTGATTTGACGACTGCGCCAGGCGATGGACCATCAGGCCATTCCATACGTTCTTCCATGGCTTTGGAAGCACTTCTTTTGAATTGTTCTAAGAAACTGTCTATTTGCGTCTCAATACTTGTCGGTGAGTTAGCCATCGTTACCACCGAAACACCGCAAACAAACACAACACTGTTTTCGGACTATGACATTTTGGATTAAATATTGATAATTTTCGAAATACCAAAATAAAGATGACGATACCGACAAACTGTATTTTCTGGTAAATAACACATGTTATTAACAGTCATTGTAACTGCTATTAATTTATATTTTTATCATTACGTATTTTAATTTAAGCTTGAAGAACGAAGACCTACCACATAAGACAGCGACTTATTTTACTACGGATACCGTTATGCTACATCGAAAATAAAGCGACACCCACCGACATCTATCGATCGCAATGAACAGCTGGTAACGATGCTGCCATACACTAAACAAAATTGCTTGTGTAAAAAATACTATGAAAATATAAAGTATATTTTATTTTCGCTCCTGCTTCTCAAATTATATTGCTTCTGATTCGCTTTTCAATTAAATATTTTTATGTATTGATTTATTATTAAACGACTGTTAAAACTTATATACGTATTATGTATGTGTGTGTACTGTGGTACGAGTATGCGTGCGGTATCACAGGGACTTGGAGAGGTCGCGGTTGGTTAGTTGAGCACATTGCTTGCATTTGCTGCGCGAAGAGCGCGTGTAGTTCGTTATTATCCAGAGGTGACTAGAACTGTCACATACGAGACTACACCCGGCCACAAAATGTCAAGTAAGTTTGCTGTGAAATGTTTTTTTTTTATATATGCATAATCAAATAACGAATATTAAATTATAGTATTGCTTCTATAATCTGGATTCGGCATCGAATTATTTGAATTGCAAATACTTTCATCCAATTAATATTTGATTGTAAAAATTTCATGAATACAAGGGTAGACAAAAATTAATTGTAATTAGGTATTAACTCGACAGTAAAATGTTATTCAAATTAGAATATGATTTATTTTATTGAAATGCTTACTTACTTGCTTGCTTACTTTTTTTTTTCAAGACGTTATTCGAGGTATTTAAAATAGGAATCGTTTTTTATATAAATATACGGAATTCGATAGTTAGATCCGTAGACAGAGAAAGATCTATATGAATATAAATGAATTTAACTTGTTATTCTGGGTATCTTCTAAAGGTCAAGTCTATCTTCTTTGTTATGCAATTGTTATACCCGGCAAAATTACTCTTGGGGTTCCTAACAATCATAAGTATTTTTAGTGGGCTATTTTTAAAAGGATTCTTAAAATTTACGATGTAGGTAGTTAGGTACAAATAAATTCTATAAATCGTGCTATATAACAAGTAAATAGTAGATTGAAATCAAAAATTTTAAATCATAATTAAATGCCAAAATTGTTTACTTAAAAAATGTATGTCATTAATCATCGACCATCTCAACCTTTCGTTTTATTTAGTTTATAAAATGATCTCTATTAGACTCTTCACTCAACACGTATCACAGTCACTTTGTATTAAATTGCCAGAACACTGTAGGTATTGTGAATATGCTTCTGTCTTAGATCATTAAGTTTCTGTTGTAATAAATATGTATTTTGATAGAGTAAATTTAAAATAATCTATTTTCTGATATGATAGACCTGTGTCTAACATGATTCTTGATTTTATTTCATACATATTCTATGCGATGTGTTGTTTAACAAAATAAACAACAGCTACGTACATGTTTGACGTAGAAATAATATAGGTATCTGAATCCCATATCTTTAAACGTACTACAAATTATGAATTACACAAGTCGCGCACACCCGAGCTAAATACGTAGGTATGTGTTATCAGATTATTCTTTACGATTGTAAACACTATTGCTATCAACTTGTAAATGCCTATAATGTGTATAAATACAACTCTAATTTTCTTATCAATCATTTTAATTGCAATGATCTTGACCACGATTTTCTCTGTTCCACTCATGTTCAATGTCGAATTTGCTATGCTATGAATTGACCCCAGATTGATTTATTAAGACTCGGGTTCAATATTGAATTTTGATCAATATATAAGTCAGTTGTACATAATATATATGTATTTTGTAGGATCCCAAATTTAATGTTATTTTGCAAATTAAAATCAATTTAGCTACTTTGTAAAAATTGAAATGCATATGTAAATGAACTGAAGATATTGGGTAAAAAAATGATTGTCTAATAAGACTGCTTATTATTAGAGATCGGTTAATTCTTTTAATTAGAATATTATATTGTTAGAGTTTAAATTTATAAGTAGGTATATCTAGGAGCAATATAGTGCATAATAGCAACTGTATGATGATATTAATTTATTGAGATCGGCGTTTTGCTTGTTTAAGTCCTGTCGGACCGGCCGGCAGCCGCACCTAAATAGAAACCACAGGGACATTGCTCCCATGTCCCGAGCATCTGATCCTTCGTCTTTACTCTTAAGTGCCTTATTGGGGTTTCGTTATACCATACCTACATCTATTTAAAGATCACCAGACATCGCTGCTGTAATTGAAACAACATCCTGGTATAAATATTTTATGAATGCTATAATGTTGCTATATCCTTGAATCAGTATGATAAAAATATGTAGTCCATTCCAGTAAAAATAACATAGTATTGATTATTCTGTTCGGCGATGAAATCTTTTCCAAGAAGAGAAATTGTGTTTCAAATTATTGACCGATGTCGTGTTTATGGGTTCAAGTTCACACTTTTATAAATGGCATTCTGTTCACAGAACCTATTTTGTTTGGGAAGTCTCACGAATTTAATTGTATTAGGTATCACTAGATAATCTTTTAAGATCTACGATTTAAATGTTAATATTATCAAAGATTTTATCTCCGATTGTTTTGAATTAGATATAAATCTGATTAAGTATATATGGACGATCTAGATTCTAATGCATTAAGAAAAGATTGCGAAGAAAAAAAAATTAAAAGCCAAATAATATCTACAGGTAAAATATTTCGCTATAATTTTTTTCAAACAGAAGCAGAATTAATGAAAAAAATGTTAAAATTTATATGGATACTGGTTGATTTAGAAGTATCTACAAAAACAACATAGTTAGAAAGTTTTTAAGTACTGAAACTTTTATCATGAGCGGAAGGAAATTCGAGATTACGTACAATGACGTTAATTGCCTATTATGTATCTTGTATGATGCACACGCATGCGCATAACATGGCCACGGAATAACTGACGCCATCCAGTATTTTTATTTTGGATTTTATTTCTGTCGCGCTATTTTGGAATAGAACGCGGACAGAATGTGCTCTTGTCTACAAGGAGCAGCCATGTAAAGGCCCACGCACACCGCACCGAGACATTCACGTGAATAATAATTCAGAAGATATGCAATGTGCATAGTTCTTTATTTTTCACTAGAGACGCTTCGGTGAATTGGATGCTTATCATTTTTACACACCCACACATAACAGCTGGTCTTTGACAGAATCTTTTTCAGTAAGTCTCGGGTTGATACTTCTCGCAAATATATTATAGAAACGATCGTTAATCTTACAAAATTTAAAATAACTTTTACACTACTGTTACCACTGCATAAAATATTTTACTTCCAGAGCGTTTAGTACACCATAACTTCTAAATGCCCTAGCAGATTTATCAGTCATTATAGTTAAATTTAAGTATGTATGCAATCGATTTAATATTGATTAATATCAATTTTAACCCTCATACGTTACGTACCCTCCCTCCGAGTTTCGTCGCAATAAAAAACATCAACTTGTTAAAATTAATAAAAGAACAACAATGAAGTACGTATAAGTATTTAAAATAAAATGTTCATCGTTGCCATAAGAATAATATTTCTAAAATCCTAGATGCCATAAAATATTTTCGAAAGAAAATAACATCTAAAATTGAATAAATAAATGTTTGAGTTTGAAAGATACGGTCTACATCTACAACTACAGAGCGAAACAAGTGATTTTTTTTAAATTGACTTATCATTCCTTGTTCTTAGAAAAAATAACAATAACAAAAAAATTAAAACCATCCTAACTACTATATTAATACATGACCCAGTTGCAAAAAATGTTTCATACAGTAAAATGTTAAAAGAAAATACGCCGCACGCGCAAGAAGCGCCAAGATTGTAAATTAGTTACACACGTGCCAATATATTTAGTACCAGTGGGATCTATGACCACGTCACCAGGAGGAGCAAACTGCGCACTTCCTTAAGCATCTAATGAGGAACCAACAACAGGTGCTACATTAAAATCCAGATTTATGTTTATTCCAGGCAGTGATACTATATTTTCGATATTTACGTCGTTGGCAGTTAGAATTAGCTTATACATGCGTGTTCGGATATAATAATGATGTTTATTTTCCGTGACTAATGGCATTTGGTACTTTTAGTGTAACATTTGCATCTCGAATGCATGTGATAGGTACTTGAGTGGTTTTCGCTCCATTCGTCTATGAAATAATAATGTGAAAATATATATACCACAGTCAGGTCTGAAGATATCGTAAATTGTAATTCAATATTCCCATTTTGTTGCTTTTATCCTTAAACCCGTTTAGGTCGAGCAGACTAACTCAATAAATTCTTCCCTTGTAGGTACGTATTCCTACGCAGCTTGTAGTTTATTGTAGCCTATAGTTTATTGGATTACTCCTGCATAATTCGAAGGATAATACACTGAAGGAGACTACAAATAGGATTATTGCCCTATAAAAGAGTGTTAAGTTCTACGAGTGGGAACTTATTGAGGTTTTGTTTCAGACCGAGCATGGGTAACACTGGCCACAAACGACTCCTACGGTCTCGGAGCCTTGGTTCTGGCGCATTCGTTGCGACGCGTCGGTTCCACTTATCCGGCCGTGATCCTCATCACACCGTCCGTGACTGATGCTATGAGGTACATATTGCAATACAAAATTAATTAGTAGATAGATATATACTCCCTGCGATGTGTGTGTTTTTCTATTTATACAAGCGGATCATTTGACCGTATCGAATGATGTATTGATTTCGTTAAGGATACATGTAAATGTAATGGAGCGTTTTTGAATATTTAGATAAAATCAAACTTGCTTTCAATATATTTTAAGAGGATCTGAAGCAAAATATTGAGGAAAAGTTAATTAGGTACATATGTAGTATGTACTATAAAAATATCTAATGTTTTTTTCTCAATGCAAGATTTATCCGAAAGGACACAGATGTGTTTGATCTATTATTATACATAGGCTATAACTTATTTATCGGAAGATATGAAAATATTTTTTTTTCTACAATTATTATAAAATAATATACCTACTTTATGACCTTGTATTTGAAATAAATTAAATATATTTTACCATAAATTATTCCATTCAATCATACATCAGATATATCAAAAATATCTCAAGAGTAGGTATTACGTCTTCGAGGTGCCATAAAGTAATATTACATCACTGGGAAGCTGTTGCTGATCCCAAATAGTAATCAAGACGTAATGTTTTAGAATTTAGATAAATATTTGATATACATACATATATATTATATACTTGTTATGCATTTTATAATCAACGAGTGTGACCTTGACCCATACCAGCTGTTTACAATTCGTAATATTTAAATTCTCATTACAAACAATTCTAAAATGACTAGGACACATATCTATAAAATCACTGGGATCATTTAAAATAAAATTTTCTACAACCAAATATGTCAGGAAACGTTTTTCGCAACTACCCGCAGGGATCGTCTTCGCGCAGTATTTGCTGAGGTCATTACAGTTGACGTGTTGGACTCGCAAGATGCAACACATTTGGCACTCTTGCAGCGACCAGAACTGGGCATCACCTTTACAAAGATCCATTGCTGGAACTTAACGCAGTACGATAGATGTGTGTTCCTCGATGCTGATATTTTGGTAAGTTGTTATGTAAATTGTAAGGTAGAAATATTGTTTAATGTTGAAAACTCTGACACGATTTCTCATATCACCCATTTAAAAAGTTATTCTAGTTTACTAATCCAGAAGAAAAAGGTTTTTTACTTTTAGCAATATGTGTACCATAATTAGTTCCACTTATTATTAACCAAGGTTTAAATTGTAGGGCGATTAACCCAGCGGTGGCGGGCTACGTGGCTAGTGTGATAGGGATTTGTTATTTGGTTAAATTAAAACTAGATTTCACACTAATTAATTTATTGCTAAAATTGCTTTAATCTTTGATTTTTCAGGATTAGGGAAAAAAGAGTGGGAATATTGTATCCCAATAAAAATTACGAGCGATGGAAGTTATATTGTTATAAATGTGTTTCGAGTTATTCTTAAAATAACAAACTGAAATTGTTTATAAAGTTTGTTTGTGTATATTATGCACAACATTTCTAAAGACGAGTATCAAAGTGCAATTAAGATAAACTTATGTGTGTGGTTAGAGATTCACAAAACTTTATCTATATTTACACCTCACTAATCTATTATTTAAGTATGTATAGAGATATTATAGAAATAATTACCTGTAAACAATTCCTATTTAACATAGTGTTTTTTTTATAATGTGTCTCACCCTTGTCTCACCTGTCATCATTCTTATTCATCGAGTAAAAATTTGATCATATTTTGCGGTTTATGGCGAGCCTAATTATTTATTATCTTGTATGATAACGTAAGCTAAGTCAATCGATGTTTAGATGATATTAATTAATTTTGTAGTATTTACCAAAAGTGCAAGAACATGTTTAACAAATATTGATTTTGCTTGATTTACCGAACATAAGTACGCGCATTAGCAGTGGCAATTAATACGGGATCGACAGCAGTACTAAAGTCATAAAATCTATTTCCATTGTAATTGTTTACACGATAAGAAAGTCAATGTTAACGGATGTGGATGGCAGCAGTAACACGAGATGCGACGAACAGCCCCGGCCCAAATATTTTTTTCTAACTATTTTGGACGCGTGCCAAATTCATAATATACTTTTCCCACTATTTTCCCTAGCTACTAATAAAAGTGCCTTACACTACACATCGTCGCCTTTTTAAACGTTTTTATTTATGTTTCATAACCGCTATAATATTATGATTAAACAATGATTGAATAATGTACTGTTGAATATTAAATAATGGTGATAGCGTCTGGTGATCCATTGAGCAAGGTACTCAGTTTTTATCGCGGGTTATTATGTCAACTGAAGTTACGATAAAAGTATAATCGATAAATATTTTGAGGAGGTATCACGTGTATCGAGCTCTGCCATGAATATTTGCGATGATTTGTACGTGCAAAATAATTAATTTTGCATGTTTTATTATTAGATTTGATACGATATCTTTACATCATTTTGGATGTAGATAGGGAAATGAGAACTTCATTAGAACTATGACCCTATAGTTATTTTTGTATGTTTTTAATTTAGATTTGTTAAACATAACAGCGAACAAAACAATATCTAAAGTGAAGGAAAATTTTCTTGAAACATCGCTATTTACGAAAACACTTGAAATTTTTAATTGATAAATCGTAAACGAGTTTTTGTGAGGCGCCTTTTCTTAAGTAGGTAATTAGTTTTCTTTCTTCAGCAGTAAATATGACCGGACTTTTAGTCTATTATAAATATCGAAGATACTAAATCAATCGTAATAAAATATGTGGTTAATTTCCACCTCCACTATTTGATATTTGTCACCTACAAAGAAGATGTCGGCCTAATTTTAAGAACTGTCCCATGTGAAAGACATGCACCTGCTTAAGATCTTAATGATTAACACATTTTGGCTAAAATTAATTATTTCTTTTCATTTTAAAGAAAATATTTAGGTACTTACTTTGTTATTTTCGGAACGGTTTTCAGTATCAAATACTGAAAACCTTTAAATTCCTGAATTTCAGAAATTAAATAAATCATATCAATCATTGACCCATTTTTAGATTAGGAAACCTAGTATATTTGCCTGTACAATTTCGATCTTTTTAGAATAGGAAAACGCCTATATATTTTTCATAGTCTCCTGGGTATGACAGGTACCTACACATCTTTACATGGTCTTGCTATCACTTGACAGGTGGTCCAAAACTGTGATGAACTCTTCGAAAGGGAGGAACTGTCTGCCGCCCCAGATGTCGGCTGGCCAGACTGCTTCAACTCCGGAGTGTTTGTCTTCCAGCCCTCCGCCGACACCTTCAGTAGACTGATCACATTCGCGCAGGAGCGCGGTAGCTTTGATGGTACTTACTGGAAATGTTACCTATTGACTTTATCTCTTTGGAATGATATTGTTATTCCTGATTTTCTGTTATTATTGGGTAGATACATTCTTCAGTAATAAAAATTGAAATTCGATTTAAAAATAATACAGAAAAGATCAGATTAGGTACTCATCGGTTTCAATATAATTTGTCTTTTTATTTCTCTAATAGGTGTAATATCATATTTTAGCAATCAAATTGTCCATTCCAGGAGGTGACCAAGGACTGCTCAACTCGTTTTTCTCTAGCTGGTCTACGGATAACAACAAACGCCTGCCTTTCCTCTACAATGTGACCTCAGCCGCTTTCTACTCGTACTTGCCCGCTTTGAAACAGTAAGTACCCGTACATTCTAGGGCATATTATGTGGGATAACTTGCTCTATCTAGCTTATGGAATATAAGCGTACTTGCAGATTATCATTTACAGTTATATTTTTTCTATTTTGTATAAAATAGGTAATTATGGTTTACCATATTATTGCGATATTTGGCTACTAACCTTTTCTTTTGTTGCAAAGTCTCTTGCCGTATATTTAAAAATAAGATGCCTATTTATCAATGTTTAAAATTACCTATTGGGTAAATACTAAAATACAGATTAACGACGATAAAATTCTTTACACGTCAATTTTCGACTTCAGAGGTAATTTCATCTCCAGACCTACTGATACGATTTCCACATTACCGACACATAAATAGCATCAGCTGATAATCTTTATATTGTGTCAACTTCTTTCATCACTTGAATTGTGTAAAAATGCACATGCATATTGTTTGAACTACATAAAACTCGGTCCGTCTATCACGGTGGTTGCACCTTTTCACATTAACCTCATAAATGTGATTTCCATTGGAGATAAGCAACTGGTTTTTTAATATCGTCAATGGTTTCGTGAAAAGGTTGACAGTTTTTCTATTTTACGAGTAAAATGCTTATTTAAATTCAATTGAAATAAATATGGATTGTTTTGTGAAGCAATAATTTTCTAATTTATTCGAATATGGTCATTAAACTATTAATGCAAATAAACACAAAACGGGCAATTGATTTTGTTCGAGTTATGAATTTTTATTACTTGTTCAATTATAGCTGTTAAAAAGTTTTTCTTGATGTGATAGAAAAGAGGAAATAAATCAAATGCTTATGTAACACGAACATCTCCGTGATAATTTTCCGGAAGTCGGTGAATACATCATCCTAACTTTTCCTAGTTTAAATATAACGCCATCGAGTAAATTGAGCAAAAATATTAAAAGGTACAATTAATTTCCAGTTACGGGCAAAACTTGAAAATTATCCACTTCATCGGTCCAGCCAAGCCTTGGCTGCAAAACTATAACTTTGAATCTCAAAGCGTAGACGCGCCAGAGCATTTGAAAGGATTCCTGCAACTATGGTGGGACTTGTTCACTTCCCAAGTTCACACGCAACTTGATGTGTCTATGGTAAGTGAGATTTTTTGTCTATGTAATAACTACATAGATAACTTTTGGTTTCAAAATGTGTAGGAGTTAGGAACAAATTTATTAAGGTATTTTTTATTGCCACATTTTGCGGGTAGTTAAAAAGACGCACAATATGGTGACTGTGTGTGGAATTAAATTGATATACTAAGTACTCGATAACAATTAGAATTAGATATCAATTAGATATTCTGAGAAACATTAGAATGATTGATGCAGGCTAAAAATAGATTCGTTCTTTTTTCCTACACGAGATGATGTATACGATATCATGACACAATTTCCAATAAAACGATACATAGATAGAGTTACAGATTTAGTATCAGTTACCACATTGTAATATAATCCGATGTCACCGCAATTTCTTGATCACTTACCGCAATCCGTCGGTCGTGATCCATAACATCTCTTTATGATTCATTTACGTTTGATCCGTTAAACTGAATAGTCAATATGTTTCCCAAGCATACTCAATTGGAAATTTGTGAAGAGGTGAGATTTAAACATAGTTATAGAATACAATTCGATTATTTTCTATCTTATCCTATACTTCTGCCCTATTTTGCAATTAGATTTTTTTGAACTTTCTCCTTATGCTTGTATACCCCAAAAGCATTTCTTTGAGTTTTTTCTTTGCGCATTTGAGATGTTTCTCCAAAATACTAACATTTTCTAACGTTTTATTTACGTACAATGTACATATTTGTTTGCTTTTGCACGGTTTAACGATTTAGATTTGGCTTGTATTAGATGGTGTTGGTATTTTGGCGAAAAATCACCGTTTTATAAACATACAAGTAAACATATTTAATCATTGCTACTGTAACTATTTACAATATGTCGAATGTACAGTTTTTAAATAATTAATTATCAATAATTTTACTTGTATGTTTATGTAACGGTAAGTTTTTGCAAATTTACTAATCTTAGCTTGACTTAAGCTTTTTGCACTGCTACTTGTGCGTGAAGCTTCTTTCAAGAATATGCATGCTACCGATGTGTTTTGTACCTTTAATTAATAGGCCCACTTTGAAGAACCATCGCCAGAGGGTCATTTTGATAGTGAAACTGTCGGTGAGCAACCCCATGACTATTTTGAACAAAGACTAGATCAATCAACGTATCAGCCTACACTGGATCCCACGTCTGAATTTCCTTGGCATCATCCTGATAAACAATTCGTGGAACAAGAGCAAAGCGAACAACCACTAGACAAAAACGAATTTTATGATCCTTGGGATTTGTACAGTGGATTCATTTTGCCCAGTAAGGATGACTCCCGAGAAAGGGGAGAAATAATAAACAAACAAATTTGGAATGACATACAACATGTACCTCAACAACACGTTTCAGCAGATGCGTATTCACATAATCAATCACGTAATCAATTCATTACATACGCACAAAATAATCCTGATACAAATCACTATGAACACAACCATTATCAGAACAAACACATTTGGGATAGCATACCATCACATTTACCTCAAGAAAACATTTCGACAGATGCATATTCACATAATCAATTCACTTCATACACACAAAATAATCCAGATACAAATCAATACAATCACTATGAACACAAGCATAATGAAAACAAACATATTTGGGATAATATATCATCACATGTTGCATATGAACCCATTTCGGTAGTTGCGCACTCAAACAATAATTTCATTTCACACGCACAAAATAATTCAGATACAAATGAACATAATTATTATGAACACAACGATAGTCGGGAACATTTTTCAGATCATGCACCATGGATTGATAACCAAACATCATTCGACCATCATGATCACAATGACCACCATGAGCATCATGACCATCATTATGAAGAAAATCATAAAGACCATAACATTTTTAGTATTGAAGAGCCTCAAAATGATCACTTT
Source organism: Colias eurytheme (assembly GCF_061535395.1). Lineage (NCBI taxonomy): Eukaryota > Metazoa > Arthropoda > Insecta > Lepidoptera > Pieridae > Colias > Colias eurytheme. The sequence goes on from NC_142985.1 coordinate 3,922,833, forward strand.
AAAAATGAATACAATACATACAGTTATAATAAAGTTGAAATTCAAAAGCCCCCAGCGTATCCTATTAATAAAAATAAATCCAAACATGCTTATTGTATTCACATGGACTATGAAAAGCCTTGTATGAAACGTGGCAAACATAAATACAATGAGGGAATAAATGGTGATGTAATATACGTAGACGAAATATATGATGATGTCATACCCAGGCATCCCTACGATGGGTTTTACTTGAGACACAGAGCAACCATCGATTCACGTGGAAGAAAAATTTGTACTCATCAAATAACTTTAAGGTCACCTTCTCCCCCACCTGAAAGCTTTGAAGAAAACAATAACGCAGTGGAATCTCTGGAAAATGGGTTTTTATCAGAAGAGGAGGATGAAGTAAGTGAGATTTTTCAAAATTTGTTGAAACTTTAATGGTATGTAATTTTGTTTTTTTTTTTTAAGTATTGTTTTCTAGCATCAAAAGATAAAGAAATCTTCTTGATTTTCCATGTATGAAATACATAAAACTACTCCTAGATAATGCCACTGCCTGCTTTCAATATTAATTTGCATGCTCACGAATCAAGTAGTTAGTTACTTCTATTAACAAAATATTAATTTCATTTGTATTATTTTTCAGCGTGACGATTATATACTGTTATTGGTTTAAATTAATTCTCTTTTCCATACTTTCAGACTGGCGTAGCTGGAAATTTAGCACGAGTCCAACCTGGCACACCTCTACAAAGGGAAGCAATAGATGAGCTCGCCAGACGCCAGGGTTGGGAGTCAGGCAACATTGATTATATGGGCGCCGACTCCTTCGCTAATATTTGGGCTAAAATATCCCAAACATTAAACGAAGGACCCTCCTCGCCACCTAAGCAGCCATCACCCCCTAAGGATTCTCCTCCAGTATCAGAGGAACCCGCTAAAGAAGTTGCTGAAGAATTAGCAGAAAAAGTAGCTGAAGCAACACTTTCCGACATCCCTGATATACCAGTTCCAGCGAGAGAAGCAATTAACGCCGCAGGTAAAATGAGTGACACATCTAGTTCAATAACTATTCCTCAGATAGCGCCCGATGCTTCTATTGCAGAAGCCGACATAAAGACTGAAACTTCTACGGCGCCTAATGAGACAGTGGTAGCCGCTGAAATTTGTCAGTCCCTCGATGCAGTTCCGTCCGAAACTTCTAAAGGAGAAACTACCCTTGAATCGGTAGCACCTAAGGAAGATGTAGCCCAAACAAGTGCCATTCCGGTTTCGTCCCCTGTATTGCATGAAACACAACCTCTAGAACCCGCATCTTCTGAAACCAAGGACGCGCATGAAGTTGAAAAAATGCATGAGAATGACATACCCAAAACCGATTCAGTTTCAGAAAAACCAGTCGATGTGCATGCTGCTCAGCCTGTAGCAGAAAATATCACTGAATCATCTCCGCCGCAGTTAATTGAAGCCGTTTCTGTAAAATCTCCAGAATTGGCATTAGAACCACCAGTTGCTGTACCCCAAGAAGATATTATTCCAACTGTAATCAGCGATGTGCATGAATCCAAACAATCACAAGAAGCCAGCGAATCATCTAAAGTGGAATGTGGAGTAGACGCCCCCGAATCAAAGCCTGCACCAGAATCCGAATCAATTCCTTCTGTTGTGCATGAATCCAAACCTGCGCAAGAACCTAGCGATGCATCTAAAGTGGCATGTGCAGCAGAAGCTACCGAAGCAAAACCTACGCCAGAATCCGAATCAATTCCTAGTGTTGTGCATGAACCCAAACCAGCGCAAGAACCCAGCGATTCATCTAAAGTGGAATGTTTAGAAAAAGCTCCCGAGTCAAAGCCTGCACCAGATTCTGAATCAATTCCTACTGTTGTGCATGAATCCATACCAACACCAGAAGCAGAGGTCCCGAAAATTGAAGCCATAAATCCTATTGCACCCGTTCCAACTGAAACTCCGAGTCTCGAGGTGCAAGAACCTTCAGTTCCAGAAGCTGATATCCAAAAACCAGTAGCCACTCCTTCCGAAACACCGAAGCCGGAATCTATTTCCTCGCCTTCTGAACCCCAGCAGGATAAAACTACCGACAAAACGGATGCTCCTGCTTCCGACAGTCCTCCTTTAGCCAACACTCCATCTCAAGAAGAAATACCTAGTGTCACTGCTGCCAAATGTGAGTAAAAGCGCTTACATCGTGCCGTCATCGGCTTGTCGAACGGCTTTGCATTCAAATCTCACCGAGTTAATTTTGCAGTTTTCATATTCTTAACTAATATTTTTTTGTTTTCGTTTCACGGATATTGTATAGAATTTCCGTGGAACGATGTCAAGTTTTCTTTTGTGCCGTTTTGTGTTTTTTTCTTTGGTTTTTATATTACTTTACTGAGCATACGTTTCAAAATTTCGTTGTATTTCACCCAGCTCTCGAGGAGGCAGCCCAAGAGACGCGGCTTTGATACAGGTAATGATAACAATGGCACTTGGACACAACGCAACATTGCGATTCCATTACATTTTCATTTAATCATTGAAACATCTGTAGCTTTAAATATTTGCACCACTGATTTCATTAAAACGTCATTAAATATAAATTCATGCGTCCCTGAAATAACTTTAAATATCTACGTACAATTGGCAGATGTTGGGTAGCGTCCAAGTGAATGCAATATGTAGGTGCGGTCAATGTCATCATCCAACGATTCTAATTTCGGGATAAGACTTATTTTTACATCAAAATAATCGTAAGGTATTTGTAATTTATCAAAACAAAAATGAGATGACGTTGTGCTAAATCAAATTTCTATGTTCTATCTTTCTTAATAACACTTTTCTTCGTTTTGATTTTGATTTTTCGCTTCCCATTTATCATGAGGTACAAGGAGATTATTGATAGAACTCAAAACTTTTATAAAAAATGAGAAGCTGTTTAATTACTGCATATTAACTTACTGTAAATGTACTATTTATTATAAGATAATAATTTCCTTGTACGTGAGCTATCTATCCGCTGAACTCAAATCTGACTAATCCGCTTGCAATCGTATTAACACGTGGCTATGTTTTCCCTCGACTTGTTCCAGGCCCTAACCGAGCTTGCTCTCTAATGTGACCGCCATACTAACGCCAAGTCTAACCGAAAGAGAGAAATAAAGGCGGGAATAAATTGGTTGTGTAGTGGAGGAGCGTCGTAAGCCGGCGGGGAAGTTGCAGCTGAGCCCGCCCAGCGTGGCCGACCCCTTGCCCACTCCGGACAGCGAGCTGGAGGACGCCGCGTCGCTCGCGCAGTCCATCATCGCCAGCGAGCTGCGCACGCCCACGGTCACGTGCCCCTCGCCGACCCCCCTCGCCTCCCCGCAGCTGCAAGCCCAGCCGGAGCGACTCGACGTCCACAAACCCGACGTCCCCACGCCACCGGTTGGCGCCGTGTCACTCTCCCAAATCGGCGTCAAGCCTAAAGCGAAACCGACCACTGCCTCGCAAATCGAATCCTCAGTGTCCGAAAAACCGGAGACAGAAGCACCTAAGAAAAAGGTTGTCAAGAAGGTGGTGAAGAAAGACGCCGCGTCTAGTGGCGAAGCGCCCGTGCCTCCTCCGCGTAAGAAAGAAAAGAAGCCTAAGGATAAATGAACGCTTGCGCCACGCTTAAAGTTCCTCTGTGCCATATTGTATCTACCCTTACCTTTATGTTACTGATTATCGTGTATTTAATTTGTGTATCGTAACACTTATATTATGTTAGATTAATTTTATCACTCGCAACTACACGTCCATTTTATCGTTTTTTAATAAGATGTAATATTCTATTTTAATATGAAAACGATTTAACCGTGATTGATATGTTTTATGAAGTGTTTAACAATCAAAATATATGAGACGTATTTATTGAATTAAAAATATATGAAATTTTTATATTAAAATCTATTTTCAATTTGAGTGCTTATTATTTATTTACCTATGATTCTTACACATTTATTTTTTCATAAGCTATTTTCAGTCAGGCTTATTACAGTATTTAAATCGAAACCTAAATTTACCTGTCGTGCTGTGTAGTGTGATACATACTAATAATCAAATCAAGCGATGTCCAAGTCGATCTACCTATTTGTTTAAAACGTTAAATATTTTTAATATTGGCATGATAATAACTTATGTAATAACTTAAGACAGAAGGTCCTTCAAGTAGACACTAAATAGATTAACCGACTTGGTATTACATGGATCTCACAACTTTTGACGGTAGAAAGACTGAGCTGCGAGACTTGGGTTTTTTACAGGATGTTTTTGATGGGATCAAAGGTTTACAGTTTACCATTAATTCACCAGTGTGAACAAATTAAATATGCTACACTGAGTATCATTTCAGAATTATTTTTTGTTTTTATAGAAAATCCTTTGTTTATCAACGATCATGGACCAAAAACAAGTCAATAACTGCGTTAAAAACAACCGACTTCAAACTTGCACTTGCAACATTTACAAATACAGACAAAAATGCTCATAAAATAAAAACTACTGGGCCTATCCGAATAAAATTTTTATGGGACCAATTCGACACCATCCCGCATCGAACAAAAAAAGAATCACGTAAATCGGTTCAGAAATCACGGAGTAATCGGTGTACATACATAAAAAAAAAAAAACATACCGGCCGAATTGATAACCTCCTCCTTTTTTTTGAAGTCGGTTAAAAATTAGGTTGCGACTGGGAGTCACTTATGAAAAAATGTAACGCTCGGTAACGTTACGATCAGTCACCGAACGAGAGAGAGGCCCGCCGAATGCCTTGCGACTCTCTCCCACTCAACTATGATCGAGAAAAAGACGTTGTCACGTAAAATCTTCGCCCGTAAAACCGACTTTACAGGCAACCATTTTTTTTTAGGTCCATGTCAACGATGTGTTTAATTATTGGAGACGTAGGCAGAAATAAAATTATAATATTCTATTGAAATTGCAAATAATAATCTTTTCGTTTCTGAGATAAGATATAGGTAGGTAGATCGCAATTTGCAAGAAAGCGACATACCTCCCTATTCAGCGTGTATATGAGATTCACGTGGAAAGATAACTAAAAACCCTTATAAAAACCTATCTAACAGATAAGCAGATAAAAATAGTTCAAAATAAATAGATTGTCTGGTGAGTAAATGCTGAAAGGGATTGTTTGATTGAACTATTGGACAGGGTGACAATGGTTCGAATCATGTTCGAATTTATCCCCGTTCGCGTTGGTGGGATAGGTACTTACGGTACACTACACAACACAACTACAGATAATATTGATCCCCGAGTACTAATATAGGGTTTATTTTATCTAGTCTACACTAATATTATAAAGAGGAAAACTTTGTTTGTTTGATTGTAATGAATAGGCTCATAAACTACTGGACCGATTTTGATTAAATTTGGCACAGATAATCTTTAGACCCTGAGAAAGAACATAGGCTACCTTTTATTGCGAAATATGTACCACGGGCGAAGCCGGGGCGGACCGCTAGTTATTTATATGGGGGCTGGGGCGCTAGTACATATAGCTAGTATATAATAAATACGTCATAATAAATTTCAATTAACTCGACTATTTTAATAAGTAAGTAACTAGGTACCTAGGTACTTACATACTTACCTAATTAAAAAAATATAATTTGCAATTTGATATCTAATAATTATTATGCCTAGACAATTATTAATAAATGTATTTTCTTTCTGTGATTTCACTGTGATTTAACCTGGTATTTATATTATAATTTTATTATACGACGTGGTATAATAAAATAATTAACGTCGGTACACAATGGAAACATCAAACACCACACTAGGGAAACACAATTTTTCGAAAATATTTTTACATAGCATTGTAATTGGTAACGCCAATATAATTAAAATAGTAAATGTAGAAATTAAACGTTTATTGTTTGTGGTGTGTTCCTTCATCCTTCCCTACATACGAGCACAACCAATCATCGCGTGGTCACTAACCACGTGACACGTCCAATAAGACGTGAACGCGACGTTCGTGTCGCTGGAGTCAGTCGGGTTCGCTCCGTGCCTTCGCGAGGTTCGGGACTCGGCCACCGCCGGAGAGCTTCCACGAGGCTCTCTAGATCATCAGGCATTGTGCCCTTGTAACATCACCGGGGTATCCCGTGCCCCGGCCCTTGGTCGCGCTCACCGCCGCGTGTGTGTTTGTGTGGAGTGTGGGACTGGACGCCGTTCTTGCCCGCCGCGAGCTGGAGGACCCTGACCGCGTGGCGGCGCGTGTGTTCTGGACGCTACTCCCTCCGACGAGGTACGTGCCGTATGATCCTGTCTATCCCTCTTTGCGAACACCACGTAGATCAAAATACAGTCCACTTTCATATCGAGAATATATTTACGTATATTTTTATATTGGCGCGACCATTGAGTGGTCCTTCGAGCCGGATAGTAACCATTGAGTGGTCACTTCGAGCAGGATAATACCTGATGATTTCACCGCCCTTATTAGGATACTCATTGTGTAGGACCTAATAAGCGATTAGTAGTATCTTCAATGCGAAATACTATTTAACATACCGCATATAATAGAACGACAATGCGTCTTCTACTATTCATATAAAATATATTTTAAACCCGCCCTTATTAGGATACTCATTGTAGGCCCTAATAAGCGATTTAATAGTACATTCATTGTGAAATAACTATAATATACCGCATAGATCGACATTGCGTCATCTATTATTTTTTGCTTAAAATATATTTTATTCCGCCCGTAACATTAAGTTACGCGTATATTATTATTAAAATAGTTAATTAAAACTATATTCATATCGTTTATCCGCAGTTATAACGCTAAAATCATTATAAATCGAACATATTTCATCATATTTATTTATCCGCTACCCGCGTTCGAAATTTATAACGTTATCTAGGTCATTCCGCGATCCGCTGTTATAATCCGACCATATTGAAAATTCATACTCGGTTCATATTACGCTTGCGTCGCTGACCTACTTTATTTAGTCGTATTACTTGTTATTGTAACTTGTATTGTAACATTCTCTGTTTCAATATATACTTTTGTTATTAAAAATGCCGCCTAAGAAAATGACTAAGTTACCTGATAGTGACGCTTCGGATGTTAATGATTCGGAAGATATAAATGATTCGCAGTTATCCATGTTATTAGCTAAACGCGAAGTTATATTCGAAATGGTGCAACAAATGTATGATTTGTCTTTAAACGTTCATAACAACGCCTCGCTAATGGAAAGTTTCCTTGACGAGTCCGCGCAGATAGAATCATTACGTGAAAAATTTGAAAAGTGTTTAGACGAATACAATACTCGCTTATTATTATTAACACCTACCGCGAAACCTGATTATAAAAGCCTCGTTGCATTCGAGTCTTTATATAGCAGAGTTATAAGAATTAAATCGCAATATTCGCAACCAAGTCCGTCACACGGAGATATTAATAATTTGCATAAAAATAGGCCTAAATTGCCGCCTATCGAGTTGGTACCATTTTCGGGTGATATTCGCTCATTTCCGCTGTTTCTTTCGAATTTTGAATCAGTTGTTCATAACAATCCCGGCCTTACAGATGCCGAGCGTTTATATTATTTACTAGGTAAATTAACGGGGAAGGCCACAACTGTTATAGCTGGTATAACCCCCTCCGCTGAAAATTATAATTTAATTTTACAAACTTTAAAAGATAAATATGATGATAAACGTATGTTGGTTTCCGCGTATTTAAATCAAATGTTTGATTTTAAACCTTTGCATTCTCCGTCCGCAACAAACTTTGATTTATTTACAGATAACTTTATTAGCGCAGTGCGCGCCTTTCAAAATATAAAGTTAGATAATATTACAGATTTAATGATTGTTCATATCGCGTTGAAGAAGTTAGATTCAGATACTGTTCGCGCTTTCGAGACAAAGTTTGGTAGTGAAATGCCTACTTTTGATAATTTAGTTCAATTTATTCAAACTCGTGCGAAGGTATTAGAACGCATTCATCCTTCCACAAATTCGGGAATAAATAAACCGCCTCGAAAGTATAATAATTATAACCGCAGTTCAAATAATATCTCGTCTGCTCCGCCTAAGTATCAGTCTTACGTAACAACCGCTGATTCCGCATATAGTTGTCTTTGTACAAATATTACGCATCAAAATTTATATAAATGTTCGAGTTTTCATAAAATGAGTCCGCAGGAACGTTTGAAATACGTAAAGGATAGAAACGCGTGTATAAATTGTCTCAGTATAAAACATCGAGTTTCTAGTTGTTCGTCTAATTTTAATTGCCGCATTTGTAAATTAAAACATCATACGATGTTACATTTGAAACGCGAATCTTCCATTCCCGCGCCTGCGTCTCACCCCCCGCCGCGCAGCACACCGCCGTTGCCTGCGCCGTCCGCGTCGGGCGAGTGCGTCCGCTCCGACATTGCGCTATGTACCGCTAGCTATACAGCTGATACTGATAACGCATTTCAATGCAACGCGCCCGCGAATAAACAATGTACTATTTTATTATCAACCGCTGAAGTCGTATCTTATAATTGTAAAGGCGAACGGCTTGTTATTCGCGCGCTTTTAGATTCCGCTTCGCAAAGTCACTTCATTACGAATGAATGTTGTGAACGTTTAGGTATTAAACCGCAGAAAACCAAACGTACTATTATTAAGGGGTTCGGTGGTTCAGAAAAAATTGTAAATAGTAATTCCGTAAATATAAAATTTTATTCACGTCTTGACAACAACATATCTTTTAATATTTCACCGCTAGTTGTTGATCATGTTACGGATTTATTACCTACCGCTGTTATAGACACTTCTGTCTTATCGCATATTTCGCACTTACCGCTCGCAGATGAGAGTTTGGTACGCCAAATAAAATCGATTTATTAATCGGTGCTTCTCTGTTCCCTCATCTGCTTCTCCCCGACGTAGTTCATGCATCTCGTGACTCGTCGGCGCCCGCTGCATTGCGCACGGTGTTAGGCTATGTAATAATGGGTTCAGTACCCACCATACCTAACATACATAAACCGCCCTTGACGTGTTGTCACGTTCAAGAGACCGCCGCTATTGACTCATTAGTCAGGCGTTTCTGGGAGCTCGAGGAGCTTCCTACCGCACCGCCCGTTCAACATCCCGATGATGTTGAATGTGAAGAATATTATAAATTAACTACAACCCGCGATCCCGTGAGTGGTAGATATATCGTTTCGCTTCCATTGAAGGATGATTTCTCCACTTTCGGTGACTCATTTAATATTGCCCGCAAAACGTTTCATGTGCCTCGAAAGAAAGCTTCAAGCTTCACCTAAATTAAGGTTGGCATATGATGACGTCATAAAAGATTATCTAACAAAAAATTATATATCACCCGCGCCTCCGTATGATCCGCGTGACCCTACACCTATTTATATTATACCGCATCACGCTGTTCTGCGCGAGGATAAATCGTCGACTAAGCTGCGCATGGTTTTAGATGCTAGCATGCCAACTTCCGGAAGCCAGCGTTCGTTGAATGACCTTCTGCATGTTGGGCCGAATTTACAAGGCAATTTGTTTACAATAATTTTAGGTTTTCGTCTCCACGCGATTGCCATGACCGCCGATTGCCGCCAACAATTTCTGCAGATATTCGTGCGTGAGTTTGATCGTCGTTTTCAATGTTTTTTATATCGTTTCAGCCCGCAGGATCCGCTGCTGCTTTATCAATTTAATCGAGTTTGCTTCGGCATCAAGTCTAGTCCTTATCATGCACTGAACACGGTAAGACAGCTCGTAGAAGATGACGGCGCGAAATATCCGCTCGCGAGTGGCATTGCGTCTTCCTCGTTGTATATGGATGATATCGCCTTCTCTATTCCCACGGAATGTGAAGCAGTTTCCGCGTCGAAGCAGCTCATCGATTTGTTTAAGGGAGCTCAGTGGGATCTTATTAAATGGAATAGTAATAGTAAAAATGTGTTAGATAATCTTCCCGCTTCGCACAAACTTTTACCCTCCGCGGTGGAGTTTGATAAGACCGTGCAACATAAATTACTTGGTCTGCATTGGTCTACTGTTCATAATTGTTTTTATTTTAAAATTACCGCATCCGCCGATGTGATGTGCACTAAGCACTCCATCTTGTCAATTGCCGCCCGCCTGTGGGACATGATGGGCTTCGTTGCTCCCACAGTCGTGTATAACATCCCATCAAATAATTTCTACCATGTTTCTGGTATTGAAAATCCCGCTGACATTCTTTCGCGTGGCATTACGCCACAAAATCTCGTACCGCACCCTCTGTGGTTACACGGATCCCAGTGGGCTCGTTCGGACCCATCTGATTGGCCTCTAGGAGTCTCGATGGTGAGTCTATTGCAGACATTCCCGAACGAAAATTATTAGCGCACATTGTGTGCCCGCCTATAAAGCATTGCGCTTTATACGATACCGCCCTTCGCGTCTCGTCGCGTCGTGTATTTTATATTTATAGGTTCCTTATATTATTAACCCGCCGCGGTCTTATGATGACCGTAGAGGACCTAATTTCGCTGAGAATAAAATTATTCCCGCCCTGCAAAATAAATATTTTGCAGAGGAGTATTATAATATACTCTTTTATAAATTTTATTCGCAGGCTCTCAACCGCTTGAGGCCTTTTATTCGCAACAGACTTATCCTCATCGGACGTCTAAGCGATTCCGCCCTGGAATATGCACATAAGCATCCAGTGATATTACCGCGCAATGATCACAAAATTATCATGATCATTGACTATTATCATATTAAATATATGAATACCATAACGCATTTGTTTCTTGTTATTTTAATAACCGCGCTTTTATTAGCTTTACCCGCGCCTCAAGTCAAACCTGATCACGTCAGTTTGCTTGATAGGCATTCGCTACTGGACAAGTTAGTTCAGTCGTTTTGGAAACGTTGGAGAATGGAATACTTACACGGTTTGCAGGTTAGGCAGAAATGGAATACGCCTTCCACACCTATTGCTCCTGGAACGGTCGTGGTTGTAATAAATGATAATGCACCGCCCCTAACCTGGCCTTTAGCCGTCGTAGAGAAAGTACATCCTTCAAAGGACGACGTCGCGCGCGTTTGTACAGTTAGAACCGCCAAGGGAGCTTACCTTCGCCCGGTCGTTCGTTTATGTCCGCTTCCAAGACAATAGTTATACCGCATTAGTATATTACCGCAGTTAGTTAAGTTTAATTTTAAGTTTTTGCACCGCTTTCGTTTATAATTTCTTAGTTATAATACCGCCGTGACTTTAGGAATTTTTATACCCCGCTCGCTTTAGGCGATCCTAGAGTCATAGAATTTGTTAGTTGTAATACCGCCGTGACTTTAGGAATTTATATACCCCGCTCGCATTACGCGATCCTAGAGTCATAGAATTTGTTAGTTATATTTCCGCCGTGACTTTTAGGATTTTTTATTATCCCGCTCGCATTTTGCGCTCCTAGAGCCATAGAACTTGTTATTTATATTACCGCCGTGGCTCTTAGGACTTTTATCAACCCGCGCGCATTATGCGATCCTAGAGTCATAGTTTTTCGCTGTATCTTATGATTGGTTTTAAATGGTGACCCATTTAGGGCGGGTGGATATGGTAACGCCAATATAATTAAAATAGTAAATGTAGAAATTAAACATTTATTGTTTGTGGTGTGTTTCTTCATCCTTCCCTACATACGAGCACAACCAATCATCGCGTGGTCACTAACCACGTGACACGTCCAATAAGACGTGAACGCGACGTTCGTGTCGCTGGAGTCAGTCGGGTTCGCTCCGTGCCTTCGCGAGGTTCGGGACTCGGCCACCGCCGGAGAGCTTCCACGAGGCTCTCTAGATCATCAGGCATTGTGCCCTTGTAACATCACCGGGGTATCCCGTGCCCCGGCCCTTGGTCGCGCTCACCGCCGCGTGTGTGTTTGTGTGGAGTGTGGGACTGGACGCCGTTCTTGCCCGCCGCGAGCTGGAGGACCCTGACCGCGTGGCGGCGCGTGTGTTCTGGACGCTACTCCCTCCGACGAGGTACGTGCCGTATGATCCTGTCTATCCCTCTTTGCGAACACCACGTAGATCAAAATACAGTCCACTTTCATATCGAGAATATATTTACGTATATTTTTATATTGGCGCGACCAGTAATAATTAATTCTAGTGCATAAAACTACCGATAATATTATAATGCTATACATACTTAAGTCTAAAATACGTTGATTTTTTTTATTTATTATCCTGTTTAATTGTTTACTTTATTGACATGTGACATCTACTGGAAGCTATGAGAATGAATAACGTATGACGTAGTGCTCATTCAACTGCTCATCACTACATTAACATTATTAGAGATTTTATAAAAGATACAAAGATGGCGCTATAAATTTCTGAAAAAGCGCCATCTAGTATGACTATGTATTACTTGCATGCCGGCCAAACTAACAAAAATAAGCAAGCTGACGTCTGATAGCGGCAGTACACATGGGGCCAAGGCGTTGGGCCAACGTGTTGGGAAAAAATGAAGGATATCAAGATTCCTGTTCACACATTGGCGTACTGATCATTCTGCATTGGCGCTTCAAGGATGGACGTAGTCCGTAGAAGTTCTTGCAGCCGCGGCAATTTATTTATACAGTGCGTTTAATTATTACGTACATGTGCATCAATAACAATGAGTGTACTCTGCCGTCTGCGATGATACCATTTTCCAATCTCTATTGTCCTTTTTTATATCTGTATAAATAAAACATTATTATGTTTAGATTTTTTCAAATGTTTAAAATGTGTACATTTTAGGTACATTTAATTTAATTTTAACTACCTATAAAACGAAACTTTAAAGATTAGATTTTAGATATTATTATATTAAATGATAATATTATTTATGTAGGCAATAAAGCACAATTTGATCAAAATCATGCTCATTGTATATTGTTATTTAATTTTTAAGAACAAGTAACTTTTTAATACTATTTTACTCATTTTATAAATATATTCATTTTTTTATCGCATTGTATGAAAGTGAGATAAGAAAAACATCTAGAATAATATAATAAATAGAAAATAGAACATCTAATTTTTTGAGTCATATGGTTTTATTTTTGTGTAGTTCATGCCGTGGATTCCAAATTATTCCTTCATGTCGATACAATTCTACGAATTGTAAAACCTCGGCGCCGCCATCGCTATCGGAACATGGTTAAACGTAAATTTCATTGACGCGCAACGATACTGTCTCCGCTGACGAGTAACAACAAACTGAACAAGACACCAACGTGTGAACGCTGTTTGTGGAGCGCGCCAAGATCCTTTGATGTGTGCACAAAAAACCGACAACATTCGGTTGGCCTGCCAATATTGGCGCCAATTATGCTAATGAAGCCAACATACCGCCAAGTGGCTCTCTACACGTTGGCCCAACCCGTTGGCCCAACACGTTGGCCCAATGTGTACTGCCACCATGACAGCGAGCGTCATTTACGAAAGCCAACCCCGTCACCCGTGTCGTGTTTGAGGAACCAGTTTAGTTTTGATCACTTGACGTGTAGGTAGTGTCGATCTTTTTCTGTGCATAACAATTTGATTATGATTGTTTACAATCGTAATTTGTGGTAATAACATTACAAAAGAGAATTTTCGTGAATATAGTCAAAGACTTGTGAACTCAAATAGCGCAGTAAGGTCGTTTGTGTTAGTTTTCATTCGAATTTGTTCGTTTTAACGAGTGTATCTTGTGTCAGAGAGGACTCGATGTTGGACGGTGGATGAAAATGTGAAACAAAATGTGCCGGTGATTGTTTGAATATATCGGGGACCAATATTACTAAAGCTAGAAATTAAATTAAGACAATGAGGTGGTTTGTGTATCTTCTGTTGTTGCCAGCGTGCTTCGCGCATTTGAACGTTTATCTCAGCAGTGAAGAAGTATGGAGATTACTGGGTAAGTTACAAAAAAACCTCTCTCTCTGTTCTGGTCTCTGGACATAAGTATCTCGTATTTATATGAAAAAAAAAATACATACCTAGATGTAACGTACCTGTACCTACGTTATATTATTTTGTAAATAATGGACCAAACTGATAAAAAACTTACCTATCTGATTTTAAAGATTTAATATTGTAATTATTGTGACAATACCTACAATTCCTAATTTATTTTATTAAATTTACAATTTCGTAAAACGTTATCATAAAACTTCCATCTCCAAATTACGTATGAACAGTTAACGTAACGGCACCGGTTTCCGACTAGCCTCCTCTATCCGACCATTTTGATTTTTATTTGATAAAACGTTTAAAATACGCGCGACACTCATGAAACGGAAGGCTTTCGATCCAATCACTTATCGTACGTCATTTGTAAAAAATTGGGTTTAAAATTTTAACCGACATTTCGTCAATCCAACAAAAGCTAGGCGAGGGTGTAGTTTGTATTGGATTGAATGTGAAAAAAACATAAAACGGTGAAAATAAACATGTGGATTTTTACGCTAAATACTCTGATAAGTTTGTGGTTAATTTACTTTAAACGTTTAATTGGTGTTTTAAATTATTAATTTTAAAATATAAATGAAAAGATAGCGTGTTTTTATACGTTTTTTTGGACAAATAATTATGGACGGAATGAGGAGCTTGTCAAAATAACAACATTCCGAAATCCGACCGAATCGGTCGGTAAAAGGAATTACGCACTTTTTAAAAGAAGGTAATTTTCTATTATGCATGTTGTTTTGTGGAGGTTTCGTATTAAATAATTTATTCTAAACGCTATGCTTATATACAACACCTGTATGCGACCAATGCTAACTTTAATGGATTATTTGTAATATTCGTTTTAACTGACACTCTTTTTTGATTTTTTTGTTATTCATTTACAAAGACCGGTCTGGTTTAAAAACCCTATATTTTACGTTTATGACACATAATTGCATAACTACGAAATTGTGAGATCTTTATAAGTGTACATATGAAATAGAAATGAACTAAAAATGAATATCAATTTCGGTTTAGAGGCTTTATTACGCAAATGTAGGTTTGGTCGGAATCTAGGTGCGATATAATTTCCCTGTTTCCGTCCAACTGGGTTGCTTTTGCTTGCGCTGTGCTTGAGTGAAATTGCATGCGTTTATTTCAGGTCATCATCATGAGTGATAAAAAAGAGGCTGAAGTATTCTCATTAGCTGAAATAATACTTTTGGTGAAATGGATTTTAGAATTGGGCAAAGTAGTCAATGGGACATTCTAAATTAGTGTGGATGACCAGTGAGCTACTACAGTCTAACATAGAGTTAATAAATGCTCAAATATTATTTAAAACTAGCGGTCCGCCCCGGCTTCGCCCGTGGTACATATTTAAAATATCTCTCCATAAGAACCATCCTCGTACTTCAAGTAATATAATAAAAAAAGAATTATCGAAATCGGTCCACGCGTGATGCAGTGAAAAGACGAAACGGGTTTTTACGAATTTCCATTGTATTTCTATTATCATAAAGTTGATTTTAGTAGAAAATATTTGGCTGGTCGGAATCTAGCTACTCAGTGGTCGGAAACACGTGCATTTGTACTCAGTCGGTCGGAAAATGGTGCTTTCAGTTAATTTCCAGTCGTGACAGTTAAAATCCAAATTTAAGTAATAAAAAGCTATTATGAAATACAATTATGTGCATATTTTAAAATATAAGTTCGTAATCTTTCATAATATCATTTTTTCTTATGACCTCTAGAGTATTTAATTTATCTTTTAAAGGATTCATTTAGCCGTATCAATCAGTGGTCGGAATTCGGTGCCATTACGTTATACATACTACATACTACCCATAGATATCTAAATAACAAGACGTCATACCTTATTAATTAATATATAAATAAAGTTAATTGCCAGTAAATTTTACATGCACGCAGGTTATAATCGTAAATTAGGTATTATAAGTTTGCTAACTTTTTGACGCATTTCTGTAGATGTAATATAATCTGTATGCACTCGTTATCAGGATTATGATAAATCGATATCACTGTGATAGGAGCATGTGACAGCAACGTAGGTATCTTACCTATTTTTAGTTATAGGTACTGAATTTATGATAAACAGATAGCTCACTAGAGCCTTATCCCAATGTATTCTTGAATATCATAAATTAAAAAAAAAATCGGTACTAGAATATCACACATTTACACTTAGATCATTAAGGGCCGATTTTTCAATGCTTGGATAAAACTTATCCATTAAAATATTAAAATGTCACGTAAACTGTCAAATACGGGCAATTAAAATACGTTTTGTAAATGATCTAAGCATTTACACATTTATATTAGTAGGTACAAAGCTGAAGGTATAAAGTATTTAATACTAAATGTACCTATGTAAGTACTTAGTTACCTATCTAGGTACGCTACTAATTCCGATTTCCGACACAAACTTCAATGAATCACAATAATTTAATGAGGTAGGTAAGTAAGTAATCGTAATACCTAATATACCTAATATAACTAATAGCAAAAATATTAAAGATGATGAGCTGGATGGTACACGAGAAATTACCTATAGATTATTTTATCGTGTTATCTTCAGCGAACCTGCAAAAGTGGAATTTAAATTCTTTTGTTATTTCACGCCAATTTTAAATTCAATAGACATTAGCACCCTGATCCAAATTTAATCCGGCTTAAGATTTTCGTTATTATTGAAAATGGCGACAAAACAGGCCTTCTTGAAATATGGCGTGTGGCGAACTACAATAGCCATTATTTGGTATTTGTTATCTTATTTTCGATCTTAACACCTGCTTGCAAAGGGTTACAATGGCTTATCAATATAAGTTTAAAGACGTGGACAACACATTTTATTTTGAATTGCAAAATAACTGGTTACAAAATTTTCAAATTAATTTTACGATATAAAACAATTCTAATACATATGCACCTATCAAACTTTTGTATGAAACTTGACACAAAATATAATATCTATTAGGTAGGTACTAATACTCCCTAAAACAATACTTTACCTTGTTTTAGGTTTAAAGGCTTATTACACTACCCGATATGAAGGGCCCTGCATCTAGGGTGGGCGTGTTCCCTAGTTAGTGTGGCGCTTATTACACTTCTCTGCGAATTGGGCCCTAACTCAGTTTATACGCGAATGTCTAGAGAGATAAACGTATTGTTATTTGTTGCATTTTACATTATGCCGCCGTCAGTATCGAAACTTCAAAAAGTTGCTGTAGCAGTGGCAACCGTTGACGCAATAACAAATATTAAAAAAAGAAGAGAAAGATCTGGGTGAAAGAGTATTTGCGGTTACGTGAAAAGCTTTCAAATATGCAAATACTAAGCGTGCTTGAACCGGGAGTTTTAATGAATTAATTAGAGTAGGTGCAGAACAATTTGAACACTTGTTGAGTTTTAAAACAATTAAATAAACAATTGATTTAAACAATTTATTTATTTGTTAACATGGCGGTGTGAGCACAAACATTTGGAACTTCCCTTTTAAGTTATATAAACCTGTAGTAGGGAAGTTTGGTGACACCTAACATACAAAAGCAGCCACTCCACGCACTAGTCGCGCGGCAACTGAGCTCCCTAACCGCCCTAAACGTTATTACATTACCCAATTTGCAGGGCGCTTAGGGAGCTAGGCAGATCGGGCAGACCCGATCGCCCTAAATCGGGACACTAACTCCCTAAGTCTTATTACACCACTCTTAGTTAGGGTCCCTAAAAATTGGGTGGTCTAATAAGCCTTTTAACTATTCCTAATGTTCTTCAGCACACTCCATATACCTAAGTACTGTTTACGTAATTGTTAATTAGTTTGGGACCAAACATTATATCAAAAGCTTGCGTAAATCAAAGATGCCTTTACGCATCTGAAACGCAGGTAAAACGCTACAAGTGTATATTTTTTGTCTAAATTCTTTTGTGACAACCTGCCGGCCCAGTTATCCATCTTTGTCACAACGACCATGCCAGCTGCCTATTGTTCTTGGTCAAAATTTGAATTAGAATTCTACAAAACTACGTACTTAACGACTCACTTCTCTTGTGTTGATAACAAAGGACCTTCTGCGTCCGCGCCTCTAGAAATTGTACCAATAAATCTTTTTGAATTAAGCATAATTAGAGTAAAAGGTGTTGTGCTAGATATAACGTTAAAAATATTAAAAAAAAGTCAATAAAAGCAGTTCACATTATTTTAGCTTCTTCTTCTGACCATAATAAAGTAGAGGCAGGTAAACATATTATCATAAATTAATATCTTTTCCATGTTCTCGAGTGAACAAGGAGTTCTCATAACAAGTGGGCATATTTTATATCAGAACTTAAAATCATAATCTAAGTTGGTCTCCACGAAGCCATATCTCGGGGCTCCATCGCACTCCGGGAGTCGTTTGTAACAAGATGACGTTTATGGTGATTCTACGGGCCAATCGAATAAATCTACCGAAATTATTCTTATTTTACTAGGGGACTAAGCTGCGATTGCATTCGATGTCTATTGAATGCTACTGAGAATTCGTTTTTGGCTTTTATGACCGGTGTGGTTTACGACTATTCGATAAATAATGATACATGAATAAGGCATATACAATATTATATTATGCACATTTTTTTAATGTTAAAAAAGGCACAGGGTGAAAAGCCACTATTCGTAGGAAATTGCCTAGACAAAAGAGTACTTTATGCTTAGAGGTTTTAATGATTACAAGTCTAATACTTAAATTACATAATTTTATCATGCATTGCCTACAGGGATCACAATAACATTTTTGACCAGATTCATATTGCTCGAAATTGCTTTCTGTCTCAAATAATAACTAAAGCAGAACATACCAGCCTATTTCCTAGATATTTTGCGCTATGAACATAAAGCAGTGCTGATAAGGGCGTCGGGAGTCGGCTCGGCTGCTGACTCGGTATCAGAACCGCATAGTTTATGGCGGAGCACTATCGCTCATCTAAATTCTCTACGTCTCGCCAAGTGTAGGGTAACACGTTCTTGCTAATATTTCCAAGGGATATTACATATTATGAATTTCGATCTTATTTCTGTAGTATGTGTTGGTTAATTTATTACGTGGAAATGTATTGCAGTGGTCGAACTGCACGGTATCTAAATTAAACAATTCCTAAATACTGTTCACTAGATAAGAATTGTTAGATGCCATAATATTAGTTGTTAAATAATACATATCTACTTGGTCTGGATGAAAAATATATTAATTCAAAGATTGAAAATTAGATGTTATTAGAACCATACAATAAAGAGAATAGTTTCAAGTCTAACAAGCGCGTAGGTGCAACGTAATGTTCCTTGAAATTATTCTGAGAGTAATAATTGTATGGCTACACTGAGATCTGTAGTTAAAAAAAAAACAATAGAATAGCTAGTTACTACCGCAGAATCAAATCAAACCGCAAAATTGTTTCGTTCAGAATTGAACGGTAATTGAACTTGTTTTATTCCTAATTTGTTAACGAAAAATAATTACCTCACGCATCTGGCGGTAAGGTGATATTTTTTCACAGTTTTGGGTTTCTTCGTGGGTAAAAAATGAAAAATTGAAGGCTGTAACACTATATCATGCTTGTATAAGGTTTCGTCTAGACACGGTAACCTCCTTCACACGGTATCTTGCATCCGTTGTCTTTCTCTTAAAAAGTGATAACATAAAAATAGGTTAATTGCCATTAATATGCATTTTAGACCTTTTAAGATTTACTTAAGTAAAAATACTTTTATGGGTTTAAAACGTAAAAACTTATCACTCTATTTTTGCTATGGAAATGTAAAGAAAGCCCACTAACAACAAAATCGTCGCGGCGTTATCTTGGAATGTTATCTGAATGGTCGATCTTGATTTTTTTTCCGACCTATGCCAATATCACTCAGTGTGTCTGCGAGCATCCTTCGTGCCTTATCCTTCAACAGTTTATTTTAGAGAACGAATAATAAAACGCGACCGGAATAGTGTATTGTTATTTTAATAAATACTATTAACGAGGAGCGCTCCATACGGATCTCGTCCCCTCAGAGCGAACTTGTTAAAGGCACTAACAATGAAATATTTCAATAACATCATCTCGCGTCGGTTCTGTATAAATACGGGCGTACGTCCTAAACTATTTTTTTATGTAAATAATGTTGACGTCCGGGGTGATGTGGAGTGGGTCCTAAATAAATTTAATTTCACGGGCGATGGGAGTTTTTAATCCATCCGCGTGTTATGTGTCATCCCCGTCGAGTGCGGCTTACAGAGGACATGATCTCGCGTGTTAGGAATAAAGAGGCTTAATTAAAATCCCATTCCGTCGACAGTTTTAATGTTTGATTTTCTATGAATATAAATTATCAAGCAGAGTCCTGTAGAGATAGCTTAGTAATGTAGATACTCTAATTTAAATCCAACTACCTGAATCACAATATATTTAAACAATATAAAGTCTAGGTACAGAGATGTTTGAAAATTGCATTACCAAAATCAAACCGTATCTCCGGATAGTATTAAATTGCAAAGGATGTTATATCGTACAGCACTAAATCTACTTAAGTTAAAGGCACTTACGGGTGCATGCAGACGGCAGAAATAGAATTAGGTGCATGGGAGCTGCGGGTTATAGCGGGATTATGCCTGTAACATGAATATGCAACTCGTTTTCAATTAGGTATAGCGGCTTAGCCGAGGCTTCGCTTTGTAAACCATTGTGATACTCCATGCGTGCATTCGTCACAACTCACAGTCGTAGCGGGAGTAAGTGACTTGACGTTTGTTTGTTATTAATTAATGCGATCCCTGATGCTTCGTTATTCGATCAAACGAGTGTCTATAGATCGCTATTGGATTTGTGCGAATTAGACATGAAGCACGCTTAATATGACTCGTCTGCGATAATACGATGATATGATGAAGTGGATATTGGGCATTTTCTAGTTTTTCTTTCATTTAAATGTTTGTTTACTTTTTAACTACCTTAATTAAAATTTATCATCTATAGTATTTTTATTGATATTTATTATTTAATCTCTTATTCACTTTTCACTTTTTGGTTGGGATTTAAAGTTTTAAATTCTTAAATGATTTAGTCATTTCCATATTGTGTATTGTGTTAACAATAACCGGATGTGATTTTTTGTTTTTCTATATCTTTTCTTATGTCAAATATATATGAAATATATTCATTTTATGTATATCCTTTTTATTACAGTTTAGTATAGTGTACAAATTTGATTTGCAAAATGCATACAATAAGTCTACATATCGTTGTTTTTAAAGTCTCTTGTAGCTCTATCAGAATAATTAAATTGTTTGCTACTCCCTTTTTGAATAGTAATAGCATAGATTATTTCTTTTATGGTATCGTAATATGTTGCAACTAGAGAATCCAATCCCGCATCAAAATCGCGATCCCGCAAGCCTGCGGGATTAAGATCATCAATCCCGCGGATCCCGCGGGATTTGCGGGATTGATTTTAATTATTATAATTTTTGTTTCATGTAATTATTTAAAGAAAGAAAATACACACAAATATTTTTAATTATTCTTATCAACATGAAGCAAAGTTATCACTTATATTATAAATTAAATATAATGATGTTTAAGACAATACAATATTCACAATATTTCACGTTTCATATTTAAATTTTTATTTGAAATAGAACATATTCATTGGTTTTAGAGGCATTTAAAATCAGCTTATTTTTTTTATGAAAATACTTTCGAAGAAATGATAAAGTATCTAACGTTTCATCTTTTAGATTTGATCTTATCTTGTTGCATAAATAGCCAGCGGCGGAAAAAGCACGCTCGGCTTCCACACTTTTAGGCGGAATTGACTTTACATAAGTATAAACAGCTTCCAAATACTTCCCCCTATTCCCTCCACATTCAAAAAGTGTCAATATCAAATCAGTTGAATTATCTCGAGTGGGTACACGCACAGCAGCTCTAGACTCTGCCACCCATTCAGTACGCGCAAAGTTAAATCCCCGTGCGCCGTAGCCCGTAGGGGAATCCCCAGTCATAGAGTACCTACTGGAACCACAGTATTACAATATTATTTCCTACTGGAACTGACATTGATTACGTTCCGTTCCGTCCGATAATAGTCCCGATCATCGTCTGAGCCTATTTTTCTTACTTTTTTTCAATCCCGCGAACTTGCGGGATCCCGCATGAGTAATCCCGCATTTTTGATCCCGCAAAAAAGGTGCGGGATCCCGCAGTAGCGGGATCCCGCGTTTGCGGGATTGGATTCCCTAGTTGCAACGAACTCGAATGAACTTAATAGGGATAATTCCATGCAATGGTCTGGATGAACTAATGATGTCACTTTCCACGTTTTTATTCCACTAGAAAATACGGTTTATAATAAAATAGTCCTATTATAATAAAAAATAATAAAAAAAGGTACTCATGTTCACCTTAAAAGGTTTGGAATTTCTGGTAGGTTAGAAGTTAGGACTTTCTTTTACAATTTTGAAATTAGTCTTTGTAGTTTGTACATACAATATCTCTCGTAGAATTGATTTTATACTGGTGGTCTATACCCTATAGTTATACTAATATAAATTGTACGTAAGTACTAACTTTAATTGCATTACCCATGTTTACCAACCGTTTTCTTTGACATATTACATCGTATGAGTATTTTAAATTGCCCTTACATTAAAAGTGTCTGTGTTCGCGAGTTGTAAGATAACTTTTTTTATCGATAATTGATATTTAATACATTTATCATTTGTGGTGTCTTTGCAGAGACCCTTTTTAACATTCCTTTAGGTCATTATAATATGCCTATCTTTCATGTAATTGTTTGCTCAGTCTTTGCGAGCCGCCGATATTAGTTCACCTATTTATTAATTCACTTCTACACGATTCTCAGTTCATTTCTTGTAGGTGCATTTTATACTTTTAACATGTAATCCTCTCGTGTCGTGCTGAAGCAATCACCGACTCTCGTGAAAGTAGGAAATGCTTGCAAAGATTAATTATTTTTCACTTGTGTACAATGATTGATTGCCATTTTAATTTTTAAGTGACTAGGCAATTAATATACCGTTACTGCTCTTTCAACGGCTAGGGCGTGTGGGAGAGCTCATAAAGCAAACAGTTTATCGATGTCGTAAGCGTATAATTATGGTTAATATGCATCTATTATTATTAGCTTTGTGTTTGAGCAAGATTTTAGATAACCACCTGGTTCTCCTTATAAGCGTTTCAGGAGCTGAACCAGATTAACCGCTTAAACAAAAGCACAGTGATTATACCTGGCCATTAGAAAACAAACAGAACGACACGCGTATCCAGGTCAGTCTACAGCTGAATAAATAGATCTTTATAAATAACGCGAAAGCTCCGTGTACACGGTACAGGCTAATTTGCTTGCAAAGCATGCGTGTCATTTAAAGAGAATTAGTTTGAATAAATAATTCGAATTTTCTTGGACTGTTTGAATAATTTATTTGCGTTTTTGTAACTGTAACTGTTGTACGGAAAATTATAATAAATGGACATAAAAACATAAGACGTGACAGGTATGTTTTTAAAATCTGGTCAAAGCAGTACCTATCAGATGTTAAGATTTCTTGAAATTGCATTAGAATAAAACGTATAAAGTGAGAAGTCACGTTACCAATACATCAGCGCTAACAATACAATATACATGCTAGAGAGACACTTTAAAATTAGTTTCCGAGTGATCGATAGTTGGTTTTATTCGGAATAATAGGTAGGTCTTCGTTCAATCACGGCACGGCTTTTGTGTTAGCCCTTGTGCGGCAATTTGCTCCAGAATGGATGGAGACGTCAACACGACAAAAAGCTTCGATCGATCAACGAGCGTGCGCGCGCGCTACTCTGCGGGTAGGTATGTGGTGTTGAGCTCGTGTCCTTTCTGCGATAGTTGCCAGTGTCGAGTATTTAACATTGTTCAACGTATTGCACGCAGTAAGTGTTTAGTAATCTCTGATATTGCTTGGTGTGTCGTACTAACTTTCCGAGAATCAGTCTAGACTGCAATGTTATTGGTCTCTTAACAAGCCTTTACTAATTTGAATAACTCTGCCTAGCGATTTTTTCAAATCTTTGAAGAGTAGATATTAAACAAATAGATATGAAATACTCCAATATTGTCGCGTCACTTGCAATTCCCATGGATATTAACATAATAAAGTGTATCTTTCGCGAGACTAAACATTACGAGAGCAAAGCATAGATTACAAAAATGTTTCCGCAGCGCATAGATGCCTTACAATTTGTTACGTGAGCCCAGGGTAGACAATACTCTTTCCAATTTCAATATAGTGTCAGAAATAATCACTTGTGAGAGCTCAGAGTCTCACGGGACGTGGGGTGAGACAATGGTTGATAAAACACCTCCAAGATGAACACGGCCCACGCTAGCACTCTGGTATCGTTATTGTAGCTTTAACTTGGACGAAAACATTACAGGAATGCTTCTCGCTCCCTTAATTTGGAAATGAGATATGGATTCCAAATAATTGCTTATTGGCAGATTATGCTTAAAGTTTAGTATTTTCTTATGAATAAATAGTAAGTTCTTAATACTAAAAAACATTAAACACACAATTAAAATATATTCCAAACGTAATTTCTTATTTTAATAACTTTGCGTCACCTTTAGCATCGCTTTTTTAATATAAAAATAGAGAGTCAATCTTGAAGGATTGCCTAAACTTTGACCCGTAGATAAGGAGGGGTAACCGGTCAGTTAACGGATACCCTTCTCTAACTGGCAAGCCGTCGGCCCGTCCCGATGTCCATCACATGCCACCGTTGACGAGTCAGTTCGAGCTCAGTTTAAAATCTGACAGCCCCCAACCATGATCGATGATCTGAGGAAGAATGCTACAGAAATAGCATTCGAGAATCGTTAACGTCGAATATTATACCATTATTTTAGTAAATATACATCGCTTATTTACGACATAACATTATCCCACGCTTAAACTAGCTTTCGTTTTATTTAATCATGGAGAGCTATTGTCTCGGTGTGTCACCATACGCCACATAAAAATATTAGGACTCCTGTTGTGATGCCACACGACTAGTATTTCATTTACCGACCGTGTTTATTCAAAGCTCAGAAATGTCACATTAGGGATAACGCTATGACAATTTAGTTTTGTATGCGCCATAATTGAATAGGCGGATGGGAAGAGCCACGTGACCCTCGGTGCTAAAGCAGAATGTGTAAATAAAATGTGTAATAAACTATTGTGTTGGTTTCACGCGCATTATTACGAGAGTGAATACTGTTATTTATGAGGGACATCACAGTAATAGCAGGTTTTGCTCTCGTATTCGCAATGTTTTGTGTTACCTGAGCTTTATCTAAATTGTTGAATGCACTTACGAGAACTAAGAAATGAACCTCATACGTTTTCGCCTCGTATCTCTTTCAGCTGTCAGTTTGTTTCTCAGTTGTATGACGCATAAAGTAACGTTGCACGATTTGAATTATATTTGTATTTTACGTCTTATCTTAGCACGATATTTTTGAACTAAAAAGCAAAAGATATACTAGCGCGTAGGTAGGACCACACACGTGCCCCACCATCTCCCCCCACGCAAATAACTAAGGCGTAACCGTTTACTATACTCACGGGTCCCTCCTACTTACTACCTACAGTTGTGTACTTTTTTATTAACATCTTCAGCTCTAATCAGGTCTAAACACGATCTACCATTATCAATACCATTCTTTCCCTCGTTAACAGCGCGATAACCTTAAGCACCTACTTGCATAGATCGAAGCTTTTTGTTTGTTTTAAGTTAAGGCGTAACTCGTTTCATGGAAATCTAGGTAAATACAATTAGTACGATGTCTAACCATGAAATTAGAAAGCTAACGTATCTCTGGAAAAAAAATACGTTCTATGTACGAGTCCAAAATATTTTACATTCAGCATTGTTATAATTAAGGAGCGTGAAATATGGCACCAGTCAATTGTGTCACAGCTTCGCGACAATACAGCGTTTAGGGAAAAGGACCCAAAACAAACAAACAGCACACAATCAAACGTATAAAAATACTCTGGCACAATGTTTAGAGCAGCCAGCACGTCATAATAAGGCAGTTGCTATTGTTACGCCGGCTGTAAATCATACAGCTCGAAAAGAATGGCACACCATAAATAAAGGACCAGAAATCGAATACGACGCTCCGTTGGGACACTTTTTGGTCCCGCAGAGTGGATTTTAGTGGCAGAACAAATTAATCAATGAGGTTGCAATAAAATTGATTTTTTGTTGCCATATAGACAAAAAATAAAGAGTAATTGTTAAGGCTATGAATAAGTAATCCATACTAATATTATAAATGCGAAAGTAACTTTGTCTGTCTGTCTGTTACTCAATCACGCCTAAACTACTGAACCAATTTTCATAAAATTTGATATGGAAATATTTTGATACCCGAGAAAGGACATAGGCTACTTTTTATCCCGGGAAAATGACGCAATCCCGGAAATCCCACGGGAACGGGAACTATGGTTTTTTCTTTGACTGCGCGGGCGAAGCCGCGGGCGGAAACCTAGTCTTCAATAAAATTAATATCTTAAAATATTTAGTTACAAATTACAATACAAAGTAAAACTTATGTTATATTTTCTAGTAAATCATTGCATTCTTATTCTTTAATTTTGATTAAACTCATTGAAAAGGCAATGGTAAAATTGATGATAATAAGAAACCTATTGCGAGCTTATGTTCTAACATTTGTTGTTGATAACCGTAATCTATTAACAACGTTAACTATAACGACTGGTAATAATTCTAATTTATCGGCGTTTCGGTCTAAGTAAAGTAGGAGCCGCTCTAAAATATTGAACTCCACGGCCACTTATAATTTTTATAGGTTCGTAAGAAAGCAATTAAACTTGAGCATTATGATAGTATTGAAGAATTTAACGCGGTCGACGTTGTTACGGCTGGTGTTTAATGGTTCAGTGCACCCCTGAATAAACAAGCCTATTCGAAGTTAAATTTGCTTGCACCGGATATGGCTCCCACTCGAACGTATCCATCATGTGCCTTTAAATGAAGACTTAAATGCCTATCCAACTTTACTCTTGCCACTTGAAAATCCAGTGCCATCGCTGCGGACAAAGAATTATTATTCACTAGAAAGGATGCGGTCGACCTCACTTATTTTATGATCAGTAAATCTTGCTGTTATGAGCTTCTAAATAATAACATTTTATTGGCCTCCGTCACTGGGATTGACGAATGCCTATTTTACGCTTTATGGTCGATCGCGGCATATAGTGTCCTAAGATTTATGTCTATCCCTGAAGTTTACTGCTAATGTAATGTGCTGGGCTTCGATTGTAATATACGTTAAAATCTCTGGAAATACATGTTGTTGTATTGTGTTTTTTTTTTAAATAAGAACTCGTTAAACGTTGTTTATCCCTTGGAAATGTCAACTCGATTAATATTTTAAACATTTCTTTTAGCAATAATATTTTTAGCATACATATTTTTAAGATAACCATCAGGTCGTTCGTACCTTATCTGTTTGGACCACCATGAGCGTTTCAACCCAGCGGGGATTTGGCACGTTTAAACAATGCTGAAGTGATATCTTTATGCTGAGGATGTGTGTTATTTATTTCTGTTTGCTGTTTGGCCTTTAGTGGTTTATGAATCGTTTTTCCAGTAACTGACAAAACATCTTGACGTGAATTGATCGAGGATTTTAAGTCGAACAAGCTTGGAAGTGAATTCGTATGTATCTCAGCGTGAAGTAAGGATGTTGTAGCGACTCATGGCCCCGCGGGTTCTATGCCTCCTGCGGCGATCCGATTCAGGACCCGCATGTTGTAAAATTTAAATTTTAAATCCGAATTCGTTTTTGTTTATGTATGCGTATAGCGTACACAATAGTTTTGTTTAAAGAGAATAACATATAGAATTACAGCTTAATTTTAAGTAAGTACCCCATATATATTTTCATTTATTACGACAGGAATGCTTCGATGAATTGGCATTTATTTTATCGTGTGTGTTGTGAACCAATACGGCACTCGATATTTCGATATTTGCTTCAAAAGTCTTGCTCGAGTAAATACCGAATCACCCTCACGGGCGTCGAACACTGGGAGTTGTTGAGTGAGAAAATACACTTTTGGGAAGCAGTCGTACAAAACAAATATTGTTAGAATCCGTTCTGAGGTGCTCGTGAACAAATATTAGGATACCCTACAGAGGTCATTATTACTATCCGACGGTGGTCAGTTCGTACATTTGAAATTTTATTTCCAGGAACTATTGAAATACGATATTTAACTATTTCCTCGATGTAATGTCGCTGCGTTGTGTTCCCGCAATCGGGTTAAGCTTTATTTCTGGCTCAGTTAACATACCAGCGTTCCGGGCACCAATAGCATTAATGGGCTGCGGCGTTTATTTAACCGATCTAAACTCGATTTGTTACGGCTGCGTTTGGATATTTAGACTATAACTCAACTGTGCTAATCACTCTTTGACAGTGTATTTAAAAAAGTTTTTTTTAACATACCTAAAGAATGTAACATTGACTAAAATCTGTGACTAAAATGATTCTTAAATGATGAATTATAATTAATTACAACGATAAAAATATCTCTTTTGAGTCTAAATATGGTCGCTGCTCGCCACAAAAAAGAAATAGAAAGGAGCGTGTGTCGCAGTTCTCAGATTACATCTCAGTTAAGTCGTGAGTTTGGGACATGCGTGGCTGTGAGCAAAAGTCACGATTTTACCTGGACAAAAGGACCTAAACAAGTTTATGCAAATATTGTTCAATAAACCGAAGTTCAAAATGGATTGACAATTCCGTCCCTCTCCGATATAGATCCACGAAATGAAAAAAGAGTCACGTTATGCGGGCTCTTCGTAAAATGTGCATGTAATAAAGGAACGGAGAATGCCAGTGAGGTGTGGGTGCGCGATTTGCAATGTTCTTTTTCATCCGCTCATGCAAATTCAATTCCGTCTCGGAAATCTCCGAGGATACAGCGATTGGAAATGTTTACTTTAGTCTTTTTTTAATTTATTTTTAACTGTCTGTTTCTATCGTGGGTGGTGTGGGGTATCATAACTGTTTTATTGTTTTGCAAAAGTGGAAATAAATGTCTACACTCTACAGTCTATCTTAACAGAATCGAGTGACTATGAGGTTATTATAGTCAATGTTATTCTTTGCTAAATTATATTTCAATCAGTTTCTGTATTTTCTACTTCATTAAATCCTCCGCATTTAGTGCGTGTTTTGTTTGGCGAGCAACTTTTTCGATTTTTAAATTCATTGGGAGCGTGCTCGATACTTTTGTTTGTTTTCGGTGGACTATACCGTTGTTTTTTAACGTACCTATAGTTTTATATTGTGTGATGGAAATCTGGGTTTTTATTTGCGTTCATTTGCCGCTGTGTCGTGACTTAGTATAAAGGGAATAAGTTAAGGTCGTGTTACTCGTGCGTTATTTTTTGAACAGTAGCTCCGATTTTAATATGAACTGGTTTAAATTTTATTGCCTGTAGTATTATTTATTTAAGATTCAAAATTAATCACATCCGAAAAACAGAACTCTCTTGTTAGCGTGTTCTTAATTTTGATTTATTGTGTGTCGTTTTTATGAACATGAATTAAACATAACACATAATTAAATGAAATACGAGTAAACTTCTTACTGACTCCCAAGCTTATAATTAACAGTAATTGATACTTCGCTTTATTTCATTAACATAACCAATTAAGCAAACTTGTGAGTTTTATAAATAATTATGAATGATTTATAGAATAAAAGACTCGGGAAGGTTTCAGCTTTTTCGTTTTTTGACCTGTCTAA
This sequence comes from Colias eurytheme, assembly GCF_061535395.1. Taxonomy (NCBI): domain Eukaryota; kingdom Metazoa; phylum Arthropoda; class Insecta; order Lepidoptera; family Pieridae; genus Colias; species Colias eurytheme. The sequence goes on from NC_142985.1 coordinate 3,952,703, forward strand.
TAAGGATATGTAAAATACCGTGTAAGATATATGATAAACATCATATTTCAACGGAGAAATGAATGTTTCGGTGTTGTAGAAATATTGAGAACATATTGAATGTGACTGGGGCTGATTGACGGCAATTCGAGTCGGTTATCCGAAGGTGCTTGTTGGGATAATACGAGCAATCTATCTCGCAGTAGTCGGCACCGCATGATAGATCTGTGATGGGCTCACGACTCGTTTTGTTGTTGTTTTGCTTTATTGATAAACGCTTTGAGACGCCTTCTTACTGTATTAGTGCCTTGTTATGTTTGAATAGCTTTTTACAAGGTTGTTACCGGCCGATGTTGTGATGATGATTGAAAACGTTATCTTTTATCTTTTTTATCTATACATTTATGTACTGTCTCTAGTGCGTACTTTAATTTTAAGCGTGCTGTCCCTAACAGTTAACTACATCGTTGAAAATTTAAATTCCAAGAACGCATAATCACGTTCCCATTTAACTGTTTTTTACTTTAATAAACGTCGAGGCTCTGGGTGCTTCTCATTTCACAGAAAATCACGTAGAAACAAAATAGCGAGGTTATTTATTACGAGTTGAGGTACGTGTTCGCCTGAGTTGATGTTTATCGACGCGTGATAACGTTATGAATGTTGTCTATTGGCATTCGAGGTTGGAATATAACGAGGTATGGCGTGCGTAGGCTTCAAATGTTGGTGATAAGGATCGTGGTGCGGGGTGCTTCTCCAGCTTTCACTGGCGTGTCAGAGAGTGCCCAATGACCGCTGTTGTGACAGCCTCCCACGATAACGTCCATGTTTATGTGCGCGCGCGCCGACCGCCATGTTTGTTTTATCTCGATCCAACGCTCGAGCGTGTTAATAAATGTCTTGTATTGGAAAAAAGTCTTATCGTCCTTTTTTTTATGCCCACCGTATGTTTTATTTAGACATCGGTTATTAATAATAATGGATCCTTCAGGGTCGTTAGATCAAAATTTGAGATCCACAACGTGTAGTCAGTTTTTTATGCGAGTGTGTTTTGTTTTTTGTAAACGTCAGTTGTTCGGGTCTTTTATTGGAGTTTCGAGTAGGGGACGTATTTGTATTTCATATTCAAAACAGATGTCTAACCTGCGTTGATTGCTGGGAAATTAATTGAATATGTTTTATTTATTATACGGTCGCGTTGAATTATGTGCATGTATAAACATTCCCACATTATAATATTTTGGTCCTTGTCAGTGTCAGGTGCGTGGTACGTGACAGTCACGTCGGTGGACTCAGGTTTCTACCTGAATTTTGATATAGTGTTTTTTATAAAAGCCATTTATGAATGCATTCAGTAGCTGAGTTTAGGTGTGTGAAATACTTTCTAAATTGTAGTTTAATTATAGATACGTACTACGAAATCAAAACTGAATGTAACCACATAATTGGATATTTTTTTGGGGATTTTCACGGCTCGTTACTGAGATGGAACGAATTGTCCATCCTGGAGTTGGTGTCGAAGACAGGTAGACGTCATTACGTGTATCAAAGCGACAGATGCCCTTCGATACCATTCCGTCACGTAAATTCAGAGAGGCGTGTAATTGAATCTCATCAAGTGGACTGGGACAAATTTAATCGGATGTCTTTTTAGTTTTTTTATGCACTTATTTTTAGTAGGTATAGTTAATTACGTTAGCGTATTGATTGCTGCAAAAATAAGGTCATACAAAAAATAGTCCATTAAATAACATTAGTTAATAAAAAACAGTATGTAAATAATAGTTATGAAGTAAATTCCTACATACTTTATGTTTCTGTATATAGCTGATGACCGTGCACGGCCGGCACGGCGGGCGGTGCCGCCGGATCCCGGCCTCAGGCCATGTTCTTTTTGCCCATTGTTTACTTTACACGGCAGTGTTAAATTTTTATGATTCCTGACTGACGGTATATTTTCTGAGCGGCTGCCAACTCGATAATTCTCAGTTGCGTACGATTCTCGATTATCGTTTTATTTATGGGACAAGACGGGTACGTGTTCGATTGCATGATTAATTTAGATTCATAACGCCTGGAGTGGAGCTATATTCGTGACTCATTTCAGTACTTGAAAGTTGAAACTAATGCTTTAAAGCAGCGTTTAGTCCCAAACAAAGTCGAATATTTCACAACATCAAGGTATTGTAGGTAGTTTTGTATCCTAAATTATTACTATTCTATTATATCTTCATAAATGATTATTATATTGTATTTGGAAAATAAAATTTTGCTCATATTTTTAGGCTTTGCATAACTTAGTATTTTAAGGTGTCATGAAAGATCCATGGAGTGTATGACACTAAAGACCGGTGCTTACATGATAGGAAGGTAAAGCTAGATGGTAGGGTGTAAACAGTAAGTTGAGCACGGTTGCCGGCGACGTCGAGTGCCCTCCACGCCTCTCCGGGATCGCTCTCTCGAAATAAACGATTTAAATTCCCGGTACGGTGGTTTTTTCTTTAATTCCAAAAAGTACGGTACTATTTTGATGTGGGTATAGCTAGATCTGTTCGTAATTATCCTGTACAAATTCTTCTATAGACCTTTTATATCCTGGATAAAAATCATTACGTAACAACTGAAAAGAGGCGAGTAAAATTAAGACAGACACTAAATATTGGTCTTTGCGAGAACGAGTTCCTTGGCTTATTTATAAGTTCTTGAAACAGTAAATTATCATTTTAAATGGCGAACGCTTGTAAGCGCTTGTATTGTGTTGCACAAACTGAATTTTTAAGTATATATTTGAGTTGAGTAGAATTCAATAACTTCAAAGATTCAGGTGTTATTTAAAGCAAATATGAATTTCTTAGCAAATATATTTCCATGAAAGCTTTACGCAAACATCTTCAAAGAACAGGGTAACCAAACACGCTGGTGTCATAATGTCAGAAAAGAATTATGTGTCTTTTTCAATATTTCCCTTTCACCGAGCCTTATAACCTTTCTAAGTTCCAAAGTAAATATTGGTTGCTTCTGTACCATACATTGTACAAATCCTCCCTGTAATGCCGTATGGTTTGACAATATTTGCTGAGCGCTATTTGACATACGTGTTGGTTTGTTCTGTTATTGGACACCTCTATTCTATGCACATGTTTGACTCAAGCATTTTCAGGAATCGACCCAACCACTATTTGAACACATGGTATTCTCAAAACGATCCTAACATAAACTAAAATTCAGTAGCGGAGTCGATAAAAAGCCGTTTTCTTATCAATAAGATAAGTTTGAAAATAAATCTCATATCGTAATAACACGGCTCGTGATAAGGAATCGATTTTACAACGAGGGCTACCGTGCGATAACCCCGGGTACGAGCTAATCCCTTGATAAGGAAATGCCTGCATACTGAGTGCACGTGGGTCGAGTTGATAATTGCTATAATACAAGACAAATTTGTTACAGCCTTATCCGGTTACATTGCGATACATATCACGGGGTTTAATTGGCTGCTTGAGTTGTTGAAGGCATGGGTGGGGTTTTTGTTTAGTTTCAAATTACTTTCGTCAGCTCTGTGCGCTGGGGTGATGAGAAATTGTTTGGGTGTTTTAAAATGTTTCTTTAGTTCGGTTGCTTATCTGGTTACACGTAACATTACAAATAAGGATTCATCGTAAGCAATCAAAGTTGTATCTTTACTTTCAAGTGTCTGTAAAGGTCGTAATCGCTGATAAGAAACGGAAAACAACTAAAATGTGTTTTAGCTTTGAACTTGTGTCTCAACAATGTACAGCAATTTACTCGGAGTATATATATATACCCATAGGGCAGTAAATAGAGAGTCAAAGCTAACTAGCCTGTAACCACATTCAATGTTTGTGATGGTGTTAGACAATCACGGCTTGTTGTCGGTAATCATTTGTGTTTATTTATACGCCTGTCGGACTCACGATTCGTTTAACCTGACGGTTATGTAAATATAACCAGTTGGAGAGATTGTTTCCTCGACTATCTCTATGGTAATGTTATTGGAATTTGAGACTTTATAATTTGATTAGTATTTTATTGATTATTGATGCACTATCAAGATGCCTATTGAACGACATGGACATACAACTAGAATATTATTTCATGTTTGAGAAATGAGAAATTCAAATTAACCTGATCAAATATATGTATTAGATCTTACAGATTTCATGTACTTACGTATTTTTCGTCGAGCTATTAACAAATTATTTATGTCTAAAAGGTTCATTAAGTGGTCACGACAATAGTGCAAGACGTTATAAACGATCCAAATGAGTGAGACATCATAAAATACGTAACAAATGCGCTCTACTTTTTATTTCAAGGAGCTTTAACCTGATTATTATTTTAAACAAAACAATAAAGAGAAAATGGTAGTTTCCGTTTGTATAGAGACGCAGTCACGATTAAAAATAAACAAAAAGTGTAAGTTTGTACGAAGTTGTCTGAAAGTTGCGAAAAAGTGATAATTAAGTGCCGACTAGTGTCTTTTACTTCGCTTATTCGCGCTTTTGAAAGTGTTCATTGCATTTTTAATAGCTAACTATGTGTTGATAAACGTTTCTGATGAAACTTAATGCGAATTTCGTGGTAATGCAGCTTTATGGGATATTCTGGGAATTATTTTGATACACTTTTATTTATGTAAGCATATTTAAATTTAAATTAGTTGTGTGAATTAAATGATCATCATAACGTGACAATTAAGAATTAAGATGGTACCCTATTTTATTCTGTGTGTTCAATGTTAAATTATTGAAAGAAGAAAAATCAATATGTAACATACATATACATATTATAATTCAATCATGTATGCTTTGACTGTATTAATTTCCAATAAAATAAAAGCTAAAGCCAGCGCCTCGATAGCGCTACAAATAGGGCATGTTTATTGTATTTGTAACAATAACATTTTGTACACTCCCGTTACGCAATGCTCACAATTAACGATCTTGATTATCCGGCGCCATATTTATTTGTACTAAACAAATCGGGCCATTTCTGTGAGGTAAAACAAATATTTACCAGCAGATACACTGGTACTGGAGTCGACAAATATTTTGGTAAACGGTTGAATTCGTGCCTGTAATAATACGCGTATAGACTAGCGTTCGAAGTTCATTACGGTGTTTAATCAGTGTAGTAACATAGTTACTATTACTGGATTGCGCTGTTAATATGTTTGAAAATGTTTTACTAAGTTCGTAAAAGAGTTTAGGAAGTATGTATCAAGATTTAGATTATCAATTGTATTTTTTTTTTCATAAGCTATTTGTACTTTCAAAATTAAATGGTAATTTATTTCTATAACGTGAGTTTGTTTTGATAGTTCAAAAATATTTTAAACAGCGTGATTTATCTTTAAATTATCGTTCAAGTAATTAATATTCTAAGACCGTAAGTTAAGAAATGCACTTGATTTTCTTAAACATAATCAGCTTTCAGACTGGCTGTTTAGACTTGTCTATGAATTAACGTCATTTGTTTAAGACTTATCTATAATCCGATTTACTAGCACGACCCATTGAGCCGTAAATCAGAAGCCACTCGAAGTGACGGTTTCCGTGTCGCCGCACGTAATTAAAGGTATGGAATTCAATAACATCTGGTTCTTGATGAGCGCAAAAAGTTCGGAAAAGATTCCGTCTGTCAAACTAATTCGACGGGATTTCTGGCCTCGGGCACGCGAGCAAAAAGGGACATTCATCAAATAGATATTTTTAAACGCCCTCCGAGTTCGATCATTAAGACGCCGACACGTTACATCGCTGAAGATTTTCACGCCTTCCCAATTAATAGGGCTGCCCGTGTAACGTAATGAAGCAATGTATGTTGTCAATTATCGTTTATGAAATCCTTGACTAATTTAGGCGCAGGGTCGCTCGCATGGTACGGAGTCGAGGTGATTATAGCAGTTAATTTCATGATACGCAAACTGTTCTATTATTAACAATATTCAATTCGTTTTGAATTTATTCACTTGAAATTGTTCTTGATGATGATATGGTATCTCTGTTTAAGAAATATATTTTTAACAGTCAATATTAAATAGTAAAAATAAAACCTTATTTATCTAGTTGGTATTTGGTAAGTATCATATTCATACAATTTAAAATTAAATAAAACTCATAGCTCAAAAAGATTACCTCATTTGTCAAGCATGTCGTAATTCTATTGTATTTTCATTACTGTAATTAATATATGGGAGGAAGGTTATAAAGTGTGTGAATCGGTGCGGCAATGAAGTATGGCGCACGATTACACGCAACCAACACCTACAAGATAGAACCCTCTTCACACCCTCTATAAATTTTCTGCACCTTAATTTTCCTGTTGAAGATCCTCGAGATGTTCGTTTGAGCACAAATTAGAGAAAATGTTAACCGTTTAAAATAACACAGGGTGTTGAGAATGATTGTCTTTTTACAAGAATTTATGCGTTGGTATGTGCAAGAGAATGAATTCGTAAGTATATATTTGAATGAATAGCCAGAAGGTTCTCATTTCGTCTGTGTAATTTGATAATTAGGTTGATTTATTAGTTAAGTTTGACGACTATTAATAAATGTCCTAGTCAATTACATAATTATGCTGATGATAGATTTAAATAGAATAGAATAAAATTGCTCAGAATATCTTTATTATCAAAAATAAATATAACACAACATGTGTAAACAATTTTGGTTCGCCGCGATAATGTTTTAAAAAGGTTTCTTACAGCGTTTCGTATTACAAGTTTTAATTTACGAGCTTTTGTGAGGACCAAATCTTGTTAGGATAAAACCAAAATAACAATAAGGGATCCTGTTACCTCGTTTCCGGCGTGGTAACTTTGGTAAAAACTCGGAAAGTTTTACACCTGACTGCATTTGCCCGTATTAAAGTGTATTAGGGGCAAGTGTGGTAAACCTTTAAGTAAATTTAAAAGTTAACAAAAAGTTTTGCTTTCTGAAGGGTGAACCTAAAAATTGATTGTGAAAATTTGAATTTTGAAATAAAATTACCCACATTTTCCTCAGAAAAAAAGTTGTAGTAGGTGTAATATTTGGTTAGGTATATAAGTATTTACCAAAATTATATACATTTTTACCATGCATGTAATTTTGGAAACATCTTGTTTAAATGATAATTATCCTCAAACTCAATCATCATTGGGAGTATGTTATTAATGAGATTAAAATTAAAATACTAAATTATGCCAATCATACTTTAGCTTTATTTAAAACTGTTTATGGTACCGCAGGTTTACAACGTCTGCTCAAAGTAGTTTACGACGGTTCGATTGTCACAAATCACCACAAATTGACAGAACAATACAAGGATCACTTTTTATACAAATCCGTAAATTTTAAAGCCCGTGAAATCCTTAACTTAATCCCTTTAGCGAATTAGTTAGGTACATCCATTGGTACATCTAATTTCTTTGTACCGTAATATGCGGGTAATCAATTAGGTATATAATTATTGTGTGCAGGTATAATAATTAAAAATTAATTATTAAAAAACACTATTTAGCGGTACTTAGAGATGAGATTATTGAGTGGAGAATTAAAGCAATACATTAGTTAATGATTTTGTAGTTACAAATATTGTTTGAAGTATTGTCCTGACGTAATTTTGAATATATGTATTTCAACTGTGCTTTAAAATAAGGAATTCCCTTTTTAATATCGCTTGCGTGCCTGAAAGATTTATGAATATGACCCGTTTCTAAATATGTTTTATAATAGATGATCAAGTAAACTTTGTGTAACTAATAAACTTTTAGGTATTAATCTCTAATAATAATTGTAAACAATCTTTCATCTTGATTGTTGCAACAGCGATGGCCTCACACTGTTTACATGTTGCGACAAAAGCACATTCACTTCTGTCGCAGATTATAACGAGCCTTGTATATCTGACTATACTAATATTATAATGCTGAAGTCTGTTTGTTTGGATGAGCACGCTAATCTCTGGAACTACTGGTTCGAATTGAAAATTCTTATCGTGTTGGATAGGTAGTCCATTTATCGAGACTTAGCCTATGTCTTATTCTGGGTCTACAGCCAAATCTACATACCAAATTTTATTGTAATCGGGAAAGAGCAACAAACATCCACCTATCCATCCGTCCTCACAAACTTTCGCATTTATATTACATACTAGCCGCTCCGCGCGGTTTCACCCCCGTGGCTCTTCTCCTGTCGGTCTTAGCGTGATGGTTTATGGCCTTCCTCGATAAATGAGCTATCTAACACCGAAAGAATTTTTCAAATCGGACCAGTAGTTCCCGAGATTAGCGCGTTCAAACAAACAAACAAACAAACAAACTCTTCAGCTTTATAATATTAGTATAGATTAGGTGGATGAGAGCAGAGGAAGTTGTCTGGGTCAGTTAGTTTAACGATTCTTTATTAGCAAGCCTTTCATATTCGAAATAAAAAATAAGCTTTTCGATCTTCGGTTAGCAAAATTTTATTATAAATCTTACTGCGATGGTACTATACTATGTTGGCCTATGGAACCTCGTGTGTGATCTGTCTTATGCCGGCTGTACACACTCGCCGAGACACACCGAGACAGGCCGAGAACGAGTATGTACATGGTGCATTCGTCTTGTCTCGCGCTCTCGTGTCTCGCCTCGGCTGTCTCGGTCGCTGGTCGGTTTTTTGCGCCCGAGTCAAAGGGTCTCGTTGAGTCTCGCGAGGAAAACGAGAGCGAGCATGTACACACTCGTTCAGTTAGTTGATCGCTGACGTTATTTATGAACGCACGTGTTTCACTATGTGGTCTAATGAACGAGAATTACAGTTTTTGGAGTGCTATCAAACAGAACCTTTTTTATGGAACTTATTTTTTATGGAACTTATTTTTTATGGATTTATTTTAAACTAGCTTTCCGCCCGCGGCTTCGCCCGCGTTTTCAAAGAAAAACCCGTTCCCGTACTTTCCCGGTTTCCGGGATAAAACTATCCTATGTCCTTTCTCGGGTATCAAAATATCTCTATACCAAATTTCATGCAAATTGGTTCAGTAGTTAAGGCGTGATCGAGTAACAGACAGACAGACAGAGTTACTTTCGCATTTATAATATTAGTATGGATTGTCCAGAAGGTTCTGCCACCAACTCAGCCAATTGATTTTCCATTTTACTTCCTAAACAAAGAAGCGTTTCTATTGATTCCTCAAAAATACAATAAAATACATTAACTATTCAGGGAGTTTTTATATTATTTATTTCCCTGTTTCTACTGCGGTGCATAGTAATCATCCACCATCTTCTTTTTCTCCATGGTTTGAGAATTTTTTTTTATAGTAAATGTTTAAAAAATTATAATAGCTCATGGCACAAAGACAAATAGCAGCAGCTATTTCTACGTCCATTCTCGTGTAAGTCTTCAGTTCAAATGTTAGAACGAGTGTGTACAGGCATGCTCTCGACGAGAGTCTTTTCGGCCGAGGCTCTCGACGAGAGGCTCTCGACGAGTGTGTACAGCCGCGGTTATACTTGGCCAGTTTTTGTGGTTTCTGCGAGAGCTCTTACTGTCGATTCCTGGGAAATAGATAAGGGTTAAATTTTTTGTAACGCCAGGCGCCGTTGAGTGTGACTGGTACTGATATTGTTATCAAAGGGATTTTAGTTTTTACGTGTGTTTGTACAGATATTGCTTGATAAAGGTGAATTCTTAGAAAGTATTAGCATTGTAGAATCTAACCACGGACGTGGTGCATGATTGACATATAAAAATGTTTGATATACACACTGTCAAAGCCAAATCGTGTGGAATTGTGTAATAAATATAGATAAAGGGAAAAATGATCAAAATAACGATTTATCTAGTAAAATTTGCACAGTGAATCGGTGCACATCTTTGCAACATGAGTTTATACCCTGACCTAAGTCATTATAAGGACCTCCTCCCCAATAAGAGGGATCTTTGTAAAAATAAAGTATCCGGAAAGGCATTGACCGGCGAGCAATACGACAACAGTCCGTCAGATGCCCAAAGACATTAAGGCGATGTTTTCCGGTATCGGCCAATAAAGCTGTCGCCATTGCGACATGATGCTTCTAAATACGCATTTTTATGTATTCCCAATGATTTTTACGGGACATTCGACGCTATTCTTAGCGCGTCGTACAGTTTATGATTATGATTATCACATGTGCTTATGGGATGCGGAGTTGTAAAACGCATTTTGTTTACGTGTCGGTTTCCCGTTTCCTTAATTAACTTTGCGATGTTTTCATGCAAATATAGGTACATGAATAATTCATCAATAAACATTTTCTCCGGAATAATGAGCAAATTTATGCGAGATATACGAATAAATATTTATTTAACAGAAGCGTCTAAAATGGCCAAGATCGGCATTATAAACTGTTTATGTAGAATTTTGATCATAAAGAAGTATTTTAAGACCAAGTATTTAACTTCAGTTTCAACATGCACCTGACCATTTCGCATTCAACTAGAGGATACCGGATAAAGGCGACGACGCTTCGTTTACTTATTGCAAATTCAGCGTTAGTGCAGAATATCTCGCGCATAATGCGCTAAGGTAGAAATAATAAACGACATTTTTTGTCCCTCAACCCTCGACGAAGTGAAGTGCATAACTCTGCACACCTTTATTTTCCGTCACCTCTGCACTTTGTTTTATTTTCTTGCACGCCTCGACCGCATAATTCTACAATAATGCCTTCGGCTTGCCCTAAAATTCTCCGCTACCACGAAGGGGAAGGTTTAACTGAATATCGCCGTCTATTGTTCGCTTTCCATTTGTTCCATACAAATTTTTTATTTGTGTGTAATGAATGCTTTATTCGTAGGTGCGACGTTGAATGGACCAGATTTCGCGCGGGCGTGATTTTTCGCGCGATATCCTAAGTACAATGAGATGGATTATTGAATATTTCTTTGTGCTACCTATACAATAAAATCGATTCTTAAAGCTTTAGCAGGAATATGAATAAAGAGCGGGTTATATACTCCGAGATCTATATCGTCATCGACGTTAGTTACGGGTATAGATTTATTCCCGGTATTGGATTCGTTATAGGCTATAGCGTGTGTTTGACAAGGGTTTTCGAGCACAGGTAGCAATGAGATAAGAACACTTAAAAATTAGTTTATTTAAGCAAAAAGTGGGCGCCGCGAGACGGCAGCGTTTATCTTAAGTTATTTGTCAAATCAAGTACCTACGTTGTTTCTTGTTGCCGCCGCATCAAAGGAGCCGCACGGTAGCAGACTCGAAACAGCCACTGATTATGGGAATGCTTGAAAACTATTTTTGTCACATCTTGATTGCCTAATCAGAATTCTTAGTTTTAGCTAGAATACGCTTTCTAGGCGCTCATTAAAATTTAATCTGATTTTGATTCGAGGAAACAATTTATCAACTGGTTTGTGTCAACAAGTTTCTAGATCTTATCACATTAGTTGTTGCGTTTAATTTTCTGGAATTTTCTTATTAGAATTCATATGGATCGAAATACGCATAAACTATACATTCCGAAATTAAATAAAAAGTTGACGGGGTTCAACATTTCAATGCATGCGCGAGCGCAGGCGTCGGGTCAATTTGTCGATGCAGTGTGACATCCGCGCCTGACCACCATTTTGCATACAAACGATCTTATTGCAAGTAATTTATGTTTCTCGTTAACACCTAATTGGCCCTATCGCGGAACGAATAAACAAACATAACACTAATGGCGTTAAAATTATCATTTTAATCATTTCTACATACGGTTGCTTCATTTGCATATATATACAAAATCCAAAAACTTGTTTGGATAGGATACATAATTTACGATTATTGTGTTAATAACACACATTACCGCTGTGTGTTTATTATAATAAAATCCTGTATTCGTTCCATATGGTGCTTTTAAAGCGGTCGTTATATTAATAATGTCTTATTGGAAAATGTTTGTATTCAGTGTTTTTTTTTAATTTAATCGTCTGCTCTTCAAATGAGTTTTTAATAGAAATTATTCGAGTAGAATACATGGGTTTTTTTAAAGAACTAAACTCTATTTTTATTTTCAAATCAAGAGGTAGAAATTCCATTATGATGTACTTACTATTCTTAGTTTTATACCTTATCATTGTTACATTATCTTTTATAACTCGAGATATATATCAACACGAAGCTATATTTTAATTATGTAAAATAATACGTTGGTAACGAGACACGTCCGTCGTCCGTGATTTGATCTCAACTCGATATGTTCACAGAATTTGGCTTTAAATGAGGCTTCGTAACACGAATCAGGCATTCGTATGTTGGTAAATGTTTGTACATATACAAATGATTATGGGTTCCTTATTATCAACTGATTAATTATCTACTTTCGTTAAAAACGGCCCAGAACATCGTTCTAGAAAATCCAAATATCTAACTAAATTTAGTATAATACCACGTATCAAATAGTTTGTCGACATCTTATCTCTACTAGAATTTATCACAATAGTTTATAGCCATCAGCTCGTAAGCACGAGCCAATTTGATAAAATTCCTAAAAATTACCATGTTACTTGGAAGTCGGGAGTTTTCTTAGGAAGGAACAGCATAAACAAAAGTAAGCCGGCTAAACTTTTTTTCATAATGAATTAAAATTTAAAACGGTCGCTTTTTGGGACTGGTTCCCATGATTTGTGGACAGGTGGCGGCACCGTCGGCGTCTCCAGCCTTTGTAGATGCCGCCACGCGTGCTCTGATCTTAGTTTTTGTCCGTTATTCTTTGTTATTGATGCGTATTGATTTGTGTGCCGATTGTAATGTTATTCAATACGCGGTCTCGTCTTACTACAGCCTTTTGTCGTCATAGTTTAATGCGTTACCGAATCTGTATGTATGGTGAGAGCTCCAATTGTGTAGAATAAAGCCTTTATTGCACGTAAAAATGGCATATTGTAATTGTTAAAAAGATAATATAAAGTATAAAATAGATAAAGAAATAAGGAGAAGACATTTAGTTGCTAATATATAATTTTTATTGTCCCCAGGTCTAACAGCAGAGCTGTATTACGTTCGAGAAGGTCAGATCAACTCCTACGCACTAAATTTCAACGTGCCTGTTCCCGCTACGATTGGAGAGTTGCATTTCACATGGCAAAGTCTTACGAGAAAACCGGTGAGTACATTTTGATCACTATAAAGTACTATAGAATAGTGTAGAAGATAGTATTAGTCTTACGAGAAGACCGGTGAGTACATTTTGATCACTATAAAGTACTATAGAATAGTGTAGAAGATAGTATACAAATATTTTTTGTAATATACCCTTATCTCTCTAGGATATCTCCAAAATCGACCTCCTCTATTTCTATAGGAGATGGTTCGTTTCGTCATCGTAGTAGATAAGTAGTAGACAATATATATTTTGGTGTAACTGTATTTGAATATAGGAAATAGCCAAGCAAAGAAGATGACTTACAACAAAACAGATAAATATACACATGTTGCAACAACAGAGTGTTTAATATTTGGCTCCCCGTGTGAACGGCTGGACGTCAAACACAACAAACTTAATCACTGTAATGTTTTGTGTACTCGATATCTAGGTGATGGCATTTATATATGATTAATTAGCGTTTGAACGAACAGATGTGAGAATTCATATAATAGTTCTCAATTGACCATTTGTGGTTGATACTGTTTTACACTTTATTATTTGAACTACTAATCTAAGTACATTCGATCAAATGTTCGTGTGTTTATTTAAAACAGGAGACAAGTAAGGTAAACATAGACACGTGAAAATAAACAACCAGATAGCACGTAAGATCGCAGTTAAATAGTTTCTTTGTAAATCTATCGAGTTCACTGAAAAGGATTAATGAGTGTCATTGACTTGTTGTTTTGTTACTAAACGCTTTTAAGGCAGTGATTAGTCGTGGACGTCTAAATATAGACACGAATAAATACGTGAAGTTCCATGTAAATTAATAGCATCTCCGTCACGAACTTAGAGCTTAACCCAAACTAAAAGACATTAAATAAATCACCTACCTCATTGATATTTGATTCGCTATACGACACGCTATTAAAAAGCTATATAGAATTTATAGAGGCGACAATGATGTAAGGCATAAAGAATTCAGCGTATAATTCGATACGTATTTATATAACAATCACGTAGTTTGATAACTGGCGATTAATCGAACAATAGATCGGTTAACAGTAGGTTGTTATGGTAATCTTAATACGTGTGTGCAAAAGTAATCATTACATGTATGAAAAACAGTCGTATGCAATCATACAATTAGCTACACAGGCTTAAGTATCAAAATTGATTGCACTACCGTACGAAAGTGGGTGTAATGAAACGCTGTACGTCTAGATTTTTTCCGGCCGTTCTAAAACTTTTTATCGTGTTTTTTACAAGTGGAGACAAGCTCGAATGTAATTAACGTGGGGTGGGAAGTTCTGCCAAGTTGGTTGGGCGGTCGATGTTTATTTGTCTGGCAAACGAGCTATTCTTATGGAAATGCCAAGTCTTATCTGAATTTAGATAGCTTGTTAAGTTCGGAGATGCTACCGGCGGAACGCATAGCCAATAATCTGTATGATTAATTTTCCTGACTTTTACTGGGATTTCGGGATTTAGTTTGTCATGTTTTATCAGCACTAAATGTTTGCTCGGCTTAACCTAACCTTTCTGTCGGCAGGTAAGAGTTTTGTGTACTTTTGGATAACTTGGGGTAACCAACACGTGGATTGCTTAAGGTATCGACCTAAAAGTAAATCCCTAAGTTCAAAGAACAGAATGCATTTCAGTTTAGTATCACAATTTAAAGTTGAAGCAAATAAGTCTGATATTTCGCTATATAATTTGATTTTAGGAATAATCCTACTTGTTTATTGTCCCTTATTATCATGAATATCCACAAAGACATGTTTCAACTGATGATCAGTAAGGACGACTATTATTATATTTCTTCAGAACCTATTTAGTCGTTTCATAATTTACTATCCATACTAATATTATAAATGCGAAAGTAACTCTGTCTGTCTGTCTGTTACTCATACTCAATCACGCCTGAACTACTGAATCAATTTGCATGAAATTTAGTATAGATATATTTATTATTTTGATACCCGAGAAAGGACATAGGATAGGTTTTATCCCGGAAATCCTACGGGAATGGGTTTTTCTCTGAAAACGCGGGCGAAGCCGCGGGCGGAAAGCTAGTTCTTTATAAATGCATACGATTTGTAATGCACTACATGGCACTAATAATGACTATAGTGTAACGATTAAGTATGAGGACATTTACACGCATTATTTGTTACATACGAGGCGCTTCCCACGACTCACGAGTTTTTACTGTTTACCCACCACTAACTATACACATGATTTTATTATTGATGGGAGACACGTACAGCATAACAACAAAATGTAGTTTTTATGTAAAAATCGAACGCTTCCTATGCAAATACAGAGTTAGTTGATCTCAACAGACAGTTGTATATTTTGTCCGAATGGTTAAGTAAATATGTGCATTTTAATGCGAATAACTTTGTAAATATTACAGTCAGAATTCTCCAGAATCCGAAGTAAATATGACGTTGAGATATGGCAAGCCTACATACAGTATATGCCGAAGTTATATTTTATACAGATACATATTATGTGATATTAGTTACAAATTCTTATTTAACATCGGACTCGTATTTTGTGGGCGTTTCGGTGGTAAAGGTTACTTCGTATTTTCCTGTTTTATATTTAAAATTACATTAGAATGTATTTCATTATACATATTTTATTTTTTAAATGTCATTTATTCTTTAAAAATTTCCTTGCTATTTTTTTTAAGTTTAGTTAAAATAGAGTTTTTAGGATTTTTTTTAATATATTAAATTAATGAATGCCTCTATTGTTAAAGTTAAATGAAATTGCCGTAGACGAACGCGAATACAGTTCACTGAACTTATCAATAACCATCTGTTTATTTAGGACAGCATTTGCAAGTTAAAGATCTTTCTGTATATGAAATCTCTCATGTTCCATACAGAGTTCATCATAAATTAACGATAAATTCGATATTGCCCTATAAAAGTTTATGCTCGTTGCATGTTAATAGTAAAGTGCTTTCATTGGTGTATAAAACGAAATGTAAACATGTATTATTGTAGTTTGAATCGTCAGAAGTCGGTAGAGTTCCATAATTACGATAGACTTTAATGTTTTGGAATGGTATTTGCTGGCGGCGCTTTTGATGGGAAGTAAATATTTGTTAAACGGTTAAGTTACGTAGAGCGATCCCCGTATTGTCCGTAACCGACTAACTAATATTTAATTAGAGGCCACGGTGTCGCACCTCCGGCCGCATGTCTGATGAGGCGGCCAAAGGGCCCGCGGCAAATCATGTTTGTTTTACCATTCATGTTACCGACCACTGATTAGTCAGATTATAATGAGTGCTTGGAACACAAACTACCTTGTTATATGGCTGAGTAACGTGTTCTGTTTGTTCGGGTTTTGATTTAATAATAACACTTTTCGGTCCCCTATAATTGAGGTGAGGTTACTGTTTACAAAGCTCGTTTTTAGATCTTATAAATGGTCGTTTTTTAAATTTGAATGTCTGAAGCCGTATGGAGTAGGTATGGTCGTGATGCAATTGACGTTTGATTTGCCTGAAATGGGCATAGACCGTTTGGTAACACCGTTATAGTGACATCGAGAGGTGCATTTACCCGTTATACTATTTATTTTTTCTTGCCATGCTATACTTTACATAATTATGAAATGATGGTTATTTGTTAGGCTCAAAATATTTCTTGTTTGTTAATATTATTGAACGGGTCAACGTTAATTTTACATAATAAAAATAATATTTTCTTTGTTTCAGTTGCCATACACTCTACGCGTCGATGTGGTTTCACATCCTGAGGCGTTGCATCCGCCCACTTTCAACATTCCTACTGTAGGCTTTGTACCAACAGAGCCTCAGACTTGGCAAGTTGACCTGCCTTGCACTCACACCGTCGCCGCGGAAGTTGATGTCACTATATCTATGAATATCTCCACTGGTTCTTCATCCACCGCGCTGCACTTCAGAAGACGGAAAATATGCCTAAAAGATGTCCCTCGACCAGCTGTGAGAGTCGATAACGCGCCCCACGCGCCAACGTCAGCTGATATATTCTACGCGGGAGCTGGTTGTGCTGGTGGAGCCCTATTGATAGCAGCAGTAGCCGCTGCTGCTTGCAGAGCTCGAGCTAGGAAGCTCCGAAGAGCTAGGAGCGATGAACAAGACGCTCATGCCTTTTTACCAGACTCGTCTTGCAAGTCTGCCGCCAGTTATACCAGCTACCGCCGTCCTGCGTCGTTACCGGCAGTAGCTGCGGAAGAAAGAGCTAGAGATCTTCAGCAAAGGATTGCGGAATTAACAATACAGAGATGTCGCGTCAGGTTACGATCTGTTGCCATGGAAGGCACGTTCGGCCGCGTCTACAGAGGAACGTATGCTGATGAAGATGGTAGAGAACAAGAAGTATTAGTCAAAACTGTAGCGGAACATGCATCACAAGTGCAGGTAATTAATAACAGAATCATTTCTAATAATTTAATTCATTGAAGTAATATAGTTAATCAATCAATTAGTTCTCTATACTAATAAGTAATAATGAATATCTCTTAGGTGTCGCTACTCTTACAAGAGGGCTGTATGCTTTATGGGCTTCACCACGACCGGGTGCTATCCGTGCTCGGTGTGAGCATCGAAGACCAGACGGCTCCTTTCCTACTGTACCCGTGGGGCTCTGGCTGGAAGAACCTGAAGCAGTTCCTCCTGTCATGCCGCGGGGTCGCGATAGGAGGCGCGGCCAGTGGCGCTCCGCCCCCCGCGCTCACCACACAGCACGTGGTCAGAATGGCGCTCCACGCGTTGGATGGACTCTCCTATCTTCATTCGCAACACGTCCTACATAAGGATATCGCTGCGAGGAATTGCGTGTAAGTAAAAAATACATGTTCTGTACGCTAGTTCAATCTATTCATGGAATTTAGTAATAGGAAAAACGGGCTTCCTTATTCGCTTAGATGCAAAAAATCTCAAGATACATTCCGCTCTGTACCTTTAATCAAGTTACGTTTTGTAGAGTGTATTTAATTTCAATTAAATAGTCTGAATAGACCAATCATTACACCTTCATTATTTGAAAGCTTTTAAATAAAAGTTCATTATTACTTTAATATTGACAAGTGTGAATTTATGACATTTAGTCGTTCAGCCTATATACGGAACTATGTTTATAGTTTGGGACAGGATCGAATATCACGTGTGAATAAAGTACGCGACTTAGGTATCACATTCGTGCCTCATCTTTCGTTTCATGAGCATATTCACAATGTTTCTAACGCTGCTTACAAACGTTTAGGATTCTTACTGCGCAACTCTGTCGGACTTTCAGATAGCGCTATTAGAGTTCTCTACTCGGCACTTGTTAGGAGTATTCTAGAGACTAATTCCATTGTCTGGAGTCCCTACGAGAAAAAATATGTCCTTATGTTGGAGCAGGTCCAAAAGAAGTTCTTAAGGTACTTGTATGCGAGAAATTTTAATTATTACCCATATCTGTATCCCACAAAATTCTTGCTGGGTAGTTTGGGTTATAACTCGCTGGAACTTCGTAGAAGTCTATCAACTGTTAAATTTGCTCTTAACGTTTTATACAATAAAATAGATTCTAATGATTTAGTAGAAATGCTCTTACGGCTTAATGTGCCTGACAATTATACACGGGCTCGTAGCCACCGACTGTTAGCTGCTTGGCGCACACGCACGGTTCAACGCCAGCAGTCTCCGGTGCCTCGCATGCTTTCACTGCTGAACTCATTCCTCAATTCTGCACCAGTATATGATTTGTTTGTGTCAGGGATGGGAATGATAGGTGAAGAATGTAAGAGGTACCTAGAACTAAGAACATAGTGATAAGTTTAGAATTAAGTTTAATATATGTATGGTTTGGCGTATGCCGTAAATAAATAAATAAATAAATAAATTACATTTTGTATTATGGATTTATCATCTTTTTATGAGAAAAGCGTCTGCAAAATTCCTTACCATCGTCCTTATTACCTACATTATTTACTTCTCGACAAGTATGCTTAAAGCCAATTTCCACCATCAGAGTCGATGAGAACCTGCGAGTAATGATAGCAGACAACGCGCTGTCCCGAGACTTGTTCCCGGCGGACTACCACTGCCTTGGCGATAACGAGAACCGGCCCATCAAGTGGTTAGCCCTAGAGGCGTTGTCCAAGAAGCAGTTTAGCCCAGCATCCGATGTGTGGGCGCTGGGCGTGTTGCTATGGGAACTGACGACGCTAGCGCACCAGCCCTACGCGGAGGTGGACCCGTTTGAAGTGGCTGCGTATTTAAGGGAAGGCTACCGGTTGCAGCAGCCTGCCAATTGTCCGGATGAGCTGTGAGTAGACTTTTCTATAGAGTTATGGAGATATTTTTGATGTCCACATATTTACTATTTAATATTATGTTCGTATGTAAACTGTTGGATTGCAATAAACAAATTCACTCATTTCATTAACATGACAGTCTTTTTGCCAAATTTTATTTTTAGTTTGTACCTTGAATAAAAAAAAAATGCTTGCACAAAAAAAATATAAATTGACATCATAAAATCGTTTCAATTGCAATATCTCAACACAAAAATGACTCCTCTTTCAGTCATATTTAATGAATATATCTCCTCAGGTTCGCGGTAATGGCGTACTGCTGGGCGATGTCCCCCGACGACCGGCCAACTTTGCCGCAGTTGCAGATCTTCCTCAGGGACTTCCACGCACAGTTGACGAGATTCGTCTAAAGTTCTAAACCAAAGACTTAGTGTTGTGCTACCAACATTGACGGACTTAGTGTTGTGTTGTGTTACCAACATTCACGTACGTTTTGTACGGTTACCAACTGTGAAATGTGCCTATCTTCGGCCCTAAGAGACTGATGTAGTTATAGTATTGTCGTTTCTTATGTTTGCTTTTGTTCTTGTTACGGGAAATTATGTGGAAAATTGTTTTTCTTTGAGTTATTGTATTGAAAGATCAAATTATAAATTGATTGTAGATACTTTAACGTTGACAGGGATATTGCTCGTCTTATTATATTTATTGAGTATTTTTCCGTAGGTATCTCGTAGTTTTAAAAGTATTGACCTCTATTACATAATGACTATTATCCCATATAAAAGTAATTTAAATATTGTATTCCTGCCTCAACGGTTAAGTGTCTATAATTGTTAACTTATCACATACCGCTGTTATTTCTATAAAAACAAGAAAATGACATATTTCGTAAATTAAGTACGTCGTTTTCGTTTGTTAAAGTTAGAGATTATTTCTTAATTTATGAAATGTGTCATTTATTTGATACCCTTGAAGAATATGCAAATGTTCTATTTTAAAACATCCTATAGACCAAAAATAGCAGTTGAAAATAACAAAAATAATGATAATTCAGAGATAAAATGGAACTACATTGAACATATTTTTACAATGTTGGCAGCTAGCCACAGTGTTTTAGTAAAATTAGTTTTGAGAAGAAAGCAAAAATTTGAGACGACATCGGTCTATTATGAAACCTCATACTGCCATATTAGAGTAACTATTATTGTAAATATAGTGTATTGTAATACGTATATCGATGTGCCTCAGTTAAATACAAATTATGATTGATGTATAGAAAGAAATGCTTGATAGAATGAATATTATAGTATGAACGAATATGTAAATAGATTGTAGATTATTTCGTTGATTTAGAGGCAACTATAGTGCCAAATTCTTATTTTATCATGTGCCAATAAATAAAGTTTACAATTTTGTGTATTTTATTACCACTTTCACAAAAATAGTGTTTTCCAATAAATATTTTGTTTTATTTCAGTTTTCTAGAGCATTGATTAAGAGATTTTTTTTTGTTTTGTAGAAAAATAAAAGACATTTTAGTTGTACGGTTTTAAAGAGATTTAAGTATTAAAATTATTGACTGAACTTTGACAAATCAAAACTATATCATAATATTTAACCGAATTTAGTACACTATTATTTTATGAAGCAGTTCTAATATCTATTTCAGAAAAAGAGTTTCAGTTCGCAAAAAACTTAAGTATTTTTAAGAGGTCCTTTTATAATTTTGAAATTACCTAAATATTTTTGTTTATTTTTTTATATTAGCTGTCTTCATAAAACGATGGTTAGAATTACAAGTAGGAACATTTTTAATATTAAAGCTACTTGAATTATTTATTATTGTGTATTTTTTAATTTTATAAGAGACAAATAGACACATAATAATGTACATGTCGTATAAGATGTATATTTGTAAATATTATGACGAAGTGAATGTCAATATATGAGTCATTAAATGAAACTTGTTTTTTATTTACCTTGATTGGGTTTTGGGGACAAATTTGAAGCAAAATATAATGAATGGGACCAATTTCTCGTGTGAGAAAGGATTATCCTTTAAGTTAGTCTATTATTGCCTATTTTATAATACATGATTAATAACTGAAATAAGAATTCTTTACATATTTGAAAAATATTTAACCACCATTTTTATTCGCCACACAATGTTCAAACTTCACCACATTCATTCACCACATTCATTCACCACAAAATCGGCACGAGTAGTCGTAATTAATAAAATTAATACATACCTACATATTGTTTTGTATTTGTATCATAATTTATGAAAAATCCTGAAAAATATTACTTAGATATTACAAAAATACCCACTGTATACATAAGAATAATTTTAGAACAATAGTGCCAATACTTGTAAATGAGTCATGGTAAAGTATTTAAATTTAACTTGTTATTCGTGTTCATGATTAAAAAATTAAAAATTATAGGCGCCGGCGAGATTCGAACTCACGATCTCCTGTTTACTAGACAGGCGCTTTAACCAACTAAGCCACGGTGCCTTGACGACGTGTGTCGAAATTACCGATCTGATTATGTTATGTGTGAACGGGACCTATCGTGAGTTGTGACGTCACTGGAGTATTATATTTCAATTTTCAGCAATAAATTAATAGATAAATGTAATCACATTTCAATACATATTTGTTTGTATCAAATAAATATTTAGGTAAATAATACAGTTTAAAACCAAGTCGCTTCCCGCTGTGCGCTTATAGTATATATTAAATAAGCGGTTCTTTTATATACCTAAATAGAGTGGTCTAAGAGAAATGATTTAGTACAAATGACATAGACAATGCGAGCGAAGCCATGGGAAAGCTAGTTTAAAATAAAGATGAAGGACTGATATAAATTCAAAATACAGGGTGTCCCACTGTTGGTATACTAAGCTCAAAGGAGGTTATAGTTTTGCATACGCTGAGTACGTAAAAAATAATTTAAAAAATCCAGACGCATTTTTTTTTCAAATAGATGAATTTTTAAAACTCTATGTGTACACCCAAAACAAGCAACCTGCCCAACTTTGCCACCAGCACGTGAGCTATCGTGTAAGATTATGTTTTCATAGACAAAATGCTCATATTAGAGAAGCAGTATATGCCGGCTGCGCGAAGCTAGAGAAGAAAACATGGATTTTCAGGAAAAATTTAGCAAAAAATTTTGGACCCAATTTTTTTTTTTAAGTATTTTTTACGTGATCAGTGTATGCAAAACTACAAGTTCCTTCGCGCTTAGTATACCAATAGTGGGACACCCTGTATATTTTACGATATTTAACTAAATACTTAAGGAAATGAACATAAAGTAATAATTTATTTATTTATTTATCGTTGTATAACAATTCAAGCAATCAAATTGAGTAGACGTATGTATTAGGTATCTATTAAAAGATATCGGAGTTATATAATATATTATATATATACCTACCTGTGTCTATTTTGAGTTTCAATTAAAAAAGTTTATCTTATTTCGATATGATAATAATTGATAATATAACGACAAAAATGCTTGTTGTCACATTTTTGCATGATTTTTACCAACTTACATATAAGAGGTTGAGGTAGCTCAATGGTTAAATTTTCTGCAGAACTTCATTGTCAGTCTTGAATCTTGATAGAAGATAATTATTAATTTATTACACTTACAAAAATAGGATAGGTACTATACTTAATACTTAATCTATAAATACATGTTATATTATTTAACTGTTTGCGTTGGTACCAGTGTGTTTATGATAAGAATGAAGAAGTAAGGTACCTACATTGTAGCTATACTTTCTAAGCACTGAGAATAAACTTGCCATTGTGTAGAGACAATATTATTATAGTTGAGCCAATTTAATAGGCAACATTTGACGTCTATCAATTTTATCTTCATAGGGTGGTAACCTGCTTAAAAACATCGATTAAAGCGAATTAATCGATACGGACTTGAAACATTTGTCAATCGAACTTGAAACACATGTCAATAATTTATGATGATTTTTATTCCCAAGTAATCAATGCATTCGATTCTAGGTGTCAGATTTCGATTTTTAGAGTAACGTCTCTGGTAGGTATTTAAAAAGAAAAAAAGTTTATTGACACAAAATTGTAGCGACGTCAGTTCTTTAAATAAGAAAATGTTTATTATGTTTAGAATGGTTTATCAGTAAAATCAAATCCTAAAATTAGTTGCATCGGTCATTATTATTATAAATGTGTAATCGTAATTGAAAAAAGTTAAGCTAATGTGCAGTTACAACAAAACGAAATATCATGTTATTCTATGTCGTCGTTACTAGGTTACGTTGTTGAATTTTGTTGAACTGTCAAATGTTGCCTATTAAAATGGCTCTACTATAATTAGATAACATTACAACATTACATTATATTAATACATTATTATTATTTATTGAGGAGGATCTGATTAAAAAAAAACTTTCGAATTGAATGAAGATTTTCATATAATCGTTCACGGCAGTCGTGGCCGAGCGGTTAAGGCGTCTGACTAGAAATCAGATTCCCTCTGGGAGCGTAGGTTCGAATCCTACCGACTGCGGACTTTTTGGATTTTTATTAGAGTAGTTAAACATATTTTTATATGAAGACACAAAATGAATTGTTATTTTATGTTATATAATTCCTAAATAGACTTTTATCATCCGAATAGTATATGGATATACACAATTATATTATACTAAAACAAGATCAATCATTACAACATTAAATCTCTTATAAACACCGTAGCACTTACAGTAATTCCTAAAGTCCTCTCGTATAGAAATATGGGTCGGACGTGGGCCTAATGACATAAAAACCCTCCCCTATTTGTATACGATTAATTAACGGGGTAAATTACAATTAGCGAGCGCTACCGGGACGTTATACGTGTTTTATGGGTCCTGGTTCATGGACCTCTTAAGGTTACCTAGTTTGAAGTATTTTAGTTTGTCGAAATAATTTGTAGAGTAATTAGGCATCACATATTAGTTAAGTTTAAATGCATAAAGAGACCATCGAATGTCGATTAAATGACCTTGCACATTTCATCATATCGATGCCCTTCAAGCATAATCAAGAAATGGGGAAAATGTGTATCGTAGTAATGAAGTTTTAGTTATGTGTGCCATTCAGGGGAAAGTAATTACTGATCGGTTTCTTTGTGGGGAGATAGAGCATGCGGTAATCCACCATTTAATGGGATATTGGTAAATGCATTGTTAGGTTTTATTTGAGATGGCCGTGGTTTGGAGGTTGATTATAAGATAACTATGAAGCGTATGTAGTTGAGCTCTCTGGTTACGATCTGTTATTTTATATTATTACTGCTTCTGCTGGACCATCTGGTTATTTGACAAAAATATACCTAAACGTCGATCATCAGTTTGGGAAATATTGCTATTCCTTAGTTATGGGTAAATGGTTACCCAATCTGTATCGAATGCTCAGTGCTTACTAAAGAAAAAAAAAAGGTTTGGTAAATCCTATGCTTTTTAATAATATTATTTGAAATGTATACCATCCGACCCTATCTTCATTGCACTAAATAACCATATCTCTCCATATCTATATAGCCATACGTATTTCGTTTAAACATAAACAATATCCTATTCCTGATTTTCCAACCGACGTACACACAACACAAGAAATGTTAAATAGAAATAAAATTTATCTGAAATACGGATCTCCCGGTCCAAACCCCGGGGGATTGATCCAACGACGCCGAATAAAACAAATGTTTTGGAATTAAACCTCCTTCCTAATACCCCTTGAGCTCAGTAAAACCACATAAAACCGAGGACAATTGGAGTTTTAATCTATCTCCACATGATTCTTAATATAACTGTTCGGGTTGATTTCGATTTAAACAGCTTTCAATATATTTTATGCAGGATTTAATATGACTACTTACTATGATTTGATATAATATAAATAAATCCACCTAAGTGACATTGGTAACTAACGATTTATTTAGGAAATGTTGAATGAATGAATGAATGAATAAATACTTTATTTGCACCAGAAACAAAATAATAACAAAAAAACACAGACAATAGAAAACGTACAAAAAGGCGGCCTTATCGCTAATGCAGCGATCTCTTCCAGGCAAAAAATGTTATGTAAAATTGTTAAAACCCACGAAAAGGCCGTAGGTACAATTTAAAGTTTTCGTATCAAGGCTTCTTCATAATATTCAAGTTTTAAAGAGAAATACGTAAGAACAATTCTATATTCACATCAGCGATAAATTTAACAAGTTCCTACTTCGAAATAGACATGAAAATTTCTGCCGAAATTTATTGTTACATAATAAACTCAAACTGAATGGGAATACGAAGGAATTTATACAGTGGAAGTTTCTAGCGATGAGTTATGAAGTCCGAAGAAAAACAATAAGGACAGAGGAAAATGGAATCACGTGAACCTCACTCATATCGGACAAATGCTTTTACTTTTTGTTATTTTCAGTGAAATATTTTCACGTTCTGTCTGCTCAAAGTATTTGATAAAATTGTGTTTCTTGTCCATTTATATATTTGAGGCACGCCACTTAATTTGCGAAGCTATGAAGCATTTTGAATTATGATTTAGAATTACTATAGTATTATGTGATAAAAAAATGCAATCATTACATTAGATTTACTAGGTATGTAAGGTAGTTTTTTTTTATAATCACTTCATATTTAAATAAGTTTCCTAAGAACCTTTTACCTAAGTTCAATTATAAATAGTTCAGCTACATAATCATCTCCCAATTTGCGGTACAAGCAGAAACTACAACTGTTCAATTCCCTTAATACCACAGCACGAGATAATAAAGCCAGTAATCACAGCTAGATAAAGCTCGAGCTATAGCACTAGTATGTGAAAATATCATTATTACTTCAGCCTCCAGGATGTGGCCGATTTGTAATGATACGAAGGTATGATTGATCGCAGTTCGCAGGTATATCAGGTGCGGCGCGTAATCAATCACACCCACTTGAATCAATTTATACGGACACAATTTGCTTCCATTTTTCCAGATTTACCTACGCAGGTGCTGATGCATTTTCAATTGAGGAAGATAATATCATCTTTTGAAATTATTTTTGTAAACGTAAAATAAGTGGAGGTTCGATTTGAATATTCTTAGCACATTCTTAGATATTGAAGACAAAAGGGTCGCATTATCTTATATGTATTATTATATGTATGTAGATAGAACAGTAAAGCATCATTTAAAAATAACACAAACATTATTTGCATCTAAATGCCATTCATGTCTTAACAAAAATTCTTAATGAAGAAAAAAGCTAATAGATTTGTTAGTAGTTGTAGTAGTTGAATTGGTAACGTTAGGCCATAATAAGCAATTCCAATCTCAGGTGAAATCATTTGGGTTGATAATATTCCAGATGTTTATCCATAAATTATTCACGATTTGGCATAGAATATAACTCGATATCGGTTCGCTTTTACCGTGACGACTGTGAATACAGGTCAATTTCCGTTATATTGTATCATTTTGAAGCAACCAAGTGAACTAAAGGATAATAACTAAGCTTAAAATCTGTGTTGATAAAAGCCTCTCCATAATAATGCTAAAATATGCAATTCAAGGGTTGAAGGGGAAATGATCGGTCGCAAATATGAATTTTTGATTAATCTATACATATAATAAAATCGTAGGAAAGTCAAAACTGTACATTGAATATTTTTTTAAAAGAATACATAATCCATGATCTATAATCGATATAGAAGCCAAAAATATAGTTTTTAGAATTTTTGTCTGTTTGTCTGTTTGTCTGTTTGTCTGTTTGTCTGTTTGTCTGTATGTTTGACCGAGCTAATCTCGAAAAGTACTGCATAGATTTACTTCAAATTTTGCATGAATATTCCTAAGAGGTCGGGTGAGGATAGTTTAAACATATTATCATGATATCACCTTCGGGGGAGGAGCTGTGAGACTTTATTTTTCTTACATATTCCGTGTACTACGATAGCGTACAATCTAAAGACTCATGTTTAAATGTTGGTTTCGAGTAAGCCATGCTATTATCTAGCTTTACAAAATAAAAACTATGTCATTTACGTAATTTGGGCAGAGAAACAGTTAAATGAATCTTAGCAGTATAAAGACAAATTTGAAACAGCGCCATCTATGAAGTGTTAGAAAAATCAAACACACGTTAACTATTGGAAATTAATAATCATATGACGCATATATAAATGTTGTTTGACAATATCTAGATTGACACTATAAAAATTATGCCAATTGCCATTTAAGTAACTTGGGAAGAGAAACATAGTTTAAAGAATGTAAGTTGTATAATGTTAATTTTGTAACAGCGCCATCTATGAGATTTCGTAAAAATCAAATCAATTTAGATGTTAACACTACTGAATACACAGTTGGAAATTAATAATTTAAATATAATTATGTTATTTATTTAACTCTTTAGCCCATATCTTCCCTTCCATATAATATTTCGTGTAAATAATAAATATACTTCTTTTTTTTAAAGTGAGGGTAGATGTTTATTATTTTAAGTAAAACTAGACACCATTATCTACAGTTAATCTAATATTGATTGCGTTCATTAGTTTCAATTTTAGAAATCTTCGTATTTTATAAATTTACTAGCTTACCGCCCGCGGGTTCGTCCCCTTTGTTTAAAACCTAATAAATTATATACTAAAACCTTCCTCTTGAATCAGGCTATCTATTAAAAAAACCGCATCAAAATCCGTTGCGAAGTTTTAAAGATTTAAGCATACAAAGGGACATAGGGACAGAGAAAGCGACTATAAGGCATGACGAAAGATTTTGAAATCCTCTTCCATAATGTGTGTATACGTTTACTATACAATAAAAACCCTATATTTCGGTAATATACTTAAATTTAACGAAGATAAAAGCCATTTTCCAAAAAATATTTATTAACTGTGCCAAAACAGCTCGCAGGTGTCATGGCGTAGGCGTGACGTCACACTTTAGTAAATACGTAATTATTTGTACGCATTGCGAAGAAAATTAAAAAAATATTTATTTAATATGTGTTATAGAAACGAATTTCAAAGTCTTTAAGTGGTGTGCAGTATTGCAGTGTGAATCCACATAAAAATAATGCTCAAAAATGTGTTAGTAATTATTTCAAGCGAGAAAATAATAAGAAATGATTGTATAAAGTTGGCGCGGAGAACCCAGAACCATGTATTCGTGAATTCGCAATTATATTTCTGTTCTGAGTCGATAAAGCATACGTGAAACAATAGAAAATAAATAAAAATGCGTATTCTCAACATATTCATAACAACAAAAAACATCTGACGTGAGTTGTTTACTTAAGCGTGACGTCACGCGTGTTTTAGTCAAAATGGCCAACTGCAGTATTTCAATGTTTTATTTTATTGATAATCTCATTAATCTTATGTTTTTAAGATTTCTAAGTCACTATATGTAATTTATCTATTATACATTTTCCCTTAAAAACACTAATACGATCATTTATGGATACTGTCGTCATGCCTATTGAATGCCATAAAACCAAAAATATCAAATGCAATTTTCGTGTTTTGTGAAATTTCACCATCATGCGTTCCCACAAAAAGTAAGTTGTTACTTATAGGTATTTATTTTTTATAATGATAGCAATTCATGTTTTTTGTTGGTAGGTATTATATTACACTTTTAGAATGAAATAATAAAATGATGAATTCTTTTATTATTTTGAGGTGCATTGGGAACAGTAGTTTTTGATAAAATTTTATTTGTAAGTAGCTTTTTTTATAGATTTACAGTTAACTTTTGATTTTGTTATTTACAGATTCAATGCTCATAAAATTATATCGCCTTTGGAAGACGATTTCTGCTGATATTTTTACAACACCACTTGAAAATTGATGATTTGATGGTAAAGATAGTAGCAGCGAGGATTAAGTGGAAATTAGTAATCATCCGCTTCGTCAATTTTTGACTGAAGTTAATGTCCAACGTCCAATGGTTCAATCATTGGAAGTATCTCGGGAAATTTTGGAGGATATTTTTCAGGAAGGAGAGGAGGGGCAGCCAACCACATATCAAACGACTACGTTTTATTACCGAAAAAAATGTTATTCCAAATGAAACGTAAATTTTGCACTCACAACTGTACAAGTAATGTTTTTATTTTGACTTTGCGGTTATCAGATTATAATATTTATCGTTATGGCTATCGAGGTACCGACCGTACTGGGATCCGAGTACATGATACAGTTCATCATCCAGGATTGCTAAGAGCATTTTAACACTGAAAAAGATGTTTTCTTTGAATCGTAGTTGCTTCATTTATTTATTTTTAATCATTTTAAATAATATGTTTTATATTTTATAAATATAATATCATTTTCATTATTTAAGTAGATAAAATAAATTATGTAACGGTTTTATAAGAAAACACAGTATATTTATTAGGCGACGGTGATTTCTTCCAGGCAAAAGATATTCATCAGCTCAATAAAATTGAATAGTATGTTGTTAGTTATTCTTTAGATTCACAATTGTAATGAGCATTTCCGCAAGCAAGTTGTATCGTAGTTTAGATATATCATAGTTTTGACATATTAAAGTTCCAACAAAACCCTCAAATTTTTGAACAGGGTTGAGCAAGATAATTTGAAAAGTGTTTGTTGGTAATTATTATTTCTTCTTCATTTACATGTTGTTAGTAAAAATAAACTTTGACTAACAGTCAAAGTATATTTTAACTAATACTACTTAATATCTATTATACCTACTTATGTTCAGTATTTATCTGTATTATTCATCATCATCAGCCCATATACGTTCCCACTGCTGGGACACGGGCCTCCTATGAGGGTACAGGCCATAATCCACCACGCTGGCCAAGTGCGTGTTGGCGGATGACACATGTCATCGAACTTTTTAATTCTTCGACATGTCGGTTTCCTCACGATGTTTTCCTTCACCGTTCGAGCAGTGGTGATGTTACAACATGCGCAGATAAATTGAAAAATCAATTTATTTCCTGCGCGATCGCCTGGTCTCGAACCACGGACTTATCGATTCGAAGTCCGAGGTCTCACCACTGAGCCACCACTGCTTATCTGTATTATTATTGCTTGGTAATTAATATATTTTCATGTCGTATACCTAATTATAAACATAAGTTTGATGTGTAATTAGCTGGATTTATTTTTACACACTCACAGACTTATATTTTATGTTAAAAGAGTGTTAATAGTGTAAATCATGATATGTTTCACAATTAATAATAATCCTTTTTTCTAATGGTGTTGGCATTAAATTAAACCGCGCTGTCGTTTCGTTCACAAAAAGAGATGTTATGAGGAGCATATTCGGTCCTCATATTATCATAAAAAATCTGTGCGAAAACAATAAACACGTGTGAGGCCCTCACGGCAGATCGGGGCGGTCTGACGCGAAGTGGGGACAGCGTTGTCACTGTATTGCTCTTGCCACGCTGTTCACCAGACTTATTCGATAGTTCAGTTTTGTGTTAAGACCGCTGTGACAACCAACCCGTGAGACAACCAAACCCGGTCTCCCCTACTATCCCGTGCGACCGAAACCTTCACTGAGAGGGTATGACGTCTCACAGCTGATCGCAAACGGCATATTGTACTATCCCGTGAGACCGAAACCCTCACTGAGAGGGAATTACGTCTCACTACTGATCACGACAGTCATATTTTATCTCGAGAATCTGAAACTTTACTCAATATGAAGACCGTTTGACAAATGATAGGGTGCATCATAATATTATTCGATTTCTTGAAGATGTACATGAGTATAAGCAATGACTAGAGTAGGGACGCGAATATTACAATTATATGAGACAAGAACGATTAATAAGTTTGTTTAATGAAAGATTAAGAATTGAAACTATTCGGTCTCTGGAAACGGACGAATAGCGAGAGGACCGTCTTACTGCAGACAGATTTCGTCATAGTCTTAATGACTTGAGGTAAACAATCTACGAATTCGGTGGTGTGGTCTGACAAATATAAAAGTGGGTTTGCTTATAACCTCACAATTGATTACAGATCATCTTCTGTAAAGGCGTAGTATGTTCTTTTTGTAATGCTTTATAGTGTAGTAAGGAGTCGGCTTTCATTTGAAGATACACCGGAACCTTTGAAATCACTACTTTTAGAGGAACATACTGTGCAATGTAACCTGTTATTAGACAATATTCGCTCTTATAGTAGCGCGTTTCAAATGATCCTTTGGTGCTCAATAATTATCAGAAGGTCCGTTTATGCTTACTTTTAAGATACAAGGTCAAGTTTACCATTTGATAGGATCCCTTTTGCCTGTAGGCCAACCTAAGTTGGTTTAAATACCAATATTTTGTATTCGACTACAACGAATAGTGGAATACAAGAAATCAATATTTCTCAAATTTAAAACTGAACTCATTTCACAATGTTGAATTTATATTTTTGGTTTTATGGCATTCAAATGCTTTATAAATATAAATTTATAAAGAATAGAAAAAATTCGATCACGAGGCGGGACTCGAACCCGCATCCTTCGCGCCATTCCGGGGCGGATGCCTCACCAACTCAGCCACTCGTGACCCGCCCGAGTGATCGAATTTATTCTATTCTTTCAGTTTTATGTGTCTGAAGGGACACACCGCGCGCCATCTATTGAGATGATTAACAACCATTTCAACCAATATGAAGCACTTTTCAGTGAATACAATATTGTAACGATGGAACACGACCTTTTTTGTTGAATTTATATTTTTGGTTTTATGGCATTCAAATGCTTTATAAATATAAATTTATAAAGAATAGAAAAAATTCGATCACGAGGCGGGACTCGAACCCGCATCCTTCGCGCCATTCCGGGGCGGATGCCTCACCAACTCAGCCACTCGTGACCCGCCCGAGTGATCGAATTTATTCTATTCTTTCAGTTTTATGTGTCTGAAGGGACACACCGCGCGCCATCTATTGAGATGATTAACAACCATTTCAACCAATATGAAGCACTTTTCAGTGAATACAATATTGTAACGATGGAACACGACCTTTTTTGTTGAATTTATATTTTTGGTTTTATGGCATTCAAATGCTTTATAAATATAAATTTATAAAGAATAGAAAAAAATAGAAAAAATTCGATCACGAGGCGGGACTCGAACCCGCATCCTTCGCGCCATTCCGGGGCGGATGCCTCACCAACTCAGCCACTCGTGACCCACCCGAGTGATCGAATTTATTCTATTCTTTCAGTTTTATGTGTCTGAAGGGACACACCGCGCGCCATCTATTGAGATGATTAACAACCATTTCAACCAATATGAAGCACTTTTCAGTGAATACAATATTGTAACGATGGAACACGACCTTTTTTGTTGAATTTATATTTTTGGTTTTATGGCATTCAAATGCTTTATAAATATAAATTTATAAATTTTTTCTATTCTTTATAAATTTATATTCATTTCACAATTTTAAAACAGGTTAATTCGTATGTATGCAGTTTTAAATCGACATTAGAAGCTTTTCCTCAAGATGGTGATATCGGCACTCAGGAACTCCCTGGACGTGTTATAAGTAACGCCCAGGCCACAGTATTACACATTTTTCTTAAAATAGAGCAACGAATGTATTTTCGAATAGCAACGGAGGGGAACTCGCGGGGGGTCAAGGGACGCGTCACGCGGGCCACTTACCACAAACATGCTTAGTTTGTGGTACCGAGCGCGAAAGAAAGTCATCGTGTTTTTAGTAAAGTTACTATGTTAACTAACGTAATTTAATACTTAAGTACATAACATTCTACAATGGTGTGCTCAAACTGTTAATCTACATTTAATTTAGATTATTATATTTTGATACTAAGTAATGTAGAATTTAAATCACATTCATTCATGTTTTCTTCAGATTTTAAGATTTTCTTATCAGAGTGTTCAATTTTAATGTAAGTAGTTAAATTTTATAAGAGACAATAATTAAGAACATTCAAAAATAAAGTGTCACGTATTTTTTTTAAACGACGAATGACGAAAAACGACCTAATCGCGGACGAAGTCGCGGGCAACAGCTAGTTTCTAATAAAAGCATTGGAATTGCATAATAATAAAAAAAGGATAAAATTTCTTTGTGCTTTTCCAATAATATTTTTTTTTACATGTTGCCTATAATCAGACAAGAATATCTGTTCTAAGTGGAAAACAAAATAGGTAGGTTTAGGTAACCCATAATTTTTCTGCTCTATGACGGTAGATAATTTAACCAAATTTCCTATTCCTTTATACAAAATCCCAACCTAAGCATGCATCTAGTAC
The DNA here is from genome assembly GCF_061535395.1 of Colias eurytheme. Classification (NCBI taxonomy): domain Eukaryota; kingdom Metazoa; phylum Arthropoda; class Insecta; order Lepidoptera; family Pieridae; genus Colias; species Colias eurytheme. The sequence goes on from NC_142985.1 coordinate 3,986,428, forward strand.
AAAAGAGGCGATCCATTTTCCCGCCGTGTTTATTCCACTTAAGGAGTGACACTTCATTTTCATTCATCCGATCCTTTCTGAGGAAACCCTTTACACAATAAGGGCGGCCCATTTTGTTAATATTTTGCTTGGCTATGTTTACACAGTACACTTTTGTAAGGGAAACCTGAAAAATGTTGTATTAAAACATAAAATTTAGGATTTAATTTTGTATTGTTGATGTAGAGATTTGTATTGTATTTTTTACTAACATTAGAAAGAATGTATTTCCAATCGAGTTCATCTATAGAAACAGCAAGATTGAACCGAGTCTGTTTCCATTCAAAAATTTCCAATCTTTTAAAAATATGAAAAGTAACAAATGTGCAACGTAAGTATTCTCGCTGCATCGAGTAATGAAATGCTGAAAATAGTCAAAAGAAACTCTCCTTTAGTGGATAGGTATAAGACAAAGAACTCCAATATCTATAGGAAGTTTTTTGCTCTTAACTTTTGTAATACTGCAAAGTGGAACAGACGCTTCGCGCCTTCATTTTGTTTTGGCCGCTCAGCTCCTCGTTAGCCTAAATGCTTCTTTGTAATCACTCCTATTGGACCATCAATCGCAATAAATTCGATTTGCGAGATATTGATTTCGTGCACTTTGAAAATTTAATTCTGTTTAAAATTGAGGTTGGGTGGTTATTTAAGTTCGTCGCGTCGTTTAATTATTTTAAATGAACATTTTCGGTTTAAATTGGATTTAAGATTAGTCATGATAGAGGTAGAGAGGGGACAAAATATTTCATAGAAATGTATGTTATATCTGCGTTTCAATTATGTCTATTAGAAGTGATAAGAGCTTAGAGTATGTATTTAATACATACTCTAAGGATAAGAGGTATAAAAATAAAAATTATTTCTAACGGAACTGTAGCATCTGTAGAGCCTCGGAAACATAAGAATTAGGTCAGCTGACATCAAACTACAAAGCACAAATACAACATAAAAACCCATACAAGCTTTTTGTCAATTACGCTAGAAGTATTATATTATCACATTTATGTTTTCACCACAGATCACAGAAACTAAAGGGTTTTCACGTAACATTTCCCAGATATTTACCGTAAGCTTAATTAATGATACAAGGAAGAGTCCTAAAACACTTATTATGGACCGCAAAATATAAGCTCGTAATATAGGCAGAGTATATTAATTAATCAGGAGCTGACTGCGGCTTTGTTTTCGTCGTTAATCATACTCAATTAGATTTTTTAAGGTAAACAGTTTTGGGGTAGATACGGATTACGAGGGGTCGATATACACTTAGCGGTGCCTTACCGAAACATAATTTTCCTATAGATGCATGTTATGTGGGTTGAGTTTTCTATAGATCTAAAGATTAAGATGTAAGTAGGTATAGAATAATAATTTTACATAAGTTGGTATCAACATTCAACATGTAGAAAACAGATTGTTATGTAATATAGTTTGATTGTGAAATGAGATAAATGTATACATATTTAATTTATTTATACTTACATTCAATGACAAAATATATTTTTTATATAATTTATTATACTTACTGTTTTAATTTCTGTTCGTACGTCGAAATGTACGTAGTCCCAGTAATCAGAAAGCGTAGGTTTAAAATTAAGCGAAAATTCAACACGAGGGGCTCTTATCGGCGATGAGATTCAAAATTAAATGTAATTTGCGGTCTCGACTCCGCCCTTTGCTTAGAAATTGTTACGAATAATGTTATTATAATTTGCCGAGTTTTAATTGTTGCGGGAAATGTTTTGATCGGGGAAAGTGAAAAGTGTGTACGCAGGGAAGTTATAAAGCAAATATTCAGTCACTGAATGTTAGGCCGAATTTCAGTGGTTTAATTTCATAGAATTTGTTAATGTTAGTTCTTTGTTTTGTTTAAGGGCGTGGAATGTAGGATTTGATCCAATTTTAAAAGTGTTTTGCTGATTACCTATTCATCTTTTGTCTTACTTTGCTTCCTCAATCCATTATTGAAGTAAAATAGAAAGAAGAATGAAGGGAAGGTTTCATATATATATTATATAGTATTTGTGAGTAGTATTACGTAGTAAAACACTTTTTAATAATTATCGTTCAATCGCTGTCGTAGCTTTATAACTGCCTTTAACTTTTTTCTTTTACTAGTTTAATTAAAATGTTTTGATGTTTATAATATTACTCACGGTTACGTATAACTGAATCCAAAACAATAAGCTGAGAAGTATGTAATTGTAAAGATCTAATAATATTAACCAGTCTATACGAAAGGTAGGGCAAGTTTAGCGGTTTATTTCGTCTGTAGGCCGCTCGATACTGGATACGTGATAGGAATATTATGAGATATATTGCCTTTGTTTTGCTGCCCTATATTCTTATTGAATGAAAATTGTAATTCAATTTATGGTTTTTTCGCTATTACAGTAACTAATAAATATAGTCGCTCTTAATAGTCTTAAATTTTCGATGCTGGTAAAGAAAATCGCAATAAATTACAGTGCATGCTTATACATTAAATTGATAATTATTTTTGCTTTTATGAACTACTAGCTTCCGCCCGCGGCTTCGCCCGCGTGGTGTTTTGATAAAAGGTAGCCTATGTTCTTTCTCAGGGTCTAAAGATTGTCTGTGCCAAATTTCATCAAAATCGGTTGAGAGGTTCGGCGGGAAAGCGTAACAGACAGACAGAGTTACTTTCGCATTTATAATATTAGTAGGGATACACTTTAAGATTTTTCTTTAATTGTACGTATAAAGAGCATTTGAATATGATATGAATAGGCGAAATAATAGCTTACAGCCTACGCTATGTCAAAAACAAATTGTCCCATTCCATCACGATATTCTAAAGAATATTAGACGCGGTTCAGTTTAGATTTATAAAAGACTTAGTGCAGGACAAATGAGGTCTTTAAACCAACAATAAGATCACGGGAGAACTATTCTGGAGCTTGACTAGGAATTAAAAATTGTTTAAAAATTACACAATGTTTATTTTAAAAATACTTACATGTTAAAAAAGCCGTCACGTTTTGAATGAACATTTTTTTATAAAACCACAAATTGGACTGGTAATTTGGGTTTTAATACGCTGTGCTTGGCTGTACTATATATTTGGTGCAGATTTTCAATATGTACCTAAATTAATTTTTTTTTCATAATATATTCAGCTTCAACATGAAATGAATTTTGCATTTAAATATCACATTATACCTACACAATATACATATATACGTATAAATAAACTGCTTATCTGCAAACATTTTGCACCCATGCAAGCTCATTACAGTTACTAACTACATAAATGCAAGTTAATGCAATAATAATTATAGAATAGATTGTTCCCAACAACTTTAAATGTTAATATCCTTATCTAAACAAGCGTGTATGACCATTACAATTCAGAATAAGTCGTTGTCTCCTATCTGGATAACACCAGGCGGTGATTACACTAATTGCCTCTTTTCTAAGCCACTGAGGAGGTTAACTCACTTGAGTTTTTGACATCTATTTATTATCGTAATGAGTTTTATGTTTGTGGCCGGTTAAATAATTACCGCATCCATAATCCTTTACAACGCCCGTATTTGTTAATGTGGTGGTGGAATTAATTTAGATATAAAACTCATTTGAGAGTTGAGACGATTCGTGTGAGCTTTATGTTTTGTTTAATAAAAGAAGATGAACTGGACGCTTATTTTCAAGTTGTATTTGGAAAGAAATGGGAATTGCTACATTAAAATATAGATCTAATTGGTTTGAAACTAGGTAATTTGATATAAAATTTCATTAAAAATTCTATTGAAGTACCCAGTTGCTTTTCGAGATAACATTATCCTACAACAACACACTACAACGACATCTATAATAAAAAATGATAGTTTGTCTTTCCGTTTGCCTCATTATAACAAGTGCTTGATTCATTTTCCTGATTTTGAACTCTTCACTACGCATAATAAATCTTTGCGTAAAACTTGGTTCTGACTGTGGTCTAGGTTATAAATTTTCTAATCCATTTACTAGTTTTATTTTACGTAGAAAATGCAGGTGCAGACCGTAATTATGGAATATCTTATTAATATTAACACAATTCCGTCTAACTACGTTAACTATCGGTAAGGGTATGTCTACTGCATTTGCGTCGGATCTTAATTAATATATGCAGCGATCGACTTCTCATCTATATTCAAATTGAAGAGCGATCGAACGCAATTTGATTTAATATACAATACTGCATTCTATAAGTTTGTTTTAATTGTAATTAGTTTAGAGGAGGCAATGGAATTTGAATATAGGTTAGACTAGGGTAACAAAAACAATACTATAGTACGTAATTAACAATGATGTAAGTAATTCAAAATATTGAAATTTCAATAATCCATAAATGTGTAAAAATTATAAATAATAGCTTCATAATGGTTTCATATTATCGTTAAATAATGAAAGTTTCAGATGCTGACTTTTTATTGAATTTATTCTGTTGTTCTCTATGTGTAAGAAATTATATATAAAATCGTGTAATCTGAATGTGCTACGAAAGTATGTTGAAACGAGCTTGCTACGAGTATTTCAAATGCTTGTTATAGGTATGTAATATATATATATATATATATATATATTTATTTTTAGCCATTTTAAACATGATTTATTTTCATTTTATTTATTAGTCAACATTTAATAATTTCCTGCAATATAAGCCCTTTTAATTAAAATCTCAATTTTTATAATTGACGAAACTAAATTCGCGGACTATGCCCCTTTTCAAAAATAATATTAAATACCTCAACCAAATATATATATATATATAACAAAGTTTAGATAACGTAATACCAAACAATCAGACGCGTCGACTGTAAAAATTTATATTTAATACATACAAGCTTGTCCACCCACACCTGGCGCGATTTACGTGCAGTGAGCAAAATAATAAACACACATATTGCGATAACAACTCGCATTGTTCTGGCGATTTGGTCACTGTAAATCTAGTGAGGTGTAACGAACCCCTATTGTGAGGTCGCTTGTGTGCCCACGGCTTTATACGGAACGGTTTAGAATGACGTTTGTAAGAAAATGGCGAAAGGGTTGCAACATGGCTGCAAAGCCGTGTTTGAATTACATAATGATGATAATATTATGTTTTAATATATATGATAAGATAAGAATTCTAATAGTTTGATACTTACTAACTATTTATTTTTATACTTGCCGCTCGTCCGCTCCGTCCCTGCCAACCACAGATCACAGAAACTAAAGGCTGCCAACTAATATTACCATATATGTCAATCGATATAATTCTATAATGAATCGTTGATTTATTTACTTTGAGTAAAAAGAGAACTAGCTATTATTACTATATACATACATACACAATAATCATACAATTTATTAATGTTGCTACATAAGCCCACGTCACCCAGATTTAGTTTTATACTTATTCCAATGCAAGCTATGCTATATTATCATAAAATATACTAGTAGGTAACTAATAAGTATTAAGAAATAAAACAGTGGAAACGTGCTAAACTTCGCGTGCGCGTCTCAGTAAAGGATAAGAGAAACGCGTGTCCCTTTATTGATATCGTCGTTCGTCCCACGTCCATACGGCGGCTATATTTCACGCACCAATGTTATTACAACTTGCCAACTCTTGTTTCGTTTTATTGGTAAATAGCTTTGCTAATAAATTATATAATCTGTGAACTGTTGTGTCGCTCTAGTGTGAAGTTATCTCACAGGACAATTGCGTGAGATAGCATTGATTGTATCATTGAGCAAGTTTATAATTAAGTGATAGATATGAAAACTTTCTTGCCCTACTAATACTATAATAAGATACTTTTGCCAATATTTTATAAACAAAAACCACACTTATTAAAATTTTCACAATGTTACCAAAATAAAAACAACCGAATGGCTCTTAAAATAACATTTCGTTTTTATGCAACCGTAAAAAGCTTTTATACAAAACTCAAAACGTACAACAAAATTTATTTACCGCTTAAATACAATTTATACCGCGTGCAATTTTATTTCTCCGGTTAAAACAAGTCGGCCTACATAATAGTTAAATTTAATTACTCTTTGGGATGTTCGAAAATTGAATTCTCAAGCCCACGCTGCGAAAACCTAAAATTTATTTAAGCAGACAAGAGATTCATAATTCGCTTTTAACTCGATAAAGTCGCTAACTCGATTTGCCGTAAATAATGTGGCAGCTTTGTCCGTTGTAGCACCCATTGGATTGCAATTTGTAATAATTTTAATGTACAAGTAATGCGTGGGGAGGGGGCCTACTCTATATTATATCGCCTTTGTTGGTAATTTGAAACGTATTTATTGGCACTCGGCAGGAGATTTGAAATCCAAATGTCGCTTGTAAATGTGTCACAGTGTTGAACCGGTGCAAATGTAATAATAACTGTTGTTGCATTTCTCTTATCGACTTCTCGATAACGTCAGTGGTTCTATGTTTAGGCATACCAGGGAAGTGGACTGTGAATGCTATTATTATTTCAACAATGCATTAAAAATTTAAATATAAATGTGCCACTGCTTTCGTACTAGAAATTAAAATCATAATTTTTAGTTATTAAATAATTGATTCCAATATTTTTGCTTAGAACAGTATTATATTACATGTGGCTACAACATAGCTGCGTTGGTGTTTTGAATGTTTTTGTGATCCCATCGTTTTGACGTTAAACCAGAAGCAAGTAATTGTCACAGAAAGATACTTCAATGATTTTTTGAATTCTAATATTCAGTGCTATTTAAATTGTATGTAGAATGTGTCTATTTATAACTATAAATGCCCACCCTTTTTCCATGTATGTTACTGTTAAATACATCAAAATAATAAATTCTCATAATAATACCATGATAATACTAAACTTTTAATTGTATTCGAATTGCTTTGAGATTCGTGTCGAATTCGATTGGTCGTTAATCCCCTAAGCTAGGCTTTGTTGGCATATGGCGTCTTAAAGCGTACCGACGAATTCATTCGTCAAAGATTAGTACACAATACCAGTTAGTTTTGTGATGACGTATTTGATTTCACAGGGGACATTGAATAGCGACGGTATAAATGGTGTGAAATCGTAAAAAAATAAACTTTTATATTAATAATGCTGAGCTTTAGTCGTCGTTAAATAACACCTTTTGTGCTGTGAAATCGGAAACTGATTTTGAATGTCATCTGCTTCTATTGAGGGTTGTGTAAAAATGGAAAGTATGCGATTTTAGGTGAAAGTAAAAATAAAGCTATTGTGTTGTTATACATAATATTAATTTAATGAATACGTGAGAGAAATGTAGAGAGAGTAATAGATATGTAAAATATTAATTTGTTGTAGTGTAGTGTCACTGAATGATAACTAGTAGCTAGGTAGTGTTTTTAAAACAATAAATTTTACCTGTTCTTTTCTTATTATACTTACTCAACATAAATTATAAATTTGTCTTCCATCAATAATCCAAACCCCAAGGGTCCATATCCAATAATGAAAACCGTAGAGTCAAACATACGTTACATTTCTGTTATTTCTGAAATTTATACATTTAAAAGTAAATCCTTAACATTATTTTCAGTAACCCACACATCTATAAAGTTCAGATTCAAATAAATTTGCCGAAGGGAAACCTATCTTTCACTTCCAGACCCCCTTTCCTAATTTGAAATTTATCTGAGCCAGGATGGGAGACCCTTGAACCTTATAAATTATATTAAGGTCTAATCTATCTAGGGATGATAGCAAAACGAGTGGTTTTACATGAAAATATATCTGAAGAATTTTATGAGATTATCTTTTGGCATGATGAGTTAAAATCAGTATTATAAAAATTACTCAAAGTGAAGTCCTGTGTCCCCGTAGTGGGGTAAGGGGCAGATGCATTATTCATACATCTGTTTCACTGATCGATTTTCTTTAGGGACAAGTAGGTGATCAGCCTTCTGTGTCCTGCCAGACCGAGACATTTTTTTTTTCTTCGTCTCCACCGGGAATCGAACCCAGGACCCCTCGGTTCTACGCTCAAGCGCCAACCACTGTACCAAGGAGGCGGTCAAAATTAAAATTACTCAAAGGCAAGGTACAAATAGTACATTTACGCCTTTTTCTCGTAGATACTGCGTTTGGTTCTGCTCGCGTGGTTCCTGTAAAAAAAATATATTAGTTAGCTCAATTTATAAATATTAGAGTTGTTCGGATATATATTCCCATAGATAATATATTTAACAGTTTGCAGCTAAATAAATATAAACTTTATCCAATTGTTTTACAGCCAATTTAACATACCAAAACTTATAATATACAGAATATTCGTTCAAAATATTTTCGTTTATGCTGAAATGGAGATTCGATTCATCGGAGAACATTTGAATACCATTCAGCGAGCAAATAAATGGAAAAAGCTGCGTATTCAATAAAACTAGAAAGCTCTCGCTTGCTTCAAATTAGAGGAGTGAATATGAGTGACGGCGCACTATGTCTTGTATATTGCTGGTGATATGTCAGCAATTTTCCTGCGAAGCCCATAACCGCCTATAAATGGTACTCTCCATTTTGCACACTTTGGTAGACCCTTGCACTGTATCTACAGATTACCTTCAGGCTCTACTTTGGTGGCTGAAATACATATAAAACTGTAAAACAGGAATAAGGTTATGCGTTTAGTGGTTGCAAGTAATATAAATCGTTGTTGCTATCAGCTTATAAGGATAAGTTGCAATGGCTAAATTGTAAGAGTGAAGAATTTTTTACAATAATGCGTAAAACTGTGACAAAATGTATAAGCTTCATAATACAACGAGCTATGATGTATTATTTATAATGATAAACAAAAATGACTTTGAGTAAGTGTTGTATGAACCATTTTACCAGCTTTAAAAACGTGTACATGCTCTTAAATTCATAAATAAACCACCGCGCAGTATTGTTATTGTTAGGTATTTCAATTATTTGGCTTTCAGTATTATTAAAATAGATTAAGCTTGATGAGCTTTGCGTCTATAAATGTCACATAATTATAAAAATTATTTTAAGCTTTTATGAGCTCCAAGTGGAACAAACTAATAATAGGATATAAGTGTGATCCGCGGGTTCGGGTGCGGCAATTTCGAACATTATCCATCCATCTCATCGGACCCTTGCGATCTGCTTAGCATACGTATTACATTACTCTATGTCGCACCCGTGTCGCTCCTATCTATATGATACCATTACTGAATGAGCAGTTTTTGGGTGTTGGACTTAAAAAAGAACCTATAAACTGTGATAGTAATAATTCATAGTGTAGAACCATTGTAGAACAAATGTGTTGATTGACGACGAACCATTTTAATCGTAATTAGGAACTAATAAATTAATAATAAGTTATAAAATAACTGTTAAAATAGAGAATAACTGTTGAAAATTATAATCGTAGCGGTTTATGGGTCTCCTTGGTAAAGGTATGAGGTTTGGGGAATTGTCGTTCCCGAATAAATGCTTCGTTTTTACATTTAAAAATGGATCAGAAGTTTTTGTTTAAAATATCAACTCTGAACTCATAATCCTTATAACTTTCTCCTAATAAATAACACAAGTAGGATAATCCAAAAATTAGCGCTACAGAAAAAAGGCGTCGTATATTTTCCTCATTCATTCCACAATTCGTATAAACTCGGTCCATTACTTTTTATGATTTAGTGGACATTCGTGAGCCGCGACACGATATTTCTTGGCTTTAAATAGAGCACAGATAAAATATTATGACTTTAATGTTGGATTAAAACTAAAAAAAGTTCTGTCCGAAATTGCTTTATATATTTTTAAAAGCTCATGTGCTTTTTTGTATCAAATGAATCAAGTTAGACTGTTTTTAAGCGATAAATATATTAAATCTGTGTTCATGTTGATTTGTACGACCTACTTGTGTTTTGTAGTAGATATTATCAAAAAAAATAATATGAATTGTGAGGCAAAATTCAAAATAGTCAATTATCATATAAATTTTTTGAAAGCTTAGTATTAAAAAGTCCTATAGCACATACACACAGGTTTTTTTAAAAATCGAACATTAAAAAAGACGAAAATTCACAGTAATATTATTAAATAAAATAGACAGTTACTGCGTATGAATTTTATATTTATTTTAAACTTATTGCCATAAAACGTCCCAGAATACATCAGTCTTCCTTCCCCTAATTTCATTATTTATTGCTTGTGAAGCGACAAAAATGTCCGGGGCAAAGACGGCGGTAAATTATCCGTGGGATTTCTTTAATTGTAAAAAATAATATTTTTCGCCAGTGCCTCTTTAACGACTCAAAATTCATTCGTGAAGGGAATTTTTAATGAATTTAATGAAGAGAAACGCTAGTCAATTTTTCTTTATTAATAAGTGATGACGTGTAATTATTTATGTTCTTTTGTTTTTATAATAGGGCGCCTATATTTACATTTTTTATAGACATAGATCTGAGTTGTTAGTGTAAGAAAAGAGTCAAATTGGGTTCCATCGCAGTGGGAGATTGTCAGTATGAATTAATAATTTAGGTACCGTGTACTTCCACCTGTAAGCTTTAAAAGCTAACGAGCTTTGAAGCTTAAATATCTCTAAAAGGAAATCTCTTGTAAAAAAGTTTCTAAACCCTTTAAGGGCAGTTGTTTAGCAACAGTTTATTTTCATATTTAAAGAATCCTACTACTATTATAAAGGCGAAAGTATGGATGTATGGATGTATGGATGTATAGATGTTTGTTACTCTTTCACGTAAAAACTACTGAACCGATTTCAATGAAATTTAGCACACATATAGAGGGTAACTTGGATTAACACATAGGATAGGTTTTATCCCGGAAATCCCACGGGAACGGGAACTATGCGGGTTTTCCTTTGAAAACGCGGGCAAAGCCGCGGGCGGAAATCTAGTGTTACATAAACAACGTGAATGGATAAAAAAACGTTTTCAGTTTACTGATCTCATTTCTTGCGTTTCATTCATCAATCTCCGTTCCTTTTATATTATCTTAATTTTCATGTTTGTCACGTCCCATCCTTTCTATAATACCGTCGCGACGTTATTAATTTATCATCTCTATAGAACATTTTGTAATCATCACTACATAGTATAAAACAAAGTCGCTTTCCCTGTCCCTATGTCCCTATGTCCCTATGTCCCTTTGTACGCTTAAATCTTTGAAACTACGCAACGGATTTTGATCCGGTTTTTTTAATAGATAGAGTGATTCAAGAGGAAGGTTTATATGTATAATAACATCCATTAAATAGTGGAGAAGTACTGTTATTTTTGAGGTTTCTAATGTGATGTCGTAAAAAATTACATTTTTTCCGCTTACATTGCAAACGCAGGCTGAACCCTACGAGTTTTATAAAAATAATGTACTAAGTATTATACACATTGAAAAGGTCTACAGAAAAGTCCGCGATGGTATTATCTCTTATGGATAACCCACGATAACTTTTTTTGTCATTTACTTTTTACGACAAATAATGGCTAATTTTCGATGCGATTTTAACCAATACAGCATTAATCCTTAACCAATTAAATACCTTGAATACATTGTTCATTTAATATAGATCTATATGACCCTTTACACCGTATGATTTAAGTGAATATTTTCGAAGATATTACAGATTTAAAAATTGCGGGACGTAGCGTTTGCGGCGGTACCGGCCGGCCGCCCGGCTATATATTTTATACGAGGAGCGGACCACTATGTTTTTACGTTCACAGTTTTTGTGTAGTGTATTTAGAATCAGCATTGCACCCGTGCGAAGCCGGGGCGGGTCGCTAGTGTAACTATATTTTGATGGAATAAGCTGTTTATCAAACTCTGTTTATGCTGTTTTAACACGCTTCACCTCTATGTTTGTATGTAAAGGAGTCTTTAGACTCGATTTTGACCAATTTAAAATGGACAGGTATAATTCAAACTTTGACACTTATCAAGGATTGTTAAAAATACAGTAATTTATTTATTCAGTAGTCGATTATCTGTTTTTAATAAACAATTGACAGAATTCTACTTAAATTTAGGATTTGATTAAATGATCTCATACAGGACGATGCAATACATACTAATATAATGTTACTCTGAGTTCTGACCGACGCGACTCTGACAAACAACTAGGCTTGATTAAATACACCAAATAATTTTCGTAAATTACATAAGAAGTAAAATAATAAATATTTAGAGCGTATATTTCATATAGTAGAATACACGGTCCTATATTTAAACACAGAAACATATGTAAAAATGTTACCGACCCACACCCCTTTTAAAACATGGGATCCCACTTTAATTTACATTACATATTAACACAATGAATAAACATGAAGTTTTTAAAAGTAATTTAAACATTGAAAGTTATTTGATCTCAGATATGAATGTTTTTAAAATACATGTTATGGGTTTATTTTGATCGCATGTCTTAAAGCAAATTAAAGATAGCTCTATTATGACTACTGTTATCTTCTATTTCTTACCCATAAAACTTTTAAAATATTTTTTTGTATATCCTTTTCTTTCCACTTCAAAAGTAGAAATAATAGTTTCCATTTCACATTATTTAATCTTATTTTCTGTGTTCGCAGTAATCTGGGACAAGACCCGCCTCAGGACAACCTAGTGTCTGCATAAAGCCTGTACGTTAAATGAAAAAGAATAAAAATAAAAGAACTAACGTTTCATTATATATTTGTATGGAAAACGCAAAGTATGTCATGTTTTTATTTTTCAAAATAATGCGTTGCTCATGGAAAACAAGAGTAATAAAATACGTGAAACAAATGTGACCTCATTATATTTGAAACATTCTGGAGTATGCTATTCAAGAAAAAGCTTTGTGAAGGAAGAAAGACTGGTTGTCTTTAGCATTCAGGTAAAAAACATAGTATAATAATATATGTATAGGTACCTAAATTATTCTGGAGACAAGGTCTCTGTTCAATTTAAGTGGATGTTTACTTTATGTAACTTTATTTATAAAAACATTTTTATTAAAAATGCTACTTTTTAAGAAAATTGCACTGAATTTAAGTAGAAACTAAAAATAATTTGGAAAATCCAAAAGTGCACGCCTCATAATTTTTTTTTAATAAATATTTATTAATTATTATTTTTGTTTATTTAATAACAATTAAACCACATCGAATCAGACCCTGAAAAATGAAAGGGTTCTATTCCTGAGCATACTTAAGCGTAAGAGAAAAAAAAAAACCACATCGAATCAGACCCTGAAAAATGAAAGGGTTCTATTCCTGAGCATACTCAAGCGTAAGAGAAATAAAAACCGGCCAAGTGCGAGTCGGGCTCGCGCACAAAGGGTTCCGTAGCAGCAAATATAATAAATTACAGTTAAATCAACCTATCTCAAAAACTATAAGAGATACTTTGATCAAACCAAAAATCGTTGAAAGAGTTAATTAGCATGCATCACCTCTATTTTTTTTAGAATTTTATACCCCGTAGTTATAAAAATAGAGGGGGGGGGACATACTTTTTACGACTTTGAGAGCTGATATCTCAAAAACCGTTCACTTTAAGAAAAATGTTTTTTAGAAAACTTTATATCATTTTAAAAGACCTTTCCATTGATACCCCACACGGGTATGTACATCGAAAAAAAAAATTTCATCCCTCAGTTACATGTATGGGGGGCCCCACCCCCAATTCTTTTTTTTACTATTTAGTGTCATATTTTTGTAGCGGTTCATACAACACATATTCCCATCAAATTTCATCACTGTAGTACTTATAGTTTCCGAGTAAATCGGCTGTGACAGACGGACAGACGGACAGACGGACAGACGGACATGACGAAACTATAAGGGTTCCGTTTTTGCCATTTTGGCTACGGAACCCTAAAAAAAAGACTCGATTAGTAAAGTATTTCGGTCGCTATCGTGTTAACAAGAAAAAGGATCCGCACATACAGACACACGGACGTCCAAGACAGAACTTTTTTAAACTGTTTTTTAACTAGTTTAAATAACAAAAATGACATCAAAAATATCATGAACGTTAAAAATAGTGTTTTTTCTTTATATGTGTGTGTATGTATTATCTTACAAGTGCAATGTATGATACATAAAGACATTTTAAGTTTGAAAAATCAGATGTTTTGCGCGAAGTGACAGTAGTACCCACCTCAACGCTTCGCTTATGAGGCGTGCAAAAGACTCGATTAGTAAAGTATTTCGGTCGCTATCGTGTTAACAAGAAAAAGGATCCGCAGTCCGCACATACAGACACACGGACGTCCAAGACAGAACTTTTTTTTAAACTGTTTTTTAACTAGTTTAAATAACAAAAATGACATCAAAAATATCATGAACGTTAAAAATAGTGTTTTTTCTTAATATGTGTGTGTATGTATTATCTTACAAGTGCAATGTATGATACATAAAGACATTTTAAGTTTGAAAAATCAGATGTTTTGCGCGAAGTGACAGTAGTACCCACCTCAACGCTTCGCTTATGAGGCGTGCAATATAGTTATACTGGTCTCTACGGTTTTTACGGTACAACATAATTAGGATATGTCTAGTAGATACAACAAAATAAGGATATTTATGTCCATTCATAAAGTATATTTTCTAAACTCCCATTGTATGATTTTCGTCTTTCAGAGTCTGCAGTCGATAATCACGAAGTATGTGGTAGGTCTGTCTAAAGATGTTTCATGTCATTTGTGGTTGAGCCGGGCGACGAGGGATGCGGGTTCAAATCAGCAAATTAGTGGCTTAGTTCTGTCGCCTGAGGTTATGACAGGTGAAAGATATGGTTATTTTTTATCTGTATTACTGTTTTGTTATAGCACAGATGTTATTCTTATCTCAGTAGGATTGAAAACATTATGATGATTTCCGGTATTTTGTGTGCTGAATTTTTTATTCGTACATATTATATACGTAGAATTTATAATTTATTTAATACTTTAGGACATTAGCAGTTAGTAAATTATTAAATATAGCAGCAATTTACAAGCCAATAAATTCCAAACATTCGCTACAAAGAAAACTCAAAGTAAGTAAATGAAGTATCGACGCATGAAAGTGGCTGTACATATAGTTTATCGATGTAAATAGCCCATAAATACATTACTAATATCCAATATATAGCACGGGCAGGCGGTTGTCGTCAGGCAATGTGTCTGTCAGCGAAGCAATGCTGGTTGCCCGAAGCAGCATAGTAAATGTGTCTGCACCGACGTTACCGTTTCCTCCAGTATTTCTATTTGCCTGAAAAACATTCAACAACTCGTTTTACACGCAATTGAATGGTTTATTTCTTGTTATTGGCGATGATGTAAATCTCCATTATTTATTTATTTATTTATATAGAGATTAGAGACATAAAAATGTACAAAAAATACAAGAATGTACGCACCTCGCTTGCTCTTTTAGGTCATCACGTTTAAAGCCAACATAAACATAATTATTTTCTTCGTCTTATCGCGACTAAATCCGTCCATTGTGCCACGAGATTTACAATAAAGGCTTTTTTGGGAAACTTCATGCTAACGTCAAAATTTATGGACAAATTAATTTTTATTAACGACCTTTGCTTTATCTTGATTCGTGGTCGAGGTTTAACTACGTCTTTTTGCGTTGTTATCATTTTTATGAAGATTTAACGTATAGTTTAAAATAATTTGAAGTTTATTTAATTGAAAAAACAAGAATGTGTGTGATGATGTACATGGCTTTGAAGTATATTTTCAACTTACTATCCCATTCCTTCTATCCATTCATTCAATATAAAGGGAATTGAAAAAATTTAAAAAAGAAAAATTGCCTGGAAGAGATCACTCTTTAGTGATAAGGCCGCCCTCTGTGCTAGTCTAGGTATAAGTTTTAGTTTTAAGTACCTAATTTGTATTATTAACTAGCATGATGATTGTTCCTTTAACTCCTCGAGGAGCATAGGGCCTCAGTAAACTTTTTCCAGTCACGTCGATTTTGGGCTTTTGCTTTGACTTCTTGCCACGACAGGCCGGTTTTTAACTAGCATAGTAAAGTTAGTTATTTATTTACCTACATAAATAAATAAAGGGAACTTTTATAGATACCTAGTTAGGTACTTCTAGAAAATTATCATGTTAATCGCAAGAATTTACTTTATCTGTTGTTATAGTGGTCAATTGGGGAGCAAGTTCATCAAAACTTTTTTCAATTAAAACCTCCTCTATTTGTACAACGTGATTGCAGATAAGTGTTATCTCGCCAAGTACAGTGATAAAAGTGAACCCCACACGGGATGTCTGACTCGCTTGAGATTCGACAAATCGACAGATTATGCTAATCCCCCTGTTGTATAGTGCTGAACCTTTCCTTGCTTTAATTTAATTTACATTGAATACTTGGATACCCTGTTAAGAATAAGGAACTGTCTCATTTACGTATATTTCTTTTTTATACAAACAAATTCAAATGAATTTAAAGACTGTCCTGGTTATATACAACTGAAACGAAATAATTCTGGTATGTACCTATAAGTTTATTAGTTTCTGTATTCTTGTTTCCATATTATAAACTGGCTGTATAATATGATTTGTGTGAAATACCCATCAATATTTAATTTATTTATAAACGCCACCCTTTTATTGCTATAACTAATAATGTACCATGATATGGTTCACCATTGTTTACAAACACATAAATTGTCATATAATGGGCGCTTCATTTCCCTTTCCCCACAGGAACAGGGTCCATATCCGCTTTCACACTATTGTAATTGTCGTGAGACATCTATATTTTATAGTTCTAAATTTGTATGATACATTCGGCGTATGTCTCTTTCGTGCTAGTGGAAAACTTGGTATGTTGAAAAGGGACGCACGAATTGGTTTTAAACACAGTTTGTAAAGTTTTATAGAAACGAGTAGCAATACGATAAATCGACGAGGAGCGATAATAAATGGATGAGGTGAATTTTAATGTTTTAGTAATTGATATAAGGATCATGATAGTTGTTAAAGAAGAAGCGTAATTATGTCAGTGATTGACTTTTACTTTTTTTATGGATCACACTTTATATAAATTGTTGTGTAATGATGCTGCACATATTAAAGATAAGGATGAGACCACCACAACTGTACTACGTTTATATCACGTGCTGTACTTTCAATAAGGTAATATCACATTATTACAATATTATTTATAGATATTGTAATACCGTGGTAATATTCTGTACTAATGCTAGTACAAAAAGCAGATGCCACATCCACGCTTCTGAGCGTTGTAAAATAAAATGATGAACAATAAATTAACG
Source organism: Colias eurytheme (assembly GCF_061535395.1). Lineage (NCBI taxonomy): Eukaryota > Metazoa > Arthropoda > Insecta > Lepidoptera > Pieridae > Colias > Colias eurytheme. The sequence goes on from NC_142985.1 coordinate 4,003,722, forward strand.
CTTTTGAGTAGCTCTGAGCTATTATAATGGATGCACAATAGACCGTTGATAATCTTGTTATTGATGGTCACGCGTTGTTTTATGGACATGTTTATTACAAACTACTAAGATATGTATGTGAGACGATAAAAGAAGTTTGAACTGAATGAAAGTTCAGTTTTTTTTATACATATATTCCGTTGGGCTGGATAATTTATTTTTTATATATTGGTTTGTCTCATGTAACTGATGAATTTCAAATATATGCTGTATGCAATGACATGTTACACAAATAACATGTCGTTGCATACATTGTTATTAGAGTTTTTTTTTGCCAATTTCCATTTGATTGTGATAATGTATAATGTATATATAAGGTATGGATAAACATACTGCATAGTTTAGTTTGCTTTCATATTTTTGCTAAGTTTTAATTTAAGAATAAGAAAAAGAAATAGTTAGAGACATCTCTCACTCTCACTCTTTCATAGACATACTGGTTCTTTTTCACTAAATACTATACAATAAGGAAAATAATTGGTTTTATATGTGCTCTATATTTTTATAATTAACAACAATCAATACCACATCAAGCGAATAAATTGTTATAAAAACAAACTCAATGCCAATTCCATGGCTGTCAAAGCTAAATAGATTATTGACAGCAATTAAACAAATAAACGGTCGTAGTGTTATGACGTATCAATAAATACTTCACACCAATTACACGCTATTAAGCCAATAACGAGTTGTAATTGAATGGAACCTGTGGGGATGGATTGAGGAATATGCGTTTAAAATTATGTGATGAAAAGCTTGACAATGGGCACAGACTTAATTACAGAATAATATACTTATATTATTCTGTAATTAAGTGTCGGAAATTGACGCGCCCTAGTTTCGATTTATTGTGTACCTGGAAGTCTGTTTGATATCTGCCGATTTCCCTGTAGTGCTCTTAGTAAATTGGAAAAAATATTGAACTCTACAAATTGAAAGAATAATGTGAGATAAAAGCTAGTCAAACTCTGTGTACCTATATTCCTGTATACTTGGACATATGCTAATATATCAAATGTTAATATGTATGATAATGATCAATTCTTTTTTTAAAGTGAAACTTTTATTACATCGTCTCAAACTTTTTGGTCTGTGTAGCGCATGTCGCGTGTATCGCGGCTGCCGAGTAGGTATACCTACTCGGCAGCCGACCGTCACGCGACATGCGCTACACAAAGCAGTGTTCGGAACCGTTCGAACAGTTTCACTTTTACCGTGGTTTCATAAAACCACACAACATTTTTTTATTGTCGATAGGCAAGCACTTGACCACAATCTCGCCTGATGTTAATCTGAGATGGTACGCGCTTCCCTAGAAGGTACCTGTTCACTCTACGCTTGAAGACCCCCTTATTAATTGCTTAAAAAGCTTGTATTGATATATCAAATTTCAGTCTATAGTTTTAGGAAAACTTAAAATGTAGCAAAGAAAAGCAACGTAAATAATAATTAATAACTTTCTTACAGTTTTGTCGTATGTATTATCCATCAAATGCGGAACACTGGTTAAATAGTTTAGTTTAGAGTAAAATAGTTTTAATACGATATAGTTGTAAACAGGATAATAATTAATAGAAACGTATAAATGAAATATTATTAGATAATATGTTAGATTAAGCATATCAAGTATCAACTACAACAAATCTTAGGACTTTGCAAAGGTCGTAAACTTTCTTTGTATTAAATTCAACAAAAAGAAACTGGTGGTCCATTATTGCGAAACATGTGCAACAAATGTGGGGTTCGAATAGGTGCACATTAAAAAGGATTTCAGTGGCCATAAAGACCGCTCTAAATTGAAAGCTATAGATTAAAATCAGCTGTCAGAAGCAAACGCTTCGCATTCGCACTTTGTCGTACAAACTAATCCTGCACTTGAAATATGTTTGGTGCCCTAGGGCGTCTTAATTTTTTATCGTTAGGGATCGAAGGGTCCAAGCTGTGGCTGTATGCAATGTTCACGTATTTAGGATTATAACGATCTGCAAATTATTTTTTCGTTAAGTAGTAAATTTAGTTGTGTGCTAATTTTAACAAGTAATTAAAATTAGTCAAAAACTAGAAATTGTAAGAAATTTGTAAAATTATAACTGTAAAAATTGAATAGAATCTTCAAAATTATGTTTATCTCATTATTTCCAATGCTATATTTCATTGTTGTTGTCATAACTAATTCAGAAACCTAATGAAATTTATATAGTTTAAAATTTCATGAGTTTCAAAACAGTTTTTCTAATGCAATTCTTGTCACGCTCATAACAACTGGAGGAAAAGTGAAGGGTCAATTTAACCTCTCGGAGGGCTGGGTCACGAAAATTAGACCCCCGAGAGTTGAGTGCATCCGACCTGCATATGTGCATAGCCGTGGATGGCTTTATGCAACATGATGAAACGTAGATGCTTTTATAAACGGTATATAAAAATGTAAGTTAACATTAGATATCTCAGATTCAATGTCATAGTATGTTATTGGTAGGTACAGTAAGTAAATTACTATTCTAATATTACAGTAGTATTATTTTATCTCAATTATAAGAAATGTTATCAAAGAAAAATTGATAAGTATACATTACCCGTAATGGTAGTTTTAAAAGCTAGGACAGTAAACAGTTGTTGTATTTAAACCGACTTCCCGTGTGGTTATTCAAAATTTTAGCTTCAATATGTAATATGTGTACACAATGAAATTGTTCTTCCATAAATTACAATACATACGCGCGTACATTCCATTAGCAGACTGCATCCTTTACAATTTCAGATCTGCAAGTCACGTTCCGTGCAAAACCATCCTCGCAGTTCGCAATGAAGTTATCAAGAAATTTAGGGGCACTATTCGCAGCAGGGGGCACAAAAAAGCTAACACGTCACACAATTGCTCTGCGTTTGTTAGGGGAGCTCGTAGTCTGGGATCTGGATGCGAAATTTGCTAGGTTACGGAGTACGGTACGTGAATTAAGTAATGGTGATTTTGTTATAGTTTGGGATATGCAAATGGGGATAATATAGACTCTATAAAATAATAATCATACATACTCACAATTAGATATCAGAATTTTATAGGAGGAACTTACATATGCTGCTTTATAGATGCTGTACAATAATTCTGTTGCCAAATTATTTTGTTCGTTAGTTGATGTTGATTAAATAAGTATCTATGAAATTTAAGTTTAGTAACTTAAAAAAACAGTTCTTATACTATTATATATACTACATTTAAGCGTACGGTTTTTCCCTGCATTGCATTTTTTGCAACGCGCTCTCAGCCTATGCGAATAGTGAATAATAAATAACTGTCTTATTCATAGTGTTAAAAGTTTAAACCCTCTATTGAGCAATCGTTGATGAATGCTCGTCGGTAGCAGTTAAGGGTTTTATTGTCTCGCTTTGGAGTCACTTCAGTGTTTGCTTGATTCATTGTAAATGGATTGGGTATTATGATTTAGATTTTAGAAAGGCTTCTCTCTTCACAATGTCTTTCTTTTTTGCAATATTTTGTCAAAAATCCTATAAAATATTTCTTATAGATGACATTAATATAATATAATTAGGCAATATAATTTACTTAGCTACCTTTCTAATAAGTAGTATTTATTAAAAATATAGAGTTGGGTATGGGTAACTGAGACACGACTGAAACTGCTGAATTTGAAGAATTTATCTGCAAAAGTTTATATTTTACATATCTTATATATAAAAATGAATCGCAAAATGTGTTGGTAAGCGCATAACTCGAGAACGGCTGAACCGATTTCGATAATTCCTTTTTTATTATATTCCTTAAAGTACGAGGATGGTTTTTATGTAGAGAAACCGTAAATACGTACCACGGGCGAAGCCGGGGCGGACCGCTAGTTTCGTATATAAATATGTTCCATCATTCTAGCAATGTGCCGTTTCATGTTATTAAAAACACCAAGCTCCTCAGTACGCGACGTTATCATAAAGTTTCAATATAAAATCGCGTGAATAACTATGAAATCCAGCATGCACTTAGCAAACAAGTAAAAGATCGACAAAGAATCGTTGCGTCCGGCCATTTACACTCGGTTTTAATCAATGAAGTTCTGAACCAATAGCTTTTCACACAAAGGGAATAATTGAGCTGGCTGATGTTCTTCGGAAAATGGACGCAAGATAAAAGCGAAAGAAACTGTATGCAAAATATGTGAAAGTATATCTGTAGAAATAGAAACCTGTAAGAAATTACAGCACGTTGAATTATTTATGTCTAAATATCGGTAGTCCTTCCACTTTCTATTTTAACTATAGTTTATGCCTTTGATGGCTAGATAGATTTACCTAGTACGTTCCTTTACACAGAGTATATTTACATTCGTCAAACGTCTTACCTTTCAACCTGTATTAAAGCTACGTTTCACATCCTTTTTACCTTATAATATGAATTATTATATTTATTGATTTTAATTAAACATGAGATTAGGATGACTTTTTGATCTACGCTTTTTACTTAACCCATGTGCACACACAATCCGGATTGCAAGTCTTTATTGGATTGTGGCAGACTTCGAGACGGCTTGATAGAAATATAAAAATATGAATTACCTTTTATATGAAAATGCATGATTTCCTTTTGTGATGCGATATTGGTATTCTTGACCAGTTTATTCAAGGGAACGGGACTCATAGTTTGTTCATTCTTTTGTTATTTGCTTCCTAGTGAAGTGGAACGACTTCAACACAACCGTTGTACCAGTTCGGATTCGCTAAAGTTTTTAAAACAAAAGAATACAGTGTTTTCTTTCGAGTGCTACGGTTTTGTTTCTTGTGATTGTTAGGGAAATAACCGTTTGGAAATATTTTTCTTTTGCTCCAATTCTAGAAGGTACCTACGTGAAACTCGGTCATACACAAACTCACAACAGTAATTTTAGTAGATTTTTTGATATTTTTTGTTGTACATATATTTTTTTTTATATACCACAAAACAGACTGAATAAAACAAAGCATTTTATATGTATAAAGCTATTGCCCGAAACTTTAATAGGCCTTTTTATGGACTGTCCTGTTAGGCAGAGCTGATAGTATAATATATAAATAATTTGGAAAATCCAAAAGTGCACGCCTCATAATTTTTGTTTAATAAATATTTATTAATTATTATTTTTGTTTATTTAATAACAATTAAACCACATCGAATCAGACCCTGAAAAATGAAAGGGTTCTATTCCTGAGCATACTCAAGCGTAAGAGAAAAAAAAGACTCGATTAGTAAAGTATTTCGGTCGCTATCGTGTTAACAAGAAAAAGGATCCGCACATACAGACACACGGACGTCCAAGACAGAACTTTTTTAAACTGTTTTTTAACTAGTTTAAATAACAAAAATGACATCAAAAATATCATGAACGTTAAAAATAGTGTTTTTTCTTAATATGTGTGTGTATGTATTATCTTACAAGTGCAATGTATGATACATAAAGACATTTTAAGTTTGAAAAATCAGATGTTTTGCGCGAAGTGACAGTAGTACCCACCTCAACGCTTCGCTTATGAGGCGTGCAATATATGTATAAATATATAAATATATGTAGTATAATATATAAATAAAAACAATATAGAGAGACCCAGTTATAGACATAGATAAAACTTAAAAAGTGTGGCTACTAATTAACCCAGAATTTCATCTTTATATTCATATTATAATTACAAAAATTCACATTAACTTTACCAAAAAACGTAATAAAAATTCTTATACTTTTAGCTAAAACTGTGCCAATTCTAAAGCTAAAAGTTGGACGATTCACTTATAAAAGTCCATAAAATAAAATGAATGTCGTCGTGGGAAATGATAGCAAGCCTCAACTTGAATTACATTCCCTGACATTTACAAACGGGAACGCTGTATTTTCTAAACTGAAATTATTTACGAGAAGGTATATGACTAGGTAGAACATGGATAAATCCTTATATTGTGAGAAGTAAACAAATTGTATCTATATTAATTCTTTATGAATAAAAAAATGAGTGATAATGAATTTAGTATAAACCTAAACCTAAATAGTAAATTCATTAAAACTTCACTTTTTTTATGACCCAATTTATTTAGATTCATAACATAAAATGATTAAACTTTAGTGGCAAATATTGTCATTGTATCTGAAAGTTTAATAATTAATTGAATTGTTACAAAGAACCAAAAACAAGTTGTTGTTTTAACAAGTAGAATGTTTTAACGATTTACAGATAACTAAATGCATAGTTATAAAGTAAACCATTTGTGCATTTTTTTGCACAGGTATTCTTAAAAAACAAAGGAATATATTTTCATATAATTATAATTAATATTATCTACATAGGTACTTACATAATTTTCTCTAACAAGACGATCCCCAGCAAATCGAAAAGCAATAATAATTGCGCACAAGAGCTTATATAAGAAGCAAATTACCATAGTTATTGTATCATGTGATCCCATGTCAATATTCACGATTGCAGGATTATGAGGGGCCAAAGTGTAACCTTGTTATACACCCTTCGATGCACTAGGGATGCAGGGTCACGTACCAGGGACGGTAGCGTCTATTGTTTTTTAAGGCTGTAAATATCCCATAGGAAATCTATATGGATTTATATGACAAGCATGTTTTATACAAAAGTAATAATTGCATTAGGAAATAATAGTTTTATGCATAACAATGTGTAGAATAGAATACGGCCCGAACGATCATTTCACTTCATTTTGATTGGTCATCCGACTGCCAATTGAAAGCTTTCAATTGGCGAAATTTAAGCGAAACGATCGTTTGTGCCGTTTGTCTTATGTGACATTCTAACTTCGCAGAAAGTGAATTAATAAAATTAGTGGGGCAATAACTACGTTAACAGTTAATTAGTATTTTAATGAAATTCTAAGTTTTCAATAAATTTCTACAAATCATGTGTGTCTAGTTATTTTGTCAATTTCACATCTAAACAAATCTCTTCAACAGTTATAGTATTTTATTTCACATCCAATTATATAAACTTATTCTTAACTTGTACATAAAACCTTATAACTTGTACATAAAAAAACAAACCTCAATTTACGGAACACTAACAAAGGGGTTCCGTGACCCGGTGACTCACTGCGTCTCAATCAGACACCTCGTGCCTGGCCCATAGACGATAACTGTCATTTTGAATTATTCCTTGGGGTTGCCATCGAGCACCTAACAATCCCAATTTATAGCACGTTTATTGCCGATACGAGTTTGTGTGTTATGGGGAAAATTTTATGACGTAAAAATACGTTGGTATTTATACAGAATTATTTTATAAATACAGATTATATTTCTCAATTCGTTACTTACCATTTATTACATGTTTCTTAAACAAAATTAAAATAAGGAGTCATTGCATAGAACGTATATAAAACAAAATAGCTTAGATGTATGCTGTCTTTAAAACTAAGCAACAGATTTTGACGCGGTTTTTTTTAAGATAGGAAGTAGAAGAGTACAAGGAAGGTTAATGGTAAGTTTTAGACGCCGGAAAGCCAGTATGTATTCTATCAACAATTGATGGTATAAAGTTGTAAGATATGAAACTTTAATAAATTCGATTGCATCTACAAATCAAACCACACTGCGTCCAATTTCCAAACCAATCCTAATTCACACAAATTTATTACAGGTAGATTACATTTGTACCTTCATAAAGGCAATCTGTACAGTACTGTAACAGTATTGCTACTGACCCTAGTAATGTGAGACAATGTGGACCCCTCAATAATGGTACATTAGTCGCACGTGACGCCGCATGCCTGATTGGTTTCCGAAGGAGCGATAAAGTTGTCCCTTGCCCTTGTCATAACGTACCTATTGTCATAATGTGTAGCTATATAAAGTGGAAATCGAATTCGGTTATGCATATTTTGCTAAGGACACGTGTGTGAGATAATTATGATTTTTTGGTACAATGTATTGGTATATTGCACCTATTTCAAAAGAATTATTATGAGTTGTACTGTTACCAACTTATCTTAGAACTCATATTTTTTTTAAAGTCTGCAACATTTTTTGTTTTTATTACATTATATAGGATTTGTTTCCGCTATAAAAAATAAAATTACAATAAAAAATCGTGAACAATATGTTCCTTAACATTAATTACCTATATAATATCAATATTTCAATGTTAAAAGCAATATGTATCGTATGTATGTATGTATATATGCTCTTCAAAATTTCGGCCTTGCCCGCTTTTCCAAAAGTTAGGTACACAGTAACTTCCACAACCACTTCGCAGCTTCTCAATGTACTTGTAATGCGTTTCAAATCTCTAAAGAAATTCTAAATGAAATGTACCGTTATAAAACAAGAAAAGTTTTGATAAGTTCAGAAGTTATAAAAGCTTTTCTCTGTCGCAGTTACTTATTTACTTAATGAGTCGCTTCAACCATAAAAATGGCGTTACTAATAGTGATTTGTTTAAACGAGGTGCTCAAAGGAAACTCTTTTATAATATTAATTGGTGCTTTAAAGTTATGCTCCATTTATGTTATTAATTTTGTATGTAAATCATTTATGTGAATGTGTTTTAAATGCTCTTCTCTAATCTAGAACAATTTATTAATTGGATTGAGGATGCCATATAATAATCATGTACAATGGTTGGTTAAATGTTATTTTAATCCAATAGTCCTTAAAAAATGCAATTGTTTTATAATATTAAAAAATCCAATCATTAGCTTTAAAAATTTTCTAAATAGAAACAATCGTCATTGTACTTCTGTTACAAACAAAATAGTTTGACATCCTGTACTCTAGTAAAAACGTCGACCCAAATAAAACTCAGAGTACGCAAACTTTATCCTGAATGAATTTCTAGTTTGCTCATATATTTACCACCGTTCACTGGCAATCTAGGCCAGATTAATTAAAAGTTAAAGCCGATTTCAGAACGTTTAAAACCGATATCCTTCAGGAGCCGTATTCTGTACATTATTCACTTCGTAATAATTCATTTGATAGCACTTCACAGTACATTCGCAGACCCATGTGTCTCTTGTAAGACATTATTATTTATCCGAGCGACAATGACGGGTGTAAAACTCTTGCGCAGTTAAGACGTTGTTGCTTGTAAATCAACTATTTGCATACTGCGTCTGCGCAGGGTAAGGGCTTATTATACAGCGTGCGCTTTTTTGAGTTTGATGCTTCATGGATAAAGAATACACTTGAAAGCTATGCTATAATTTTTATTAAAAAGGTATGCCTGAAATACACATTTCTATTTGTGTCCAATTACATTTACGAGAAGGTTGCAATTTAATAAATATGAAGAAATAATATGTTCCGTTGAATCCATTTATTCAACGGTATATATTATTTCGGTCATGTAAAAGTAAATATTTATGGCCAGTCCAGCTGCAAAATAATCCCATTTCAAAATGTATAAAGGTGCATCCTGTATAACATTTCGTGCAGTACTGCGCGTGAGTCTCATCTCGTTAGCGACAGGCGCCGGCTCAGACAAATGTATTCCTTATTTATATTCGCAACTTAAAGAATTATCGACACTTGAAACAGTGAGCAGCCCATTAAGTGCTTATTGATTGCGATTGAATATATTTACTCTGCTAGCTACAGTATTTGCGTTTCTTTGTTTTTTTATAGAAGCTTTTGAACTGGTGTCACGTGCCTATCGAATAAAACGTATCCATAGGCATTTAAGGGTTTGAATAATTAAATAAAATGAAAATACCGTCGAATTGAGAACTCCTTTGAAGTCGGTTGAAAAAGGAGGTCAGTTACATTTTCGCTACTGAAATCAACCAATAATAATAAATGGGAGAGAGAAAAGCACTTGAGAATGGATTTAATTTGTATGATGCAAGAAACCACTAAAATATACTAGTAAATATGTACATATTTATATGTACATATTTATATTTATTCATGTACATGAACTATGAACGATGAACTCATGAACTAACGTAAATATTACTTTTTTGTATTTTTTTATTCTTAGTTCACTAAGCTTAGCTTGAAAGCTATCATATTTTCATTTCAGCTCCCCCGTCTCTGAACTGTAAAAAATTAAAGGTCATTGCATCATTATAAGCTAGAAAACTATATTTTCCTCTCCACTGAGAAAATAATATAATAGATCTTTCAGATGAAAAAAAATCTATTATTTCATTTACATGAATATTTATCCTATAAGCTTTCTTTATTCTTTATCTATTCTACCAATTATGTAGATGTTTATTTTATAACTTAGGTTAATATAGACTGCAACAGCTGTTGTCTGTTGAATATACTATTTTAGTTAAGTAATCATCTTTTCATAATTTTGTAAGATTTCCAGAATACGTACATCCATCTAATTATGACCATTAAAGTTCCTCAAGGACTACAAAATTGTACTCGTATGTATTCCAGAGGCAGGCGACAGTTAGAAGGCAATTTACAATCTGGCCCGCTGAACATTTTAATTGCGACTCGTTTACCAACATTTAAATGAAGTCCACATATATCAAAATGAACTTGACGTTGGAAACGAGCAGGCACACACTGTTTTATGGCGTGATAAATTAATGATCTTATTACTTATGAGTATTCTTGGAAATCGGCGTGGTGTGAATTGATTTGTGCTCGCCGCTCGGTACTTATTCTGAGGTAGCATGTATGTTTTGCAGATAAAGATATTTACACATATGTTTCTTTGCATTAAAGTAAGCACTTATTTAAAAAAAAGAGTAGGTACGTCGATTTGAACAAATGATAAGCTGTATGTTATCTCCTCCTATTTGTTACGCATTCAGTGCTAAAACAATGAACTAATTTTAATAAGGCTCTTGTTTAGTTTTGTATACGATTATATCTATTATATATTAATAATTAATAATAATATGTCCGAGTTCTGTCTGAGATCACAACTCAAACTTGACACCACGCTTTCACACTGATTTAATTATAGATTAGAAGTAGGGAATGCAATCCCGACTCGAGATTGCAAATTCGGGATCCCGCGGGATTAGAAATATCAATCCCGCGGGATCCCGGAATTTTCGGGATCCCGTCTAATTTAAAAAAAATGTTGAGTTCAGATGACTGAAAAAGCTAATAACTGCTTGTTTGTCATTTGTAAGGTTAACTCAAATAACATATTACTCGAAAGAAAATAAAAACCTTTATTCTTTAATCTTACCAACTAAATAATAATCAGGTTGTAAGGAAATTAACGAAGGTAAATTAGGTAATCAAAACAATAAGCTTATTTCAAGGGAATTAGGAAAAAGAGTGATTTTGAAAATGTTAAATGACTCCTTAAAATACAAAGGGTATTAATAGTTTCATCTGCTAAACGGCATCTAATGTCCGTTGCAATGTACCCCGCTGCTGAGAATGCCCACTCCGACTCAACGCTGGTTGGCAACAGCGTGGCGATTCGCCACTGGCGAAGCAATTATACAGGGTGTAATCGTTAAGTGTGCACAGGCGATTATTCCGTAACTATTGCAGATATCAAAAACTTTAAACTGATATCGAAAGCCCTTTACCTAACGAGTAAAATGACATTATAAACTTTTTATAAATAAAACGAGAAATATCCAAAAATGTCACTTGAAACGCTCCCATATATTTAGTATGAAATATGACTATTTCATACATTTAATATGAAAGGTTTTGCTTTTTTATTTGATTTTGTGCTTTAATTACTTCGCTAATTTTAATGAAAGTTCATTCAGATACTGTAAATAGAGCTCGATGTGGAATATAATGGTTTTCCATATCGAGGATGCCATTTCGAACATTTGCTTTGAATACAACATGTATGGGAAATCAAATGTATGGGAGCGTTTCATGTAACATTTTTGGATATTTCTCGTTTTACTTTAAAAAAGTTCTTATTGTCATTTTACTCATTAGGTATAGTACTTTCTTGTTCCTCCACACTCAAACAAATCCATTTCTTTTTTAATGGTAGATTCTAATTTGTCTAAGCTCGTGGACGTAGATATACGTGCAAAAGGACTTTTAGAAGCCGCTTGCGCCCCGAGTGGTTGTGTGTTGCGTCGCTGACCACTGCCGCCCAATCCCGTCAATCTCGAACGGGATCTCGTCACATGATGCGTCGGGATTGATCCCGAAAAATTACACGAGATCTCGCGAGATCGGGATCCCGCGGGATCGGGATTGCATTCCCTAATTAGAAGACATGTAAGGCCCAACAAGAGACCAGAGGGATACATATTATATTGTGAAACATAATTATACCTTATAATAGTTGTTGTAAGATATTTCACGGTAGTTAAAGTGACAGAAGTATTACTAAACACAGCTGGTAAATTCGTACTTCTACTAACTACTAACCTAATGTCGTTAAAATTATATTCTTTAAAATATGTACTGTGTAATATTTTAGTTCTAAGTGTAACAAGCACTGAAACTCACAAACTTAACGTTGAAAATTAATGTTAATATTTCTAATGCTCAACTGTTTGTGTAGGTCGATTTACATTACAGCATAGATAATTTGATATTTTATACAATATCAGCTATAAAATCTGTTTATTATATAATCTAAGATAATTTTAACCATCGAGGAAGTAAAGCGTTTTAAAAATACTCCGTAAACAATTTGTTGAACTAAATTATTGGATCAAGTTACCTGAGCTTCATAACTCGAAAGCTCCGTCTGTAAGTCGTCAATGTTATTCGTAAGATGAGTTAACCAACAACACATTTTTAAGTGCATTTTTCTGTATCGGGTTTCAAATCGCGTATAGCGATAAATTAGGAGCGGTAGCGAGAAGCGATTTACTTGTATGACGTCGTCATTTAATAAAATGTGCAGTTATTATTGAAAAACATATATTTTTTGTGTTAAACTAATAGTTTTATTTTTAATTATTTCAATGTTTCAATAACGAGATCAAAAATAATGCTTTATGTTCATAAAAAATTAATCATATTTTTGAACTATCTTATCCTACGATAAAAAGCATAATTTGGCGATAATAGTAAATAAAAAATAACAATATAAAAATTCTTAATTAACATAATATTTTACATTTTCTAGTATTGAAGTTCATAATGCTTCTATGCTCAAATTACAGGTAAATATGATGTATGGACACATTGTGAATACACAAGTCGCGATTTAAACCGCGGCTCTCATCACCATAACCACCGGTGAAGGCTCGTTCATCATCACTCCCGCTCGATGTATCGATAAGCATAAATAAAGCTCGTATACCACTGAACAAACGACCCTATCATAAACTATATTTTATCGGACACTGGAATCGTAACTTGAGTTTGATCGATAGTGACTCGCTTATATTTATTTTCAATTTGTATTAACATATTCATAAATTTAAAAGAAGTGTTTTAAACGTTATTTGATATAAATAACTCGGTTTTGAATAGTAGTAGGTGAAGTGTAGAAGTAGTGTGAAGAATAAAATATAGGTAACTAGATTTCCGCCCGCGGCTTCGCCCGCGTTTTCAAAGGAAAACCCGCATAGTTCCCGTTCCCGTGGGATTTCCGGGATAAAACCTTTCCTATGTGTTAATCCAAGTTACCCTCTATATGTGTGCTAAATTTCATTGTAATCGGTTCAGTAGTTTTTACGTGAAAGAGTAACAAACATCCATACATCCATACATCCATACTTACAAACTTTCGCCTTTATACTTAATAGTATTAAGATTGTTAAAAAAAATTATTTTAACATAAAAAAAGCTGAAATAATTACGAAGCATATGCAGATGTGGATGGAATTTTTTTATTAGGTACTTAAAATGTCTAGTTAGAATGTCAAAATCTTGAGAGAAATTATTTTACAACTAAGTAAGTTCAATTTTGGCAAAGAAAGCTTACATTATTAACAATAATGCTGTTTTCACTATAATATCAAAATGTGTTTCTTACATTATCTTAGTTCGTGATAGTTGTTGTAAAATTGAGTCGTTTTGCTTTATTCCGTAAACACGCCTCAAGGGTGTCGGAGCGTGGGCGGGACGCCATTATGCGTGAACAAGACATTCAAATAAAACGCTGACAGTAAATAAACATTGGTCCCTTTGTCAATTATAATAATCGAGTGGAAAACTGAACACACTACCACAGTATAACAATATTATTTCCTAAATATGGTAATACCACAGTATTACCATTGTGGTAATACTGTGACACTACACTGCACAGCGAGGAATGTTCATATTATGTTTTCTGTGTACCTTTCCGTGTACGAGTAGACTATTTGATTAGTTATATTTGTAATATGATCAGTCAATATTTTTATTTTTATTGAAGTGTAAAAAAATGTACAATTGACCTTTAAAAGTGCCGACTAATTTCTAATTTTGAAACCTTTTCAAACAACTCAATAATCAGAATGATAACACATTTATTAAATAAAATATCGCGTGTGTATGTTATTTAATGTGTGCTATTTAATAAAACATTAAAGAACTCATCTAATTAGATCAGTAATTTAATTTAATCGTAATCTCAATCACCACATTTTAATGACGCGTGTGACCACACACGAAAAAGATTGGAAATAAAACGAAATAGCATTGAAGCCAGCTCGTTAAAACTTATCAATTTTTAAGTGGATTACCGCCTGGCTGTAAGGCACAGATAATATAATATTATTATTATACAATATACATGTAACGGTGAATTTAGACCAAACGAACATAGAGCTAGCTCTATGTTCGTTTGGTTTGGTTTCCAGCTCTAGAGCGGGAGCAAGAGCATTATTTCGTGATCTTTTAGTGTAAAAGAAAACTCGTATTCAGTATTGTCTAATATTAGAACATTGTATACAATCTTTTTGAAAACAACAACGAAAGAATGCTCTACGCCTGTTTACACTAAAATAATTTGATATATTATGAATATTAGAATGAGCATTCGCTCGTTTGGTCTAAATGCACCGTAAGGATAACATATTGAATGCAACAACTGAAAGTAGGTTATTGAGTTTTGCATCGTGTTGATATTTTTATAGTGAGCCTTCGCAAATACTACGCAACGCAAACATATTGTTATGCATCTGAAGTTTGTAGCATTATCAATTATGTTATTAATGTTAACTTCAGACGTATTTTTATTGTAAACGTTGATAGCTCTTGAATAATACATTTAGTAATAATGGAATTTAATGTGAGGTTTTTTACTACTATTAGGTTCTGATACATAATATAAAGTACATAAGTACACCTATTTCTAGTAGAGTGTAGTACCTGAGTAGTTAGCAAATAATATATGTAACAATAACGTACAGTTCGAATAAAATAAAATATGTTGTTTCTACTAACTTTGTTTCTATAAATTCTCTTATGATATATCGGTTATTTTTTAATAACTTAATATAAGTAGTAATTCATTTTAAATCTAGGCCGAGCTCTTATCACTGCGACCTAAAAGCTCTTTTGTGATCGCGACTTCGCAATCTGAATGGAATCATCCTTTTTGAAATGAATTTTTAATATATGATTACTTTCCCCGGAGTTTTACTGTTTTGAGTCCACCATATTTACTATTAAATATGAGTATTCAAAAGAGTTTCTAAAAGATGTCTATTTACGATTAAAAGTGAGTGAACTTGAGTCCCTGTTTAAATATTTTTATGTTCTTCACTTGATTTGTTATATAACAATAAAAAGCCTCAGCTCACACGGTATAAAACAAATCATGCATATATGTTATATTTATAAATACTTAAAAAAACTCATAATCTTAAAACAGTATTCAAGCACCCTTAACCGAACCTTACAACCAACATGGCTTTTTTACATCACCATGACGTTGCATTTGCTATGCACTACAAAAAGTACATTTGAAAATATTTCTTTATTTTGACGTATTCCATATGTTTGTCATCGTGGGACGGATGTGCCTCATGCATTATGCAAGGGGCATGAGATAATCGGGTTCGATACTGTTTGTTAGTCAAATAAGCCATTGTGAACGCTTATATCTGATATACCTGGAGAATCAGACTAACAAGATCATGAATTGTTGGAAGTAATAGTACCTACTTTGGGAAGAACATGAATGCATAAAAGATAATGCAGTTTGGAGACAGTTTGATGAAGGCAGAGGTAAGGGCAGATTGCTTAACTATAATAAATATAACTTTTAAGCATATGATAAACATTTACAGTAAAAATGAATACCTGAATACGAAAGAAAATTTCGTAACAAAAAGTGCTTGCATACTTCATTTCCTTTTTTTTTTAAATACCGTTGAGTTTAAATCAAACAGAACTCGATGAATAATTCATAAGTACTAAGTAGGTCTATTATATTAAAGTTATGCAAACATTGCAAATAATAAAAACAATTATGGGGATGGCTTTTATATTAATATAAAAAGTATTCTTACTGAAGCCGTAATATATTCCATACCAACCTTGAGATGAACGTAGCAGTCATAAATATCGAGCTAAAAAATAGACTTATTGTCCAACTTACATCATAAACTTTTGCCTTCCAGGTAGGGGACATTATTATTTTATTACGGCCATAAAACAAGATTAACAACGTATTGAATGTAGGTACTAAATGCTTAATGGATGTTCACAAAAACAATAGCTTCTTCTATCGCTTTCACGTACAGACCTATGAAACTTGTACAAATGCATGACGAGAATTATAATAACTTTTCGTCTAAAATGCTTTTGGTTTGATTAAAAATGTAGTATGAATTTATCATTGAAAATATTGCTTAGAGCAAGTATGCAGAATATTCTGATTTGCAAGTGTTGGCTCGATAACAAATTGCAATAATCATAATACTATTTTTCAGTCAAATTTTTGGTGTGGTTAATCGACACAAATAAGACATTAAAGTGTGAGTATGATATAATTACAGTATTATAACCATTCAACTCACTAAATTTAAGCACAGCTTATCTTGATAGATCATTAGGGTAGTACAAAGCCATTAGTTTACAAGTATATCCTTCGCCGTTACTAAATTACAAATTCCACTAATAATTAGGACTACCATAAGTACGAATGGCCCCACCGACTCTAAGATAATCCCTCGCTACCCCAAATTGTATTGTCAACCCGACACATGGTCGTTAGATAAATAGAATTTCCAAGTCGCATTATAGTTAGTAGTTGCGAAATCTAATTGCTGTCCGAAATCACACAGGGTAAGTTCGCTACCTTCAGTATTCGTCCAAAATTAGCAATGTACTCACAGTGAATGTAGGAAAATTTGATATTCTGTGATTAAAGCGGATGCTTCACGCCGTCCACACAAAGAGGGCTGCTACAAAAGCGGTCCACTACTATCACGTAATTAAGGACCTACTCCCAATGTTCAGCAGACCGTAAGGGGACAGTTGCTTGGAATAGTTAAGGAAATACCGCTTCGAATTTTCAGTAGGAAAATAAATCTTATATCGAAAGGATACGGGCGACTGTTGAACTTTCTGAATTATGAGTTCATAGTGCACTGGGCAATTGGGATAATGGTGGTTCCATATAAATTACTACTCTGTTTGGGTACAAATTAAGAATACGAATGTGGGCCGTTAACAGTTACTTTTGTGTAATACAGTGGGTATTTTAGCTAGATCTGGGTCAATATACTGAAATTTCTTAGTACTGTAAGTTGAAAGTACATAAGATATCTATAAGATAGATAAAATTTGTTGAGTTCATTTTCTCCTGACAAATTGAATATTCGGCTCTAGCGTACTATCCTACTTGCATGTAGGTCATAGTTGTAACATATTCAGCACCACTTCCTCGTATTTTAATTTTTAATACATGACGCTCGACTACTGAAACACGATTCAAATATTTATGCCTGTTTCAAATATTTCATGTTATCTGGTGACATTCTAAAATGTAATTTGTAGGATAGTGCATATTTCAGTGACCCAAAAACAGCTGGCGACAACCAAAAAGGATTCATAGCAGTCCTTTGACAAGCTTCATCTGTGGCAAAGAATGATTGTGCTACTTTCATTCGCGAACAGAAAAACACAATTGGGAGCGCAAACTCATCAAACGGGTGGAGATTGAAAGCATGAGCATTGTGGCCCCAATCACTATCACCGAGGTGACCGACTACTTACCCCATTCACCCTTTGTCGTTATTTAGGACGGAGCGATTGAGGCGTGAAGGGATCGAATAGCATTTGTATAAGCGATCCGAGATTAGCCGGTCTGCCAAGTTGTGCTGGATTTGTGAATAGATTGTGTTTCAGTTTGAAACTTGTAGGTTTCACTGCTACGGCTTTGGTTAATCGAATGGTTTTGGGTGCTGAGGATTATGGGTTTGAAGTTTATGATATGGTTGTAGTGTTTTAGATAATAACAAGAGACCGTTGAAATTTGTTACTGGAATAAGTTATGGCGCTGACCCTACATTGTAAGTGCGAAAAAACGATTTATTATTTAAAGAAAGCATATTCGTAACCTATGTCATAGAAACTAAACTATCAGTAGCAAGTATTGTATATAACTATGTGAAAGTATTTATAAACGAATTAAATTTAACGATTGAGTACCATATTATATAAACAACACTCGTTAGTGTAATTAATAAATAAACTTTTATTTTATTTTCTTATTACCGACCTAATCTTGTTTGCCGACCATCCTAATCCAACCCACTTAATCTAAGCGGCGCCTTAAAAACTAGTTATATTAAATCTGAGCAAAGAAATTCGGTTGAATTAGGTTTAACGAGGAAAGTTTTATACTAGGATTATTTTCTGAGCACTTAAATAAAGGTTTAATTAATTTAACTTAAACATTGTCACCAATCGAAAGTGCGAAAGGCGGGAAAATCAATCTACGTTATTAGTTTTCTGAAGAGTGTTTTGAATGTTTATTCATGAAGGCCTCAACTAGATGATCATAAAATGAGGCTGCACCGAAAACATGATTACAAGATTATATTAGGTATTTCTATATTTATTTTTGGTCAAATATGTACAATATACAAAGCGACATAGGATATTTGAAATCTTGCGTAGATATCCATTATAATACATATTTGAAACTTTCACAATGATAACGTATAATCTACTCTGATATTAATAATGCATATTATGTTGTTTTTTAATATAAAAAAAAAAATATGTTGTTTGTAAGTCTGTAAAATTGCAACAGAGGAACCAATTAGTATATCTCGGGATCTACTGGTCCGATTTGAAAAATTCTTTCGGTGTTAGATAGCCTATCGAGGAAGGTTATAGGCTATAATATTTCATCACGCTACGGGCAACAGGAGTGGAGCCACGGGAGTGAAACCACGCGGAGCAGCTAGTTTATATACGGACAAGATGATACTTTTAACTAGCTTTGATGCCGCTTAAGATACTATATAATAAGACAAGCGAGTATAAAATGTTTTCTCTCAAAATCTTAAGTCATAAAGCTCGGATAAGACATAACTCGATATAAACAAACTTCGTCGAATGTTCGCGGTTGACACGGGTCTAAGTTAATTCCAGTCACTTCGCTCCCATTGCTAATGGAGTTTACAAATTTCATCCATAAATACACAACTTCCAAATAATCGTATCTTAATTTCGAAGTGACTTCGTAGAAAATTTTGTTGAGAATTTTCCTTGAAATTGGGTTGTCTAAATTAGATGAACTTTACAACTCGACTTAATTTATGCAATGTAAATTCAGAAAGTAGTAAATAAACTAAAGTTGGATAGTGTTAATAATAACATAGTTTAATCCATACTAATATTATAAATATGCGAAAGTAACTCTGTCTTTCTGTCTGTTACTCAATCACGCCTAAACTACTGAACCGATTTTCATGAAATTTGGTATGGAGATATTTTGATACCCGAGAAAGGACATAGGCTACCTTTAATTGCGAAATATGTACCACGGGCGAAGCCGGGGCGGACCGCTAGTAAACTATAATCCTTCATTATAAAAAAAATCAGACGATTATAGGCTAAATAGTAAATACCCATCTCCCAGATTCACAATACTGACAGCGGTAGGTACTTAGCACTAGATCGATTGCCTATTGTTTCGCCCTAACTCCTAAGGATAAAACATCAATATACGTTCGCAAGATAAATACGCTAATATAGGCGGACATTATTGGGAGAAAATCGACTAACTCCCACGATATTGAATCCGACGAGCCGCAACAAATAAATACACGAAATAAATTATCTGTTTCCAATAAAACAGCATTCTCTTCACTTTAGGGAGAACAAAACGTTGATATAGACATTGCTATTGAATTGTCAGTTCTATCTGTCGGGATTAAAGTTCAAAATGCTTTGATGCGTTCATTTTAAGCACGCGCCAGACGCTGGTAGATTTTTTAAAAACCCATCCTCCATGGTTAATCGAGCGCGGGTAAACATGGCGTTTTTCGCCATTATTGAAATATCGATAGGGTAAGCATTGTCAGGAGACGTAGCGGTTCCCACGAATGAATATGTTTTGGTACGTTTGGCAGTCTGCAGCCATTAATCATGCATTGAGTGCCGGGACAATGCGCGTAATGGCGGGTTAGCTTGAACCTCTTATACGTTATCTTTCCACTTATAGAATTCGCAACAAAGCACGTGGCATGTACTTGACAGTATCAAACAATAATCGACCATGTTGCATAGACGTAATTAATGATTATAATTATTCAACCGGACAAATGGAAGCCTTCTTCCGTTATGTTTATCAAAAGCAAATAATAGATTGTACAATATTATATCGGCTGCGGACACCATTTGTCAACACAGCAGATGTAATGTATTCACGAAATAACAACCCTATTAAAACAGCTTTACAGTTCAGTTCAGATTTTTGTTTTTATTCACGTGGTGTCTGGATGATTAAAAATTGTCTGAGGTGATCAATCAAGCGATCGTCGACGTCGCCGATACGGAGCCCTAGTCTTATTTGAATAAGACCCTACGTAAATCTGTGGAGACTTCTTGAATTGAATTTTCAACGTAAACGTTTATTAATTTTTCTGACCACTTTGAAAATAGGATAAAAAAATAAATTTTATTGAAAACAGTTCTATTGAAAACAAATGATTTACGAAAAGTACAATTAGTTACAAGAATAAATGTAACTACGTACCTAGTACCTTTATGTTATTTTTGTCTTAAAAATTCTTTTACGAATACTATTGTTAATTAAATTAATAAAACAACGTAGGTATGTGTGTCCTTCAATTATTTCAGGATCCTAATTCAATGCGTAAAACATTTGACAAAAAAAATATTTCAGATTTTTTTTTAATTTTCCAAAACGCGATTCCCAAGTTTCCTATATTCCTATTTCCTATATAAATACCGCGTGTTTCAATTCGGAAGATTGATCGTTCCGCTATCGACGCGACACAAATTGCTGTTCATTTTAATATAAGTTACACACAAGCTTGCGGTTTACAACACTTCCTAGATGTTTGGATTACGCGTCCCCTAAGTATCGAATTACATACCTATTATATTTGTCAGAGCTAGGCATAACGGCAAACGCCCTCTAGAATTGTATTTCGCAAAGCAAATGCTTCGTCAACGGTTAGGGTAAAAATCTTCGTAATAAAATATATGTACCTATTTCTATTACCTACCAACCTAAATAAAGTGACCAATTGAATTAAGTAACATTATTTCTTATGACTATATCTTCAACAATTCAAAAGCAACCAAGAACAAAACAATTTTCCCTAATACATATCAAGGAATCATATTCCAATACATTTCAGTTTATACACTTTTTCGCGTCATTTATTTTAAACGTTCAATAACTTTTAAGTCAAACCGACCGCATTTGGACGCAGCTTAAATCTAAAAGTGTAAACGATTATCCATATGTCCATACATTGCGTGTTTAAAATATGTCCGTCTGCGGTTTCATGCTGTTTAGTACAAATAAATAACAGCTTAAATAATAATAAAAATATTTAAAGACTGCGATGCTGTACAAAAAGCTTGGCGCTAAGGAAGCCAATAAATCTTGGAAACCGACGGTCATTCAATTTTATTGCTCGCTAGATAGAGGTATCAATCGATCAGTTGTTTTTCTTGAAAACTTTACATTTCTCGGATGCGTTGGGAATGAATAAAATGTGTTTGTAAGATAGAATCAATTGTTGGAGCGTGTATCATTATTCTTGTTTGGTTGTTACAAGTGTTGTGTTAATGAGTGAAATGGCGATTATACTCACTTATTGTAATTGACGAGCCTTATTAGACATTTGAAGACTTGACAAGTGCTTTTATTTATTTAGCTTTTGTTTTATATCTTAGCTTAGCTTTTGTTCTATAAATGTCTTTCTTTATGTATTTTTACATAATACGTGACCAATTAATGTACCGCCAAGCAACATACTTGACATTAAATTTTGCTTTTTCATAGTTTAACATAAAAACACATATTTTTTTTTATTTTACATAAAATTTACTGCGAACTACGTTATTAAGCATTACCACAGAATACTAACTATTTTTATTTATATTTCAATAGTATTTTGAAAACTTACCTACGTGATATTTAATTGGGCTGATATAACAACATGATGATGGCTGTCGCAATAGCACTGTAATTATAAATTAATAGATTTAGCGATACAAGCCTGTAATTAACAATGTTCCGACACAAAAGCCTTAAATTATCAAACGTCTGACAACATAGCGTATCTCTGAGTAGCGTATGTATTCACACCACAGAGTAAATAAGTCTGTATTGGAACAGACTATCTAATGAAAATCATAAGTAACGGTTTTATAACATACAAAGAAGATTAAAATAATGTATTTATTTAATTAAATTATTAATTTTAAAAAAATATTTAGACAATTACCAATATTTTAGAGAAATAAAAATCGACTTTAATTTATTTGTTAAAATTCAACTCAAAACTATCGGTCTGATTTCTTAATTCCATTTCCAGGAATTCGAAAAACCATTTTTGGGAATTTGTTTATGAAATTTTAAATTTTCACCAAAGTGAAAGTAGGTAGGTACTTATAACAAACTATAGAGAAACAAAATTATATTTGTATACAAACGCGAAAAAAGTGAAAAAAAAAACATCTTTATCTACTGTTAAAGTACCAACAAATTATTTTTTTAAACCCTTTGACATTCCTGCAATTCTTCTGTCCGTTGTTTATTCCCATTTTATTCCAACGAATGTAAGGGATAGATTGAAGGGCAGCCAGCGTCTCAAATGCAACAATCACAAACAAAAAATATTATACAAACAAACACGTCCCTCTGTCATGCTGTCTCAGTGTGGCGCCTCCCATTTTGTTACGTTTTATTTTAAATATGGAATTCTATTTTTTTTCTGTATAGACGAAAAAGTGGTGAATGATTAATAATAATAATAAACTCTTTATTGTACACCAAATAAAAACAATACAAAAGAATAACAGCAAATAGGATTATTGTACAATAGGCGGTCTTATCACTAACAAGTGATTTCTACCAGACAACCTGTGATCAAGGAAATGCTGGAAGATTATAATTTTGGAGGTGTAAAACAAAGCAAGCATTACTTTATTAAATAAGTACCTATAGATAATATAAAATAAACATACATACATAATATAATAAAACATACATACATAAAAATATATATATAAGTATATATATATAATTATATATATAAATATATTTAGTATGTGCGAGTTAGAAATATAAATACAAATGACGTTACAGCGAAAGATAATAATTTTTAACCAATCTATCAAAGGAAGATATTGTTTGGGCGTGTTTTATTGTATTAGGTAAAGCATTCCAAAGGTTTATAGCACATACTGTGAAAGAGGAATGATAGAAATCTGAATGATGAGATGGAATCAAAAGAGAGAGATTATATGCAGATCTCAACACAAGGCTATTGGAACAAAGAAATTTAAATCTCTCCTTTAGGTAGATTGGTGTTCTAACATCAAATAGAATGCAGTAAAGCAGATGAAGAATGCGTGCATTCCGGCGAAGGCGTATAGGTAACCATTTCAGTTTGGTACGGAAAGAGGATACATGATCATATTTACGCAAACCGAATATGAACCTTATGCAGAGGTTTTGAACACGTTCAAGAGCATCTAATTGATTTTCATTAAGGTCAGGATAGGCGCTGTCACAGTAATCAAGTATAGGGTGAAGCAATGATTGTACTAGCTCAACCTTAGTGGGAATTGGTAGGACATTACGTAAACGTCTAAGTGAAGCGGAAGAGCTAAAAACTTTTTTACGCAATTCCTGTAGCTGTTGTGACCAGGAAAGTGTTTGGTCCAGATATATGCCAAGGTTTTTAACAGTGGAGCTGTATGGAATAACGATCCCATCAACAGTAATCTTAGGAATACCAACCCAGACAATTTTGTTAATGAAGTGACGACTTCCTATTATAATGGTTTGAGTTTTAACCGGGTTGATATTTAAACCATGTGTTTTGCTCCATTGGATTATTGAAGACAGGTCTTTGTTGGTTTCACGTATAGCATTAGGTAGGTTCTCAAAAGAAGAGTGCGTGTAGATTTGTAGATCATCAGCATATAAGTGATAGAGAGAGGAAAAGTTGTTAGAAATAGAATTAATAAATAAGGAAAATAAAAGGGGAGATAGTACGCCACCTTGAGGAACACCAGCAACGATATCACACCAGGATGAATAGGAATCGTTGTTATAGATACGTTGACGGCGTCCTCGTAGGTAACTATACATCCAATTACTTGCAGATTTTGAAATATTAAGAGAGGATAATAAAGCTAACATTATGTCATGATCTATAGAATTAAATGCGTTGCTAAAGTCAATCAAAGTGAGTAGAGTAAGTTGCCTATTCTCCATTGCCATACGGATATCGTCAGTGATTTTAACTAAAGCAGTGGCCGTACTATGACCGGGACGGAAACCGGATTGGAAAGGATCAAACAGCTTGTTGGAATTTAAAAACATAGTTAACTGTTCATTAACAAGGCGTTCGAGGACTTTGGATAAGAAGGGAAGAATGGATATGGGACGGAAATCGCCGAAAGTAGATGGGTTATTTTTTTTGGGAAGGGGGATAATATGAGCGTCTTTCCAAGGAGTTGGAAATTGAGAGGATGTAATGGAGAAATTAAGGATATGAGTTAGAATGGGAATGATGGTATCAAGGATAGGGATGATCATATTACGGCCAATATTGTCACTGCCAACGGCTTTAGAAGAAATGGATAATATAGCTTTCTTAACCCCACACACAGTGAATTGACTGAAACAAAAGGGAGAAAAATTTGGAATTGGAGCTTTAGAAATAGTATCAATAGTACATTTTTTAACATGCGGATCAATTACAGGAGATGAGCAAAAAAAACTATTAAGGGAGTCAATATTGACATTGGATGGAATTGAAGAGACAGCAGCTTTACCAATCCCAAGAGACTTTAAAAACTTCCAAACTTTACTTGGATCGCCACCCTCAATTGACTCGTGAATGTGTCGACGTTGCGCGTCTCTGCACATGGTGCTACAGCGATTACGAATTTTCTTATACCTTTCGCGAGTCGCCAGAGTATTATTGGCCTTTAATACGGCCTTTGCGCGATTCTTTTTATTAATTAAAGATTTTAACTCTGACGTCAGCCAAGGTGCGGGTAGATGTTTCAGCTTAATTGGTCTGAGTGGCGCATGCTTGTCATACAGTTGCAGAAGGAAGGTGTTGAATAAATTAATTTTTGCGTCTATATCGTTAGCCTTCACAATAAGCGACCAGTCCAGGCCCTTAGCATCATCAACAAGACGGTCCGTATCCATTCCACCAAAGCTGCGCTGAACAATTACTCTTGGTTTACGTTTAGGAGGGCGAATTTTGTACGAGACAAAGACAAGATCGTGATAAGAAAAACCTTCAGCTGCACATTGTCCAAATTTGGCAACATGATCAGGGGAGGACACAATAATTAAATCCAACAGGGAAGGGGAGCAGTTTGGAAAATGATGAGTAGCATTCAAAGGAAGGATGTGCATGTTGCAAGAATCTGTGATGTCTGTGTGTAATGATTGTTGTTATATATTATCTGTCACAAACTTTTTGACACGGTCGAGTCTAGAGAAAAAAAATGTACATATTTCCCGGTGTGTGTTTATTTATTAAATAAACTTCACATCTACTTATTTAAAATATAGGTTAAAAAAATACGTATTTTTTTTTAATTTGAAATTATGTTTAAGGGTAACACTGTCACATTTTTTTTTTAATTTTTAATTTTTATTACCGCCAATTTTTGTTCGATCGAGTTTCCAATAATGATTACCAAAATATCCAGTTTAAACTCTCGTACCAGTATCTTGTAATTGCTGAAGCGTATAATTTACAATACAGGAAAATTGGTTTGTTAACATAATTGTACAGTACTCGGAACAGAATTGCTCGCGTAATCAATAAGCTGGGTAGAAATGTTAATACCTTAAACACATGTATGGGTACGTATAAAACAAACACAATTGAAGTCGAAATTAACGTCTGCTCGAAATTATCGGAAAATGTGGCTCTTATTAGCTGTTATGTGAAACGCATTGCAATTTGCAGCAATACCGTACGGCGCGTACGTACCAATATTCATAAAACCTCGATTTTGTGATGCTTTGTTTGAACTATAAACTTCAATCATGTTTTTGAAAGAGTTGAAAATGAAAAAATCTTATGATAACTAGGTAAGTAAACAAAATATGAACATAATTCCTTAAAAGATTTATATAAAGTGTAAGGCAGAATTTACATTAAAATGATACAAAAGCAACCAAAAACTAATTTGAACTTCGTCTAAGTAAATCAAAAACATGTTTTCTTCACCGCCTGCACGCCTAATATATTCTTATTATGTCATACTTTTTCCTTCCCTTCGTAAGCGTGATTAAAATTTACGATTACTGTAAAGTAGGCTGAGATGCTTTGATGGGGACGATGCTGGTTTAAAGGAAAACTCGTGTTAATAACATTAACTTTACTGTTATGGATCGCATAATGGAAATTAGGGCTTTTGAAGATTCTTTTTAATAGCTTGGTGGTATCATATTATGTATTAGAATAAATTACTTTTGAAGGTGCCCAATTCTATAATAAACTAAACAATGATATAAAAACAGCTGAATCGATTTATACATTTAAAAAGCGCCTAGCTGATCACATACTTAATGACCAATCACTTCTGGAATAAAACACCTACCTTTGGAATAGCTGTGCCCGGACGACTGTTAGATTATTTATTTACTTTGTTATGTTATTCTCATGTAATTAGCTTTAAGTCTTTAAATGAGAATAAATGATTCTTTAAACCTATAAATATACAGTATCATTAGAGCAATATAGTTCCAAAAAGTCCCGATGTTATAGAAGTATTTGTGAGCATATCCTTTTCATGCATGAATGTTGATGCCTTATTCTACTTTATAAATACGATAGTAACTTTTTAAATATACAATATAGATGGAAAAGGACATATTCCACTAACCTATTGTCGTAAAAATACAACTTGCAGGTGAAATAGATTCGCGAGGATCGGATCTCGGATGCAGTCACAGTAAGAGAAGTCCATTCATATAAGAGCCGAGGCATAAAACAAGTAATTAATCAATATCACTCTTTAACAGACCGCCTCCTCGGTACGACCGCCTCCTCGGTACAGTGGTTGACGCGTGAGCGTAGAACCGAGGGGTCCTGGGTTCGATTCCCGGTGGAGACGAAAAAAAAAATGTCTCGGTCTGGCAGGACACAGAAGGCTGATCACCTACTTGTCCCTAAAGAAAAATCGATCAGTGAAACAGATGTATGAATAATGCATCTGCCCCCTACCCCATTACGGGGACACGGGACTTCACACTCTTTAACCATTACGTGTTATCATTTAATTTTTTTATTTCTAAACCTGAATTTATGATTCTGGTTTCGTATAAGTTATTAAGAGTATAGTTTAACGATAGAAATAGATATTTAACAATTAAGATTATAAACCTGTCAATCGTCACCACAACGAGAAACAACTTCAATATATTTTTTCAGCAAACACATTAATTATTCAATAAAGCTATTGTATAATAATTAGATCCTCAAAGCGGTTATTTTTTGCAACTCTCAGCATGTCCATTCGCGATAGTATGATTGACACTACTCTTGACTATTGTATGAATAATTCATTCATATAAAAATAGATAAGATGCCGCTCTAAGCTGCGTTACTTTTTGCCACACCTTTTATAAGTAAGTATAAGAAGTATATTAATATCTACGCATAATATGCATATTATTTAGCCATGATTTGATATTCTAATAAAAAGCGGATATTATCATCTCAGATTTCATTTTTATGAGGTAAGGAGTTACCTATAAAATATAAATACTTTCGTACTTTTATAAACAATTTAAATACGACCATATTTTTGCTAAATTTACGTCGCATTTATCAAATTCGGTACAATAAAACAAATAGGTATTTGTATTAAAGATATGCGAAAATGCAATAGCTTTAAAACTACATCACAAACTCGTAAAAGCTGTGGAACTAGTATGTAACAATGGAAATAAATATAAAACAAAAACACCTCCTGCATCAGGTGCCTTAATAGACCCGAGGATTAATGTCAAAACTAAAGCATGGCACTTCGACTTGCACAAACTGTATCATATTTTAAGCCGGCAATTTTAAAAGTTCACCTTAACACATCCTTAACTTCCAACTTTTGACTTTATACCCTTGAAATAAGGTTCATGCTGCATTTATAAATGGAAACCGAGGGTACTCGATCATTTGTTTGGAGTGTATTTGTCGCAGATGGTTTCACCCTTAAATAGAAAGTTCACTCAAGGCAAGTTAATTATTTACAGTTTTACTCAGATGAGTGGCATTTTTATTCATTGCACACTGTATACTTACAAAACAAAAAGGAAAACGTGCAATTTAGCATAACATTATTTAATTTTTATCAACTTCAATAGAAACCGTAGGAATCTTATATGCAATGAGCTTTTATGTGTAGATTAAAATGATTATAATACAAAATTGAAAAGTATTGTTTGTATTATCTGCAATTTTAATTTAAATTTAAATTTAAATTTAAAAATTAAATTATTATGTTTTATGTGTTTTAAAATTAATTCAGTTAAAATCTTTATAATAATAATAATGTCGAGCTTTTGAAAAACAATTCAAACAATCTTTCCAACATATCCACACCTCACAGACAACCTGTCTATAATTCTTTAATTTTTAATAAATAAATAAATCACAACGAATATTAATTTAGCGCTTACAAAATCAATATCGAAATTGTCTATCATTCGGTGCTATAAAAACAAAACAAAAAAGCCTAACATCGTTCACAAGACGCCGACATCTCGTCCGAAACGATAATCACGATTGTGTTTAGATAAAATATAATAATAACAAAATAAACAACCTACGTAATCACCTCATGTCAGATGAATAATGAATGTTGTGACCAAGAATATTATCTTGTTGGGACTTATTTTCTATTACAGCGAAGTATATTATGTAAGTCTAAGTATATAATATTGAAACTCATCACTTCTATATACTATGCTTTTAAAAATGAATCCAATTTCCTATGTGGGATTGTTTTTATGGAATTAAATGCGGATGTATGAACATTGAAGAAAAATAATTGTCAAAAATTGTTTAAAGAATTATTATTTGCCATTCGAAAACCTTTATTAATAATTTTAATGTTACCTAATAAAGGTAAATAAAACAAGCTGCACAAATCAACAGAAAAGTGGCGGAACTATAATATCACAATAGGTACTTAATCCAATTGACAGTCTGGTATTCGTTAAAATCTAGGTTTTTAGATCATGTAATGCTATTAAATTTCTATGCTACATTTTTCCAGTGAACTCAATATTAATAAGATTTATACGATGTTAAATTAGTTTTAAAAATACCTAACTAATTAGTAATTACTACCATACCGGTTATAATAAAAATCAGATTGCCTTTTTTTGTCTGTTTGTACTTTGTTGCTTTAAGAAATAGAAGTATAGCATCGCTGAAAATTTCACGAGAAAAATTGTCTTATTACAAAAGAACCACACAAGAACCAAGTTATAGAAATGATGTAAGATTTAGCATAAAGTAAAATAAAAAGTTTTTCTTAGAAAAATGACTTCAAAATCGAAAAATGATGGTCAGTGCAATCAAAAGCTCGCCAACCACTTATACGATTCAACTTACATCATTCAAAATGACGGTTGACGGACGCCAAAGCACTTATTTTTAATCAATGTTTATTTACTATGAGGGAACTTACAATTCATAGCATTAATTGCGACAAACAGTTTATTAGATTTAAATTATAGAGCAATGAAATATTTAATTAAGTATAGCAATAAGCTTCGCCATAACAAGATTGAAGTATATTATTACAGGCTTTTCTGTTGTAAACGTATTAAGTTTTAAAGTGTTTTAAATACTGACTTTCTGTCAAAATCAAAATAGTAGATCATAGATGGTAAGTATGTACTATGTATAAAATAAATTTTTAGACATTTTTATAAACAAGGTCACCGATTACTCTCATGGTTCTGAACTAAACTTTTGGCTGTTCATTTTAATTTATTTAGTTCATTTTAGTTATATATATAACCATATTTTTAAATATACCAAATTATTTATCTTACTGTAATTCTTCCGTTATAAAAAATAGCGTCACGTTAACTTCCCTTTTCATCATACATTATTTAGTAGATACTGGTCCACAAAAAAGTTTTGAAATGATAAGAAGCCTTAAGTTTGACTTCTGAAAACGGATAGCGAACTCTTATTCTAGTTCTAATAAATCGGAGTTCAAACAACTTTCCATCCGAACCCTTACAAAAATAGTTTTGGTAAAGACATAGAATATTTTTTTTTTATATTTTCGAAGTGAATAAAATCATTAAAATATCGAATGTGAATTAGGATGGTATGAGTATTAGCACAGACTAATAATAATATACTACGTATACAAGTATTAGTATCTGACAAATGTTATGTATCTATGTAATTTCATTTCGTTGTTAAAAATTAAAATATTCCAAAAATACATTATATTGCAAATTCAACAGAGGTTCATCTATTATGTTAAATCAATGAAGTAATTCATTGATAACTAACAGGAATACATAAATTTATTATGTAAATTCGTACTACCGACCGCGACGAAAGTCCTTAATTCTTAGTAGGTTTATTTTTCTATAAATTTCGGTTCCACTAAACATTTTCTTATATTATTTTGGTAAATAAAAGTTTATTTATTTCTTTCAAAGCAATTGATGTGAAAGTTGGCGATACGACGCGCTCACTCACCAAGAAATAGAAAATGGTTGACATTTGAACACGACATTTCACGTTATTAAATTAAATTCAATGGTGTCTGTACATAAAATAAAATGTGGACATGTTTCAAATAAGCTTTCTTTGAAATAACAGACCATAGAAAATAATTTTCATACTTAAATAAATCTGCAATAACTACATCTTCCTTTAGTAAATGATTGCGGCATTGTATGGTACAAGAAAAATATACTCATGATTCTCTATGCGAGTGTACTGTTCTCTCCGTCCGTTTTCCAGTAGGGCGCACTTCGCTGATTGCGCCGTGTGCCATTTGCATTTACTATCACTTGTACACTCGCGTAGAGAAAACTTTAGGTTACGATGAAAACCGCTGACACTTTTCTTAATAAAAAATGACTGAGGTTATTTATTTAGTTGCTATTTAAAAATGTTAATATACTTTTTGTAAGTGAATCTACCAATGTTCTTATGGTATAACAATATAAGCTTATGCCGGTTTATTTTTTACTTCAGTTTAATTTCTTCCATAGATAGTTGAAGTAATCTGAATCACATAAAATAAAATGTGCCTACATTAGGTATCTGACCCAGATCCAATTCAAACTTGAAGATCACAGGACTCAACAGCTTAAAGCATTATCATTTTTCAATAAAATTTTACTTATATCTTACGAAAATTCGAACAAATATAATATCTGCTCGACTATCCTTACCTGAGCAATATGGCTTCAGAAGGCACCATACAATCTTTGTAAAAAGTGATGTTCGTGCGGTGTACTAGAACAATGAAGATAATGAGCGAACTAAATTACCCGATTTAGGTATTATAATATCGCAGATGGCCAACGTTTTTCTATGGTGAAAAATTTGTTGGAGGAATTCTAACTTTGGGGTTGAAACGTGAATTTAAAAAAAATCTGGAATTTCTTATGATTAACCACTTTGATAAAATAAATATCTTGATGCATATTGCGAATTGAGATTAGGTAAAAATATAATATATTTTGATTTTTGTTAAAGTTTTTAGTAGGCTTTACGTAGAAAGTAATTACCTATTTATTATGTTGTGAGAGGTTCATAGCTGTTTTCGGTATCTATACGGAACCATATTTTTATGAGTTAAATTAATTAATTAAAATAAAACATACTAGGGAAAATTATTTAAAAACGTGGAGGTATTGTTAAAATACCCCCAAAAAAGCTTTTACAAAGATATCAAATCATTAATTTTATGAAAAGAACAATATAAAGTATTTCTCTCTAGTTTCTCACATCAAATAACTTAAGCGTATAAGATCGTTTCGTATTTGCAAAGAACTTTAAAACTAGCATTTGAACGTTGTCCCAAAGGAGACGCTTTGACTCTTTGAGACCCGGTTCATGTGTGCAATATGCCCTTGTCAACAAACCCTCTGAAACTGTTGAGCTTTGTCGAATGTTTATAACACCATGCTCACAGTTGCAGCGGGAACTGGGAAGCGATACGCGATAAAATAATTATAGGTAATCGTTATTTTATTGTTTTTATTTTTATTATGTCTCTCTCTATTATATACGGGTACCAACTACCACCAAAAGAAAGATACCCGGTCCATAAGAAGCTTAATTATTATTTGGGAATTTGTTACCTTAGAACTTTCGACTGGATGGACGGATTTTGATAATAAGGCGGTTTAGTTGATGTAAAAAAAGGTAGGTATAGAGTAACTTATTGTTGGATATTTTTTTTACGCTGAAAATCCATTTTTTAGTCTATCACTTTCCATCAGGTGACCCGCCAGCTCGTGTGCCTGCTTAAAAAAAAAAAAAATTCCATGCCATATACGGCGTTGACAATTTCCATAGTAAATAGCCCGGTATGGAGCTATATATATCTAAGAAGTCGAGACGTTGTTTTTTTTTAATCATATTATTATGTAACGTATGAGACATCGACGACCATGTCTGATCTCTGAGCAGCTACAATTGCTTAAATTAATTATTAAGAGTAGATATATATGAAAAAGAAAAAATATTTTTAAAAACGTCGTAACCACGATCTATGAACATTGTTTTATAATTTTACACTGCTTTCTGCTTTTCTATTCTCGACTGTAAAAAGGTGTCTAGAATCTAGATAGATTAAAATTGCACAAAGAAAAGAAATAATATGCATAATAAATTAATAAGTATCTATGCTATGATATTTTAGTAGCGTTGACCCATGGTTGACCCACATTATTATAGGACCATGTAGGACCACCATTATAAAATCGAATTTATTGTATTACATACCTACATCTCCAATTGTTATTTTTTTTATTCACAATAATAATTACGTATACACGTTTGATTATTCAATAATAAAGTAATAATAATAGTTTAAAAAAACTAAAAAACACGCTTTTAGTTCGGTTTTCTATAAAAAGCGTGTTTTTTATTTTTTTTTAAACTATTATTTATTTTATCAAATTAGTGTATTGTCATCGGTCCTTAATAAATCTACAAAGTTTGAACGAAATCTGGCCGTTTAAAGTGGGTCAAAATCGCGCCCAAAGAAGTCGGTTACAAACATACAAACATACAGGTGAAGCTAATATAAAGCGTGTAAAAAGAAGCCCACTAACCAACCAAAAAATATTTATTACCATGCCAGCTAAAGTATAATTTCGAACCGTATTCCATCAGCCCGGCTAGCTCAGTCGGTAGAGCATGAGACTCTTAATCTCAGGGTCGTGGGTTCGAGCCCCACGTTGGGCGACAATACTTTTTACACTTTTATTTTTCAAACGATATTGTTTCTATCATTTTCATATTTTTTTTACTTATAACTTATTAGTTGTAATGCGCGCATTGTTCATTTTGAAGCATATATACCTAGTAGAATATAAAAATAAAAAGTTTAATGAGTTTTGCAAATTTTGTTAAAATTTGAATATAATAATTAATTAAGAATTTTTATAGATTCTGAATCATACAAAAGCTTCACATTTTTATTAAAAGAAAACTAAATACTTTAATATATATTTCAGAATAATGTTAATAGATATTGTTAACAGCGCCATCTGTTGATGTCTATCGGTATTAATTTCAAGGAGCTTTTAACTGCATGACGTACCAACTTAGCATTTTGTTCAACCAGTTTGATAAAGTTACTTTTAAAGTTCATAGATGACAGCACTAATCAATTTGCGTTTAAAAACACAAAATATGTAGTACTTTTCTAACCGACTACGATGGATTAAAATAATATTTAACCCGTATCTAGACATAGACAAGTGCAGCAATAGGTTTTCGTATATAAAGCTAAGATATAAGAAGTGGAATTGTAAAATATATATTTTTCGTATAGTATTATCAAGATAAAATTAGCTGTAAGCTAACCTACGGAACTCTGTCTGCTCTCAAAAGGAACCCAACACAAGAATTTTTAAGTAATATGTTCCTACGAGCTTTCCGCCCGCGGCTTCGCCCGCGTTTTTAAAGAAAAATCCGCATAGTTCCCGTTCCCGTGGGATTTTCGGGATACAACCTATCCTATGTGTTAATCCATCAATTTGTTTCTAATTATTCTGTACTTACTTTATAAAATATGTAAAGTCTACTAGTATATAAGTTAATTAACAATACTGACTAAGTCTGGAGAGGAAGGCGTCGATCGTCTCTAGCACAGGTATGTTCCTAGTTGAGGCGATCGTCGTGTCTAATTTGTTTTGTATTTATGTATTGTTTCGAAATAAACGATTTTTATTTATTTATTTATTAATCCAAGTTACCCTCTATATGTGTGCTAAATTTCATTGTAATCGGTTCAATAGTTTTTACGTGAAAGAGTAACAAACATCCATACATCCATACAAACTTTCGCCTTTATAATAGTAGTAGGATTCACGTAATGTACCTAGATCTCAAACTTTGTTCTGAAATTAAATGTAAATAGTTGTAATAATTAATGATCAGAAGCAATAATGCCTTCCTAGTTTACGACACCAACAGGCAACAACTAACTCACTAGGAATATAATTATTCTTCGAAATATAATAATTAATAATTCACCCTGTAACAAAATTTAAAACTAAATAACATAATTAGTCATTTTCTTGCAGATATACTGGTAATTGCTGGACTTCCTCTGCGACATCATTTAGAGCAATTTGTATTGTTTATATATAATGGAGGAAACACGCGCGCCGAGCTTTATGCTCATCCAATCTTTATTGAAGATGACGCAAATTTTGTCAGTTTACTTCGCTGCGTCAGGTAAGAACCAAATAATATTAACAAATAACAAGCATTGGCTGTATTTTTTCCTTATAGGTACATAGATAAAACCTAGCGACAGCGTACAGTTTTTTATGGTCGGAATTTGTCTAGGAGTGGATCTAATTTTAAAATGTCAATTTGGATCTGAAAATTATTTTTATTTTTTAATTTATTTGATCAGTCGATCGTAAAAAATGTTCAGATCAGTCATTAGACATCTATATGCAGATTAAAATAATACGATTTAGACCTTACCGTAGTAACCAGCTGTGCTGTGGTAGTAACTATTTAGTAATATGTGACCTTATCTCTACCCCTGTACAGTTTTAGTTGCATTGTGCCATTGTGTGTCAACAAAACTTGATGTTTTCGAAGACGAGAAATCTCCTACATCTAGTAGAGAAGACGAAGATGTTGAAGTGAAACATACGATAGTTGTATCAACAAAACTGAAAAACAACAGAGGAGGCTTACACGCAACAGGTATTTAATTAATTTAATTATAAATGATCGTAATTATTTATATCTAGACTCTATTCTTAGATAATAGGTATCACGCTAATGTAAGAACTGAGTGAAGTGCGAAAGACAAGACTTTAAGATATTGAATAACCATTTCATCTAAAATTAGAATAAATCTTTGTTTCAAATTAACACTTATATTTTAGGTGATCAAGAAGCATTGTTTCTATCAAGAGGCAATTCACATAAAGACACCGACAGTGGCGAGGTTCCAATCGTTAAAGCTTACAAATCGGTGGACACTACTGCAATACGCACACCTAATACCCGCCTTAAGAATCAAACACCCAGGCCATTTGTCAAAACTTCCAGAGATGAAGCCGATATCTATCCAAACACAGCTTTCAGTCCGGTCTGGAGACCATCGACGTTCTACAATAATGTACACTATTGGAGCCAAGACGATTTCTATAATATAGCTAGAGCAAATAGACCAGACTACCGTAGTATAAACAGAAGGCCCAATGATGACGGCGTCCGGGAATTTTATTGTCGTAAGTGCAGAGAACTCAGTAATGGCAGAGGATGTGTGCAAAAAACGAATTCGTGGCTTCGTGAGAGCACGACTCAAAAGACAAAGGTAGATGGTAAATTAGCGAAATTAAACTAATAGTCCTCCCATGACTTGTAACAAAAACGAGATGATGCTATCTGTAACCTTGAAGCGAAACACGGGCATGCGTTCATCGTTGCTGCATGACGGTAATCATTATTAAATATTTTAATACGTGTGTTGCTTGATATAATTTGTTTAAACATAAAAGTATGGTGCAAATATGTCTACATAATACATCACCAGTTGTGCAGTGTAAATTATGATTTATTATTATTCAAATCCGGTAGGTACTGTGCGTTAATTTTGTGAATAAACTGTAATATTATTAACAAGTTTGCACACTTACCGATGCGTCATGCGAGTAAAAAAATACGTTGCATTTGATTCCTTCCTCTTTCAAAGCAGAATAAGGAAACAACGATTTTTAATATGTACTAAATAGCTAAATAAATGAAACAATGAAATTATGAAAAATATTTAATCATCCGTCAAATATCGCGTCACGTTAAGATTTAACTAATTAACTTTGGACCCTGTATTTGGTAATTTTGCCGTTGTTGTTGACCACGGTTTCAGCACCACGGTTGTTTACTGCCTGACCTCCAAGGTTTGATGATGAAGAATAAGATGAGCTGGACACGCTGTAGAACTTATTAGGGTTGGAGTCATCGTTGAAACGGTTTGTAATGGCCACGTTCTTCATAAGCTGAAAAAAATCGTATATTAGCTGTTGTATTATATTGTATGTTTGTGTTTATTCCAATTGTTTCTTGGCGTTTGAGAGATAATTATTATTTTGGTCATCTTAAACAAGGCTATAATTCAAAAATAAACCACGCGATTGTTATATTGTTAGCTAAATTTTCATAATAATCGAATAGACTCAAGCTTAGATTCAAGCTTACATCATGTTTCCAATATATTATGTAGTTATAATGAAAAAAAAGAATGGCCCACTTCATATTGTAGATATTTTATTATGATTAAGAGGTTATATTATACTTATGTAATATGTTCTACATAATATTACGATTCTCATAAGCCTTGTTTCCGTTTGAATTAATTTTCAAGACAACCATATCGGTCATACTTATTGAATTACTATAATCAGATACTGAAATTACGTAATTCACCTCGTAGTTCAATTGTATAGAAACCATGGCTCTACAAATATTTCTAGATTTATTAAAAAAAGGGTTTAATTTTTTTTTATTTGTTTAATTATTTTAGTGTCAAGAGATGGTTAGGTAAAAATGCTTAATTTTGCCTGTTATACCACCTCATTCCTAAGGGAATTTTCTTTTACTATGCATGCGTCCGCGTCGCCGCGGGCGAAAAGTTTATGCACATAGGTACCTATTTAAAACCTAATCAAGTATCATATACGACAATTTCTCTTCTGACTCTGGTACCCAAGATCAAAATGTAAACTATATTAGCTACACTGATTTCATCTGATTTGAATACTTTTGATTCCGGTATCAACAAACAAAATAGCCTATTTGTAGTTGTCAGTACACGATTCAGATAAGTAATAGAGATGACGTCAAGTGCAGTGATGTTTTTGATCATGACCTAACCGCACGGTGAATATAAATGTTATACGCTGATAATATCAGTGTTTGTTTTCCAATCAATTTTGATGTTAAAGTTTTTATTGATGAACTACCGTGAGTATAACATGATGTATCATTGTCTGTATAAATAAATACTCGTGAGCAGGGCACCTTCCCAGTTCCCATATGATAAATACCTACTTATCTACAAAAAGATGAGCTATTTTATAAATAAACAAAGATTACCAATACAAACATATTGGTAATCTTATGAGTAGGCAGTTTTTTATTACATTATGCTAGATATAGCCTATTGGGTACAATATAAGGTACTTACGTCACTTTCCGGGCTAATAGCAGCGATCTGCTGGGTGAATCCAGGACCAGCAACGCCACTAGCGAAAGCGCTGTTCTGAGACATGTCAAAGGGCATACCGCTTGGGCCAAAGAAATTCTGAGATCCGAACTGGGGGAACCTGGAGACATTCGGAAATTCACCAATGTGGTTCGCGGTCATATCGAACGCATTAAACGGAGCGTACGATGCCAACCTGTGAGCCTCTAAATTAGCGATCACCCTGCAAACACACACTATTCATCAAACACACCCAAAGGGAAATAACAGTTGCAGAGTTGTAAGCGACAGACAACAGAACTGGTTAGTAAGAAACATAAGTAATATTAATTGAAGTATCCACAACACAACACACATCACGCCCTTATACCTTCTGGTTCCAAATCTTCGAAAAGGTCGGAATGGCCTGAACGGAAATCCGGGACGGATAAATCTTCTAACTCTACTATAAATTACGGATAATATGAATGTTAATACGAAATTATAATGCACAAGTTAATGACTACATAATTGTATGATGTACCATCACCTATAATTCTGTTTACTACATTACGTCAGAAGTTAGATTTTTCTATTTTATAGTCTAATGTGATTTCAACATTTTAGATTCAGTAGCTAGCATTACGAATAAATTAACAATTATCTATTGCAAAACTAAACTAATATTATTTAAAATAAAAATAATGTAAAAATAACCCCTTACAGCCTCCACCGCTCATGCTTTACCTCCACCGGAAGCTTAGCCAGTTATAAAAATTCTTACTCTTGTATGATGTTATCGAAGTTCGGTATAATATAATTTGGAAAATAGTTGTCGGCGAAGTTTGTAAGCAGTGGGCCGTTGTAAGGGTCGGTTGTGACGCCTTTGTCATCGAGGCCGTAGGTCCCACCGTACCTATTCCCTGCTGAGTCTTGATAGGCGTATGCACCTACCCCTCGAGGATCTGGATACCCTATAAACAAATAATATAGGTACGTATATACATTTTGTCGTGGTCTGGTATAATTCTTGATATGGTAGGTGTGTTCAATCAACCGTGTTCTAAAAGCTTAAGAAAATATGAAAGAAACAAATGGATCTACTTGAAGAATCAAATGTATATTAAGACTTAAATGCAAGTACCTACTATGAGTTTCAACGTTCACGCTAATATAAAAAATCGTGAACAATATGCTCAAGTTAATTAAGACCGTAACCGGACAGACAGTTTAAAAAATAAAGCTGCGAAATCAACAAACGAATTAATCCTAAATGTAAAAAATAAAACTGATTCAACTTGTAATAAAACATTTTATGAAAAGTACAACAACAATACAAGAATAAAATTGTACACAAAAAATGACGTAAACAGTGTTGACCTTCCTTGGTCGGTTATAGAAATGTTATTTGAGTAAATTATGTACTAGTGCATTGTGCAGTAAAAACTGCATCAAAGTTAACGTAATGAACGGGAATTCCTATCAAGATCATCTTGAATGTAATTAATAAAAGAATGATGATATATTTGCATTATTTATCATGTAATTTTTTATACATAATTTGTGCATTAATTTACGATGGAGCGGAAACATAAGACATAAATTAAAAATGCAATATATCTACCATTAACACAAGGAAATCTATATATTATGTAACTTAGAGAATAAGTTTTATTTTGCAAAAATTAGATTAATCAAAGAAAATTCTAACCTGACGTTGTACACGATGAAAATCACTTAATACACTGCATAACAATTGACCATAGCTTTCTTGATCAAACGTTTGTTTGTACCATGTTTGTACTGTGACTAAGCTGTTGCTACTAAAATTATGGCGCAATAAATTTTGTAGGTAATCAATAAAACCTCTATGCCTTACTTTACCTATATGGTACTTCTACCTGTAATTTTTTTATCTATGAAGGAAAATCCCTAAATTTCCTACAAGTATAGGACTACCTAATTCTGGAAGGTTTCATTTCTTTTGCAAGTGGGGTACAACTTTTGTAAACTTCCGATTTTAGAGTTTGTTGAAATTTGGATCAATAAATTTATTTCATTGGCCTTCCTAATATAACTACAAACTTTATTGATATATGTACTAAATAGTTACACCAAATAATAATTAGGTATTACAGAATAGTATCCAAATTCTTTTATAATATTTATTTTAGGAACAACACCAAATTTATAGGAATGTAACGCTTTGAATTAAGTCGTCAGCTTTCGTATGTCAGATATAATCAAAGAATTTAAATTAATAACATTTGTCTAAGCTAGTTCTGTATAGGTCTTTGACCTGAGATCATTGATAAAATAAAACAATGGATTAGCAGAATTACAAAACGATACCACT
Organism: Colias eurytheme; assembly: GCF_061535395.1. Lineage (NCBI taxonomy): Eukaryota > Metazoa > Arthropoda > Insecta > Lepidoptera > Pieridae > Colias > Colias eurytheme. The sequence goes on from NC_142985.1 coordinate 4,044,597, forward strand.
AACAGTTAACATTGGCACCAGACAGCTATAAACTGTGTTGATTATTTGATAAGTAGGTAAGATTTATTAAGAATTTAACATATTGTATATTAGTATGTTTATTATGAAACATTTCATGGAGTTGGGTTCAGCCAACACACAGCCGGGATCTTCAGATCCATTGTCAGGTAAGTGCTATGAAGTCTTTATAAAATAAACTAAATGAATATTTACTTTATATTATTTATTCTTTTAATATTAAATTCTAAATATATAATAGTACTGTTATTGACAGCCGATTGATTGATGATTATTACAACACTACAATAGCTATATGGGTTACGGATCTCCAAAATAGTGCGTTAGGTTAAATTTTATTGAGAATCATTAAATAAATATTAAGTATTTAAATAGATTCTTAATACCGTTGTAGCATTTCATCTATTTTCCTATTGTTGTAATTGATAACGGTATTTCCAATTTTATGTTTTAAAATTAAAGATTATGCATAATATTATCGTAAGTTTTAAATATCTTGAAATTTAAAACTGGAAAATATATTTCTAAAATTATGCTTTCACAGTTTAGATTTATGGCAGTTTTGGGTTTTATTGTTATTTTTTATAGTTTTATTGTTATCTATTTGCTGTTCAATCTTTGAAATATAATTTAAAAATCCATCTGATACCTATAGTAAAATAAATGGGACCTAGGTACCTATATAATATTGAAAATGTTTCAACCTATTATACCGATATGACTGGAAATTGATATTTAGAAAGATTATGGCTCAAAACTTAAACATTTATTTATTAAACTTCTTTTAGATGCTATTTTGAATCGTCATAACATACCTACGTATTATTATCACAAAGGTACCTGGAATATTATATCTAAATTTTATGCGGTCACAGATAGCTGAGACGAGGATTATTTTTTGTATATAGAATTATTGGTATTACCTACATACGAAGCTCAATTAAATACATCACATATTTAAATTAGAAAGACCGAATCTAAGGTAAAATTAAACTAGAAAGACATTAAAACCGAATCTAAGGTAAAAAAGCTCTTTATAACTTCGCCGCAGGCGAATTGATAATTGCTTTCCAATTCTATTTTGATAAAAAGTTAATGATTTAATTTTATTTATGGCTTAACTTTTATGAAGACATTTATCTGGTTTCTTAATTTGCGAATATTTATATGTGTGGGCGTGCCTAATGCCCTCCATTCTATGTTTAATGAATGTACTGTTAGAGTCGTTAAATTAAGGCAATTTACTATTTTTAATGGTATGATCAAAATCAACGAAAAACATATATGTGATAAGCGTTCAACATGATAAAAAATAATTGAACTTAAAACGAGAAATTTGATTAAAATCTCTTGTTACTCAAGCAAGAATTGTGAATGTAGGATATGCACCTTCAAAAGAACCCGTATAAGTATTATTAGTGACACGATAACATTATAAAATTGAATCGTATCCAGGGAAAAGTAAAAGAAGTATAAGTGTACGTGTAAGTGTAATGGACAATAATTACTGTACTTATGTAAGTGTCCATTCAATCATGGAAGTTATTAGGTAATAAGCGGTGCAAGTTTCATCAAAACCACCAACATTTTTCAAACATGAAACCATAAATATTGTCATACAGTTAGTATAAATAACTAGCGGTCCGCCCCGGCTTCGCCCGTGGTACATATTTCGCAATAAAAGGTAGCCTATGTTTATTTCTCAGGGTCTAAAGATTATCTGTGCCAAATTTCATCAAAATCGGTTCAGTAGTTTATGCGTGAAAACCATACATACATACATACAAACCTTTCCTCTTTATAATATTAGTATAGATATACATATTAAGAGTATAATACATACTGTAATTGTAATATATTTACGTCAGGAAGCATACAACAGGCAGCATATAAATGTAGTGCTAAAGAAATTTGCATCTACCAGTAAACATTACTATATCCAGTGATTATCTTCGACCCAATTAAAATTTGGATGGATATAATATTATATCAATATGCACTAATCAATAATCATGGCAATAGTGTCGTAATTTTAAAATAAATTGAATTATGGCATTGATTTTATGCTTAGTATTCCATTTTACATAGGAGACCTTATATTTTATAGTCTTGCCTTACTGCACCTCTAGAAAGTCTCTACATAATATCTTATATATAAAATTCTCGTGTCACAATGTTAGTCTGCATACTCCTCCGAAACGGGTGGACCGATTCTCATGAAATTTTCTGTGCATATCGGGTAAGTCTGAGAATCGGCCAACATCTATTTTTCATATGTACCACGGGCGAAGCCGGGGCGGACCGCTAGTTTATATATAAATAAGTGATGATTAACAATGCTTGATAAAATGCCAGATTTAGAATGCTTTTTATTAAAGTGATATGGCTCATATAATTATTTTATTTTAATATTCAAGCAGAGCTGTGACCGATTGATTGTAACACACAATCGTCATGGTAAACACACCGTAATGTAGTGAATATTATTCTAAATAGCTAGAAAACACTGAAAATCAAGGTTATTATTGTTTAGAATTATTTAGAGTTTTCACTCGATTTCCACTTATTTCAAAGGGGTTAAGGGTCGCTTACATTCGAATCGATTGAAACAGAGAAACATTTACTTCTTTGTGGTAATTTTTACTCGAAGAAATGAAATAAGTATTTTCCTTTTTTCCTACTTACGAACTAGATATTAAACGATTTATTTTAGTGACAATAAGGTAAATAGTTATCTATAAAAATAATATTTAAAAGAAATACTTTTGTTACATTTTCATACATCTGACAATCGTCTAATTGCTGTCCTGATTCACCTTCACAGTCAATTAATAATAATTAATAAGTTGTTGGGGACAAAACCATTAACATTATTGCAATGACCTTGAATAGGTATCATGTACTAATGAATAATGATATAATTTCGTTTCGTTGATTGACGCATCTACGCTAAGTGTTACTGGGAATTACCCATTAGGAAGATTTTTATCAAATTGTTAGCCAGTAGCCAACATGTTTTTAGAGGAGATAGAGCCTTAAGTTTTTACTCATGATTTCATGATGTTTAGGGCTTAGGCGATTTCTTTACAAGATCTACAATATTATTGGCCAGATAAATATTAGACCGGGAGATATTGACACAAAATTTCGAGTCATTTGTAACAGGATGGCGGTTCTACAGGGTTCTTAGTACGCAATGACAAAAAGAAAAATGATGGTGTGAACGCTGGTACCGGCGGCTTAGTCGCGTGGGCGTTAGTCGAACTCGTCGGAAAATAGCGAAAGTCAAACGATTTGTAACACAAAAATTTTAGAATTTACCGATAGCCCATAAAAAAGAAGTAGGCCGCGGTAGTGTCAGCTTAATAGTACACAAAGTACTATTAAGCTTTACCTGATATATTTTTTAATTTATATGCGATATAAATCAAGGAAAAAACCAAATACATAATGGTAACATCATTTAAGCGATAGTTTTATAATGATTATTAATAAAATCATTTGTTAACGAGGTTTATATCTCACTTTTTTACATTGACGTAAATGAGAACTATTAAGTTTTCGGTATTTTGTGAATTACTTTAAAATTATTTACGCATTATTGATATGTATATTATGGAAAACATATGAAATACTTAATTCATCAAAAAGTAAAATGTTAATTTATCTAAGTATGATTGAAGATTTCAAAAGATATTTTAAGTAATTAACAGATTTTCTTAATATGGATGGGAGACAATTTTTTTTTTTATTTAAATCAAGAGCCTTATGTACCTAATAAAATATGTATCATTCTGAGTAATGTTTGAGTTTAAACCAGTTAGTGTTATTTGAACAAACTTCTTGTTTGTTTAAGTATTTTGATCATTGTTACCATGTTCAAGAATTAACTCATTCAATAAAATATATCTAAAACATTTGAAGAAGGTTGGTAACTTTTTGTTTTTTATTTAACATATTTTTGTCAAATGCAAATTACAATTTACTACTTCTTTACTCATTTCAAATGCGATTTAATTCTCTAAATGCTCTAATCTATAGTTCAATCGATATAATACGTATAACTAAGTAGACATAAAACATTTTCAGATATAATATCTTCTTAAATAAAATTATTTTATATTATTTAAATTATTATTTATTTTATTTTAAATTATTATTTATTTTATTTTAAATTATTTTATTATTTTTTAATTATTTTGTATTTTACTCATGATATCAATAACTTTGATTGTTTAGAAAAGCAACTTTATATTTACAATATTGCTAGCGGAAATAATCGATATGAAGAAATCGATTTAACTTTCTTGTGACATATTGTTTGCAGTCTCTTATTATGGTTGCATTAACTTTTTTTTATAATAATATAACATTAAGATCGAAATATATCAATTTTAAAATATATAATGATTTATCTTAATAAGTCTGGCTTCTCGTTTGCCATCTCAATTGAAATTTATAATCAAACTAGCGGTCCGCCCCGGCTTCGCCCGTGGTACATATGAAAAATAGATGTTGGCCGATTCTCAGACTTACCCGATATGCACAGAAAATTTCATGAGAATCGGTCCACCCGTTTCGGAGGAGTATGCAGACTAACATTGTGACACGAGAATTTTATATATAAGATACCTATATTATCATGTAATTTATTTTATTACGGTTGTTCCTTTTGTTGTGTTTGCCAGGAAAAGATTGTACTACAAACTGATAAGGCTTACTTACTACTCTATATTATTATAAATTTGTTCGTGTATGGCAAAGCAACAGAATTAAGTCCTCAACAATTATAGTAAAAACGAGTTCTAAAATTTTCTTAGTATTTTTATGTGTAGGTACATTCAATTAGCATTCCGGGTTTTCCGAAACACTTTGAAGCATTCGCAAATACAATTTGTTTTGTCGTAACATTTTCTTATATGGAAGGCTCTATTATGTACACAATACACATAGACTTAGTCCTTTGCAGTTAACGACCTCAGGCCGGCGACTTCTGGTTTTAATTAATTAGAATAATTAATAACATCTATTGTTTTTATAACATTTTGATGTTTAAAATTGTTTTTTTTTTATTTAAGCAAGTTTACTAAACTATAATTTTTATCATTAATTACGATAATGTATTTAGCGTGTTTTTATACGCACACTATGTTTAAATTAATTAAATAAAAGAATAATAAAAAAACATACCATAACACCAGCTAAATTGCAGTAATATAGCACTTATTGTTATTAAGCCCTTCATTTTCACAAAATCACTATTTATTTCAAAATATACTTGGCTAGTTTAAAGGACACGAGTTTCCTTGTCGGCTGGTCGGCACCTAATGTTGGTCAGTGGTATCCACACCTTATTTAATGTTCTTCTTAATGCTTATCAAACTCAGTTTTTCACGATAATATGAGGTTAATTCCTATAGTGATAAGAACTATATTGCTACCTGAAGGCTATTGCGGCTAATTAGGTTTATGTTTGGTTTCGATTTTGTTTTAACCATCTCGGTCACAATATCCGGGGAGAATTTTGACTAAAATAACGGATAATTATTAAGTAATTCGTCATTCATAAAATTTTTATGTAATTAGATTAGGCTTTGATAGTAAATATGCCTACCGTTGATGGTCAATCTTAATATATATAAATCTCGTGTCACAATTATGTTTGTCCTCAATGGACTCCTAAACCACTTATCCGATTATAATAAAATTCGCACACCATGTGCAGTTCAATCCAACTTGAGAGATAGGATAGTTTAAACATGTAGATACCACGGGCGAAGCCGGGGCGGACCGCTAGTGTTTATATAATAATGTAGAGTAGCATCTGCATACAGCATAAGCAACGGTGCGGACGAAGTAGGTAGAGCTGTGGACTGTGGTAGAGCTAAAAGGTATTAGGGAACTTTTTATTTTAATGCAATTGTTTACCCTTGATTAAATAAAAAAATCGTTGAAAAACAATACTTTTAGACATATCAAATAAATAATCAAATTATAAATAATAAAATTGTTTATATCTCCTTACACGTGAAGCTCTCTAATAACAAAATCTATGTAATTATGAAAACACAACATACCTCTTACGTAATAGTTACATTGATTTGTAGATCCGTAAGTAATTTGCTGTCCATACACATGTTATAAATATCGCATTATTACTATCGTATTGATAATATCAATGCGCATTGTTTATCTTTAGCAAACATTAAATCTTCCGAGATCAAGGTTATTGTCATGAACATCGATAAATGCATTTACAACTTATTATGACCTACTGTTGAATGATATAAAATTGTGTCGATTTGTCAGTAAATTATTTTAAGAGCTAGCGCGCACGAGCAACTTTGTCTCCGCAACTATTTTTGTCTCTCCCATCAATTTGTATGGGGAGTTGCGTCGCTAAGTGCACGCACTTTCATACTATGATACTAGCCCTAGCTAGCCTACAGAATAGTTGCGGAGACAAAGTTGCTCGTGCGCGCTAGCTCTAAGTATTATATTACATTCCAGGGTAGTTTTCATAATTTGAAAACAACTTAGGTACTTCCGCCCACGGTTGTTGACCTAGAATGTTTTTAGCGATTTTCCTTCATAATTATTGTATGAAATTTATCAAAACAACATAAGATTTTATCCAAAAATAAAAACTTAATAATTATAATATACTAAATGGTTTTAATATTCAAATATGTCCTTGTGTAAAGTCAAATACCTATGTCCTTGTATAAGTATAATTTATATAATCTAATGTAAAGTTATTACGTTAGAATTACTTTTCGCTCTTTCTATAAATAAAGCATTGCATTGCAAGCATACCCGTCCGACTAGGGCCCTTACGGCCTCCACCACTCAAGCGACAGCCCAAGCCGAGGTTCGAGATCCCCGTCAAGGGCAAGCCGCCCTTGCGCATGTCGCTACCAGGGTGAACCGTCAGTTCACCCACGTGTCCGCGTTAAAATGTAGAAGCCCTTCTGGCTAACATTGAGAGACACCACACAAAAAAAAATTGCAAGCATAATTCTCTCGGAGCCTTTAAGGGTATGTAGGACTCCCACTGCAACATTGAAAAACTCTTCAGGGTACATAAAAAATAAACAAGAAAAATTGTTTATACATAATATCTTGCCTGTCACTGTGTTCCTTCGAGTCGCTTTCAGTGATTGAGTCGCAAGTTTTGTTAAGAATGCATTTGCGAACCTGTTGGCTTGGTAAGTATTGAGACAGAGGGTGGAAAATATTGTGTAATAAAATCAGTTTTCGCTGTTTTTGATTTATGTAATGTACTTTCATGAAGTTTTTAAATTCGTGGCATTTTTCATTAATTGCTCAATAGCTTTGCTATGTTTACAAGTAGCGTTGTGAGAAATATTCATACCTACTTAAATTATTTTATTGCGCTCATCTTCATAAACGATTATTATAATCACATAACATACATAATTGCAGCAAAAATAGACAATTAGTAATGCTTATTGGATCAGGATATTAACATTAACTTTGCAGATAATTAAATGTGAAGATTTTATAATTGAGTATTAACTAAGTATGTACAACATAATAGCTTCTGTTCCCGCTCAGCTGTCAAGTAAGTTCAAGGAATAACGGAAATGTACCTCTTTTTTAGGGTTCCGTACCTCAAAAGGAAAAAACGGAACCCTTATAGGATCACTTTGTTGTCCGTCTGTCCGTCCGTCCGTCCGTCCGTCTGTCAAGACCATTTTTCTCAGGAACGCGTGGAGGTATGAAGCTGAAATTTATATCAATTACTCAGGTCTACTGTCCCTTGAAGCTGTGAAAAAATCAAACTTCTAAGCCAACGCAATCAAAAGATACAGCCGTTTATGCCGCAAATTTTCGACACTTGCAAGGGAATCAAAACCTACAGGGTGCTTCCCGTGAACTCAGAATCTTGAAATTTGGTAGGAAGCAACGTCTTATAGCATAGATAAAGGAAAAATTACGAAAACCATAAATTTTTAGTTACATCACATAATATATTTTTTTTAATAATTTTAAACTTATTTGTACGGAACCCTCGGTGCGCGAGTCCGACTCGCACTTGTTTTGTGTGGTGTCTCTCAATGTTAGCCAGAAGGGCTTCTACATTTTAACGCGGACGCGGGGGTGAACTGAAGGTTCACCCTGGTAGCGACATGCACAAGGGTGTCCCCCCTTGACGGGGACCACGAACCTCGGCTTAAGCTGTCGCTTGAGTGGAGGAGGCCAGAAGGGCCCTAATCAGACGGGAAATGTACCTCTTATTTTATATTATGGTACGAGCTTTCTGATCGCGGCTCCGCTGATCGCTCGCGTATTTACAGAAAAACCCGCATAGTTCCCGATTTCATGAGATTTTCGGGATAAAACCATAGTTCATATTTAATAGTAGTTTACATGTTTCAGATATCTTTCAGAGTCTCTTTCTCAGATCTCAAGCCAGTACTGTATAAAACTTCATCACAATCCGTTCAGTTGTTGAGGTGTGAAGAAATTACAGGCAGACACAATTACTTTCGCATTTATAATATTAGATAGGATTAATTTGAATTTCTATAAAAAAAACAGTCAACACAAAAAAATTTGCTACACAAACTATATCATATTTGATATTTTTATAATAAAAGGCTGGGCGGTTTGACCGCTGCAGCTGAGTCAGCGTCATATAATTGCGTGTAATTATCTTCATCGTGACCCACGAAGTAAGACGCATCACGATATCAGATCCACTTAAATAACGATGTGGTTAATCGATTTCCCCAATACACAACCGCAAACATCGATATTATATCAAAAGTGATTAAAATATAGGTACTATATATAGTATATGTATACCTGACATCTTTGTCCTGCCGCTAATTCAATTTTAACCCAATTTTTTTTGAATTTTCAGTATCGGTAATGGTCATTTGTATGATTTGTTAATTGATAGCCTGTATTTTGTAACAAAAAATATGTACTTTTACATATTATATTCATTTTTATCAATCAACAACAAAAATATGTACTTGGATCGCATATAATAACTGTATGAAATAATCCTACACAGATGCACTAAGAAGTAAGCGATAGAAGGTAAGGTAAGGTAAGGCTATGTTGTTTTATAAAACTATATTACCATCTTGATTTTATAATTGAGAGGCAAAAAATAATAATAGAGCCGTAGAGTCAATGCAATCTCGTTAAAAAAAATATAATTTTCGCTGTTAGAAATCTAAGAGGAAATCATTGAAATTGATTACCAATTAGGGTGTTATACCCAAAATGAGACGTATGTTTTGTTTTTATTCAAAGTTAATTATTATTATGTTTACACCTTTAGATGATTTGTTTACAGTTATGAGCCGGATGCAAAGAGTTTTATTTAAATAGAAGTATGTTAATTCTTTTTGTATAAAATGAGAAAACAAGACAATAAGTTATTTATAACTAGCGGTCCGCCCCGGCTTCGCCCGTGGTACATATTTACGTTTTCTCTGCATAAGAACCATCCTCGTACTTCAAGGAATATAATAAAAAAAGAATTATCGAAATCGGTTCAGCCGTTCTCAAGTTATGCGCTTACCAACACATTTTGGGATTCATTTTTATATTATACTAGCGGTCCGCCCCGGCTTCGCCCGTGGTAAATAATATTTACGTTTTCTCTACATAAGAACCATCCTCGTACTTCAAGGAATATAATAAAAAAAGAATTATCGAAATCGGTTCAGCCGTTCTCGAGTTATGCGCTTACCAACACATTTTGCGATTCATTTTTATATTTAAGAAAGGTAGATGTACCTAGTTGGATTATCGTTGCATTAAATTCCTAACGACTCCTTTAGACTTGATTTGACCCACTTTTAATGTACAGATTTAATTTAAACTTCGTACGTAACGTAGTAATAAATAATAAATAATTAAACGTAGTATCGGTGACAGTATAATAAAGTTAAAATCAAATTTGAGTTATCTTTTTACGGTTCTGAACCACAAAAGGAAAAAACTTAGCAAATTTCCGCAAATTTCGCAAAGGAAACAAAACTCTGCAGGGAACATAGGATCTTGAAATTTGGTACGTTGCAACTTTTTATAGCACAGATAAAGGGAAAATCGTGTATACATTTTTAGTTACAACATACAATAAAATACAGTTTTGGAATCCCTCGGCGCACGGGTCCGACGATATTATATCTACACTAGCTGTTGCCCGCAGCTTCGCTTGCGTGGAAACGATAAACTTTCATCCCCTATTTTACCCCTTTAGGGGATGAGTTTTCTAAAATCCTTTCTTAGGGGACGCCTACGTTATGACATCTACCTGCATGCCAAATTTCAGCCCGATACGTCCAGAGGTTTGGGCTGTGCGTTGATAGATCACTATATATCAGTCACCTTTGAGTTATATATATATATATATATATATAGATTTTTTCTAATACTTATTAGTGATTAGATCATTTTGAGAGTATCAAAATAATTTCAATGTTCAGTTAATTTTTAAATGGGTATACAATGTAGTATAATAATAAAATAGATAGATATTAATTTCAAGACAAATTTTATTTTAATAATGAATAATAATTTACTATAATAATTACTAACAAATTTTAAAACTACGAACTAGATTAAAAATGTACTAAATTAATATTAATAGATAATCAGTAAAATATATTAATACATTTATGAAGAAATAACATGCTGGATTTAAGACTTTTTCCTACTATACAGAACGATGTCTTTGGTGCCCTTTTTTGCCTGAAAGAATTTTTTTTTTTATTTTTGTTATTATTTAATGATGGTTTAAAAATGTTCTCCTTTAAATCGGAGCTCCGGGCTTGCGTAGCGTTGTACATAATTTAAATATATAAATATCTATTTTTGAACGCCTGTAGATTAACAAAGAATAAGAGAAAACCTTAGCAAAGATACGTGTTCATGTTATTGCTGGTCGTATTTATTAATACCCTCGGTGGATGCGAATATATCTTCAGGGTTGAATTTGTAGGTGGAAACTACACCATCATTATTTAATACACCAAAACCTCCGCTTTGCTTGGAAACGCGTCCGTTGTTATTCGAATATGAGAGGAAACTTGATTCTGCTTTTCCGTACACATGCGTATCGGGTCCAGGCTTTAGACTCGCTACGCTACCACTTAGATCAGGTCCGAAATCCTGCAAAGTAATAAGTAAAATTTGTAATATAATTGCATAACATTTATTAATTATTTATATCTACCGCCCTTTAAAGGAAGGACGTAAGCTGCATGCTTAAAGATATGACAGAATCAAAACTACTACCCCGTATTTTGTAAGTAAATTGTTTTTTTTTTTAGCATATGTTAAAATTAACCTCATTGGTATTCTTACACCGTAAATCGCAATAATATAATAAGTAGGTATGTAAATATCACTTACCGGCCAGTTATCCAGGCCAACAGCGGGATTGATTCTGAAATCATAATTCATTAGGTTTTATAAATCGTATAAAATAGGTTCAAATGACGCGATACTTTCAGTCTAGAGTGGGGAAATTTTAATCATGATAGCATCATTTATAGAGAATACATATTTGTAATAATTTTATGGAAAATAGAAGGCTGAAGAACTATATTATGAGCTAGAGTATATTATACTACTCTACCTTATGAAAACCCTTTTTTACTCGAATCCTTTATGGGTAATATTAAAAATCATACTCGTTAAATTTGAAAAAAATCCGTTTTTAATAAATGACATTTAAATAAACAAAACTGAATATCGGCTTTTATTCAAATAAGCTGCTCGTTAATTATTTACACTCAAGGTAAGATCAAATATTACCATTAATTAAATGACTTGTCCTTTTTTTTCCATTTATTGATAGAAAAAGTCCTTAAAGTATATAGATTCTTTCAGGAGTAAATGGCTCTTGTTAACCGAATTCTTTTATGTAGCGCAAATCATAGACAAATAATAATAATAATTGATGCAATGTGGCCGCTACTCGTTGGTTTAGCAAGTAGGTACATAAATAAAGTGCCGTAAGTCATAAATCAAATAAATTGCATCATATTTTGGACTTTTGAGTAGAAAAAATATAGCCAATGTATTAAATACCATTGCCATTGTTTGCGAGAAAAGTACGCTGTAGATTTAAGAATTATCTTACGTGACTCATTCTTAGGCATAATAGAATAGCAGATAATGTGAATGACATAAAGTAAAATGAATAAAACATACAATTTTCGTAGTCTTTCAAAGTCCCCGTTGGCGGCTGCACGCAGGAACTCTTGAGTTGAGAAGGTGTTCCCTGTAATAAGAAGAAATGGAAAATATAAAAATCACTTCAGATCAAAGCAATATATGAATATGCTTATTCAATTGTAAAGGGAATATGCATAATTGTTTTAAGTCGTATTAAAAAGAAAATGCTTATCTTGACAAGTTTTGTTAGAGAGAGTGTAAGTACCTGTGGTATTTATTACCTTACGCTTTTGAATTTGCGTTATAAAGAATACAATAAATATATAAAACTGCATATGTATAGTGTTCCTTATCTGTGACTTATGCATAGATAATATTGCTGGAATCAAATATAAGAACTTTTCAATATTTTTATAAGTGTGCTTTAAAACAGTTGAAAAGTACTCTCCGTATTTTTTGGAAATTACTAACAAATCATTATAGTTAGAGATTTTTATATCACTGAATTTGTTTAAAAATATCAAAGGTAAATTAATAAATTATCACTCGACACTGAAGAAGAAGAAATAAGATATTAGTTTCTAACGAATTCAGGCTTGCGTGCTCTTATACAGCTATGACTTATGAGTATGAGCAATGGTTCTATCATATATACACTGTATAGGTACCTGTTAGGTATCTAGCGTTTCTAGACACTAATTTAGAGTTAAATGACCCCCAAATCCCGGTAGAATTTGCTTGAAAATGATTATTAAAATATTGCTTATTCTCTTTGTATTAACGTATGCAAATAGTGAGTCAGATTTCCAAACAATACTTCGAATGAATCTTTCGCCGAAAATATCTTATGATTGGTTCCACCATTATTCATATGAAAATAATTTTCACGCTTTAATTATTTTTATATGGCGTGAAGTTACAGAGAATATAATGATCTGTAAAATATTATCATGATGATATTTCTAAGTATTCTGGAATCTTCCTACCATGTTATTGGTATTCTGGTTTGCGTATATTGAGCATATATTAGTAGTACGAGTTGAACCCTTGGGGAATATAAATAAAGGCAGTGGAGGAAGTAAAGCTCGGTCTAATTCCCCTTAAAAAAATCTAGATGTGCATAATAGCAGATTGTACCCCAACATCAAATAAGAGATCGGGACTGCAATATAAACAATAATAAAGGACAATAAGATCAGTAAATCCAAAAACTAGACCGTAAACTTCTTGTAAAACTTCAGTAAAATGTAGTAATAACTTATTTTTCTTCAGCAGTCTCAATTGTTTCCTCTAAAAACGAATAAACTTTCATTGAATTTTACTTTACAAAGAAATCGTTTTCTAAAATATTTATAAAATTATAAATTACTACTACATGAAATTTTTAATATCATTATATCCGAAGCATTAAAGGAGGTTTAATTATAAAAATTTGTCAAATGGATGAGGTCAAACGCCGGTTGACCGTGACATATGGTCGGTTATATCAGAACTATCGGCAAACAAAGCGGGTGACAAATATTATGAGTTACCTGCTTTTTATAACGGCCTAATGCTTCCTAGTTTTAAATAAAAATATTTCTATCATTTCTTGTAAGAGCCTTGAGAGAGATCTTGAATAAGGTATGGACGATCTTTTTTAACTTGTAAGTCTTACAAGTGATATTATTTTCGGCATATTGATGAGACATCTACAAAGACTAAATATAGACGTAAGTTAGCAAAGATGTAAGCACTGACTCTGAAAAAGAGTAAGGAGGAGAGACTGCTCAATGGATCTAACCGAAGATGATCAAAATACTAAAGAAAATGCCATTAGTCAAATCTATTGTTTAATAGATTGCACTTTGCATAATATGAGTAGAATAATAGGATGCATTTGCAAATTTTGCTTAAATATTAAATAAATAATTTGGAAAATCCAAAAGTGCACGCCTCATAATTTTTTTTAATAAATATTTATTAATTATTATTTTTGTTTATTTAATAACAATTAAACCACATCGAATCAGACCCTGAAAAATGAAAGGGTTCTATTCCTGAACATACTCAAGCGTAAGAGAAAAAAAAAGACTCGATTAGTAAAGTATTTCGGTCGCTATCGTGTTAACAAGAAAAAGGATCCGCACATACAGACACACGGACGTCCAAGACAGAACTTTTTTAAACTGTTTTTTAACTAGTTTAAATAACAAAAATGACATCAAAAATATCATGAACGTTAAAAATAGTGTTTTTTCTTAATATGTGTGTGTATGTATTATCTTACAAGTGCAATGTATGATACATAAAGACATTTTAAGTTTGAAAAATCAGATGTGTTGCGCGAAGTGACAGTAGTACCCACCTCAACGCTTCGCTTATGAGGCGTGCAAAATCTTTTAGAAGTCACCAAAGGACACAAAAAGATAATCTCGCTTTATCCTGGTGAAATAAATAAAAAACTAAAATCTGGCCAAACCGCTGCTTCGAAAGATAAGACCAGAATAACTTACATTTTAAATAAAATATCTATTGCTTAAAGACAAGACTTTCGAAATAATCGAAAAGGATCTCGGTCCTTTCGAAGACGATAGAGATGATCGCTCTACTAAGAGTAGAATTACAATATTTTTGATTTATATTGGAAACTTATCCAGGATAAATGGGAGAGAATTATCAAATATTTTGTATATAATATGATCTTAATTGATGAAACCAAGAAACCTACGTCTAAAGAATAAAATAGCCTTTAGTTACACTAAAGTAGAAATATAATAAGTAAGTTATCTCTATAAGTAAGTTATATAATAAGTAAGTTATCGAGTAGGTTATCTCTACGCGTATTGACTGTAAAAAGTAATTAAGTTTCAGAAAACTAAGCCTCCTCATGTATTTACATAATGTTTAAAAAATATATAAATGCCATGGCTTATGTTCCCATGTGTTTACTAAATGAGATGATATATTTTTAGATTAAAATTGTATATTATTTCAAATTTTAACGTATCCAACTCAAATGGACCCTTACGTAATTTACATGAAAAATTGATGGTTTACCTTCAACTAGAGCAGCGCATGTAGCCACTACACACAATAAGAATAATTTAGACATTTTAATACGCCACAATGTTCAATCCACTCCAGCACTCGATTGACCGGTCTATGCGAGATTTCAAATTGCTATGTTATCAAGTTCCGTCCACCGGCTAATATATATGAATATGTTTATCAAACAAAAGAAAAATATTCGCACGCATGACGATGTGTTTACGACAAAATCCTTTTGTAACGAAAATGATTTAGTTTCTTGGAAAATCTCAAATTAATAACGCGAATTGTTGGGTCTCATTTTTCTTGTGACGGCTGAAAGTTTCACATTTGTCACAGCGTGTCACAGAAGGTTGTTTAATGTCGAGCAAATTTGAACTAATTTGAATAAGAATGTGCTCTTAGATTTTGAAAGGGGTATTGTTATTGTACCAATGTGTTTATTATGGGTAGGAATACGTCAGCCGGCTAAATAATTTTTTGGTCATTTACAAAGAAAAAGGTGAATTGTTTATTTACTAAACACTCTGCCTATTTCCAAGGGTGAAAAAAAAGAATTTTTAGTTTCCGTTTTCTCAGCGACATTTCAATAGTTTGACATATTTCCGACTCAATACAGTTCGTGATTCAGTTCTAATTTATGCCACTTGTGAATCGTTGCATAATCAACGACATTACAATAAAAACATGTTCATGGGAAATAGTTTGCATCTAATATTAATTTAACTTTGTTTCCTTCTTAGGGTGTGTCTGCTCTACACTCTACAGCATTTCTTTGTAATGTTGCTTTTCCTCCAATAATGTACGAGGATTTGTAGCGAGGAATGTGTTTGTACAGGGTGTCTCAGCGCCGATTTTAAACTTTGAAAATTTGTATAAAAAAAACAAATTGTATTCATAATATTTTTACTGTAGTAAATTAAAGTGTATTAGTGCGGATTTTATGTACAGAATATTACACCGTCAAGATGTCTTCCATCATGGTGAATGCACTCTTCAAATCGGACACGCAAATTTGCCGAGACGCGCCGAAGGATGTCCGCTGAAATGGCTCTCACTTCTGTCGTTATTTTAGTCTTCAACTGCTCCAAATTTGTAAGAGGGGTATCAAAAACTCTTGCTTTGAGACAACCTCATAAAAAAAAGTCAGCGGGGGTTAAATCGGGAGATCTGGGTGGCCACAATATGTCTCCAGAGCGGCTTATGAATTTTCCCGGAAATGACGTATTTAGTGCGTCCCTAGCATTGTTGGCTGTGGCCCCATCTTGCTGAAACCATACATCAGACTTGTCAATATCCTCTTCTTGCAGCTGAGGTACAAAAAAGTTACCGATGGTGGCTTAAAGAGGCAGCATGATGTCTAAGTGAGCGTCTTGGATGTTCCGTGACCGCAGCGGCGACGCGGTCGATGTGTTCAATCGATCGCACAGGTCTATTTCGTGGTCCAATTGAATGATTTAGTAAACATCCTGTCGCTCTAAACTTCTCTCCTCACGAATTAATTAATTGAGTACTCGGGGCATCACTCAAACGGTGGATTTCATAGCGACTACAAATTTACACCGTTTTTCACTCAACGAAAACGTATTGCATAAGTACGCTTCTACTGTGTACGCGCGGTGCGTACCAGACCACTGCGCCATGGCCACAAAAAAATCCGCACTCGTCACCTATCGAACGCTACCACTCCCCTCCAGCTAACCCCGCAGGTTGCCGAGAAATTCGTGTTTAAAGTTTAAAATCGGCGCTGAGACACCCTTTATATAACGAATATAGCGTAAGATCCCAGAGCCGTAAGACACAACTTATTTTCTAAAGCATATAAGTTTCGGTTTACAGTAGTCTCTAGTGTACTTTTTAATACCTGAATGTTTGTGGAGCTCTACCGGTGACACCTGCGCAGGTACCAGGTGAGAAAAGTAATTAAAAATCAGAGTTACTTAACTTATTTTTTATGTCTGATTTTTATTTATGTTATGCAGATTATTACTCTGAAGGCATATAAAAATCAGATCCATGGGCCAAAACTTTTATCAGACGCTTTAAAGTTATAATAAATGAACTTACTTAATTTATTTTTAAATGTCTGATTTTTATATGTTATTTAGATAACTATTACAATGTTATATTTAATCAGTCGGACAAATGCAATGACCAAATATCCCCTAAACACAAAAATTACTGAACCCTGAGTATTTGAAAAATACTTACTGCCCTCGCTGAAATGCTCTAAATTCTAATACCGTTTCTATTTCCTTTCGAATTTAAGGAGATTTTAACTAATGTGTTACAAATAAATAGCACTTTAAATGTCGTGCATTACAATAATTTTTTGTCAAGGATTGAAAATAAGATCATAATTTAGAGGTAATGTCAATACAAAAAATATGTGAGTAATATTTTTGCACGCCTCATAAGCGAAGCGTTGAGGTGGGTACTACTGTCACTTCGCGCAAAACATCTGATTTTTCAAACTTAATTTTTATTTTTCACTAGCGGTCCGCCCCGGCTTCGCCCGTGGTACATATTTCGCAATAAAAGGTAGCCTATGTTCTTTCTCAGGGTCTAAAGATTGTCTGTGCCAAATTTCATCAAAATCGGTTGAGAGGTTTAAGCGGGAAAGCGTAACAGACAGACAGACAGAGTTACTTTCGCATTTATAATATTAATCATCATCATCATCATCATCAATACATATAATAAAATTCTAGAAAAGTGGTGTCTGTACAATGAAAATATGTAAAAAAAAATTAGCAGGGGTTATTACTAAATCGATACCAAACCCAAAACTGTTGTTAAAATTTTTATTGTCTGTTTGTCTGTTTGTCTGTATGTTTGAACACGCTAATCTCAGAAACGGCTTATCCGATTTAGATGCGGTTTTCACTAATATATTGTGGTAAGCTTCATTTAACATTTAGTGTTTATTTCATGTCAATCGGTTCATAAATAAAAAAGTTATGACCATTTAAGTAATCACAGCGAACATTTGCTAAGGCATTCTATACATGAATTACTTTATTACGTAAATTATACTTTAAAGTTATTCCTTGATATGTCCAGATGATCATATCGAAAGTCCCCAAGCGTGGGGGGGGTGGTTATGCTGAGGGGGTAGTAGGGGGGGTCAAAGGACCTTTATTTAGATTTTTGCTCATAAGTCTAAAACCTGCACAAATAGCATTATGGTTACTTCTAGGTAAATTTTCTATATAAAAGGTCTTTGAAATTATGTCGTAGGTATTATATTTTTGACCCCCGACGCAAAAAGAGGGGTGATATGTCCGCTGTGTGTTTGCGTGTCTGTCTGTGCCACCGTAGCTCGCTAACGGGTAATACGAATTAGATGCGTTTTTTTGTTACATTAGTTGTTTATTATATTATATAGGGGTAAGTGGGAATGAAAAAAACGAATGTTAGTTGTTAATGTAGGTTGTTAATGTAGGTTATACCCAAGTGATATATCAAATGAAAATAGACGACATGTCAGAAACAATTAGTCAAATTTTATCAAAATCGGTTCATCCATTTATTTGATATAGGGGTAAATGTGTGCCACCGTAGCTCGCTAACGGGTAATACGAATTAGATGCGTTTTTTTGTTACATTAGTTGTTTATTATATTATAATATATAGGGGTAAGTGGGAATGAAAAAAACTAATGTTAGTTGTTAATGTAGGTTATAATCAAGTGATATATCAAATGAAAATAGACGACATGTCAGAAACAATTAGTCAAATTTTATCAAAATCGGTTCATCCATTTATTTGATATAGGGGTAAAAGTGGGAACAAATAAATGAATTTTATCAAATATACTCAAGTGACGTATCTAATGAAAGACATGACGTGTAAAGTACAATAAGACATATTTTATCAAAATTGGTTCATCCATTTATTGGATAAAAGTGGCAATAAAAGTTGTCAAATATACCTAAGTGGCATATCAAATGAAAGGGCATGACCTGACGTGAGAAGTATAATGAGGCATAGGTATTTAATCAAAATCGGTTCATCCAATAATTATATGTAGGGCAAAAGTGGGAATGAGAAAAACGAATGCTGTCTGTTATACCCAAGTGATATATCAAATGAAAAAAGACGACCTGTCAGAAACAATTAAGTAGTCCAATTTTATTAAAATCGGTTCATCCATTTATTTGATATAGGGGTAAAAGTGGGAATAAATAAATACATTTTATCAAATATACTCAAGTGACTTATCTAATGAAAGACATGACGTGTAAAGTACAATAAGATATATTTTATCAAAATTGGTTCATCCATTTATTGGATATAGTATAAACTCAAACTCAAACATTTATTTATTCAATTAGACTTCTTCCAGAAGCACTTTTGAATCGTCATTACATTCTTTAAATTTACCACCGATTCGGAAAGCAGTATCTATGGAGAAGAACCGGCAAGAAACTCCATAGTTGCTCTTTTAAAGTCATGTCCATATACAATATAATTTTACATTACATGTTACTTACATCTAACTACATAATATTATATATTATCATAATATGCCAAAGAACTGTCCTGTTATTCTTACGCGACAACCCTCCATGGATTTTCATCTTCCATATATTCCTTAATGCTGTAGTAGGCTCTCTGAACTAATACATTTTTTAAATAAGTTTTAAATTTAACACTACTAAACTCTTTAATATTATGAGGAATTCTATTGTAAAAACGTATACCTTGGCCCATAAATGAATTTTTAACTTTAGCTAACCTATAAAATGGCATTTCAATTTTATTTCTATTCCTTGTGCCATAACAGTGTCTATCTCCTACTTTTGTGTGTAAGTCCGCGTTTTTGTGTACATGTAAAACATTATTAAATATATACTGTGATGGTACAGTGAGGATACCAATATTCTTAAAGAGATCTCTTAGTGAGTCCCGAGCACGTAAATTATATATAGAGCGTATGGCTCTTTTCTGTAATATAAATATAGTTTCTATATCTGCAGCCCTGCCCCATAGTAGAATTCCATAGGACATAATGCTATGAAAGTAACTAAAATAAACCAATCTAGCCGTATCTTCATCGGTGAGATGCCTTATTCTTCGAACTGCATATGCAGCTGAGCTGAGCTTAGCAGCGGTGGTGGCAACATGGGTCCCCCATTGTAGCTTCTCATCTAGTGTCAAACCAAGAAAAACAGTAGACTCGACAGGGTATAATACCTCCCCGTTTAAAATGATATCCCTTTTGACCTTTTTTACATTTGGAAGGATAAACTCTACACAATTTGTTTTTTTTGCATTCAATAATAAATTATTAGCATTAAACCAATTAGATATGCGTAAAAGAGCAGAGTTTACTTCGTCAACATTTGTGTCATATCTATCCACATTAAATATTAATGAGGTATCATCTGCAAACAGTACTATTTCACACATATAAAAGTGGGAATAAAAGTTGTCAATTAATATACCCAAGTGGCATATCAAATGAAAGGGCATGACCTGACGTGAGAAGTATAATGAGGCATATTTAATCAAAATCGGTTCATCCATTTATTGATTTATAGCGGTAAAAGTGGGAATGAATAATCGAATGTGGTCAAATAATATAATCAAGCGGCATATCAAATGACGTGTGAATTACAATTAGTCATGTTTTATCAAAATTGGTTAATCTGTTTATTACATATAGGGCACCTTAGGGGTGATAGTGGGGATAAATAATCCAAATGGAGTACCAAACGAAAGGATATGACATGTACATAATATATAGGTATGATTAGACATGGTTTAGATCAAAATCGGTTCTGCCATTTACTAGGGGTGAAAGGGAAAAGTTGAAAGTCTGTGAAAGTAGAAGGAATATGGGAGCGGGAGAATAACTACATCCTGGAAATTTTGAACACTTTTGTGTTATTATTTATTTTATTTCTTAACTTTATAATAATGTGTAAGTACTTATAATTTAGTTGTATATGATAGTACGTGTTTCAAGACGTGTTTACTCAATAATTGTGTGTTAAGTAGTAACTACTATGCAGTCACTATTCCACGCGGACGAAGTCGCGGGCACAGCTAGTATATTAATATAGTAAGGAAGGGATTTAGTTAAATAATGTGATATCTTAAATATGACTAACTAGGTATATTAAAAAACCATATCAAAATCAGACCAATATATTATTTTTTTCTCAAAGCTGTAATTCTTATCAGCTATTTAAAACGAAAAAAATAAACATGTAGGTACTTTGTAAATGGTATTTACTTATCTTGAAAATTTATTTTTGAATTGGAAGATATCCTATTCATATTATAATTGTGTAAATTATGCAAAAATATGACTTCATGTTAATTGAGGAAATGTAAAAATATAAATAGAAATCTAATATTATGGTCCGGGAGCCAGGAACAGATTTTATGACCAAGTTCCTCTCAAGCGGTAATTAGTAAAATGCATCAAAGTATAGTATAATGAAGCCTCGTGAACGTCAGCTGGAGCTCGGTTGGGGGGAAGAGCGGTTGTAGCGTCCCGTATCAGCTGACGGTTTTTCCACCAAGATACAGCCAGCTGACATATATATTTATCCACAGTTACATATAAGCTATCATCAGGTAAATTTTTGTTTGAGAGGAAATAACGGAAAATAAATTTTTCTTTAAATTTAACTTTCATGTTCGAGACACCAGCTGACGTATAATACACCATGTTGTAACCAGCTGATTATTTTTTTTCGTTGAGATATTGGGTTAGCTACAATTTGACAAATTTTTAGCTGAGAGGAAATGAATGAATGAATGTATTTTTTTTCCTACGTGCGTGGGAGGCTACAACCGCTCACCCCCCCAACTGAGCGCCAGCTGACGTTCACGAGGCTTTATAATACTATACTCTGATGCTTCTGACGAATTATCTCTTGAGAGGAAATAATGAACCAAATTTGCACCTGGCTCCCTAACCATTATACTGTAATTATTTAACAAACATTATATGTATTATGTACTAGCTGTGCCGCGCGGTTTCACCCGCATTACTCCGCTCGAGCGCTCCTGTTGGTCTTAGCATGATGATATATGTATAGCCTATATTACTCGTGGATAATGTAGCTTTCGAATGGTGAAAGAATTTTTAAAATCGGTCCAGTAGTTTATGAGCCTATTCATTACAATCAAACAAACAAACAAAGTTTTCCTCTTTATAATATTAGTGTAGATATGCATTTGTGCATTTATGCAGAACAGAAATAAAACTCAAGATATGTAGTTGTTGATTATTTTCTTATTTCTTTGACTTTGTGGTCCTTACTATCCTTACTAATATTAAAGCATGTGTATTTGTTAGTAAACACGCATTAATTATATGTAGTTAATGGTATTATGAATTTTGTGTATGTGGTTGAGATTTTTTTTTCTTTGTGTGGTGTCTCTCGATGTTAGCCAGAAGCTCTTTCTTATCGCGAACGCGTGGGTGAACGGAAGGTTCACCCTGGTAGCCCCCCTTGACGGGGAAGGTGGTTGAAGATAGTTAGGAGGGTTCGGCATAGCGAAGCTCGTATTGCTTAAAGCTATTCCATACCTGACCACAAGTCAAGTCAAGAGATCACTATATTTTTAAAGCATAGGTACGGTCTGTTATATCAATTTCAGAACAAGTAGTACTTATCAAATTTATTTTTTTATCTCTATAGTATAAATATTATATGAATTCCAAGTATCACATCATATTTATCTTTCAACTATTAGACAAATATAAAATGCATAAATTTTGGCTTTAAAATTATACTGAATTAATAGAGATCACTTGTAAAAAAAGTATCTTATTTTATCTTAAGAACCTAGATTACTTTCTGGTACAGGTCTTTAATAAAGAATAAAAAAAACTTTTATGGATAGGTAAACTTTATTATTCACATAGTACCTACTACAGATAATTAATGATCATTTAGTAGCTTTTTATTCAAATAAATTATGTAACATAAGCTATAACAGGAAACATTATCTATAAATCATTAATTTTCTTATTTATACTCATAAATATCATATGTTGCTACTGGAACAACATCAGTTTCATATATTTCCACAGGAACAGGAACGATGTAAACTGATGAACTGTCACTTGAATCCTGGAAATTTGATTAATAAAAATTTATTTACAGATTCTTGAAACATCTATTCAAAAATCTTTCATTCAGAATGTTTAAAAAGTGGTTGGGAGTTTCGAACTAAGAAGGCACCTAGAACCTATAAACATAGAATCTAATATACAAATCTGTCCGGTGTCCTGCACTGATACCAATAGGCAATATAAGAAGTCGGTTAAAACTAACTGTGACACAATTAACTAATATATTGAATCGGTCGTATGTTTGGTTGTATGCTTGTCGTACGCATTTGTTTGTTTTCAATGTTTTTTTTTAATTATTGTCATTCAAAGGTTTATATACTGTGATATTTACTGTGTACAAATATTGAAAACAATGAAAAGACCTTATAATCAAACAAGTGAATAAGAGCCAAGAAAAATTATATGTTTACTCACTTTGTCTTTTTTCTCACCCTCGCCCTCATCCTTATGCTCTCCTTCTTTCTTTTCCCTACCTTCACCTGATTGTTCTTCACCATTATGTTCCTCTTCACTCCCTTCTTTATGATCACCTTCTTCACCATTTACTTCTTCATCTTTATCTTTGTTTTCATCATCTTCATTTTCTTCATTATAACGGTCTTCTTCACTACTTTCATCTTCATTGCTTTCCGATTCCTTACTCTCTGGTTCAGCGCCTTCATCTCTGTAATACATAATACAAGTTTATTGTTTATTCACCCATTAATGTACTCATATAAGATACACTTTTATTATAGCAGAAGTAAATAGAATTACATTTATGAAGTTTTACCAGCGTTATAGTTTTCTTGAATAGTAATAATTTTACTTATTTACGAACCTGCGATCTTCCGGGCCTTCCTCTTGAGCTTCTCTTTTAATAACTGAAAAATAGAAAATTTAATTTAAATACTGCCATTGTAACAACAGTGTATTTCAATGAAATGAAAAACAGAAACTCACCTGTGGCATAAGTTAATGTAAGGCATAAGAGAAATATCGTTATGGTTTTCATTTTGATACTAATGCTGTTCTGAACCAAAAATGAGGAAGCTATATCCGAAGCGATGAATTTCAGAACTATGATGATCTTTGCAAAAATTTCCGAAATTTATATATCCTCATGAACAAGTAACCTTGGGCTGAAATATTCTGTGACTACTTTGATATATTGGTGTTCATAATTTTTAAAGATTTGCCATTGTCTTCGCCATCCTTGTAGTTATTGCGAACATTAAGTCTATTTTTCATTAAATTTTAAAGGAATGCACTACTCATTAGCGAATTAGTTTGAAAAACTGAAAGTTTTTTTTATAATAATTCCTTAGAATACAGAATACTGTTAGTATGTCGATGATTACAATTCACTAAATTACCTAAATCATTATTTAAGTTAATATTATGCTATAGTTCTGTTACTATGGACCCCACAGGCTGTCCTAGTTTGGGGTCCAAACGTGACATGTTTGTACGTAACCCACAAATTGTTCAATAAATAATTTTTATTTATTTTTTATTATCATCATCAGACCATTATGCCCCCACTGCAGGGACATAATGGGCTGATGATGATGATATACTACTGGAATCTATGATTGTTTGACACCTCAGTGTCCTTACAATTTTCCTTCACCGCTTCGAGCAGTGGTGATGTTATCGACATGCGCAGATAAATTGAAAAATCAATTTGTATATAGTCGTATTTACCAACAATGATTTTGCTATGATGCTACATAAGATTCAGCATCTTTACTTATTAGATGAACGAACAAATCTCACGGAGTAGGGGTCTGATTTGAAAAATTCTTTCAGCATTAGCTGGCCAATTTGTCGAGGAAGGTATTACGAAACAATTCTAGTAAAAACGCAGGGCAATTAGCTAGTTACAATACATATAGCAGATTTGTATCTGTTTTAATTTCATTCCTAATTACAATAAATAGATTTGCTCTAATATTGCTTTTAATAGTGGTATGAATATCGGTCATGGATCGGCCTTAGAATACGCATTGAATGAAAATAAAAAGTGATTTATAGCCACTGATATAATTTTAGTAGTTTTGATAATAATAGGCATGCTATACCTACACTTTCATGTTAGATTTTTTTCCGTGTCCACGGGGATAAAAATATATGATCACAAATTCGTATGCTATATCATTATAATTCCTCAAAAATTATTCAATGAAACCTACTTGAGGTTATTTGAATGTTATATATATTTATTTGTAGGGATTTACTGTAATCAAATAAAATAAATGCACACGTAACAAACTACAACGCCTTTATTACAAAAATAAAAAAATTTAGGAAACAAAATTTGACACACAGAGAGCTAACATAATCACTCAATATTATAAATTACATAATATTTATTTATTTATTTAAATAAATACACACGTAACAAACTACAACGCCTTTATTACAAAAATAAAAAAAATACAATTTAGGAAACAAAATTTGACACACAGAGAGCTAACATAATCACTCAATATTATAAATTACATAATATATTACTTATATTATATTAAATTTATTGGTCATAATCATCATTCAGGTCTCCGTATTTAAATGTTTTCTTCTGGACTTTTCCGTTGTCATTAGCAACGATGGTGGCGATACCCCCGCCGGTTTTAGCACCGTTGATGTTGCTTGCATGGTATGACGTCATGATGGATCTTCCCTGGAACTGTTCGTTCTGACCAGGATTATACCTTGAGATCACTACTGGGTCTATTGGCTTGATTGGATGTATCGGTATGAACGGCTGGAATAGAGGAATGGTAAAATTAATCACTACATAGTATAAAACAAAGTCGCTTTCTCTGTCCCTATGTTCCTATGTATGCTTAAATCTTTAAAACTACGCGACGCAATTTTGATTCGGTTTTTTTTAATAGATAGAGTGATTCAAGAGAAAGGTTTTAGTATTTAATTATGTTTTAGACAAAGCGGGTGAAGCCGCAGGCGGAAAGCTAGTTTAAAAATAAATTTCATGTTTCATTATTAAAAATTTCTAAAATTAAAAGAAAACAAGGAAATTAATTATCTATAATAATTCCAATTAACTTTTTCATTATATTTAATACCAAGAGTGAAGAGGCCCTTCATTAGTTACGTTCGCATTATGACGATTTCAGTGAATCAATTAAAAATTGTCGAAAATATATTTTAGGTACTACCATTATTGCATTCCCTTTTGAAAGATGAAATGTATGTGTGCTTGTGATTGCAGGTATCAGTTAAACATATAATTTGTATCAGAGTTCCTAATTATGAATGTAAGAATTTTTTTTAAGCTTCTGAAATTCTGGTGATCATCCCATACTGATATAATGAGAATATAAATATATCATATCATAATTGAGTATTTGAATTAAATTTTTTTTTGTGATAAATGGAAAGATTATATATTAGTTTTATAACAAAACTGTTTTTATTTTTATTTTTTTTTGCAATAATTCAAAAGTTATTTCAAAATAAAAATTAGTCTTTGAATCCAGTACCGAAGACACGCCGACAACTCCCGAAGCGTCACCCGAGCGCGTGTGACGTCATAATGTTAGTTTTCACTCATTGCAGTTGGTAGAAAATTAAATATAGTTTGAAATAATTTGGAAAATCCAAAAGTGCACGCCTCATAATTTTTTTTTTTATTAAATATTTTTTTAATTATTATTTTTGTTTATTTAATAACAATTAAACCACATCGAATCAGACCCTGAAAAATGAAAGGGTTCTATTCCTGAGCATACTCAAGCGTAAGAGAAAAAAAAAGACTCGATTAGTAAAGTATTTCGGTCGCTATCGTGTTAACAAGAAAAAGGATCCGCACATACAGACACACGGACGTCCAAGACAGAACTTTTTTAAACTGTTTTTTAACTAGTTTAAATAACAAAAATGACATCAAAAATATCATGAACGTTAAAAATAGTGTTTTTTCTTAATATGTGTGTGTATGTATTATCTTACAAGTGCAATGTATGATACATAAAGACATTTTAAGTTTGAAAAATCAGGTGTTTTGCGCGAAGTGACAGTAGTACCCACCTCAACGCTTCGCTTATGAGGCGTGCAAAATTAAACAGGATAAAAAGATAAATTCATGAAATTATTGTATTGTTACCCGGTTTTTATAAGTATACAAAATTTAAATTAAATCCGTCTGTTTAGAGTGGGTCTAAATCGAATCGAAAGGAGAATTGGTTACATACAAACATATGTTTTAAGCTGATCCTGGCGATCCTTATCAGGATAAATTTATGATATTATTGTATTGTCATCGGACCTTGATAAGTGTTCAAAATTTGAACAAAATCCGTCGGTTTTAAGTGGGTCAAAATCGAGTCGAAACTTCGAAAGGAGTCGGTTACATACAAACATACAGGTGAAGATAATAAAAGCGTGTTAATAATAAACACAGTGTTTTGATCTATTTAATTTTGTTGTCATTATTAAATTACATATTAATTATATTAATTGTTAATTATATTATTTAAATTTATATTAAAAATGGCAAACCTCAAAAGTTATCGTTTTGTACCAATATGTACGAATACTACAAAGGCAACTCCTGACAAAAATCGGTGATCATAAATATATCAACATCAAGAATATTATTCGTAACTAACTAACTAATTCAAACTCAAACTCAAACTCAAACATTCATTTATTCAATTAGACTACTATTTAGTAGCACTTTCGAATCGCCTTACATAGTATTTTTAACATTTACCACCGATTCGGAAAGCAGTATCTATGGAGAAGAATCGGCAAGAAACTCCATAGTTGCTCTTTTAAAATAATAATTTCGGAACCAACTAACAAATCGTATGTAAACGCTATGTACTGCAGTTAATAATAGCTATAACATTATGACGTCACAACTGTGGTGACCAGTCATGGCGCGTTTTTAGTCACGTGATCCTAACTTAAATTTCATCAATTTTTAATTGCTTATAATTAACGGAAAAATTTTTTTTGTAAGTTATTTGCATTAAATATCAATATTATTAATAATAAAGTTTCAAAATACATAAAAAAAATCAATAATTTTTTTTAATTCAAATACTCAATTATATGGGGATCAATAAAATTAATATCTTTTGCGACAATCTAGTGATTATCGCTACTAATATTATAAATGCGAAAGTAACTCTATCTGTCTGTCTGTCTGCCTGTTACGCTTTCCCGCTTAAACCTCTCAACCGATTTTGATGAAATTTGGTACAGACAATCTTTAGACCCTGAGAAAAAACATAGGCTACCCCTTTTATTGCGAAAAAACGACACGCGGAAGAGGCCGCGGGCGGAAGCTAGTATGATATACATGTTTTACATTATTAGTGTTAATCATAGAAATCAAAATAACAAGACACTGTTATTTAGATTTCTGTGGTGCTAATCCTGCCATCCACAATTTACAAAAGATTAAGAAGACTTGATTTAAACATAGGTTATCCTTGTGTTATTAAATATTTAAAATCAGTGCACGCATTACCTACATTTACCCAGGAGGTTTATAAGATCACATGTAGTATCATCATAACCGAGTGCTTTAAAATAAATCAATAAAAAAGAATCTGTTTTCCAATAATCCATACTATAATATTATAAATGCGAAAGTAACTCTGTCTGTCTGTCTGTTACTCAATCACGCCTAAACTACTGAACCAATTTGCATGAAATTTGGTATGGAGATATTTTGATACCCGAGAAAGGACATAGGCTACCTTTTATTGCGAAATATGTACCACGGGCGAAGTCGGGGCGGACCTCTAGTAATCTATAAATGTTAATCAGTTTCCTCTCTCTTAAATCCGGGAACGCTTGTGTTCCCGGATATGATTTTTGAGATTGTTAAAATTTATTTTTTTAGTAAATTTGTTTTGTCAAAAATGGCATGCTGAGGACTATAATTAATATTATGGCATGCAAAACAACCAATCCTAACTCTTCTTACCTTTTGAATTCGGGGCTGAGAAAACTGAAAAGAAATAAAATTTAAAGATCTTTATTCATACACTTCTTCGTTTAATTATATATATTTAATTGAATTGAATACTGTTAATAGCCTCTTTGTTTAGGATAAAATAACTGATGAATTTTACAATATTTTTTTAAGAATTCAGTTGAAATTAACTATTTTCTTCGACAAAATTATGTTTTGCTTACCGATGAATACCTGAAACAAAGAAAAAAACATTTATGCTAGAAATAAAATAGTTCATTTTCTGACTTTTTCCATTCAGGACAGGGACCATCATCATTATTATTCCATTATATCATACTGTATAGAATTTAAGCAATCTTAGTCTACAAAAAATACACTTATTTCATAGTACAAAGGTTCAAAAAGAGTCTTTTGAATAATTTACATGAAACAACGTGGATGATAAATGTATACTTACATAAAATTTGTACTGGGAGCATCGCCATCTGAAACGGAAATATAATTATTAATTAAATAACTAACTACATAGTATAAAACAAAGTCGCTTTCTCTGTCCCTATGTCCCTATGTATCTTTAAAACTACGCAACGGATTTTGATGCGTTTTTTTAATAGATAGAGTGATTCCAGAGGAAGGTTTTAGTATATAATTTATTATGTTTTAGACAAAGCGGGCGAAGCCGCGGGCGGAAAGCTAGTCTTTAATAATTTAATTCTAATTGTTGTTTTCTTTTACAGAAACTCGTAATTACAATTTCATTTATTGAAGTGAAACTTCTTTATCGGGGTTGGACAAACGACATATACACAGTCAGCATAATTAAATTTGGAAAGTACAAGAGCGACATCTGATTGTATATTGTATGTAGGTATTATAAATATAACCAATTTTCATGAAATTTGGTATGGAGATATTTTGATACCCGAGAAAGGATATAGGCTACTTTTTATCCCGGGAAAATGACGCAATCCCGGATATCCCACGGGAACGGGAACTATACTATGCGGGTTTGTTTTGACTGCGCGGCTGAAGCCGCGGGTGGAAACCTAGTATATATTATAAGTAATACAAACAATATACGTAGATTCTCAATAGTAGAATATTCAGAATCTTTCTAATCGTTTCAATTTCAAAATGTTTTTCACTGCAGATGATTGATGAAGCAGGTGATGGAGTAAATAATTGTCAAAGTATAAAGTAGTTTCATTTCAAAAAGTGTGAATTCAAAAACTAATACATATCTATTGTTAATTCATTGGTGGACTGTAACATTATTTTCGTTAACTTAAATTTACAAAAAAAAAGGTTTTTTAAAGTCGCTTAATAACGTCATTACATGTTTTAGGTGTCTATATTAGTAACTAGCCGCTCCGCGCGGTTTCACCCCCGTGGCTCCTCCCTGTTGGTCGTAACGTGATGCCTTCCTCGATAAATGAGCTATCTAACACCGAAAGAATTTTTTAAATCGGACCAGTCCCGAGATAAGCGCGTTCAAACAAACAAACAAACTCTTCAGCTTTATAATTTTAGTATAGATATAATAACAAAAGAACTCACAGTTATATTCCTTAACGATTCCATTATCATTGGTAACAACTTTGGTTCCACCACTTTGTACAACATTGCCATATTGGTCTCGTTTTACAGAACTAGAGGAAGATATAGCTGCTCCATTAAAATTCGATCCTTGTCCAACCTGATTAATCAGGTCTTGTGGGGAAAATGGAGGTGCAGGGAAATTGGGGAAGATTAGAGGGGGGATATTAGGCATCACTATTTGAGGCATTTGTGGCATTTGCGAACGCTGAAAAATGAAGAAATATATGTATTAGAAGCCATGATTTATAGTGAAATGAACACTGAAGTGAAAAGGATCGTAATATGTCTTACCTGGAATGCCTGATTTCTGAAACATAAAGATTATATTATTAATTTGTGTAAGGGATTTATGAAAGCTCTGTGAAACTAAACTGAGATAAAAATAAGGTGTATGTTAAATATGCAGTATCAAATAAAATAACCTGTTTCCATTTTCGTATTTAAGACATTACGAATTACCGACAAAAATAAAAAAACAACTGACTTCTGCATGGTTTTACCCAATAACAGCTAATTATAAGATTTAAGAGCATTATGAGGATGGTTGTGTACAAGGAAAACTAATAAATAAGAGTCCATAATATTTATTGCTTTTTTATCCGACGTTCCAAAAAACGAATAACAGGTCCTCAATATGTTGCATACATTTGTGATATTTTATAATTCCTTCCTTAATAAAATTTCACAAAAAAAATTAAGACCACGTCATATCAATACATAATATACAATAGCATATATCACATTAATTGTAATATAATGTATCGTAATGGGTAGTGTATGCAACATAAACTAGAAATTCGATATTGAATAATTATATTTTTTTTTATTAATGGGTAAAAAAAACATCTGATAATACGGGAATCATCGCACTCGTATTTATAGATATAAGATTGTAAGATCATAATATTAGCTACATTTTCCTTATTATGTTTGTAGTAAATTATTAAGGCAATAAAATCTCACCTTGCATAGTTGGCAAAGTTGTTTTGGTATTGGTTATTTGAATATGCAGTCGAAAAAGCTGAAAATAAGAACAAAATCGATTAGCCAGATTTAAATTAAATTATTTTTTATTGTTTCAAAGATTCTATCTAAGACGTTTCAAAGATTCTATCTAAGATGTTTCAAAGATTCTATCGGAAGATGTAATTCGAAGAAAGAATAAAGTAGTGGAAAAAAACTAACTTCATGCAACGTGTCAAAAGCCACTTACTAAAATATTATCCCTATCATAAACTTTCTCCATCAGTAGGTATTAAAATAATATTATAAACAATACATTCAATAAAATGAAAAAACTTACCATGCACTGATGCAATCGTTAAAAAACATAAGATATATTGGAACCCCATATTGACTCTTCGATTTGGACCGCTTATCGTATACTGAAAATATATAAAATAATATCTGGTTAAGTATCGATCTGTTATTTAAAGTAAAACCTGAACAAACAGTGTAACTAATTGTTCGAGGAAACAGTGAAAACACGTTTGAAAAATGTATAGCAATAATGGAAATTTTTTACGAAATAAAGGTAAATGGAATTGTTATTGAATTTTTCGGAATTGGCATGAATTTGGCTCTAGAAAATACTTGTGAACAAAGCTCAAACTTTAGTACATTGTGCATTGTCCGCGATGTGCACTTGGATCAATAATAATTTAAGAGATGTTATATGAAAATGGAAAAAGTAACATAATTGCATAGAAGGGAAATAAGAAAATTATTTTATAATATCTACAAATGGATCTGAACATTAAAAGTGTGAATGCACGAGGAGCTTTTGATGAGCGTGATGTGACAATGATCTAAAATGTCATCATTTTAAGAACCTTTATAGAACCAATCATGTGAGATTTTAAAATAAGAGTATTTTTAAGTATGAATAAATTAACAACGTCGTTAAAGTGGTATGCACTATGCAAGTATGCAGTGCAATTAGTAATTGTGACACTTATGTCATTCACCTACAACTTTACAAGATGCCTGCGTCCTCCTGCGTCTTATCCCATAACTTTCAGATTCATTTTATAATGTCTCGACTATGTAATAACATAGTTCTCGTTTTATATTCAAAATCAATTACGATCAATAACGAAAATTAAATATCTACATATTATGTAATTGAAGCACTTACAAAAAAAAACTACTACCTATAGGCGAATAGTGTTATTATTAAGGAAAATATGATATTAAAAAATAACTACGTCAAGAAATGCGCATCCGAGGCAATCTACATAACAAGAAGATTAATAAAGTATACGCAAGGAGGACATGGCGTGGGTTTTTTATGGGAACCTGTTATTGTAATAGGTCAGAGGATTTTTATTTTTCAAACTATGAAAATATTTTGTAGGCACTGCATTTATTTGCGGGTTGGGTTCGATTTATAGTTTTGTTTTTATGTACTGCATTTACCTCTTCAATTTTAGTTTTTGTCTTAACCCTTTGTGAAATGTTCTTATCGACTTGTAGAAGATGCGATTTTAAGATGAAGTCTCGCTACCATATTAGACCAGGGAATTACAGAAAATTAAACTCAAATAGAAAAGGCAATTTTAAATAGTCATCGATTTCGAATTAAATTGGGAAATTTTTCTCCTTTCTTTTTTCAGAGAATAGTTGGAAAAAAATATTTGATTACCTCAGCTACATCGTGCCATTTTATTTCAACATATAAAGGATGATGTTTACAAAAATAAAATACATGTTTTCAAAGTAAGTGTATGAGATACATAGGAAATCATGAGGATCTTAAAGCAATTATTTTTTTAATTTTATGGTGATTAACCTAAGAGATATCAATTACAACTGGTCAATCAATTTAAATTGTCTATAATTTAATAAATGTTTTGCAGATATCTACATTTAGGAATGCGCTCATACGAAGAATGACTTCACATTTACACCGTTCATATATAGTTTCAAAAACTAGGTAACGATTATTTAAAAAAAATATATTTTGTTGTTATTGATAGATAAGATAAACTCATGGAATTATATGTAGTATTGTCAACCATCCTTGATAATGTACTAAGTTTGAATTAAATCTGCCTGTTTAAAGTAGGTAAGAATCGAGTTTAAATACACACAAACACACAAGTGAAATTAATTAAAGCGTGTTAAGAACAAAAAAATATTGTTAGCTTTTTTAATCTTTGAGCTTTTTTAATGTTTCGGTTTTATATAAACATTTGGAACTAAAAGAGAGCTTCAACAAATAGTAGGAAAGCTTTTTATGACGCATGAAGTGAAAAAATAAAATTAACATATTATTTTGATAGCGACTATGAATATAAATTATAAACATTTCATCTTAAACCAAGGCACGCCTTTTTTTAAATAACTACGTCATAATAATTGTTGTTGTGAATGAATGAACTTTATTTACAACTTCCAAATTGTTGTTTCAATAATTGTTGAAGAATCTTTATCGATTCTTAAACTAAGAACCTAATATTATCTATGTAGCTCTACGATTGAAGAGCTATAAGAAGAGAAATATAAAGAAAGCAGAACGTTTAAATAACTTTCAACCACAGACTAATAATAATATACTACGTATCTTTCAACAAAAATAATATTTTGCATAATATATTGTCGTATTGTGATTTTAATCAAATACCTACTGGATGAATTACTTTATTTAATCTCAATTAGTGATAAAATAAAATAAGGACCTTATCGACAGAGTACTACATGCAAAATATATTTAGTTAGCTAAATACATGTGAGTAGGTAATTCAGGTTCAAGACGAAGTAATTAAATAATACGTTGCCCCCTATAGGAACTATAGAGTCTAGGTATGCTTTGTACTTGGACTTGCAAATTGTTTGTTTATAAATTTTATCAGTACATAAATTGAGTAATCTTTATTCTTTACATTACTTTCGTGTAACAAATCCAGTAAGATTCTTGTAAACAAAATGGTATTACAAGACACACGCAGGTTATCAACAATTGCATCCACATATTAATTAACTAGGTACCGATTACATAGAGGAAAATAGTAATAACTTACCAGTTTTTAAACAAAATATAAAACGGACGAGGAAAACGTCCAACTGTATAAAGATCACAAAACAAAGTGAGTAAACCGTGACTCGGGAATCGTAAAAAGGTTTTATGAAATAGATTTCAGATATAATATAATACTAGCTTACCGCCCGCGGCTTCGCCCGCTTTGTCTAAAACCTAATAAATTATATAAGTTTAAACCTTCCTCTTGAATCACTTTATCTATTAAAAAAACCGCTTCAAAATCCGTTGCGTAGTTTTAAAGATTTAAGCATAAAAAGGGGCATAGGGACAGAGAAAGCGACTTTGTTTTATACCTACTATGTAGTGATGATAATATAAGCAATGCAAAATAATGAAAATATATAGAGCTCATCAAATATTCATAAACCTATTGTATATTATCTTTTTTAAGATGTACGGTAAGTAGTTATACTTATTTTACAAGACACAGATTATATATAAGTACGAAGGTCATTCGATACATAGATATGTGTTTGCTAAAAATAAAAATGCCTACACAAATCAATTAACTAAAGTTGAGAAAAAAATAATAAAGGTCTATCCATTTTTTCTCATCACTAACGTATATCAATAGGATAGGACCTTTTTGTAGAGATATATTTTAATTTTCATTATTCAATACCTGAAAAAAAACGTTCTTTATTTTTATTTAAATATAAGTAGAGCAGTGTAAGTAGTCGCTTTTTAATTTTACCAAGATTCGCATATTCTTTCTTTGTATAAAACACATAATACAATGGTTTAAACAAAACAATCAATATTGTATCATTATTTGTTCAGCTGAAAAGTCAAATAGTCACGTTAAATTTTTGTTTTATTAGAATGCTTTTATTGGACGCAATTCGTGCCTATACCTAGTTACATATTAATAAGTTTTTACTTTCAACCTTTCAACTATAACAATCTATATACCTAATATACCAAAATGTTTATGTGATATAAATTATCTTTATACTTTTGGTTGCATTTTAAACGACCTCAAAAAGAGTGGTTTTTTTGATTACTGCATATATTTTTTACTGATTAGCTGTGGTATTAGATGTTTTCATCAATTCGTAAATCCTAATTTGACTCTATCATTTTTACTTCACTCGAAAAATGCCTACACTACCATCTAAAATTTATTTAAAAAAAATAGGGTACAACATTAAAAAGTCTCACATTTAACTATGAAAATTATTTACGCCTTGATTAAATATAAAGCAACGAAACGCGTATAAGTAATCAGCTCTTATTTTGAAAAGGAGTCATAAAATTATCATCGCGAGTTCGTCCGTTAAAAAATGTATAAATGCTACCATGATGCTACCTATCAAGGACTAAAAACTAAATTCGCTTATATTCGTTTATCTTTTCTTATATTAATATATATATTAATATATATACTATCTATATTCATAAGGAAATAGCAAGCTTTCTCATTTAATTTAATATTAAGTTGGTGTTTTTTTATAAGTCAAGTCTGAGTTCAAACTGCGACCTCTCATGGTGAAAAATTAGTACACATATCAATTGCAAAGCTCTCTTTTAAAAACATACGTAAATAATTTATTAAAAAAAATCGAAATATCCCAATATAATAGATACTTTTGTAGAGGTCATTACCTATTTATAAATGATAGTCATCAGTGATCTGCCCATTTATCAATAATAATAATTACCTTCATGTATACTCAGAGGACTTTTATATTATAATCAGCCCCCCTAGACAAGTGGCTTTCTATTAGCGTAAAGTTCAATAGAATAGATTATGAATGTATGAGATTGACGTAATCAATCGTCGTCGTCGTCGTCGTCGTAATCAAACGTCAATCTCATACATTCATAATCTATTCTATTGAACTTTACGCTAATAGAAAGCCACTTGTTTAGGGGGGCAGATCATTATACGCTGAAGAATTATTGGGAATGTGAGAGTACAAATACTTATAAGGTATTTCAACTTCTACAACAACTTACCAAGTTTGATCACGACAGATATTCAAAGAATTTACTACTTTATTCCTCAGCCCGCAGCCGGTAATTACAATGTGACAGTTACAAAGAGAAACTAGTAAAGTACCTCGCGGTACTTATTGCAGTTATTCAGAAGTTCAATTTAATCAGTGATGCTCAATATATTTTTTAAATTAATGATGGTATAAATAATATTGTTAAAAATGTATAACTGTGGTCTTTATTCTGTAAGCATGGACAGGTTTGAAAACTTATATATCTACCTGTTTAAAAATTAAAATTAATTTAAATTAGGAAAACTTTTATTACAAGTTTTGGTGATCATTATAATTTAATGTTCACGTGTTACCCAACAATGGGTTATGTTTAAATTTATGCTTTTAAATCTATTGTGTGTGTTGTAAAAAAATAAAAAGGTGTTTGTGCTTTCAATGTGATCATGGCTATATAGCCTTATTTTTTATTAATTAACATTGATTAATTCATAACACAATTGAAACGTTGCATGCGACACAAATTAAACATAATAATCAATATACTTAAATATTCAAAATATGAACTCTTCTAAAACCCATTTCATTATAAATACAGTAAACTAGTTTAAACTATAAAAATTCAATAAATTAAAATTTTTATTGATAACGGATTACCAAAACATCTTTCTACATAACCAGTAGCGACACATTTTCAACAACGTGACCAATTTATCTTTAAATGATTATACACTGATGCTTCTGTTAGGAAAGCACAAACTGTCCAGGAACAAAACGGTCAATGAAAGCGAAAGTTATTCAAATATGTGAATAAGTAATTGATACAGTGTATACGAGTACATTGTCACATATACGTGTAACTGCGACCGTGACACAAGACGTGCGACCCCGGATCAAAGCGAGACTGTTACTTAATAATGAGGGTTGTCACTGGGGACTTTTATTTGTAGTATTTGACCATTGTTTACACAAAGAAAGCTAACGAATATTTCACTTTTTACTGATAGGTGATATGTTTCTAACTTGCTAGTGAGAATACTTAAAAAAACAAACTTCGAAAAAAAAAATTATACACTCTAAAAATACACTGAAATAAATAATATGTACTTACAATATTATACATATACAAAACTACATGGTTATATGAAATTATTAACATAATTTATTGCAGCCTTGTTCTGATACTACCTACGCACCGACCAATATACCTACCATACTGTTTATTCTTTACTTTACTTATTGATGGCAACTACGTTCTTTAAGTAATCCATACGTTTGACATTGCCGATTAATTCCAATCCAAAACGTAACACTAAAATATCGTGAACCTTTTTAATTCTTTACTTTTCGTTTATGTTGGTGCCTTTTTAGTTTTTACAGGTGAAACCTACGTAACACCTATCCCAAATTTAAAAATAATATCAATATTATGATAATCATCAAATTAGGAAAATAATTTAGGTTTTTAAATTTAAAAAAAAAAATCAAAATTCTTTATTTAGAATAATAAAAACACACAATACAAAAAACTTTATGAACGATGGCACCTATAAAAGCTTAAAAAAGCTGTGGCACAGGTGCCAACGCCCACCTCCATACATTAGAAATACCAGTGACTAACATTTTTACATTAATAATTCAAAAAGAAAAACACAAGAAAACAATAATTAAGACGATTACACAAATTTAAAAAGACATAAATTATCTTAGTCGAATGATGATTGTTTAACAACAGCCCGAGATAAAATCACAGCTAAGGATGCATATTCTGTCCCCAATGACCTTTATTAGGGTTTTAGTCCGAAGTGACTCAAAGAATAAGCTATAAAAAGAATGCATTAGTTCATATGTGATGTTATATTTAGAAGCCAAATAAATTAGGCTCCTTTAAAATATTTTGAGTTTATGCTTCAAACAAGTACTGTATGCTGTAATGTTATGCCACAAACCTTTGCAATTTGAAACAACTCACTAGGATTTAACTGAAAGTTCTTTGGTGACTCAATTATTAAATATGCAAGCCATACACGGATGTGACGTTGGGCATCGAATCTCAGAGACTTTCCTTCGCACTTTGAGTCAAAATGGATGACGTACATTTCTGAGTATATAGATGAATGATTTTAATTGTTAGTTACCTTTCTAACTTTGCGAAACAATGTTAGATATAAAATAAAATAACAGAATATTGAGGGCAAATTAACGCGAAATATGACGCACTATCTCTACATATTTTGAACATTTGAACACGAAATGTTTATTAAAAGTAAACAAGTTGTTTATTGTATAAATTTATTCATAGACCGCAAAAAAGTTATGATATCTTCACGATAAGTACATAGTAATTCTATATTGTGTATTTTTCTTATGTAGACATAGGTTCATAAAGAAAGTATCAGAAAATTAGAATTTAACTAAACAAGCCGCGATAGAAGAACCTTAATTGTGACCTAGCTTTGAATGTCTAACATGAATAATTTCAAGATCTTTTTTACAATACTGGACACTACAATTGAGGTCAATTTATGATCTAATTACGATCGATTATTGACGATTATTGAATTCTCATTACCTAATCCTTTATTGGGTCTGAAAACGCGATGATACTTCTGAATATTTATTTGTCTTTATAGTTTTTAAACAAAGAACTTATCATTTCTATTCTATTTTGATTTAATATTGATTAAAAAACCGTACATACTTCATAACCTAAAATTTTATAATATGAAATTGGACCTAAAACGCATATTGAATCGAATCGAGCTTTGAACAAAACAAACGGTCACGTTATTCATTCAAGAGCCTAATGAAGATTATTACTATAAGGCTTATAGTTAATAATCTTATATTATTTTTCTAAATAATACATATTTTATGTACTTATGAATTATGATGATGCAAAAGAGTTTCTAGAAAATCTCTGCAGTTGCATAAATGAATGTTTTAGTTTGAAACCTATTTTTGTACAATTTACATAATAACAAGTAACAAGTCTATCTTTGTTATCGAGTTTCCTGCCAATTCTTCTCGTAGGTATGGTATAATCTGATTATCACTTCAAATCAGTGTTATGCAAAATTAAGGCTTTATATGAAAAACCTTGTGTATATTAAAATAACACTTTTTACTTGAACACTAGATAACCCCGTGAACTTCGTATCGCCTACGTACACCTGTGAAAACATTATTTATT
Source organism: Colias eurytheme (assembly GCF_061535395.1). Taxonomy (NCBI): domain Eukaryota; kingdom Metazoa; phylum Arthropoda; class Insecta; order Lepidoptera; family Pieridae; genus Colias; species Colias eurytheme. The sequence continues at coordinate 4,084,632 of NC_142985.1, forward strand.
TATGTTTCTCAAATTTTCCCTTATTATCATCACTTCACTTCATAGTATAAAACAAAGTCGCTTTCTGTGTCCTTCTTATATCTCTATGTATGCTTAAAATGGCTTAAATCTTTAAAACTACGCACGGATTTTGATGCGGTTTTTTTAAATAGTTAGAGTGATTCTCGAGGAAGGTTTTAGAATATAATTTATTAGGTTTTTGACCTAATAGATTAAAATTATTGGACGGCGTCTCCTAGGAAAATCTTACAAATAACATGTTTGACATCACATGACCCTTTTAACCGAATCATGTGATTCTAAAATGTTTCAAATGCTAATCAAATCTTTTATCGATTTTAATTTCTACAAAAAAAAAATTCTGGACTGGTTTTTGAGACGAGTTATTTCTCAGGTTTAGGCAATCAGAGGTGCTAATTTATAGATTAACAGCATTTGCATTCCTGTGTGTTCAGTTTGAAGATACAAACGTCGGAATAACTGTGATTTTAACAAGATTTGGAAACAAAAATTATGGTTAACAAGTTTAGATTAGTTATTTCTATTTTTTAAGTTATTTGATCTAAAGAGAAGAAGTTTTAATTCATTACTAGAAAAATTGCGTCTTATTTTAAAAATAACTCATATGAAATCAGGCAAAGAAGCTCAAAATCAACTCAATGTGGACATAATCCAAACATCACTTATATAAGCTAAAACGAAAACTACGTAAACTCATATTGCGCAACACAATGTAGCACGCGGGTTTCCCAATCCCGATCATCATTTTCCGGATCTTCGGAACAAACATAACTGTAAAAGGATAGCTAATGAGTCCAAGACGTGGGTGTTACATACGAAGTGGGGATAAGTAGTGGCCAGGACATCGGCACAAGCCGCCGCAGTGGGTTTTCTGAAGGCTGCGGCACGAGCCGCATGCCAACACCGGCGGTGACCTCGTGCGACCCTATTAATACTACAAACGACTTGGACAGAACATAGTAGCCACGGATCAACCATGAAGCTGATTTGCGCGTGCCTCTGCCTCTCGGTCGCGGTGGGATTGGCCCGGGCCGCCCCGGCCAACGGTTTCGTGTTCCCAGACGAGCGGCGGGAAAGAAAATTGGAGCCTATCATCACACCACCGGTTTTACCGGTTCTGGAGCATTTGGAGCGAGATCCCACTACATTGGGAATAAGTGATAGAGCGAATCAAGTGAAACCGAAGTTCGGGGGAGGTTTCAACGTGAGGCCGACAGGGAATGGAGGGCTGTCAGCTAGTATTAGCAGCAGTGCTAGTGGTGCTGGGTTGAGTCATTCAGCCTCACAGTCATTTTCATTTGGATTTAATGAAGGTTTTAGTACTTCGCATTCTGCCAGCCAGTCATCATCTTTTAATGGATTTGGAAGGTATAATGCCTTTTTCATAAAAAAAAATTACACACTTAAAATGAACTCATCTTAGATGCTTCTTTACATATAACATTTTCAGTAATGTTAGTTATAGCGTAGTGTAGATACTAATTACTAAGTAAAGAAAGTAGAATTAGATAGTTCTTATCAATTTTTTAAATACATATATACATAGGTACTGAATAAAATAAGTACCTAATAACATAACATTTTAATAATTGCGATAAATTAATATAAACATACATTTTTGATATACGTCTAATTCAAAAATGTTATCTTTCAGCGGATTCAGCGGTAGCCAAGCGAGCAGCCAAGCCGCATCGTTCAGCGGCGCAGGCGCTTCAGTATCCGGCGCATCATCCTCTGCGGCTTCCCTAGGAGGCTTCGGGGGCGGCAGCCAAAGCGCTTCATCTGCTTTTGGATTTAATTCATTAAATGGCTTCCAGTCAGAGGTGAGTTTCATATAATATATACTAATGTTACAGTTCCCATAAATCTTAAATCACGCTGTAACATTTTCAGATATGTTGCTTTTTTGTTGATTTACATATCATATAAGAAAAGAAATAAGAGTAAGCTGCACGATACAATTACGGCAATGAAGAAAAATAATAAGTTACTCTTGTTTAACAAAAAGCGAGAGAAAAAGTTCCTGAGATACCTAGTAGAAAAACGATCCATATAAAATATGAAAATAACTCTCTTCCTAACTTCCATTCTAAAAAAAAGTAAACAGGCAATAATTAATAATGCGATCTCTATTCAAAATTTATTTTTACATTTAAGTGTAGGTGTGTTACATATATAAAAATATCGAGGAAGTATAAAAAATAAAAATATTCGAATACAAATTTCTACATCAATCCATTCATAATGCGAGATACATTCACCAATTATCTTATTTGCGTACATCAAGGACTTTATATGTTAATCAGGATCTGCCGACAAATACACGGAAGTAACCTTTCTTTCTGTCGATCACAACCGGCTTTAATCTGTCAACTTTTATAAACCTGCTAGATATAGAATCTGCTTCCTAGTAATATAATTCTAAATCGGTTAGTTTTTGTACGTTTAAGGAGGTATTGTTTGTTGCTCTTTAAAAAACTATGGACGTGATCAATAATTGTGATTTGCATAATATATGACAATCATATAGGTAAATACGCGCGTGCATTGTCAAAGCCTACATCGTTTGTACGTACCAGAATAAGTAATTGTAGAGTTTTGAATAGCTATCTCACTTCTTAAGTTGCTTTTCTTAATAACAATCAATTAAACTGACTTCTGAATGTTCGAAAATTTGGAAGTGTTGCAAAGAATAATTTAATCTCTCATTAAATATACAAAGTTCGATAATTTATATAATATGAAAATTGAAAGCATTAAAAATCAAATCTATGCCATAATGCACGCTGACTCTCCATAGAGCCCAATATCATTGAAGATTAACTAGTCGTCAATGCAAAGCCAGGTATAATGTAATATATAACCGTGTACGTGTACACAACACAAGAATTTGTTATATTATAACACTAACATTTTTATCTCTAATTCCAGCCTACCTTCGGTGAAGGTCTCTTCGACATCCGACAGCGCGGGCCACCCCTCCTTACCTTCCAAGACTTTATTGGTGGACGAGGAGCCAGCGCTGCTGCATTCAAAACGAAACCCGGCCCGAAAAGAAATAGAGACGATTTCTTCGCTGTATTAGTATCTAATTAGTTTCATAACAATCCTATAGAAGAATTTATTGATAAAGTAACATAATTTAAAGGTATAATAATAGCTAAGCAAGCCATACAAAGTTACAGATTAAGCCAAAAATATTTATTTCAATTGCATTTGGAACAAAGACTATAATTAAATTATAACTCGTATACAAAGATATGGAATGCGAAACTGGTAATCAAGTGCTAATCGATGCTAAAACGATTTTCAATTCCTTATTCTTACCGTCATCTTAGCATTACAAAAAAAATAATAATACAGTACAAAATATATGCTAGAAAAAATGCATAAGCAACGCTTTCTTTTGTTTTCCAAAACAATAATTCTAGACGCAAACTGTCCCAACAAGGTTGCAATTTATTTGAATGCTATGACGTCATTAACTGTAATATTATATGGGACAATGTAACATTTTCCTATGATGATATGCACAGCGATATACCAAGTAAATATTTATAATACTCAGAATATTTGTATAGAAATTCATCGAGTCAAGTTCGTAGCGTGCAACGAACATAAAATATATTTCAACTTCTTTTTTTAATGTAAGTTCAGCGAATGAAATTCAGTAAGTAAATAATCTTTGTAAAAATATCTGTTTTTGTATTAGATGACTTATCTTTTTTTTCGTAAAAATTGTATTAATAATTATCCAATAAGAAACTGTATTCATTCACGTTTAGCTATAACTTATAAGTAAGTTTAGAAAATATACCTACAATTAAATAATTCTTGTATATTTTCTTTACTTCAAAGTTCAATATCTAGTTGAAGAACGAGAGCATGATTTTTAATACAAAACAATGAATTTGTTTACCTACTTGTTGTGTGTGATGACTGAAAATTTATTTATTAAATAAATAATGTAGTTTAGAATAAACATAATAAAAAGAATATCCGAAAGTGTTTTGTATTTTATTGAATACTAGCAATGCCCTGCGGTTTCACCCGCATAGATAGCGATATCGTGACAGTGAAAAGTCTACTATAGGTCGGACTATAGGTTTAATTTTTAATCACATAAAAATCACCTTTACCCCGTCCCGCACTACGGCCTGCTCGAACAATATACCTACTATTTTCTGTAGATTGACACTTTTAAAAATTCGTTATATCTTTTGAATGGAATATCCAATCACAGTATTACCATATTTCCTACAGTATGGCGACGAATGTACTTGTGCAGAGAAACGGAGGGGAACTGGCGGGGGGTCGGGCGACGCGGGCCGCTTAATGCAATCACGCTGAGTTTGCATTAACTATCGCTAAAGGACGACGCAGTCGTATTTTTTGTGTAATAATTTTATTATGCATAGGTACTTACATATTCTATTATGACGCGCAAAAACTGTTCCGTTTACGGATGTAAATCTACATGGAAATCCCAGAAGGAAACAATATTTCAGAAAGATTGTATTACTTGTATCTGTTGAATTAAAATCAAAGCTATGTATATATTGTCCTCATTATTTTCTAATCAGATTGTACATCCCAATGCGAATGCATTACTTAGTTAAATGGTATAATATACAATTAAGAACATCCAAAAATAAAGTGTCCACGTAAATAATATTTAGCAGTGCAATATCTGTAATTATATATTTATGAACAAATAATTACATCAGATTTAATAATCGCAATTATTTTGAATGTACATATGAATAAATGATTTCATCATAATATTAATAATCACGATTGTTTTATTTCCCATTTGTTGCAACCCTAGCGTATTTTCGTGTGGCAGCGTAAGTACCTACGCTGGCGGCGGCATCGCGCGACATCAAAGGCGTTTCCTTACTGTAGGAAATAGTATTGTAATACTGTGATCCAATTCTTTTCATTTAAAAAGTATTTTGCTGGTATTGAAACAGTCTATAATCAAACATCATATTGTAGATATTGATCCATTCTATAATACCGTAGAACATTTTTTTGTTCTATCTTCCATAGATTCCGCAGCGCACGCGATGACAGAACTTTTATTGAGGAATTTTTTACACCTTGGGTTGCATTATTGCATTTTTGGTAAAGATCTCTATTTTTTTTTCAAAATGCAATATAGCCTATGTTGCTCAGTGAAGATGCAGCTTTCTAATGGTGAAAGAATTTTTGAAATTGGTCCAGTAGTTTATGCGTGAAAACCATACATACATACATACATACTTACAAACTTTTCCTCTTTATAATATTAGTATAGATTATAAATTATGAACCTATTACGTTGTGATCGACAACCGCGATCACATTTGAGTCATTTGTATACTTATTACACATATTATGGCATATATACCTACACAGACGAGTAGGTATAGGTAAGTACTAAAAGTCTAAGAACCACAAAAAAATATTTAGCCTTTACGAACTTGTTTGAACCAATTAGTCATAACAAAAATCAGCAATGGTAGTAACGATGACAATATAATCTACACCGATTTTAGTAAGGCTTTTGCCATGGTGAATCACCATCTGCTCATGAAAAAATTTAGAGAATCTTTCCGAACAAGTTTTTCTCTAGTCGTTACTTACTTTCTTAAAAGAATTGTTGGTTGTAGTTTTGAGAAATTCGTATCTTAGTATCTACTTCTCGGGAGTTGACTCAAAATTTCAGAATTCTAACGATTATTTTTCCGACCCAAATATCGACCAATAGAATTGCACCATTCGACGTCACGTGGTACAACCTACATGGTATTATACTGATAATTTTTTGAAAATTTTCTCTGGTCGTTGACGTCAAACTGACAGGTTCAATTCAATTGTGAAATTATTGGCCGACATTTGGGACGGAAAAATAATCTCCCGAATACCACACGAGCTTCAAAATTATCTGGCATTTCCCAAGGTTCCCTGCAAACAAATAAAGTCGTCAAGTTTTTCAGGAATTTAACCTTGACTAAAAACTTGACTCCTTCATTTGTTTGCAACGAACCTATCGGAAAATACCCGATAATTTTGAAGCTCTTGTGGTATTATAAGTGATAATTTTTTGAAAATTTTCTCTGGTAGTTGACGTCAAACTGACAGGTTGAATTCAATTGTGAAATTATTGGCCGACATTTGGGACGGAAAAATAATCCCCCGAATACCACACGAACTTCAAAATTATCTGGCATTTCCCTCAAGGTTCCCTGCAAACAAATAAAGTCGTCAAGTTTTTCAGGAATTTAACCTTGACTAAAAACTTGACTCCTTCATTTGTTTGCAACGAACCTATCGGAAAATACCAGATAATTTTGAAGCTCTTGTGGTATTATAAGTGAATATTATCATTTATCGGAGTACTCCAAGGCTCCTTTTTAGGACCGTTATTGTTTGTGCATTATTTATAAACGACATTACGGATGATAACATTATGATTTGAGATTCTCACGACAAAAAAATTCTACAGTATGGAATAAATTGTGTATCACTTTAGTGTAAGCCTGCCCTAATGAAAGAAAATTCAGCAGCCAACGAGTGTTTAATTTAAGTATAAAAGATTTTTATCTAGAAGAATGAAAATAGGTTTGTAGTGTTGTATTTGTGAAATGATCTCGTTTAATCTTTCAAAAGTCTTCAAATTATTATCCAAGACTAAGCGAATATAGCTAACTCCAATTAAACATTTAAGAATATTGACATTATAGTAATAAATTCGTATGTTTCATTTTAAATATATGTTTCTACGTTCTTTAACATAATTTTGGAGACTCTCCCGCGGTCTACAAGAATTCGACTATTTCCATTTTGGAACAGCTTGTGTATGTCCTGAGTCATATATGCCTGAATTATGAATAAAATGCCTAATGACGTAATGGACATAATGGTCATCGTTGGCCCATTCGACTTAATTTACTATCAACCGCTATGACATGAAACGGCTTTGCTATTAAATTCTAAATAGGCGCATTTTTTTAAACGTTCCTTCGAGGAATTAGACAAGTCTTTTTCTTCCTTCTTCAATTCTAGAATTCGATCATTGTAAATCTAGCTGGAACTTTACTTAATACGTATATCCATCATGGTATATCATACAATTTTCAAACAGCTTGAGATGGTCTAGAATTTGTTACAAACTAGCGCAGAATTTTTTCGGAAAATTGTTCTAAATTCTATGATAATATTAAGAAAAGGCGAAAGAGATACCTTCCCCCTTATCCTATTTTTATTTGAAGTAAATCATCGAACTAATTTGAAAATTTGATAACGTATAAATCCATCACTGTAATATTAATATTTGGTTGTAAATCGTACAAATACAAATAACACAGTGCAAATTTTTACCCGCACATATTTGCAATTAAAATTAGCTAGGAGCTCTGGCAACTTTAGAGGACACAATGAATAAGATTTTTTTTTCAAAATCATTCAGCTCTTTCTGTAAGTACATAAAAAAATTAGATACATAAATAATTTTTATGATTCTTGTTTGTGGTGCATTTCCACATTCGTGTTTATTTATTTATATTTATTTGTTCGCTATTCTCACACTGTTTACATATTTGATATTATTAATTATAATTATTATGCATTGTTATGTTCTTTATTCGCCTCGCTAATCTTACGAATGTGTAAGACACACCTTAGACTTTTCACGTAGACTTACATGGTTTTTACACGCTTTATATTAGCTTCACCTGTATCATACACACTGTATATATCATACATTTTCAAAAATGAAAATTATAAAAAATAGGCTTCGAACCACGATGGGACAAAACCGTCTATCAAAGCTTTCTCTCCTGAGCATTGAAAGCGATTTACTCCGAGAACTGGATTTCAGCGAAATCATCAACGATTTTTCGGCAAAAAAAGCTCGAAAGGTTCCGTTCGTTATCACTAAAATTTAGTTCAGATAATTCATGTTTCCGATTATATTTATATGCGTTTGTTAAATACTAAGAGTTGTATACGTAGTATATTATTATTAGTCTGTGCTAAGAGAATCTACTTGGTTTTACAATAAATTATTTATTGCAAAACTCGACTGAGAAAAATTGTTCATTTTATTTGGAAAATAATTTGGGGCGAGGGGGCCTCCACACCTTTGTTGCCCCGAGGCCTCTGGACCTCTAAATCCGGCCCTGCCTGTATGTTTGTAACCGACTTCTTTGGGCGCGATTTTGACCCACTTTAAACGGCCAGATTTCGTTCAAACTTTGTAGATTTATTTAGGACCGATGACAATACACTAATTTGATAAAATAAATAATAGTTAAAAAAAAATAAAAAACACGCGTTTTATAGAAAACCGAACTAAAAGCGTGTTTTTTAGTTTTTTTAAACTATTATAATTATTATTTAGTAAGAAGGTACCTTTGACTCTTTATAGTATGACACAAAATTTACAGGTATAAAAATATCAGTGACAAATAAAAAAGAGCGTGTGTGCCGAGCACACGTGTCAGAAGTGAAACTTCTTTGGCAAGATTCAAAGATACCAAAATCGTCGCCTTACTCCATGACGTGTCGGTAATGCCATGACGCGACCCCAAAATTTTACGCTCCTTCAAAAAATATTAAATTTAGATAATAATATATTACATATAAAAGACACTAGTACATAAGATCGGATATGTGTAACGATATTACATACCATTAACCATGTTTACTTGTATCACACAATTGTATTGCGGTTAACCGCATTTGATTAATATCTTTTGTATACATAGGTTCATCCTTGAATGTAATCTACACAAGTGAAAAAACAGGTACTTAGTAAAAAAATGATAACCGTTTTAAAAAAAGATGCTTGAATGAAGTAGTTTAAGTTGAGTTCCATTTTTTTTTATTAAAAGCTATTTATTCCAAATTTCCTTTTGTTTTTGAAAACGATATTATTTTTGTATATTTAAAGGAAGTACATATGTGTATTTCTGTATATCTGGCGGTATGTTACAAACATATTTGTTAAAGAGCTAAATCACTGATATAGCTTAGCAGGAAAAAAAATAGTAGGTATACCTGACGTAGTAACTATTTTATAATTTTTGGTATAACGTACAAGACATCGTGTATCGCAAGACGATTTCCCTGACTAAGATTTGCATTGAGTCCAAGCTTGGCAGTGTCATATAAAATAGAAAAAATAACATGAAGAATGTCTTTTGCATTGGCGATTAATTTCGCACTGTAGTGCGACTCTGATATGATTCTGAATTCGACATTTTTATGACGGTCTATTGTTGTCTTGGTCGTCATATAAGCGGATCGATAGCCTCATTCAAGATCCTGGTCTTGCCCATGACTCATGCAAATATCCAACATATGGACCTGCTTACAAATTACATTTAAGTTGGAGTATATCCCAATACTAAGATAACTTCTGGTTGTGACCAAAATGGTAATGGAATTTAACGAATTTAACACCTTCGAACGTTTTTGCAGTGCGCATCAGGCTACCAATAAATAAAAACTATACATATAGATAGATTTAATAACTGGTTACACTGGTCGATGAACACGTTTGCCTCAATGCCAAAGGTTATGAATCTTCATCGCACTTATTTTAACAATTGTGTTATAATTTCATATTCGTTTAATATGTGTAAGTATAGTAGAGTAGTGTTGTTGTTTTTGAGACTTGAAATATATTCTTATCAAGGATCATCGTTCTTGAAATGATTATACCTAAATGGGGGAAACGTGTTTAGATCAAATAGCTTCTGAAGTTGAGCAATTAAAACAATTTCGAAACTCATTAATATCCGAATATTTCATATTAACATGATGATATTGATATACTATAAACCGGTGATGGATTTGTGAATGAACTTGAAATTACTTATATTGGTCATTCCACTTTAAACAGTGTGCCAATTCTTTCGTGTCTCGTGTTGAATAAACAATGATTAAGTCTCACTTTTGTGTAGTTTACATAATATACTTACAGTTAGCGAGTGCATTAAAAATAACAGCAAAATCAGGAACAATTTTTCCTGTGTCTGCGAAATTTAACGTGCAAACTACACCGACGCTAGATTTGGGCGAAAACTTAGAGGCTGCGTTTGCGTCGCTAACCTTACCAGAAGCTAAAACAGCAGAAATATTACCCAAAATAGCCACTGATCAAACAATTGAAACAGTTTACTTTACTCGGGAACCTCTGAATACAGTATCACTGACAGCGATGATAAATGAGGTTGAAGTGTTTTCAACAGCTGAAATGATAAAACCAACAGCCACTGAAGCATTGCTTAGAACGAATACCCCAATGGTAACGCAGGCAATCGTATAAACGTAAGTTCCTCACTTCTTTGCATATTTTAGTCGGTATTATCAAATGTGAAAATACAAAGAAATATATGTTTAGACATAATATTATGACAGCAGTAAAAAAGAAACAAACCTAATTATGCTATTAGATACTGGGGTCTTTCACTTAAGGGTGCGTATAAAGCAAAATTACCAATCTTCTATTAGATGATACGTGTAATATTCAAGACCAAATCTAAAAAATAAAATATATATCAAACTAGATGATATGTTCAACGATTCTGTTTAATCAAAAACATAAAATATTAAAATTTACTCGATAAAAAAAATCACCAAGTTAGCTCTAATTTTCACACTTTTACGTTTTCTACTTGACATGGTAATACTTATTATGATTTTTTTTTCATAAACAATTATATTAAAACATTTGCAAGATATTTATCAGAGCATTTTGTGTAATTACTTTTAGTTTTGGTTTTATCTGCGATAAACCACTTTTGGCGCTCTTTTTTTCTCGAGATAAACGTTTGGTTTTGTCACGATAAAAGTCTTATTAATACATCATTTTCTTTCATTTCAGTGTGAAGACTGCTTATATAAAGATCAAATGGAAATATCAACACATAGCCTCTACTATTTTCGACGTATTTTGTAACGATATCTTGACCTTTTATTAAAATAAAAAACTGGTTGATATATTCAATTGGGATGCAATTTCTCACGATATAAAACCCAGACCGTTTAAAATGATAATACAAAGATGTAATCAGATATTATATACCTCTGTAATTGAAAGATGTCTTTGTTTCATTCTTTAATTATACGGAAAATCATCATAGCATCACAATATCTCGGAACATAGGTGAAGCAAAGATAATTGTTTACTTTAATCATACAATAGTACCTAGAACCAAAACAAGAAAGTAACAACCCCCCAGGACACTGCATGAATATATTTGATGATGACGCTCCCCCCCTCCCCCCTATTACAATCTAGGCCGTAGTCTCAAGTCTCTTTATAAAGCAACTTTTTTATAATTTTACCTTTTTAGTCCGATATTTTATGTTTTTTTAAATAATATGCATATTCCTAATCAAAACATTTTTGTGGGAAACCCCCTGAATCATACGTAAAAAAAAATCATTATTATTCTAATGAATGATAGTAAACATAAATCGTATCGATCTAAACATCTACTTGAGATACTTAATTTGTGCTTGTAACGCTTTGATATTACCCGCGAGGTCAGACAACTACGCATTAAAATTTTCGATTGCAACTTTATAAAATGTTTGGTTTGATACCTAGTTTAGATTTTTTTAATTGCAATGCTGAATATTAGAAGTCATTTTCTTTATACACCTTATATTAGGAAAGACAAATACACACAACTACAGTAATAGATGCTACGTGATCGTGACCGTGACTTGTGACGCGTGCTTCGAAGGGGTTCATTGGACTGAAATGGAAATATAAATTTTAGAATCTATTATTTTTTCATATTTTTTATTATAACCCTTTATTTTTAAACTTAAATAACACGAGAGACATCCTAAAATTGTTTTATATGAGATTAAAGGATCATTATAAAAAGCGAAGATTGAATACTGCAAAGAGATAATTATTATTACCTATCTCATTTTCAAAAGGCAATAGAACGCTAATGCTTGCTTAAATTATTCAAACTATAAAACCGGCCAAGTGCGAGTCGGGCTCGCGCACAAAGGGTTCCGTAGCAGCAAATATAATAAATTACAGTTAAATCAACCTATCTCAAAAACTATAAGAGATACTTTGATCAAACCAAAAATCGTTGAAAGAGTTAATTAGCATGCATCACCTCTATTTTTTTTAGAATTTTATACCCCGTAGTTATAAAAATAGAGGGGGGGGGACATACTTTTTACGACTTTGAGAGCTGATATCTCAAAAACCGTTCACTTTAAGAAAAATGTTTTTTAGAAAACTTTATATCATTTTAAAAGACCTTTCCATTGATACCCCACACGGGTATGTACATCGAAAAAAAAAATTTCATCCCTCAGTTACATGTATGGGGGGCCCCACCCCCAATTCTTTTTTTTACTATTTAGTGTCATATTTTTGTAGCGGTTCATACAACACATATTCCCATCAAATTTCATCACTGTAGTACTTATAGTTTCCGAGTAAATCGGCTGTGACAGACGGACAGACGGACAGACGGACAGACGGACATGACGAAACTATAAGGGTTCCGTTTTTGCCATTTTGGCTACGGAACCCTAAAAAAAGTGCGTTTGTAAATGAAATTATTCAACACTGGTAGGTACCACTTCTACTTCAGATGGCATTGGCCTATTACATACAAATTATTCACATTTTATGGATAGGTAGTATAGATTTTTATTAGAACATATCAGATAATATTAAAAGAGTACATGTGTATTTAAATACGTTCTATTGATTAATAATGAATTATTGAACATCAGCGAAGATAATGATCTCAGATAATGTAAGGACATATAAACCTCGGACTGCTCACAAATCGTGATCATGAATCCATCAAAAGCATATAAATAAAGCTTCCAATAATTTTCAAATCATTCAATAACCATGCGATTTTTAATAACATCCCTTTTTGTTATTTCTCTTGTCAGCTTAGTGCAATCGAATTTCAATGATTCCAAGGAAAGAGTTGTTTTAATATCGCCTGTGCTGGCTCCGTCGAAAACTAGTAGAGCTAGAACAACAGAAACGGCTAAGGACTTCCCTGTATTACGGTTATTATCTTCTAGTAATGATACCAACGAGTCCAACCACAACGACGATGCACCGGCCATTTATCATGTAAAAGTGAGTAAATACTTGTAAAGTATCTTTATGGTATAAGAGCTTGTACGTCTTTTAAATACTATAATGTTATAAAGAGGTAATATTATTTATTGTTCGTTTGTTTTTTTTTTTCGATTTTACATAAAAACTTTTCTTAAACTAGAAACACATTATTTTCTATCTAGAGTCACCCCGAAGCCAGGGCAAGCGGAAACTTTTAAATATTGTTTTTAATTTTAATCTGTCCATCACCTTTTATTAATTTATAAAATCAATTTAATGTAGAAAATCAATAAATCCTTTTTCCTAATTCATACGAATGAGTAAATGTGTAGATATTAAATAATTGCAAATGTGGCTACATAACTCTTTCAAAGTTATTTTGAAGCGTTGTAAACATTTTAATTATTTTTTATCCTCAATTAATTTTGACGTCATTTTAAACTTTCCAGAAATTGGAAGACCAATCCGCAGTTGATGGGCCAAGTAAGTAAAGGTGATTTATGCATTTGTTATTTCATAAAATAACTGGGAAATACACAATAATCGTTAGGAACTAACGTCACTTTTTATACGATATTATTGGCTTATTGACCTTCTATAACATCATTTTGCGTGTGTATATTAATTTTATACTATAATTTATATTCTTCTCAGAATTATAATAATGGAAAATTAATTTTGTGAAGATGTTTTGAAAAATAAACAATATACTTACTTATACAATGTAGCATACCTACATACCTATCTGATAAGTTAATAATACAATAATACACAATACAATAACTTAATACAATAATACAATAACTTACTTACACTTACACTTAGATTGGTTGCAAATTTAATACGTGATATGAAATATTATATCGAAAACTTCCCCAAGTTTGCAGAACTTTTGGAATTTTTTCACGACCATACAGTAAAAATTAATTTAATTGCAATAAATAAAAAAAATCAAATTCAAAGTTTTTGAAGAAAAAAATTAATTCTCCGTGCGCTCGAAACGTCTGTTTTGGGTCTCATTTCGCCTTAAACAATGTTCCGGACTGCGGGCAAGGTTGCAAAATGAGATTTATTGTCATCCCAATTCACTTGACCGAAGTTTGAAAACTTTTGGAATTATTATTAAATTTTCGATTTTGAATGTTAATACTGACTGGTGTATATTGTTTACTAGTTATTGCCTGCGACTTCGTCCGCGGTTCCGTCGTTTTACGTGATTCGTCGTTTTTTTTAAAGTAGCCTACGTCGTTCCTGAATCCTGACGGTTCAGTGGTTTTGATGTAACAGACATTAAAACCACTACCGTAAAAACTACCGTAAACCGTAATATAAACGTTCATATTTTAGTAGGGAGATATTATCTAATATGACAATCTATAGTACTGTTCAAAAATATCACAACACGGAAAATACATTCGTGGATGGAGCATGGGCACAGTATTGCAATATGGGTGTTATTTAAACGGTAAGCAAAGTATTGGTATATTTGTGAGCAGAAATATGTTATTGGTAAGCTAAAATGGATAGTTGGACGGCAACTTGTGTTCAGTAAATATTTATTCTATGCACTATGCAGTAGGTACTTTTCGAGATTAGCCCGGATATACATACAGACAAACAGACAAAAATTCTAAGTAGATATTCTTTTAAAAAATATTCAATGTACATTTTTGACTTTCCTACGATTTTATTTTATGTATATACATATATATAGATAATTATTTTGTTTACCTCAAACGAGCTCAATTAAATAAATAATAAACCCCAACCACTTTGCATTACATAGATTATATCTAAGTTAGAGTATATAAAAAGAACGCAAATTTTCCGTCACATTGTACAGGCGCAGTTTTCAAAAAGTTACTTGTGTGATAAAATAAAATAAAAATTAAACTATAAATATGTCGTTCCAAGTTACCATGGTTACGGTTTTATTTTTAATTGTGGCTGTTCATTGTACACAACAAACAAATGAATATGATGATACGTCAATCAAAGCATATGTAATTAAAAATTAATTACATTCATAGATTCTTCCTGGTTCATCTTAATTTGGTTTACATCACAGGTTTACGTACTACGAAAAAAACTGGGTATGTAAACCACTTGGCATGCATAATTTAATGAATCACTTTACTTTATTTTCAGGTCAATAAATTTCTACAGAAGCAAATAAATGCAGGTATGTGTTTGAGACAATTTAAAATATATTTACATTAGAATAAATTAAACCAATAGCACACAAAGTCATATATATTTATAATAAGTTTTAAAATTATATGTACTAAATAAATTATTGTTTATGAACGTAAAAATACCAATAGTTTGTGTATAATCAGATAAACAAAGCTTTTTTTTTATTTACAGAATATTTTGCTAGACTACGCCGCAATGCAAATCATGAATATGTTGTAGTATCGAATAGAGGTAAGAAAATAACATAATACATACTAACTTTATATCTCAATTTTTTATATTAATAAAACTTTCCCGTGGAACCTCTCTATCTATTTAAAAACTTATTTAAACGCAATTCAACGCATTCATTCAAATTCGCAAATTTAAATCTACTATAGGTACGCATCAAAATCCGTTGTTTTATAGATCTTAGGGCCGATTTTTCAATGCTTGGATAAAACGTATTCGTCGAATAATGTATAAATCTTAGGTATAAATCTACCATTTTAAAAACGTATTCTAATTGCCCGTATTTGACAGTTTACGTGACATTTTAATATTATCGTGTAAGGCTTTATTGGACGGATAAGTTTTATCGAAGCATTGAAAAATCGGCCCTTAGCATACCTAAAAACAGACACGGAGGAAGAATTTTTCACCCACATGGACAAAGGGTAGGTTGGAATAAGATCTTTCACCAATACAACTCTCTAGACTCCTATCTCCAGACATAAAAGTCATATCAAATTGTACATATCTATATAGGTACAATCCCTACGTATGTAAAGAAAATTCATCTCCAATTTGACACATTCATCTTCATTTTGAAGTAGCCAGTACAGATATCAATGTTATTTTATTGTTACCTTGGTTTATCGTATGGTCTAGTGGAAAATTTTGAAACTACAGGTAAATTAGCTTGGAGAAATTTTTGCATATGTAGTGGTGTGTATATTACTCAGATCTTAGAGCGCGTTTCCACTATATCGTTCTGGCCTATACAAAAATGTTTCGATATCCTAACATTACTATTTAATTTTATACTTATTCCTAGCAACACTTTTGTTTTCAATAAAAACAAGTTTTTATTTGAAAGAAAATGGTTTTGACTTTATAAAAAAAAATATATCATTCAATTTTACGTCCTTGAGCAAACGACAAGGCGACTACCGTGAAACAATAAAATATCGTGTCCCTAATAATTTGTTTCATAATTAATATTTGACCATAATAATTACGAAACAAAACAAATAAATAAATCGTCACTTGATAGTGGAAAGTGGAAACACGCACAAAACCAGAATAAACCAGTTTACGCTGTCCGCAGCTGCAGGTGCCACGTGCAGTCGTTTGGTACCGTTAGAACATAAAGCACACATTTCATTCAAAAATTATAATTATTATGTACGTAGTTTAATTGATAAATTTTGTATTTGTTGATTGTTGTTATTATTTGTTATTATTGTTATAATATTTGTTGAAGTGAATTACATGTCCCGCAGCCGGAGGCCCCAAATGAAAACTCAGATGTACTTAAAAACTACATTTAATAGCTAAAATGAGACTTTTACACCCATGTCTGCACGATGCAGACCGGAGTTAAAGAATGAATTTATACAGTTTAATAATTATAAAGACGTAAGCTTGGATGCTAACTAAGGGAAATCGCATCCACATTCTATTCCCGTGCGAACGGCGTATTCAGCAGTTTTGTATGAAGGCAGGGCCATAACTAGTGTTTAATTTGTGTGTAAGTGTTGTAACTTTATATTGTTAATTCAATATGGCTCCAGTGTTAAAACATGGTCGAGGCAAGCTTTTGACTTCTCAAACTAAAGAATAAAACTTTATATGTCGTTTCTTTTTCAGGTTAGTAAATTTTTCATTTTAGTAACATTGTTAATGTAAAAGTTATATCATGTATGTTAAATGTGCAAATATTAAAATAAAGTCTCATCTTTTTCATAGGAGAAACACATATAGTTTAATTTAAAATCCCTTATATATATAAAATAAAAACTAAAAATAAAATGTTGTTTTATTTTATTTGCTGACCATACACTACTACAAACGCAAAAATTTCTCCAAGCTAATTTACCTGTAGATCTTAGTACTAGCGGTTATACTATGATGTGTCAATTACACTCTTCCGTCTTTTATATTTTTTGAAAAATAAAGTTTTAAATGTGTATAAAAAATAGACACATTAAAAGAAAGTTGTTTGCAAACAACTAAGATTATTGTTAATGTTATTTAATTTATTTTGTACAAATTTCAGAGTCCAATAATAATAATCATGGCAATAGAGGATATCCAAACAGAGACTCAGGATCCACTGTAATTGTTCTACCAGGTAAATGAAAAACAATAATAAACTCATAAATAACAATTTATCACTAGGTATTGTTATTAATGTAAATACCTAGTGATAAATTGTTATTCCGTAATAATTAAATACACCTTCGTAAAGAAGGTATTTACTATTTAAATACTTATAAATTCAACAATGTACTAATTGCTGGGCAATTTATCTTGTATACCGATGTATGAGAGTGATGGTATTTCTTTCTATTAGCTTCTTTGATCACATTGTCCATGTCCATCTCTAGACTATAATTGTCCATCAATACAATAAAACCATAATTATTCAAGTTATTTTTATTGCAGAACAAAATTACGACACCAAATACACGGAGACTACTTATCGTCAAGGATAGTGTGGAACAACAAAGTTTTTCTCACATCTTTCAAGATTTTAATTGTTTCTTAATTTTCACTTTAGTTATCATATAGATGTTTGTGCGTAAAATAATTAATAAACAAATATATTATTCAAGCTGTTTTATTCAACATCATCAAATAATGATATGTAAAAATGTAAAATACCTTTTCCAAGATGGAGTCGGATTTTCCACTCAATCACAAAGCGTATAATTAGATAAATCATATATTATATGTTGAAACAAGATGTAATTACTTAATAGTTAATACACTACAATTTTCGAATAAGGCTTTTTATAAGAACAGACCAATTTCAAATTGCTTAAGAAATTGTTGGTGGACAAAAAATACTGTGACGCATTTTAATGATATTTTAAAAGTTTAAAAAATGTGATAAATTACGAAAAATTAACTGATAGAGCATTATTTTTAAATTTTCTATTTTTCTTAAACTGTGTAATCACATATAATGTAAATCTATGAAGTGTCTTTAAACATATATCTCAATAAATTAATATAAAAAAAGAAAAAAATATAGCTTTAAGTTTAGAAAACCTATTAGTTATTACGTAGAGCAACAGTTTGTAGTCAAGAAAATAAAATGTAATAATCTTAATTTTTAATTATAAGTCTGAGTGCACATTTTCATTTCATTATACAATAATATGTTGCAATGATGCTCATAATGATAAGCATATTATATTGAACCTTTCTGCGATAACTCTACAATTTCTGAGTTTTTGGTATAAATTAAGAATCTATACTAATATTATAAAGCTGAAGAGTTTGTTTGTTTGAACGCGCTAATCTCGGGAACTACTGGTCCGATTTGAAAAATTCTTTCGGTGTTAGATAGCCCATTTATCGAGGAAGGTTATAGGCTATATATCATCACGCTACGACCAACAGGGGTGGAGCCACGGGGGTGAAACCGCGCGGAGCAGCTAGTATTGAATATACATAGAGCCAAATTCAATATTTTTGTTATTCATATACTATATATTATTTATTCTATTTATTATATTTTACAATTATTATCAAAAAATATACACATGGCACACCACACATTCTCAAACAGCATGTTTCTTGTTTATTAGCCACCCGTTTAACTCGTTCACAATAAAAACAAAACAACGTCCTTTGTGTATAAACGCAGTTTATCCTATAATCTCGCAAAAAGAAAAAGGTTCACGTTGTAGCATCCACGGATCAGCGTCCGGTTTGTAGGTGTTCCTAAATGCGTGAAGACTGCTAATGCAACAAGCTGGTAAATCAAACATCTAGTACATTCTTTGAATTGCATTAAATGCATTGGAAATCACAGTAGCATTAAAAGTAGAGATAAGTGTTGAATTTGGAAAATGTACATTTTATATAAAAACACCTAAGTATGGAAGAGACGTCAAATTATATAAGCAACTTTAAGGTTTATTATGCAGATAATTTTTAAGTGCATGTACTTCTAAAAAGTTGTTATTCTTATAACATTTACACAAATTAAGTAAAAAGCTAGATGTTGTTGATTTAACCATTCCGATAAAAATAACACATATTTATTTAATTACTCCTTAGAATTATTCAATAGGAATAATGCATTGCTTATTAAATTTTCCAAATGCGTAATCGAAACGTGTATCATGTGAAAGAACTGAATTAATTCACTGTCAACCTGCTACTACGATTAGTCCTCAACCATTGTTCTTAAAACTGGGGATAAACGTCTCCATTATAAGCTGGTATTCAGCTCGTATGTGCGAACAAATACGATAACGTCATTGTGGGAAACTAGATGTCCTGTTAAGACAAGTAGGCGGACAGTGACGTAGCGTGGCGTCGATATGAAAAACTGACATATAAATAGGTTGGCGGCGAGGATCCTTTGCCAGTGACCGCTATGGGATTCCGTGGTGTAGTGATCGTGCTGGCGCTGGCGAATATCGCCCTAGCGTCAGTGTACGACAATGCTATCGAAGGTGGAGATAGGATAGTGCAAGTTGCGCCCGTGTTGGCGCCCCCAAGGGACTCTAGGACGCCGGTGACGGACCGCTCCCGGCAGTTCCCGATACTAGTGATCCTTGCTCAACAGAACCCGCAGGAGAGAGTCAGGGAACCAGAAGCGAAGTCCCTGAATATCAACCAAGAACCCATTTATGTTAAGGTTTGTATTCACTTTTTAAACATTATAAGAATTAAGTTAGGAAGAAAATTGTCAACTCTTAGCTGTTGTTCAATTAAGATTTAAGACCACTTTGTTTGTAAACCAATAACTATTACCAAGTAAGATTAAATAATATCTACTCAGTTCAAGGGAATTGAAGGCTAAGATCGTATTTAAATTGTTATTGTGGTAATATAATTAACAAGCTCATCGGTAATAACGAGAGGTCATTCAATTAGATGAAACAAGAATTTACATTATCAGCACCTCTTTGTTATTTCCATGTATATAGGTAATCATTCATTTATGTTAGTAATAAATTGCTTCTAAGGAAACCTATTTATATTTCTAATAATTAAAACTATTAGATACTTAAAAAAGAGAGAATACATCATACTTAGAAAAACTCAATGAAAAGTTTGAGATTTTAAGTAAACGTAACAAGCATACAGTTAATCTATTTAAGTAATAAATAAATAATTCAGACTTTTTATTTCTATAACTGATAATGAGTGAAGAAAACATAATTTTTCTTTCAATAGTTCTCTGATATGAAACTAAGAAGTTTTAAACAGAATTAAAATATGACACAGGATAAAACTCTTGTTTTGAAAAAATATTTAATAATACAAAATTAATAGACACTTAAAAATCATAAAATATAAGTATAAAGCAGCTTTTCGAATATTGTGATTAAAATTTTGATATTTTTACACATTAATATTGGAAATATGAATAATTTATACATTCTGAGATTCACAATTATTATGCAGTTTGCGTCACTATTTTTTTATCATCTTAAAAGTTACAATACGTAAATAAGACAAATCCTTTTTAAAAAATGGTGGTTTTAATGAAAATTTATACAAAGAACACAAGAAAAGTTAGAGCTCGTTCTAGCTCATAAAGTTCGCTTAATTACATACAAAAGGACTAGAATATCTAATTAGTCTGTTTATATGCACCACCATCAATGCATAAATGTATAAATAATAATAAATATTAAATAGGGTGATTCAAACAATTAATTTATACATGACATTTGCCGCACCGTTTTACATCACAATTTTTAAATACATATTTACATTAAATTATCTTTGAGACAATTCGAAATACAGGATTTGAACATTTTTACAGAAACTTGAAGAAAAAGATGGTCGGTCTAATAGACAGAAGAGAACGTTGGGTAAACTTCTGCTCGGCCACGGTCTAGGAGGAGGGGGCGGCGGTTTATCATTTGGCGGCGGTTTATCAATTGGCGGCGGTGGTGGCGGTTACGGCGGTGGTTACGGCGGCGGTTACGGCGGAGGTTACGGCGGTGGTGGCGGTTACGGTGGTGGCAGAGGATTTGACAGTGGTTATGGAGGCCATGGTGGCGGCCAGGGTGGATATGTCACGTACGAAGAACCGCCTAAAACCGTGATTGTGAAAGTTATTAAAGAACACGGTGAGAACAGCTTTTTATTAGATCCTTTTTGCCCAATACGAATTTTGGTTCGTTTAACATACAAAATATGCATAGTCTCGACTCCTGAGATCATTTTAGATTTAAATTTAATA
This sequence comes from Colias eurytheme, assembly GCF_061535395.1. Lineage (NCBI taxonomy): Eukaryota > Metazoa > Arthropoda > Insecta > Lepidoptera > Pieridae > Colias > Colias eurytheme. The sequence goes on from NC_142985.1 coordinate 4,106,384, forward strand.
AAGACCAATTTAACATACTTACATAAAACATCATTATAAACATTATAATATCAAATCGGAACTTTTGGATTTTTCTATTTTGTGTTCTTGTTGGCTATGACATATGTGTGAAGATAGAGTTAACTTAGCAAATAATTATGTGTTGAATAGTCAAATATGTACACTTATACGTGTTTAGGGATCCTTGTTTAAAGTATAACTCGGGTTACTCAGCCCATTTAATTTCTGTAAAAATAAAGAATCATTTTGAAAATTGCATACATAATTACATAATTCAAATATGTATATGCATAATTATTTTTTGGTGTTTATCGTGCATTAATTGCCTAAATTTTCCGTTAAACCATAAATAAGCTTTGTTATTGTATGCCACATCCTCTTATTACTTATTAATCAACCAAAACATAAATTATTCGATAAGTGCGGCTTTGCACTAATTTGGTTTTGACAAAATGTTTGTAAGAAAAATACACAAATACAATTATAATCAAGCTTAGTATGAAACAGGTATGGCAAGTTTGCAAAAAAATGAAAACTTGTTCTTGATTATTGTTGATAGCATCGCAGACTCATCATTGAAATAAAAAAGAAAATATTAAAAAAAACATATGAAGATGATTTTTGAATTAGATGTATGTAAATGTTCATCATTACAAAGCATGAAAATTCAAAGCAGCTTTTTTGTTTATTTTATTAAGATGGTTAAAACCACGTCGTAAAAAAGACATATGGATAGATAGAAGAATATTAACTAACTGATTCTGAATATTTCGTATGAATGTATAGGTAAGACGGTTCAACCAGTAATAATAAAACGAGCAAACGCTCTTCTTCCTGAAATTTTATTTATTTATACTTATCTATATATTGATTGTTAGATCCATTCAAAAGTTATTTTTATATTACATATATGAATTACAGGTCACCGCCACAGTGGTTACGGCGGTGGTAACTATGGCGGCGGCAACTATGGAGGCGGAAATTACGGCGGCGGTAACTACGGCGGTAGCTTCGAAGGCGGCTACGGCGGTGGCGGCGGCGGCGGCGGCGGTGGTTACGGGGGCGGTTACGGCGGAGGTGGCGGCGGCGGCGGTGGCGGCGGCGGCGGCGGTTTCGGCGGTGGTTTTGGCGGCGGTGGCGGCGGCGGTGGTTACAACGGCGGTAGCAACGGTGGCAATTACGGCGGGAGCGGTGGTGGCAATTACGGCAACCAAGGCGGCTATGGAGGGCACCAAGGCGGTTCAGGATGTGGTGGCGGTTGTGGCGGTAACGGAGGCGGTCAAGTCACCGCGACTGCTACTGCTACTGCCTCCGCTTCGGCTTCAGGGTAATTATTTTGAATGTCCTTTAACACACTCGGTATCAAATAGTGCAATGATTAGCACTATTTGATAACGAGTTACCTATGCATAGTAAGGAACAAATTTGATAATTATAAAAAACTTATTTATTTATGTGATATAACATAATGCAAGGAAATTATAAACTAAACTATGAAAATGGTTAATGGTTATATTTACCATATTTTGAAGAATGTGAACACATATTTATGCAATTTTTTTCGCCTACAGATACGGCAAGCGCAAATAAGCCTGCGTGAAACAATCAGGAGTCAATACCTCGAAAAAGAAGCAGAAATAAACAAATGAAATAAGATGCGCTGACGCAGCTGTAGTCATCCATAAAGAATAAAGACTATCATCGAATAACACAATTTTAATTTGTAATGGATTTAGTCCATAAAACTAAACTCCATGACTAAAATATTCGTATATGGCTATATGCCATCAAATTAATGCATACTTTTGTAAATTTTTTAAATAAAAATGTTAGTTACCTCCGTAACACGTTTAGTTTTTTAAATGTGACGTATGTAGGTATAGATAAATATTAAATATGTTAATAGTTATTATTCGCTTATTTTTAACTTTGCGAATACGATAATAATAATTATTAAAAACAGATTCAAATAAGTTTTATATGAGAGCTTAAAGTTTGATTAAATTGTACAGAAAATAAGATTTATTGCGCACATTTAAAGACTTGATGCAACAAACTTATTAATTGTAAAATGTTTAAAATACAATCCGCTTTTTAGGCTATAAAATCAACATTAAAAATTTAGGTATTTTGCTCAACTTAACTTAAACACTTAGCAATAAAACTATTTTAATTTATACTGCATTTTATTTATTTATTTTACCTATTAACCTTTTATTTAATACCTGTTTAAAGAGTGGACGCATACCTAGTAGTAGATGTACCTATAATATTAACTTTTATATAAGAACATAAATTATTGCCTACAAACTCACGCAACTCTTTCACATGGAATATTTATAAACCATTTTCATTGCTTTTCTGTTCATATTGGTCATAGCGTCCATGCCTATAATAAGCTTTCTCGATGAGTGGACTAGCCAACACATTTTCTTTCAATTCGAACCATTTAACTTAGTTCCTGACAAGCGAGTTCAATCAAAAATATCCAAAAATAAATTATCCAATTTTATTTGTGCAAATTATTAAAAAATCTTGGTGTTCTGTATAGTACGACATAAAAGAGATGAAATTAATTATTTTGGAACTAATTCGTTTTTCATTACCTGGCAACCCTGAATTGGCAATGTAGCTGTCAAGTTGAATAAAAATTTGTTGTTTTTTTCGTGAAGTGGAGAATTATTGAGATAAAATTGTTATTTAGAACAAGAAATTTAAATAAAAAAGGAGACATCATGAAAAAGGTTAAACGTAGCGGTGTCCGTGATGTGGTGTATAAAGTTTTTATTCGGTGTTTGTCCGAATTTCAAGCTGGAAATTTATTGACTGATTTGGAAAACGTTTACAAACGTACAGCAGAATATACCGGTGAGATTCCATTTATTTTTGCTCAGTACTACGTAAAATAGAATATTCCATTAGTGACGAGTGTTTAATGTATGTATGTATGGCGATTATTACGTTTTCGCAATTTAATTTGAGGTTATTTGTATGTAAACAAAAACTAGTTTTTATAGTGCGACCAGCACAATTTGAGTCAAGAAGTTATATCCAATCCAACCAGCCTCAAATAAAGTACCTAGTTTAGATTTTACTACATAGTATAGTGATAACTGTTTTCATACAGCTATCTATCTATTAATCAATCAAACCATAAGAAAAAAAATCATATTTACTGTATCATATTTACAGATACTGAAGATGCCCCGTACCCTCTTGCCAGTACTTCGAAACAGAGTGATGATCTGTCCTTTGAAGGAGTAGAATATTTAGATTTTGATGAATTACTTATATTAATGTACAAAATTTATCTACAAAAAAAATAAAAATATGTGGTTTTCAAATCGCCTTGTTTTTTCCTACCCGACGGACCCAGAAAGAGGGTAATGTGTTTGAGCTGCATGTATGCTTGTTTGTTTGTATGTTTGATTCTATGTGCGCCTCTGCAGTCTAAGCACTTGACCGATTTTTATAAAATAACTAATTCCAAATACATTTGGATACATTTGTAAAATTTGACCTAGGTAGGTCAATTAAAATACTAATGTATTTTTGTCTTAAATTTACACTATTGCTACAATGAAACAATTATAACGGTTTAAATCGCGGTATTTATTTTAGATTATATATATAGATTTTTTGATTTTTATTCTATAGTATCAAGATCGCTTGCGTCGCAGTATCAGTGTTGCTATATGAGCGACGGTGGCGCCCTCATTTATTTTCATCTCTTTTGTGTCGCACTGTATTTCGTACGGCGCTATTTGCTCTACAAGATGCAAACAAACTTTAGACGCGTCTGAAGCCTTTTTTTATATTTCAGACAACAATCTACCTTTCTCACTAAATTTCAGTAAAAAAAGATTCAGTAGCACTTGCGTCAATATTCAACAAACATCAATGTAGAGCAAATAAAAACTTTCGAATCCCAAATCAATGCTATATACATATACCTATGTACACTATAAAGTTTTTAAAATTATCAAGTATAGTAATATAGAATCCTTATATTGCGCTAACTGTCTAGAATTTAGATAATAATACCTTTACATTAGATATTAGATTAGAACATTCACACATATTCTCTTGAGTCCTTGCCAATAATGATATCAAACGCATCGCACAACTATTTGCTTGGTGCTGATCTTCTCATGATGTGAATAAGTAAATTATTTATGAAGCGTCTATCCATGATGCATATTAAATAGAGAACCAGAGTAAAATTAATAGTTGAATTTTGAATGTAGCTTGCTTGGGTTTTTTGTATAATTAAGTAATTATAATACCAAATACAAAGTAATTGAATAAAAAGTTAATTTGCTTTTCACATACGACTCTACCAAATGATATCAAATATTATCAGATATTTATTTATTTAACTCTTCAATAAAATCGTATCTAATCCTTTGTCACACATAACTGCATATTATTGCATCATAATATGAGAATAAACCCGGATATAATATAATCGATAGCCGTAAAAACCGCAAGCTGTACCTACTTTTTATAGCCGCTATAGGAAAATAATCATAATCAATGATATTCTGCGAACATCCTCTCACGACGGTTATATAATGCGTAATACAAAAACGCGGTAATTCCATAAAGGTCAATTAAAATAAAATAAAAACTGGTTAACAAACAAAATAACTATTGGATATTATAGTCTTTTTTATTAAATGTAAGTTATGATTTACGAGCATTTATGATTCAGCATTAATCTTGTTTTCATATATTCTGCCAATAATTTTGTTTAAGCTTCTGACTATTTCTGACTAAGATTGAAGATTCCACTATGAATGTGAAGGTCTGCTTGGAATCAAGGAAGCAGTTTATCATAGATATAGATAAAACCTACTCAATGAAAACTTACATGTTTTTAATTTGTGCATTTTTTTTCTGTTATGGTAAGAATTGGGCAAGAAGATAATCATTTGCCAGTGTCAAGTAAAATAATTTGTGCATTATTAATTTTAAAGTATATATTTTCTTATCTATGTTCACTAGAAATACTGAAGAACTTATAAAACGTAAGCCATCTATAAATCATCAAAATAAATAAACATGAATGTTCATTTGCCTCATTTCCATCCTCAATATATTATTTTGTTTTAGTTCTGATGAATCAGCAAATGTAATTAAAACTTTTAATCTAAATAATGAAACGTGTCGAAAAAGATTAATGAAAAATTAAATTGTTTTATAATGTAAATATTTATGCTTTAATCAATTGGTTAACTAACTATATTTATCCAATAATTGCTTTGTTCCAGTTTGTTTTCGTTCAAATTAAAAATATCTGTCGAAAGAAATACTCCTCTATATTTCCTTGATTTTCCTATTTTTTATATATACATACAATAACCTATCAATAGTTAAATCCCTCCTTTATAATTCTGGTGCACATCCCAATGGACTATCTTACTACGGATAAGAATATGTACCAGCAAAGACAATGATGAATTCGAATGGGACTGCAGGTTGAATGCGACCGGAAAATCAGCACAAATATGCATTCAAAATACGATATTGGTAATGAACCAAAATGCACTTTTGCAAATAATATCTTAAAATAAACCAAGAATGGAGGCTTTGGGCTTTATTCTATTCGGTTTTACGTAAATGTATGTTTAGTTAGCATTCTATGTAACTGTGATAAAAGAAAATATTTAAAAAAAGACATCGTTAGAAACATAGTAGCTTTTCATGCTACTATATGATGTGCGATAAGCTTTTATAACATAAATTGTGACAAATGTGTTCAATGTGAGAACACCTTACAGTATAAGTTTCAGTATTAAAGTTTTTTGAAGTGAAAATTCTTTAGCGGCGTTGGGTATAAAATCTTAAACTCGCGTCAGGACACATGGCCTGATCGAAAAAGCGTAAGACGGATGTTTTTTTTTTTAGCCCTTATATTCCATGCGTAAGACGGATACCATTTCAAAATAATTAATAATCAAGTTTTCACTTCTGCCGGCACTCCCGGAGTGCAACCCGTCTTTTTTTTTCTTTTTAACACATATTAAAAAGGAAAAGGATTGTTTTTAAAAAAAGGCAACAACACCAGGCAATTTTTACTAACATAAAAATTTGCTCCATGTATGTAACAGGTGAATAAGATTAAAAGACAAGTTTTATTGACAAGTACTGATAACTTCCCTTGAAGTTATATGTTTATTTGTTTTCGAAAAAACTAATAATAAGTACAAAACCCTTGTGTGTTATTTTGTTACGACGATTTATAAATTCCAATGATTAGTCTATAGACTAATCATTGGGCTGATCAATTGAAGAAATATTTCATGCAACAATAATATAAAATCCTCTACTTATTTTTTAGTCCTAACAAAACATTATATTTATCTACCTGAGTAAAGTTTTAAATATGTCGATGATGTGAATGATGATGTTATTTCTTGAATAAGTAAATCACGATTTATTTCTATAATGATAAAAATTATTTAATATGAATGATATCAAGCATAAATTATTTCTCAACGTCAAAATCGATAGATCATAATCGGACCTTTTAACCCCGGAAAAAAGAAAATCAAGGTCCTAATTACTCACATACGAAAGAGTAAAGACAATATCTCTACCTGTAGGTAGAGCTTAAACTTTTATACTGAATGTTAGTGGCTATTAACTAAACCATAAATGATACAATACCAATGTATTTATAATATTACCAAACACGTAATGAATATCTCATGAACTAAGAGAGCATAAACCTTAGTAATAAACTTTCTTTACATACATACAAGCTTTCAGTCTGTGACTTCATCCGGACTTGCACTTTACGTTATCACGTTAGAAATCCTTATATATCCGCTATATCATTGCTTTTTAAATATGTACCGTATCATCGAATCACTTTGTCAGCTTTTATCAAAATCTATTTAACAGTTAAAACAAAGCGTGCAACAGACGCTTAGAATGTTTATATGTTACTAATTACATAAACAGCCAACTATATAATATAAGAATTATTAACTAGTTACCATTGAATAAAATCTCACCTACATGCCGAGTTCATATCTCTAACTACAGCTCTTTATGTGCGTTGTACGTAATTAGCCCATCGTTAAGGTCACAAAAAACGTCATTTATTTTTGTAATTTAAATCGAGAATTGCTAGCGCATAACTGCGGTCATTCACATCTAGGGTTCGATGCACTCAGCCTTGCCATTAATCTAGTCTGGAGAGCCCTTTATTGTTGCCTATTTTAAAACTAGTCAAAGTAATAAGGTAGTATAAAGACGTTACGTAAGCTCTCGATTTACGGCCTAGAAATGAAATGTTGAAGTAAAAAGTAGAAATAGAACTTCTTTTATTTATTTTCAGTCTATCGATTCCAGTTTTCAATTCATCTAGTCCAAAAAAACTGATATTCCCATAGTCTAGATGCAATAAAAAAAGTTTAAGCAAATTCTTTCTGTGAAATTTGTACCTTTAAGTAGCAGTAATTTGTACCTAAAAGTCACCCTTCTAATCCCATTTCTTATGGTTCAGCTTTGACCACTCAACCCGAACAGTGATTCAACCAAAAAGTTAATTCTACTATCAAATAAACGGTTCATTCATATTTTCTTAATTATAAGCCTCGATTTCACGAACAAAAATGTCAGCGTTTGCATGAGCCAGTTCACATGATGTTTTGTCACGCTAGGTATCAAAAAATCGTTGTAAATATTAACCAAACAGTTGAAAATAACGACTATTTAATTAACTGGTATTATTCTCTTTAGTACTAACATAACTTCGAAGTGTAAAGTGCTAAATAAACAGTGAGAACAAGATATTACTGTGTTAAGTTCTTACTGAGCTTTCGTATAAGATAATACTGGTTGCAATAAATTATTTTACTGAGAGAAAATCACTAAACTCCCCTTTCACTGAGTGCATGTTTCGTTTCATATGATTTATGAAACTTTCATCTTGTATTCAATATATGACAAAAAAATCTTCAAGTTCGTTTGTAAATATGGTAGAATTGAGTTTTTTTCTAAGTATATTTTCCTATTTTTTTTTCCTTTACTATAGGATATGTATTAAACTGCATCCAGCCACTAATTTGTCCGAAATGCTTTATTCATTATTGTATGAAATTAAATTAACTTTCGTTTGAACCAATTTACTAGTAGAAGAAATTAATGTAACGCAGCTTTTGAATCATCAGAACAACAATGACGTACTAGCCGTTCCGAACGTAGTTGCTACAAGTTTGGCAATATTTTTAACCGATATTATCATTTCTTTTAGGTGGTGTATTTATTTATAATACTTTATTGTGTAAACAAGATAGAACAAAGCAGAAAATGAACAATATTACAAAAAGTGCAACATTTGAGTGTATGTTGGACTGCCTTTGAAATAAATAAAAAATACCTATACAATATTCTACGATCACTGATGTCCTGGAAGAAAAATGCTTTTCTAGATTCTTAAATGGGACCAAAATACCAAATTGCAAAAAATCATGCAGATACAAATCCAAAAAAATTCAGTCAAATTGAAAACCTTCTTCGTTTTTGGGGACGTTGGTTAAATACTAAAACGCATTTACCATAAAATGCAACTGTCTAGGCAATAAAAACGAAACTTAACTTGATAACTAATACAGCAAAGGCTAGCTTTACCGATACGCTAGGGGTCTGAAACCGTTCGATGTTTTTATTCCGGTCCCTTGCGCGAGCGCATCACTCGTACGTTCGCTACCAAGGCCCACGGGCGCATATCTATCGAATATTTTTTTTATTAAAAAACACTAATAATGTATAAATCGATTGTAATTGTGTGTGCATTGTATTTTGTGATTACGGGTAAGATTTTTTTTATTAGAACATTGACCATTAATTAACTAGATTAAAATCAGATAAAATTCTCAATTAGATTTATAGAAATATTAATTTAGAGCTACGATAAAGTAGTTAATTTTATACTGAGGGACATAACTAGAACAATGAAAATATATTATTAAGCACCTTTTGTTTTGTAGAGCCCTGTATCTAGCGATTGATTTTTTTAATGTATTCGGGATTAAGTAATAAATAACTTAAGTCCCAATAAAATTGCGAAAGGTTAATAACGATTCAGAACTAGAAAAAAATAAAGCTCTATATTGTAACTATTTATGTAAAATGTAGTCCTATTCACGTTATTTATACATAGAGCTTGCCGACGCATATTATCATAACTGTAATTTCAAAAGCCAATTAAGTTTAACTATCGTTATAAACTTTTTGCAAATAAATGTTTCTTACAAAAGTAAAATAATATCGTGATATAAAAAATAATCAACATTGAATCAATATATTATGTTCAATAATAATATGTATGTTTAATCAATTATAATTATTAATACATATTGTGCTATAAATACCAAGGTATTACTAATTTACATTTTTCTCTTAAATATCACGTAGGTATGGGCATTCTATATTATACAATATATACAATAATTATGTGTATGCAATTTACTTTATAAAATAAGTTCATAGAATTATTAGTTTTCATTCAAATATATTGTTACACAGAAATAATAGTTTATAATAAATGTTATGTATCATAAAATATTAAAGGACAAAAAAGCTGACTGAAGCCCTATAAAAATTCGTATCATGGCAATTTTTTACCATACTCAAATACTTGTCTCATTATCGCCTAAAACATCCATTATAAATTCGGTTAAGAAGCGTTACTTATGATTTGATTAAATCCAGTCAATTTGTTATATCAATACGCAAAAACTACAAGTAAATCTGTTAAACAAAGGGTCACATTCTTATGATACCTACAAAAACAAAAACAATAAGATAAATTACATTATAATTAATAGACTTATACTAAAACAATTTTTGAGTCACGACAATGCATGTTTTATAAACGTGATGGATCTTCCGTAGTCGTGTCTAAGATACGATCTTTTTTACAGAATATAAAATATATATGTAATCAATTAGAGCCTATTCAAAATTGGCGGTTAATGGCGTGATATTTAGACTGTAAAATTTAATTGTGTTCGTTAAATTCGCTTAATTGGTCGAGGCATCTCAAGGATAACTTTGGTAATCCTTACGTTTGTTAAGCTATTGTAAAAAGTGACAAGCTGATTAGATCATTCAATCCTTTTAAAAATAAATTATTCGACCTTTCTTGAAATTCTAAAGAAAGAATATCTTAGAGCTTTTATAAGCTTTAAGCTCCAACTTCACCCGAATTATTTAGGATTATTGATATCTAATCATACATTTTTGATCGATGTTTTTGTGTTAACCTTACTTTTTCAAATTGTTTAAATTTTTATATCAATCTATTATAACTCTACTCATTACTATTTAAAGGAACGATTCGAAAAGCCTATGCTTTATATTAAAAGCTCAAGTTTAGCTTTTCGTCGACAATTCTTAACTTAAAACCAAACATTCTAGTTTTACAACTCAACCAAACTAAAATTAACATCTTTATATAGTTCGTAAATAATTTATACTTAGAAATTGGCAACCCTTTTTTACCAAATGAGCAAAGATAGCAAAGAGTCATCGCCCTGTCCAGTGGTGCGCAACCCGACTCGGAACAGGTTGATCATGTTTGTTTTTGCATTATTATAAAATTCCAATTTTACCAAGATCTTTGAGCATAAAATTACGTTGTAAAACATCCATTGCTACCTTTTCTCTTGATGTAATCTTACTTCTACTGGTATTTATCGTAATCGTTGTGCCGTTTTGCGATTTTATTTTTTGTGGGTAATTACAAGTGGAACAGCAGACACGATCTTCGTTTTTTTGCTTTTGTCTGAGCTCTAGGTGCCACTAAAACGTTTGAAATGGGTGTTAGTATTTTTTGAAATAATTTTCTGAGAAGCACGATGATCTCATTATTAATCATGCGAATGACGAATATTCTGAAATTTTTATAAGACCGAATCGATGATCTCTCTCGACTCTCGCTCTTTATTAATTAAACTCAAACATTTATTTATTCAATTAGACTTCTTCTAGAAGCACTTTTGAATCGTCATTACATATTTTTAACATTTAGGTACCACAATTATTCCTTTTTATCCAAATTCTTTTCTAATAAAGAAACATCTCAACAAAAAGATTACTTGATTATCATTGGTTTTAGAAGGAGGTATGGAATTAATATACTTTTATTTATATAAATATCCAGAGCATTACTATCATTTAATTATTATAGTAGAAGTTTTTGCATACGTAAATCATGTACGTCAACGCCATGTCTGTTTGCTCGTAAAACCTAACTTGTTTAGACTTATTTAGATAAGAAATCTAGACCGACTTTTAACCTCACTGACCTACTTTCTGTATAATCTACGTCTAAGCATCTGTATTCAATATTTTTAAGACCAAACACTAGCCAGCTTCAAAGTAGGTAGTTCTTTGCCAAACTTGAATGAAAACTGAAAAAAAATCATACTCTACATAATTAAGTACATAGGTAATTAAGTACAGCAAATAACAGAGTAATAATAAGATAATTATTATTAAAAAAGTGAAAACACTCATTGACAGCACGGTATATTCAAACAGTCCTAAGCTTTTTACCTGTCCTTTTAAAGCATAATATATTCATCGATAGGTTCTCATAGCAGGACATTTTTCGTATTTTATTTATAATTTATAAATATGAATAAATCAAATTGTATTAAAAGAATATTCTTGCTGTCCTCAAGTGACGTGATGAAATCAGTACAGCTTTTTTACTTCTTTATGTGGAAGAAAGTTAATTAGAAAGTAAGATCATCTACATACACAATTTCCTGAGGCAATATTTTGATTGATTACCTACAGTATGTATAGAATTGCGGTCAACTCAATTGCAAGGCAATTGTAGGTCGATGATGTTTATTTAAAAACGCAAATAATAAATATAAATTTAGATGCTCGTAGATTTCATTTCTAATTTCTAATTTTAATCCAATATCGCTATCCGCTACTATCGTTTGTAATTCGCACAAAATTCACTTAAAATGTTTGAACAAGGTTTGAACATATTTTTTTCAACACAACAAAGGAATAAATAAATATCCTAAGGAAATATCGAAAATAATAAACACAGTTGATTGTAACAGATAGGATATCTATTTTCGTAACAAAGTCAACTGCACTTAACAAAAATAAAATGAACTAAATTGATAACCCTTGTTTGCGGAGGTTAATACGTACGTCAAAAACTATTGAGGAAAATAATTTGCGCACTTACATTATCATCCAATCGTTAGCACAAAATAGAGACACAAACTTTACCACAGACTAATAATAATATATGTACTACGTATACAAACTTTACTATCTATATTTATATGTTGTACCTATTTTAAATCAAGCAGCCGCTTGTAAAATATGAAAAGCATATTTAGAACCTTCCAATGTTAGTCCCATCTGTGGTCTCTAGCTGTAGTAGCTACCTTTATGCAATAATATTGCACGCCTCATAAGCGAAGCGTTGAGGTGGGTACTACTGTCACTTCGCGCAAAACATCTGATTTTTCAAACTTAAAATGTCTTTATGTATCATACATTGCACTTGTAAGATAATACATACACACACATATTAAGAAAAAACACTATTTTTAACGTTCATGATATTTTTGATGTCATTTTTGTTATTTAAACTAGTTAAAAAACAGTTTAAAAAAGTTCTGTCTTGGACGTCCGTGTGTCTGTATGTGCGGATCCTTTTTCTTGTTAACACGATAGCGACCGAAATACTTTACTAATCGAGTCTTTTTTTTTCTCTTACGCTTGAGTATGCTCAGGAATAGAACCCTTTCATTTTTCAGGGTCTGATTCGATGTGGTTTAATGGTTATTAAATAAACAAAAATAATAATTAATAAATATTTATTAAAAAAAAATTATGAGGCGTGCACTTTTGGATTTTCCAAATTATTTAAACGTGTAAGCAAAATAATATAAATAATATAATATAATATAATATATATATATATATATATATATATATATATATATATAATGGCGGATACAGTTAGCGTTTTGAGAAGCAAAAACATCTTATGCTGCACCGTTAGGCGAAAGTCAAGCACTCGCTCCGTAAATTTAACTTGATTTAACACTGTACAGGCAACCAAATATGCTTACAGATCTTCATATAACAGACACGCGAAAATAGCTGTACCTACGATGCACTTATACGTTAAAACTGCATGCCTATTGAACGTGATGGCTAAATAATGTTTCTCATTGTAGTTGAAAATGATAGGCAGGTGATAAGTGGGACTCTTGAGATGGGAGTCGAACGGGACGTGATATTTGGATTCGGTCATTGCTCTATGTAGGGTGCAACTATTTCGTACAGTTAATGCTGATAATAAACCAATCAATTACAAATAGTTATGAAATTGATTTATTTTAAAAGCTTGTACCAAAAAGTTCATATAAATATTTAAAATTTAAAAAATTTAAGAGCGCTTCTTTTTATAAACGGTAAAGCAATATTATGTAAAGTTGCTTGCACTGCGTTTGCACACTACAGTTTGGTAGTAAATAACAGTATGAAACTGAAGAAAAGTATAATATATTTTCCAATTAAAAAAACGACGCAAACAGTTATTCTATAAAGAGGACCACTATCTATTATTAGTGCACACAATTATTACACATGCTAACTTTTCGTCTAATAATAATTTCTATATTAAATATTCATACGAACAAAAACTACTTCATTATAAGACAGGATGATCGCGCATGATTCCTACTATTGACAGATATCTTTCTACGCATTTTGCATTCCTCAAAAACAGATAAGTGATATTTGCAAGTTGAACGACCGGCACTAACAAGGAAAGCAGTTCAAACAAGTGGCCTATCCAATATCTATTAGCAGATTTACGATGCACGATCCATGCTCGTGCAAACCCCGTCTCGTGACCTCCGGGACTCCACGTATTGATAAAATATAATTACATATAATTACATACTAGCTTGCCTTGAAACTCAAAAATTGAAATTCGCCATCGTATGGTGCTTAGATGCATTTTTTATAAATGCATATTTTATGGATAAAGTGAGCACATATGAGATTTCATACTATGCTTCAATCCAGGTGCGTAGGTACGATTTGTTTTATCCACTCAACCAACATATTTTCGTAAAATCGCAAAGCGATAAAAATTACCTACTTTAGTAATTTTCGTCTGTCTATTCCCTGTGATGAACTGTATTTGAAAAATCAATGAAAAGACGTAACTAGTCTTTGACTACATAAACCATTTCTCTCCTCATTGTTTTCTTAACCGAGATTCTTCACAATAAAATATCTACGCTTTTGGTGAAGAAATTATTAAAAGATATATTAACTCTAAAATATTATCTTAAGTGAATCGAATCGATGTACCTAGTTAGGTACCAAAAACTTTTATAAAGTTCAATTTTTGTGCTTTAAAAAAAATAATGAAATGTAAAAAAGCCTAAGTTAAAAATATGTAGGTTCTGTTCAAACACAACTTTATGATTAAAAAGCCGCATAAAACTGCATCAAATTTCCTTGAAACACGGCAGGTTATTAAACCTATCAAATCAGCTGCTCCTTAGAAGCTTAAATCGGTTGTAACCAAAATCAACTCATATGACTCAAACGGTCCCCAGACCTGTTTGTATGTGTCCCTTCGTCCAGCATACTCACCACAACTCACCATGGAATCCTGATATTTCATGAATGTCAAAAAACTGTTCTGAAATAGTGCTAAATAGTGCCCAAAGGAAAAAAATAGTGCTCTTGTACTTGCGAAGTTATAGCCATAGTTCGATGAGTATGCTGGACGAAGGTTTCGCCCAGCATACTCACCTCCGTCCGGAGAATCTGTATACGCTTCAAACATAATTCATACTTCAAAAAATAGTTCCCAAATAGTGCCAAACGGTGCCCAAAAAGAAAAAACAGTGCTCGAATAACTTCGGAGTTATAGGCTTCGTTCAGTGAGTATGCTGGGCGTAGGTTCTACGCCCAGCATACTCACCTCAGTGCGCGAATATCGAACGAGCTATAGGTATAATTTACGTCTCAAAAAATTGTACTTGAAATAGTGCCCAATATCAGTCCAATTTTTGCTTGACTTTTGACTTAGAAAACCATTAAATTTTAATGTAAACTTCTACATACTAACGTAAAATGGGGTACAGTCGTCGACACATGTTTTTGGACAAAAATATTAAACTTTCTAATTGTAGACTTCATGTTATTGGAAATAATTATGGTATTTTCTCACATGTCAAAAACTTTCGATTAAATGCATTATTATATATTTTATAAATAAATGAATGAATGAAATAAATGAATGAAACTTTAAGCGTAAATGAAGTCTATTACTTCATTGCATTGTGTGTTTGTCTGAATAAAAACAGTCATTTGCAGCCAATAAAATTAATATCTTGAAAAATTGTAAAAAGGAAATTATACAGTTTCTTTTTGTATAAGTATATGTTGCAGGCAAAACTTATAACCAGTCAAAACTAGTACTGTGACATAGTTATACAAATTTTTAAAACTCTTTCCAATAGTTTCATCAATGAAAGGTTTAGCAATAAAAAACATTTTTAATTACTTACGTTATTTATTACTATTTAAAGGGCCAAAGTAATCAGAATTCTAGTTAACTAGTTCACAGCTTTTGTTAACATTCATAATATAATCAATGTAAATAGAAAAAATTGTAGTTTTAATATTGTATATAATATACATATAAAAAAATGTTTAGCGTCGCGGGCGCCGCGCGTCGTAAGCCCCATACCTATTGACCGTACGTGCATCCATTACTGCCACACTATATTGAACTTTATCACATGAGGAATACAGGTCAATTCCGTAAACGTTGTGGTACCGTCCTTGATCCGGAAAATGATTATTTTGAATAATTTTGTCAGTTGTAATGTAAGCATTAATAACAGCAACTTTATTTTTCATGCATGATTTACTTCATTTGATATCTTAATCCTTCAAGCGCCGTGATCTAGACAAATATATAAAATCATTGTTCCTAGCTACCGGGGTCCCATGCGACGCGCGAAGGCTTAATCATATTATTATAAAGTATTATTAAAATAATGTGTAATTAATAATATTGCGATTCTAAAGTAAATACTCCCTTACATAGACAATATAACAAAACAAATAATTTACACAAGACAAAAATTGTTAGAAAGAAAGTTAATAATATTGTATTCGACTGTACTCAATGTAATGTATGTAGAAGTTTACAATCAAATTTAATGGTTTTCTAGGTCAAAAGTCAAGCAAAAATTGGACTGATATTGGGCACTATTTCAAGCACAATTTTTTGAGACGTAAATTGTTCCTATAGCTCGTTCGATATTCGCGCACTGAGGTGAGTATGCTGGGCGTAGAACCTACGCCCAGCATACTCACTGAACGAAGCCTGTAACTCCGAAGTTATTCGAGCACTGTTTTTTCTTTTTGGGCACCGTTTGGCACTATTTGGGAACTATTTTTTGAAGTATGAATTATGTTTGAAGCGGATACAGATTCTCCGGACGGAGGTGAGTATGCTGGGCGAAACCTTCGTCCAGCATACTCATCGAACTATGGCTATAACTTCGCAAGTACAAGAGCACTATTTTTTTCCTTTGGGCACTATTTAGCACTATTTCAGAACAGTTTTTTGACATTCATGAAATATCAGGATTCCATGGTGAGTTGTGGTGAGTATGCTGGACGAAGGGACACGTTTGTATGAGGTATTAACCATAACAGGAAACGATAATACATTATTATTCATTAAACTCTATATTTA
The DNA here is from genome assembly GCF_061535395.1 of Colias eurytheme. NCBI lineage: Eukaryota > Metazoa > Arthropoda > Insecta > Lepidoptera > Pieridae > Colias > Colias eurytheme. The sequence continues at coordinate 4,123,182 of NC_142985.1, forward strand.
AACAAATCAAGTTACATTAAAGTCGAATATCGTATGTATTTAATAGCTCAAATCGGGTCGATCTACAAAAAATTGTAGTTTGAACTTTAAGGGACCTAAAAAAAATAGTACTCTTAAACTGTTAAATACACAGTACTTTATTAATATAGCTAAAATAATATATAAATAGCAAAACCAATACTACGATGCTGTGCTTTTTTTGGTCCCAATCAGCAAGTTTTGCGAACTTTTAAATTAAATAAGAAATTAATTTTCATACTCACTGTTCAATTGTCCGTATTGAGACTTCCTTTTTTGGAGCACTGTCTCCGAAATTATGCGACAAACCATCTCGATATATTTTATACAAAAATATATCATGTTTTCGACATAATAATTAACGTTGCAAAATTTACAGAGGCCCGTCCCAAATGGCAGTATCTCCCCGAAGTGCCCGGTTACGTCCCCGTATACATTCGCAACGGGGACACACCGCTTGAAGACATCAACCCCGAACTAGCTGAGGCTTTCCACGCGCCCGCCGGCAGAAGCGCGGGAAAACAGATCGAAGCTGACCCAGACATTCCAGAACTAAACGACCAACCACAACCAACCCCAGACGCACCAAACACAATCGACAAACGCCCATACGAGAAAGTTCTAGAAAAAAAGAAAAAAGCCACCTTCGAAATCCCCAAACCCATTGAACATTAGTGAGATTCGTACTTATTTAGCTTTAGGTCACGGCTTGAACGATAAGCTTGCCAACTTTTGTTATTTATTTATTGTATTGAATACGCTATGTGATTATGTATTCTATTGTGATTACAAGAATAAATATAATTTATTTTTGGTAATGTTTTATTTTATGTGAAGCACTAAAATCATCCATGCTCCACCTGGGTAGAAGTTTTTCATTTTTTTTATTATCCTATACAAACATAGTAAAGATCATTAAAATCCATTCAGCCGTTCTTATGTTATTAGCAGCGAGCTGTAAGTATAACTAACGAAACTTTTTGTTTTATATAAAAAAAATATATTATCCATTTCAAGCAGTAGACTTGAGCAAAATGTAGCCAAATAAAAAAAACTGATCGTGATTTAAATTCAACAGATATAGATAAAGATCGCGCGTCTAAAGTTCGTGAAATACAAATTATCTTTATGTCCAGTCCATGTGTTTAAAGATTGCCAAGACGTAAGAGAAATAAAAAACCAGAAAGCTTATTAAAACTATATTTACATCACATTATTTCCAATACAACGACATTTCTTAAATGCTAAATTAAACATAATATGTACATAATTAAATTATCTACTAAAATTAAGATTTCCGCATAGTAAGCATAACATTGATCTCCCAAATGATTGTTCTAAGGTTCGTTATCACATCTTTCAACTGCTTATTCTTCAAGACGACCTGCGAAAAAATATGAACTTAACATTTGCTTCATCAATACTAATATTACTAGCGGTCCGCCCCGGCTTCGCCCGTGGTTTACATGTTTAACCTACATGTTTAAACTATCTTATCTCTCAAGTTGGATCGAACTGCACAATATGGTGTGCGAATTTTATTATAATCGGTTAAGTGGTTTAGGAGTCCATTGAGGACAAACATTTTGACACGAGATTTATATATATTAAGATAAAGCTGAAGAGTTCGATGGTTTGTTTGCTAAGCGCCCAGGAACCACGGGTGTACTTGGAAAAATTATTTCACTGTTAGACAATCCATTTATCGAGGAAGGCTATGGGCTATAATATTATATCATCACACTAAGACCAATAGGAGCAGAGCAATGTTAAGTGTCACTACATAGTCTAAAACAAAGTCGCTTTCTCTGTCCCTATGTATGCTTAAATCTTTAAAACTACGCAAAGAGTGATTCAAAAGGAAGGTTTTTTTTAATAGATAGAGTGATTCAAAAGGAAGGTTTTAGTATAATATAATTTATTATGTTTTAGACAAAGCGGGCGAAGCCGCGGGCGGAAAGCTAGTAAAATCAAAAATAAAAATCATTTATTGAACATCATATTAGATTACAGATTATTGACGCTAATTTAACACAGAACGAGTTAATTTTTTGTAAGTTACTAGTGGAAAAATACAAATCACTATGATCGATGCGAGATTATCGGAACAAGACGTAGATTGATTTACCAGTGGAAATTTTAAAAAATATATACAGGGTGTAATCGTTAAGTGTGCGCAGGCGATTATTCCGTAACTATTGTAGATATCAAAAAACTTTATACTGATATCGAAGGCCCTTTACCTAATGAGTAAAATGACAATAATAACTTAAAAAAAATAAAACGGGAAATATCCAAAAAAGTTACATTAAACACTCCCATAGGTACATTAAATTTTCCATACATTTTGTGTTCAAAGTAAATGTTCGAAGTGACGTCCCCGTTTTGGAATACCATTGTATTCCACATCGAGCTCTCAGTTTCTAAATGATTTTTTATTAAAATTTGCGAAGTAATTTAAGCAAAAATTTAAAAAAAGAACCAACATTTTCCATATTACATGTTTAGGATAGTCAAATCTCATACTACATGTATGGGAGTGTTTGGTGTAAAATTTTTGGATATTTCCCGTTTTAATTTTAAAAAGTTATTATGATGAACTTTCGCCCATGATACATAGCCTCTAACACTCAAGGATCACATACCTACATATTCAACAGTGAAATAATTGTTAAAAAATTACTATTAGAAGTATACAAAGATGTGTACCTAGTACCTATTTTTCAAAAATTACATAATATTTTTAACATTTACATTTGTCATCCCCAAACAAATCCTTAGAAAGGAATATACATTTACATATAAAAGTATTATATTACAATACCTGTTCAGTAAGTTCCTTATTTTCTTCTAAAACGAGTCGATACGACTCAGTATTTCGTCTTTCATCAAGTGCTTTGTTATCAGCCTCATCCTTCAATGGTATGAGACTCTCCATATGAGTATATTCCATCCCCTGTAAAAATAATATTAGTAGAGAAAAATTAATGTCATTCCAATAATAAATAAACTCTTATAGCTTATATGTAAGCTTATGTTTTATTTGTGTATAAGGTTCTTTGTTCTTTTTTAATAAGAATTTATAAAATATATTTTAAAAAACACGCTCGTTTTTGAAAGGAGTTGGCAAGAAACCCGATAGTTACTCTTTATAATTTACATAATAAAATATACCAAAATCTTAAATAATTACAATTAAAAGGGTGATTTTACACTTGTCCAATTGTTCAGAAATCAAAAGCATTCATTACAAATAAAAACACAACCAAACAATAACATAAACTGAAACATTACCTGACAGGTCTCATTACATTTATCGTAGATCAGTCTCAAGCGTTTATACAGCAGTCTTATAGTTCTCAATTGTTCTTGCATTTTGGCCTTCTTATCATTGCTAGCGTTTTCACCATGTTGTGTGCCGTTCGGTGGCTGTATCGCTTTTAATGTTTGAAACACGTCTTGCGTCCTGCTTACTATGTCTTGCACTGTTTCTTGACCAAACCTGAAAAATATTGATTTATATAAATAACTAGCTGCTAGGCACGGTTTCACCCGCATTGCTCTGCTCCTGTTGGTCTTAGCGTGATGATATATAGCCTATAGCCTTCCTCGATAAATGAGCTATCTAACACCGAAAGAATTTTTCAAATCGGCCTGGTAGCTCTCGAGATTAGCGCGTTCAAACAAACAAACTCTTCAGCTTTATAATATTAGTATAGATTTTACATGAAAAAGTATCCAAAACAAATTATTACAAATTATAAGTCACTTATAACCAATATTTGATTTTAGGAAAAGTATTTCTTTGTGTTGTTTCATCGTAGCATAGATAGTAAAGATTAGAACCAATAATCTATAGGAAACTAGCTTTCTGCCCGCGGCTTCGCCCGCATTTTCAAAGATAAACCCGCATATTTCCCGTTTCCGTGGGATTTCCGGGATAAAACCCATCCTAATTCCCGGGGTAAAAAGTAGCGTATGTCCTTTCTCGAGTATCAAAATATCTCTACCTATACCAAATTTCATGCAAATTGGTTCAGTAGTTATTGAGTAACAGACAGACAGAGTTACTTTCACATTTATAATATTAGTATGGATGGTGTGGCAGTACAGTAGTAAAAGGAAATGGACATAGACATACAGATTCAAGATATAGTGTTGCAAACTTAATATTACACTAGCTGTTGCCCGCGACTTCGTCCGCGATTCGGTCGTTTTTCGTCATTCGTCGTTTAAAAAAAATACGTGACACTTTATTTTTGAATGTTCTTAATTGTCTCTTATAAAATTTAACTACATTAAAATTGAATACTCTGATAAGAAAATCTTAAAATCATCGAAAATCATAGACATCGAATATCTGAGGAAAACTTGAATGAATGTGATTTAAATTCTACATTTCTTAGTAATTAAAATAATAATCTAAATTAAATGTAGATTAACAGTTTGAGCGCACCATTATAGAATATGTACCTAAGTAATAAATTACGTTAGTTTACATAGTAACTTTACTAAAAACACGATGACTTTCTTTCGCGCTCGGTACCACAAACTAAGCATGTTTGTGGTACGTGGCCCGCGTCACTTTACCCCCCACGAGTTCCCCTCCGTTACTATGCGAAAATACATTCGTCACCCTACTGTAGGAAAAATTGTAATACTGTGGCCTGGGCGTTATAACACGCTCAGGGAATTCCTGAGTGCTGATAGACTTCCGTCTATCGGCATTTATACCAATTTTATATTAATATCACCATCTTGAGGAAAAGCTTCTAATGTCGATTTAAAACGCATATATACGGATTAACCTGATGAATTAACATGTTCTAAAATTGTGAAATGAGTTCAGTTTTAAATTCGAGAAATATTGATTTCTTGTATTCGATTATTCGTCGTAGTCGAATACAAAATATATTTAAAGAAACTTAGGTTGGCCTTCAGGCAAAAGGGATCCTATCAAATGATAAACTTGACCTTGTATCTTAAAAGTAAGAAGGAAAGGAGCATCTGATAATTGTTGAGCACCAAAGGATCATTTAAAACGCAATACTATAAGAGCTAATATTGTCTAAGAACTGTTTAGATTGCACATGTTCCTCTAAAACTTAAAAGTAGTGATTTCAAAGGTTCCGGCGTATCTTCAAACGAAAGCCGACTCCTTACTCCACTTTAAAGCATTACAAAAAGAACATACTACGTTAATATCGCCTATACAGAAGATGATCTGTAGGTAATCAATTGTGAGGTTATAAGCAAACCCACTTTTATATTTGTCGGACCACACCACCGAATTTGTAGATTGATCTTCTATGTTTACCTCTAAGTCATTAAGACTATGTCGAAATCTGTCTGCAGTAAGACGGGCCTCTCGCTATTCGTCCGTTTCAAGAGACCAATAGTTTCAATTCTTAATCTTTCATTAAACAAACTTATTAATCGTTCTTGTCTCAAATAATGGTAATATTCGCGTCCCTACTCTAGTCATTGCTTATGCTCATGTTCATCTTCGAGAGATCGAATAATATTATGGTGCACCCTATTATTTGTCAAACGGTCTTCATATTGAGTAAAAGTTTCAGATTCTCGAGATAAAATATGACGATCGTGATCAGCTGTGAGACGTAATTCCCTCTCAGTGAGGGTTTCGGTCTCACGGGATAGTACAATATGCCATTTGCGATCAGCTGTGAGACGTTATACCCTCTCAGTGAAGGTTTCGGTCTCACAGGATAGTACATGCCGTTCGCGGTCAGCTGTGAGCCGCAATTCTCGTTGTGAAGCGGTTTCAGGTTCGGCATAACACATGTTGTTTTCGGTCAATAGTAAGCCTCTTATCTCTAACGATCCTTGAGAACTCTTATTTCTCATTTTCTTAACTTTGCTCGAATTTCGATATAAAGATTTTTTAGGTGGCACTGATGCGGGTGAATAAAAATTAAGTTAAAGCCTGATTCCCACGACATGTTTGCTTCACAAATCCGACCGCGCCACACCACACCACATGCCATGGGAATCGGCGCGCTTGTCGCTCGCCAGTGCTTGCCATACGCACACATGCCGTGGGAACGCTCAGTTCAAATCGCGACGGATGGCGACAAGCGCTTGTCGTCTGCCAATGCTTGTGAAGCAATACATATAATAAAATTGTGGAAAAGTGATGTCTGTACAATTAAAATATGTAGAAAAAAATTAGCAGGTGTTATTATTATCGAGAAATCGAGAGAAACCATTTTTTTCTCTTAAAAGCTCCCCCCCCTCCCACTTCCCGAACTCCGATTGACCGTAATTTATTTTTCCTCACATTTTTATCATATCCTTTTCAAATGGGTTTCATCCTACTGCGATTTTTTTTTGTTTCAAAAATTATCTACCCTGGTGTATAGGTAAATTTTCCACATAAAATGTCCTTTAAATTATGTCGTATTATATTTTTAACCCCCGACGCAAAAAGACTGGTGTTATGTGTTTGACCGCTATGTATTTCTGTGTGTGTGTGTGTGTCTGTCTATGGCACCGTAGCTGGCTAACAGGTAAACCGAATTAGATGCGGTTTTTTTTGTTAGGCAGAATATTTTCCGACGCTGGTTCTTAGATAAAGTGTATCAAAATTGGTTCATCCACTTATTATACCTACATAGGGGTAAAAGTGGGAATGAAAAAAATGAAAGTTATAATTTATTTTTAAAGATCGTCGGGAAGTTTATGAAATTATTTATTCCTTTTTCTATACACTTTTCTTCGTCTAAACGGTTTAGTTACGTGCTCTCTCTCTCTTCAGCCTTTAGTTACGTGCGTGAGACAGGAAAGATCTAATTTGGATTTGTTGCTGGATTTGATTAAGCTGATCAGTGGCTACACCATAGATTATTAAAAACATCCGTTTAAGAAAGGAAGGAAATAGAATTTGCTCCTCTCCCCCCCCCCCTGGTTCCTAAAAAATAATATGACATAATTTAAAAGAAATTTTACGTAGAATTAGTTAGGCATTTCTTTTTTGATTTTCGATATTATATACTAATCATAATTTTTAATTACATTATGTAGTAACTATTTGGTATAGGTTAGGCATTTCATTTCTTGATTTTCTTTAATAATTTGGTACGTAAGTTTTTTAGCTCAGTTTAGTAAGAAATTTTAATAACAATTCTTTTAATTATTTATGGTAAAGTCCGGTCGCGGAGCAGGAAGAATTTCGTACATTAACCTGTTATTACCTGTCACTGTCACTCCCTTGTAAAAATAATGTGTCTTGCTCGCACAGGTGCAATGACCGCCGTCCTTAGGGATTGTAAACCTTTAACCTGAGAGCGTAAGGTTTGTGTTTGCTTGATTGGTGTCAGGTGTTCAATTATGATTTTGTGAATTCAAAATTTATAAGAATAAACCTCAAACTCTTTATGTCCAATCAAAATCCGCCTAAGTCGAAATCGCGTGTTAGAATAACGTATTTCTGTAATATTGTACCTACATACATACATTATTTTTTGAAAAATAAGGTCATAAAGAAGTTTCACTTCTTATGTGTGTACACGCACACTTTTTTTTATATAATATATCGTTGTTATTGAAAAAGTTAAAATGTAACTAACTAATAAGTATTGTAAATGAATAGAGGACATTTATTTAATAAATTAGTAAAAAACATTTTCTCCTCCAAATATTTCATGTAAACTGCACTTCATTCAAAAATGTTTGTGACCACTGTCAGTAGGTAAAGAGGTCATTGTACGAAATTCTTTCTGCTTCGCGACCGGACTTTAGTACGTATTTACTCAATAATTGTATCTTAAGTAGTAATTCAGCATGGGCGTAGCCACGGTGGGGCTGGGTGGGGCGCTTACCCTGGCTTTGATCTGGTAGGTACTAATTGTGAAGGGGAGTGGGCGTGGGCGTGGGATTGGGACTGAACGTGGCATATGGCGTGGGAGTGCGAGTGGGCGCGGGAGTGGGAGCATGAAAATAAAAATGATTTTTTATTGTTGCCCCACCCTGAGCCCATGGTCATAGGTCCCATAGTAACTATTCCACGCGAAAGAAGTCGCGGGGACAGCTAGTAGACAAATATAATCAGGAAGCTTTGAACTCCTAAGCTCAACCATAAAAGATAGACATTTATGATGTCGGGAGATATTTTTTATATAATATGGAGAACATTTCTTTCATACTTGATTTCTGTGTAGCTTTAACCATTAAGATACACGCATTAAGAACGCACACGCGACGAAAGCTTAAAAATGGAGTTGCTGTTCTGCTCACGAATATGAAAAATAATAGTTATTTAGGAAATATATTTCATGTGCAGAATTGACCTCTACAGATTTAATATAAGTAGGTATACATATATTTAGATTCCAATTTCCATGTAACGTTAAATTCGACTATACAATAACTAACAGACAACGCAGGTTACTCTCGTTTCCGTAAGTTGAGGCGGCTACATATTCGGTCCTAATAACATGACTTTTTGTGAACGAAACGACAGCGCGGTTTAATTCGATGGCAACACCATCAGAAAAAAGGAAATATTTTTAACTTTGAAAAAATATTATGATTTACACTATTATTAATACTATTTTAACATTAACACAAAATATAAGACTGTGAGTGTGTAAAAATAAATCCAGCTAGTTTCACATCACACTTATGTTTATAATTAGGTATACGACATGAAAATATATTAATTACCAAGCAATAATCATACAGATAAATACTGAACAAAAGTATTAACAGTCAAAGTATATTATTACTAACAACATGTAAATGATGAAGGAATAATAATTATCAACGAACTAACCTTTTTGTATTAGAGTCCCGCCTCGTGATCGAATTATTAAAACACGAAGATTTTTAAAAATGTAACCAATGAACACAATCAATATTAGATTAACTGTAATGGTGTCAAGTTTGACTTAAAATAATATACATCTACCCTCACTTTTAAAAATGTAGTATATTCACACGAATTATAAGCGCACCTTATAGGGAAGGGAAGATTTATTATGGGTTAAAGAGTTAAATAAATAAATAACATAATTATATTTAAATTATTAATTTTTAACATTGTGTTCAGTAGTGTTAACATGTAAATTGATTTGATTTTTACGAAATCTCATAGATGGCGCTGAATCAAATTTGTCTTTATAGTACTAAGATTAATTAAACAGTTTCTCAGCCCAAATTACGTAAATGACGTAGTTTTTATAGTGTAAAGCTAGATAATAGCATGGCTTACTCAAAAACAACATTTAAACATGAGTCTTTAGATTGTACGCTGTCGTAGTACACGGAATACGTAAGAAAAGTAAAGGTTCACAGCTCCTCCCCCGGAGGTGATAGCATGATAATATGTTTAAAAAAACCTCACTCGACCTGTTAGTAATATTCATGCAAAATTTGAAGTCAATCTATGCAGTACTTTTCGAGATTAGCTCGGACAAACATACAGACAAACAGACAAACAGACAAACAGACAAACAGACAAACAGACAAAAATTCTAAAAACTATATTTTTGGCTTCTATATCGATTATAGATCATGGAATATGTATTCTTTTAAAAAAATATTCAATGTACAGTTTTGACTTTCCTACGATTTTATTATATGTATAGATTGTCTATTATAGACTAATGCCAACAATAGAGATATACTCACTTGCACAAGGAAGCAGTATTAAATTCCTTGCTCTGTGGCGGGTGGTTAGGAGCAGGTGGTGGGGCCGGCGCTGTCGGAGTCTGCACTGTACCAGTTTGCATTCCCCCTAAAAACAGTTAAAAATGTAGCTGTTTTTGACGTGACAACGTCTTATAATTCGATAGAGCCGGCTGCACGCACGAAAAAACATGACTCATGCGGCGTTACCTCGCTCTGAGGCGTTCCATGTAAGGCTTGAAGTGCAAGCGAGAACGCGGAACGAGCGACAAAGAAGCACAATCGGACGTTGTCACGTTCAACTATCGTCAGTAAACCGACTTTACAGACAACCAATTTTTTTTATTTAAATTGTGATTTATTTACACTTATTATTTATTTTACACTTTATTGCACACACAAAATAAATACAAATACAGAAAGAACTTAAAATAGAGAAAGACATATGTATGTAAAAACGCCAGCCTTATCGCTAGGTAGCGATCTCTTCCAGGCTACCGTATGTAATGCGTAAGAAGAGATTTATTTCAGAATAATAATAGTTTAAAAAAACTAAAAAACACGCTTTTTATAGAAACCGAACTAAAAAATGGAATAATTTTATCAAATTATTGTATTGTCATTGGTCCTCAATCATAGAAATCTAAATAACAAGACACTAGAAGTCGTAAGCGTGCGTGACCTTGTCGCCACTCAGGTGATTTGCACATCACCAGTGCATTCGTCACTGTTCAGTTGCTCTGGAGATGTATGAGTGTATACATGGTGTGTTTCAGCAATTCCCATTGCGGAAATTCTTCCATAAGTTGTAATTATACTTATAAAGGAATAATATTTCATCGGAAAATATTTTTTTTTAGAAATAATGCCGTTTTTCTTTAAAATTATAGAATATTTACAAGTATTACGAGTGTCACCATAGTAATCGAAATAACAATGAATGACACAGTCGACCATTCTTATTATCACGTTTGTTCGTATTGGAGCAAAAAGTCTCATATACTTACGGATGTTATTCTAAAATAAACTGTAAATTCGTGCGTTAGGATACATATTCAAAAGCTTAATTTAATAGATAAGTTAGTTTTCACTAAAATCAAGCTGTCCAATAAAAGGCATAGTTTACTTGTGTGTACTGTTTAGCTTTCGGTTTGAATGTGTTAATTTTGGCGACAGCGGTTTTCATACGAATTATGACATTATAGCACTTCTATGTGTCTTGTTATTTAGATTTCTATGTCCTCAATAAATCTACAAAGTTTGAACGAAATCTGGCCGTTTAAAGTGGGTCAAAATCGCGCCCAAAGAAGTCGGTTACAAACATACAAACATACAGGTGAAGCTAATATAAAGCGTGTAATAAAAGCATCTAGTACAATTTTTACAGGTTGACTGAAAGATATTGCTATTTACTTTTATTTTCATTATATTGTTTGTGAAAAAAGATATAAAACCTATTCAAAATACAATAAATATTCATACACCAGAAATAAAAACGATTGATACAAAAATTAACAGATTTAGCTACACTTTAATAATGAAGATTTACACGATTTATGCATATAAACATACAATATTGTCAGTACTGACTTGCTGCTCATCACTACATAGTATAAAACAAAGTCGCTTTCTCTGTCCCTATTTCCCTTTGTATGCTTAAATCTTTAAAACTACGCAACGGATTTTGATGCGGTTTTTTTTAATAGATAGAATGATTCAAGAGGAAGGTTTTAGTATATAATTTATTAGGTTTTAGACAAAGCGGGCGAAGCCGCGGGCGGTAAGCTAGTAGAAATATACAGTATTAATTACCTTGCTGTTGAACACCTTGAGGTCCCATGGTTGGAGGACCGGCACCCACACCAACACCCATACCCTGAAATAATAGATATTACATGCTTATTAAAAAAATAACTCAAAATTGAACAAATTCAAATCCATACTAACTAATATTATAAATGCGAAAGTAAAACTGTCTGTCTGTCTGTTACTCAATCACGCCTAAACTACTGAACCAATTTGCATGAAATTTGGTATGGAGATATTTTGATACCCGAGAAAGGACATAGGCTACCTTTTATTGCGAAATATGTACCACGGGCGAAGCCGGGGCGGACCTCTAGTAAAGAATATAAACAAGATTAACAACAACTTCAGTTGAAAGTAACAGCTAGAATATATCTATACTAATAATATAAAGCTGAAGAGTTTGTTTGTTTGAATACACTAAGCTCAGGAACTATATATCATCAAGCTAGGACTAACAGGAGCGGAGCCACACAAGTGAAAATGCGGAGCACTGCTAGTTAAAAAAACATGGATATAACTATTGCCGTAATATATATGTATTTAAAAACACATGACATTGTTTCTAGTACTCACTTGTCCGCCCATACCCATAGCAGCCATTTGATTCTGCATCGGTGCTCCATACGGTGGAACCATTTGATTGCCCATACCAACCATACCAGCTGCTCCCATTGGTCCACCCATCACTCCTGAAATTAATCACAAAACACGTATAATACAATAACAAAGTGTATCAGTATAGAATAATCAAGTATATAGCTTTAGAACAGCAAACATCATGATATGTTTGGATAATCTTGATTTTGTTTGTGATGGTCAACAAACAATGAGTTCTTCTGAATAAAGGCTTGTTTGAATGCTGGAGTTATGTCGTAAAAAGTAATTTATTTTATTAAACTTTACTCAGACTTTGCATTCCTTACTTTTTTCACAAAATACAAATCTATTGATAATAATCAATGAATGGTAAGGTAATATTCATGATATGGATCAAAACTATATATAGTGCTCTCTCTCATCGTATTTTTACCTGCTAATTGATTCGGCATAGACTGCATTTGTCCTCCCATCGGACCGGCACCATATCCAGACCTCATAGCTCCTGCATTCGCTTGAAAGTTGCCGGGAAATTGATGTCCTTGGCCCGCCATTCTTCCAAAACAATGTCCTTTAAGACTAAGCTGGACTAAGCGAAGTTTAGCTCTATAAATCAACACTAATATGTAGAAACAATCAATCAATAACACATAAAAATATAACGAACTGTGAATATGAAGCGAAGATAAAGATAATATATTATTACCTTGAATTTAAATAGTTATTTACGAAAGGTAACAAGGTTTATTTGTAATTAAATAATATTATAATATCGCCAAGATACTTGTAGAATCGAAATAACAACACATAAATCGCAAATGTAACCTAAAATCTAAAATAACATTTCTGACATTGAGTAGGTACCTTGACTTTTGTTTGACGTACGTAGGAATTAGGATGCTAAAGTTTGACGTATGTATTTAAATATTTTTTTAAGATTTAATGGCCCGGCTACGAGACTTTTAAGCACCTTTTAGCCAAGACGTTTGTATTAAGGTTTGTATAGATTTCTTAGGACTCCGGTTTCGACTTTGGATATAATCTGAGTTGAGTTGTTCGAATCCAGTATGATCTATTTATAAAACGGATTGTTTCCCTCACGACTTCCCTTCACCCAAGACCCAACCACCCTGTGCAACCACCTCTCACCATGGCCAGTAACTAGGTTCAGTTATTCTGTATGTAAAGAAAGTTAAGTTATAATTTATCAAAAAGATGTCCTGTACACTATACCTACCTACCTTACTAAATTTCTCCAGAAGAAGAAAAGGGAGGAAAAGTTTGTCATATTTTATTTATTTACTTAATAGTTAATACCAATAATATTTTAAAATCAATCAATATTTATAACGAGTGTAGTAAGAACTATTACAAAAACTTATTTTCTTAAACAAATAGCTTTTTACTATCAATACATATAGAGCAGGCTCCAAGGAGATGTTCGTTTGCAAAAATCGCGGACCTAAATCTGACTTCTGATATATATTGTATAGATCCCAGACATCCTATAGACAGATGTTGCCAACAGTTTTGTGGTCCCCGTGCCCGCACCCCGGTAATTAAATATGGCATACAAAGAAAAAAATAAAAATTTCCAAAACATGCCGTGTGGGGTATCAAATGAAAGAGCTTATTGAGTAGATCACGAATATATAGCATACTATATACATTTCTTACACTTTCTCTAAGATTTTTTAGAAAATTTACGAAAATGGTCCATTTTTGAGTTAACTTTAAACCACTATAGATTGAAAACTCATGAATATATTTTTTAAATTATAATTTTAAATAATTAACAATAGTCCATATTTACCATATTTACCATAACTATATATTCGTGATCTACTCAATAAGCTCTTTCATTTGATACCCCACACGGCATGTTTTGGAAATTTTTATTTTTTTCTTTGTATGCCATATTTAATTACCGGGGTGCGGGCAGGGGGACCACAAAACTGGTTGGCAACATCTGTCTATAGGATGTCTGGGATCTATATAATATATATCAGAAGTCAGATTTAGGTCCGCGATTTTTGTAAACGAAACTCCACTGAGAGTCCGGTCTAATAATCTAATGGCAATCTAATGGCATCCTTTACAAAACAAAACAATTAAGTATAATTAAGCGAGATTATATTTTTATATGTAAAAGCGGCCACATACTATCCTTTTCGCCAACTCAATTCGAAATCACATAAACAGTGTATAAAATTAATTTTTTATCAATTAATTTAATAGGTGTATATAAAATTAATATTAAAGTGAAACTTTTATTACATCATCGTCTCAAACTTTTTGGTCTGTGTAGCGCATGTCGCGTGTACCTATCGCGGCTGCCGAGTAGGTATACCTACTCGGCAGCCGACCGTCACGCGACATGCGCTACACAAAGCAGTGTTCGGAACCGTTCGAACAGTTTCACTTTTACCGTGGTTTCATAAAACCACACAACATTTTTTTTTATTCAATTAATTTTATATACCTACTAGTGGACCGCCCCGGCTTCGCCCGTGGTACCTACATGTTTAAACTATCCTATCTCTTAAGTTGGATCGAACTTAGTCCATTGAATAAAAAGTTCTAGAGTGCGTGAGTTAGTAACGTAAGATGTTTCTTCGGAAACATGTCTAGAGTCCCTAGGTAATAAACGCATACTAAAACCCCGGGACACTAGGAGGAGCCCCGGAGTGGGGGGAGGGGGGAAAGGGTCCATTTTTTTCATTTTTCGCTTAAATCTCAAAAACGGTACATGTTAGACAAAAACTTTCAAGGAAAAGTTGAAAGGCCATAAAATCATCTACAAGTTGTAGGTACCTAAATAATTTTTTCCTATAAAAAAGACACTCAAAAGGCGTATTTGATCGTCTTACATAAATAATGAGTCTGATGTGCCTTTATGTTTACGTGACTTTAATAATATGACCGTTAAGGTAATTATAAATAATAATGTATTTTATACCTAAACAATAACTATTATGATTAATACATCTACTTATCATGTAACTTTGCGATATATATAAAATACGACGTAGACCGTAGAATCAAGTTATTTACGAAGAGGATTTAAGATTATACTCATCACAATGAAGAAAATTGTCTCTTGTATATTAATATTAGTTGTATTGGTTCGCTCTGAATACGTAAGTAACTACATAATAAGTAGTTAATAAGCATAAATGCACATTTTTTCAACATCATTAGCTTTTTAAATAGTACCTATATCCTCTATAAGAACGCTAGAAAACTGTTTTTAACATTTTTTGTTGGAAATATATTGTATCCATGAAAGCCATAATAATTGAAAAACCTCTTTCCTAGTTCCTTTACCTACGAGATTACGCTTGAGATGAATCTCTCAGCATACATAGCATGGATATTTCAGGAGATTTTAAAAATATTTACCTAAGCCACGATTAATTTTCTTATTTGTTATCATTACGTAGACCGTACCTACTCTTCTCCAACAAATGTTGATAACTACGTAGAAATTTTCATTTTCAAAACATTTCAATATGAGAATATAGTTTTATTACATGACGGATCATTATCGCTAAAATTAAGACTAAAATGATTAGCCTTAATTAATGATTATTAATAGGTAACTAGTCTATAATAATGCTTATTTATGTTACTTGACTTACACCTTATTTTGTGAATTTTTATAGGTAGGCTTTTAACAAATATCACACATTATTAAAATCTAAGTTAATCTCCTGTTCCTGTCGAAGCTGCGTGTAGCATCTAATAACATATAGGTACCTATATCCAGTTTATTTGCTATTTTATTTTTTATATTTATTCATTTCAGGATTATGTCACCCTCGCACCTTTTCACGTGAAAATGATTCGAGAAATATCTAATAGTTGCATTGCTGAGCAGAAGTCACCTACAGACAGTTTGGAAAAATTTCTAGAAGGCAATATAATAAATGATCAAATAACAAAAAACTTCATATACTGTTACTTGACAAAGGGTCATTTTGTTAATTCTGAGGGTTTCTTCGTAAAGGAACACATAGTTTCTCTGGCCGGAGAACATAAAAGTAAGGCAATTATTGCCGATACAATTGATCGTTGCAACGAAGAAACACCTATGGATAATGACAAATATGAAAGAGTGTTTCATGCAAGTCAATGCCTCCTCAACAAATCACCGATTAAAATCAAGATTTGAATATTATTTAGATCGATTAAATAACCGTACTAGTCATTGTCCCCTCTTATTTTTTCAATTATCGAGATCTGTGAATAGGACAAAATTGATTTTTCGTACCCCTAAATAATAAGAGTAAGGCAGAACAACGTTTGGCGGGACATATATAAAATTCTCGTGTCGCGGTGTGAAGACTTGACTGGTTCCCATGAAATTATGTATTGCGTGCATTTCGGGTATAGGACATCTATTTTTCATCCCCCTAAATAATAAGAACAGGTAAAGGCAGAACAAGGTTTGAAGGGACAGCTAGTATCTAAGGTAAAATAAAATGCAACCAACAAGTTACAGCTAATTTTAAAAGGATTTACAAATCTAAGGTACGGGGTAAATATACGCCTTTAACAGCTTAAAGCAATTGTTATATCAGGTGCAAAGAGTTATATAAAAGTGATTTAAAGCTTTTCTAGATGACTGTGACCAATTATCATTTAAATTGACCTTCAGTGAGCTACAACGCGTGCCGTTCAAAATTTTTAATAAAAAAAATCTAATTGCAAAATCATAAAGCCCACGTTGCAGTAAATCTTGTTAAATATTTTTATAATAGTGTAATCAGCACATCAATGACATGTTTCTAGGCGGTGTGGGAAGTGTACTCTTTAAACTCAACAAGACGATTTTCATCGGTTATTTGTTTGGAAGACCGCCAAGACTAACGACACAAATTCTTCCGACCTACTTAATTCTTTATAAACGGAATTTTAAAATAGAACTGGAGACATGTTTGCATTTTCATCTTCCTTCCTTTCAATGTGGTGTTCCGTTTGTAATCCTACCCATTTATTGGAGTGAAAGTTTTGTCACTATATATATTATAGTATGTAGATATTTGCCAGGTACATATGTGTCTCTTTGTATGGTTATAATAGAATTTTGACCACTGGGCAATACCTATACTGGTACTTCTTAGCATTCTGCTTTTCTAAAATATATCAATGTAATTTAGATGGAATTATGAACACATCTATGAGAACGCCATAATGGCTCTACGCGGGTAATGACAATACATTTTTAGACAATTTTAATCAATTACATATATGTACATTCACAACTTTCGTCCATAATGGGTAGCAAGTATTATATTTTGAAGCATGTTGTATTATTTTGTGTTTTGTACACATGCTTCGATAGAATGATAGATTAATACCATTTTTTATAACCATTAACATCTAAGATGGTGAAAATGAAAATGCATACTGAATACAGGATGAATCGTATCAAGTAAATCATTTTTTTCAATTTAATTTTAATGATTCTTATTGTTGAATAAAAAGTAACAACATATGAGTTAGCATATGAGTAATCAAATTTTTTATGTGCTTGTGTGGTAATTTTTATAATCATTGTTAATAAATTGTGGTCATTGTTAATTGTTTTTTTTTAAGTGTAGAGGATCTATGGTAGAGGATAAAAGAGGTATGAAAATAAAAACACATTGGTTGTACCTTAAAAAATTATTTTCCATTTTACAATATCCTAAATTAAGTACATTATAGTATAATTTTTAAATTATTTTTAACAATTATTAGGTTTTTATTATGAATTCACATTCATTTAAGTATGTTATACATAAATAATTGTGCTTATAATTACTGCGAATGAAATGCACTATTATGGACTGCACGGTGAGTTTACACCGAATTTTATCATACATATGATTTGATGATATGTGTAATATATTTAGTATATTTTTTTTTCTATATTAACTATTTATATTTTATACTCTATGTGCATAAGGCAAGATGGCCAATTTATGGCTTACATACAATGTTCTATTTGGTACATTTTTATGTCTACTTATTTAAAGTTTTATGTGTTTAATTCAATATATCGAACCGAATTATTACTAACTGACATACGCCATAAGAGATTCAATTCGGCTCATAAATATTTAACAATTTTTATTCCTCTTTCACATAATAAATAGTTATCAACATGTAGATTTACAAATATCAACAAAATAAATTACGAATAACAGCATATTTAAACTAAAATTAAACTTATATACTAAAATAATCTATTCCGTCTAGTGTCCTTAACTTGTACTAAAACGCCAGCCGCATAAGTGTTAATTAATTACATATTTTTACTACATATGTAACGCTCTAATTAAATTAATATTCGTCCGATCAATGTCACAGTGACATTTCTTATAACTCTGTGGACAATCCTGCGTACCACAATACGCAAGACAAAATTTAATTTTTGATAAGTTGAAGAAATAATTTTAAAATTAAGATTAGGGCCGATTTTTCAATCCTTGGTTAAAATTTTTCCGTCCAATAAAGTATTACACGAACATTTTAAAATATCACCTGTAAACTGTCATATACGGACAATTAGAATACATTTTTGAAATGGTAGTTTAATACGTTATTCGATGAATAAGTTTTAACCAAGGATTGAAAAATCAGCCCTTAGTAAAATACGACTGGCGATTGTCAAGATTTCATTATAATTAATATTACGTGGACTAGTAATTGAATTATTCTAACTATTAAGTACCCTATACCGCTTTGGAGATAAAATTAGTAGGGCTGCGTATGTTACACATATTATTAAGAATAAGTACTTTTGCTAATTTAACGTAAAAGCCCTTGGATCTCCAATCTTAAGCTAAATCAAGTCCATTTTAGGACACATTGAGCAACATGGACATGTTTAGAGAACTAAAGAAGATAAATTTGCTTATATAGCATTATAATTTAAGCATACACTTACACATCCACAATTACCCCATTATGTATTTAATAAAATACACAGATCTTACGGAAAATGATTCAATATTGCTTTCAAAACCTTTTTACCTGCAACATCTGAAATCGCCCATCGTCATATATAGTTTTAAGAGAGCACATTTTGATATATTTTAGCGTTAAGTAACGTGAAGTTAATACCAATTATTAGGAACTCTTCGCAAGTATAGTATCAAGTTTATAAATAAAATAATTTGGAAGAGACGATAGACTATAAATTTATATTCTAGAAACGTAGATGGAGATACTATGACCCTGCGTTTTATCAATGATGTTAGTATTCACTAAATAAATTGAAGAAATATACTTTAATACTACAAATAGATAAATGAGACATCTCTCGCAATAATAATGAGCAATATTGATGTTTTCGTTATTGTCATGAAACAGCTTTCGCCCCATTCTGATTCTAACTAGTTATATTCGACACGGAATTTTATAAACATACTAGTAAAAAAATATGTTTCATTATAATGAAAGTAACTAGAAGTTAAAATAATGTGGCAAGAATTATAAACATGTAGGTAGAAGATTAAGTAAAATTATTTTAAGCTGGCAACCATGCAAAAATGTTCATCATACAAGACTGGACACTGCGTTTACTATGGCTTCACCTAGTCTCGGACTAGGGCATGCCTCACATAGTTGCCAGCTACAACTGACATTTTACTTCATACATTCCGCGTTGTATACTTAATAATATTTTTAATACCATCACCGTTCACTTATGCCCCTTATCCTAAAGGTTCGCTTTGGTCACGCTAAACATTTTTGGTTAATTAACTGGTCGAAAAAATTTTTGGCTTTATGGTAACGCAAATCCGTAGTGATGTTTCCTTTTATATACATTTGCTTCGAGTAAAAAAGTTATGTAGGACTCGAGATTAAGTATATCAGCGCATTACCGAGATGCGTTGCAGTGTTTGTTACTGCATGCGTGCTTCTTGTAGAGGTGGGGGGTAGGGGAGGGGTGGGAGGAGGGGGGCCTGCACGCCGCCGCCCTGTAGTGTGTAGTAGGGTGACATGTACCCGGCGCTGTTCGCGGCTGCTGCAGCTGCTGAAATGTAACATATTACTTATTAGAAATATCTAATTAGATTAGGCCTGTAATCTGTATAAACAATATTGTAAAGTTAAGAATTTTTTACAAAGTAGGTAGATTCTATATTGAGCTTTTAAATGTAATAGAAAGTGAGATTTTTTATTATTTAAAAGTCTTGTAAATCTTAACCATTTATGGCATGTTACGCTTTAAGAGTCTGCTACCCCTAAAACTTATATAAAATCTTTGAAACATACCGGCAGCAGTAGCGTATGGATCGAATCCAGCAGCAGCATATTGCTGTTGGTAGGCCGCGGCGCCCTGTGCGGCGGCCGCTTGGTACTCATACAGGTGATTGGCAGCCGCCACCGCCGCGGCGTGCTGCAACTGCGGCAGCTGCACCAGCCCTCCCGCCCCCGCGCCCACACCCGCGCTCATGCCTCCAACCGTCCCCATATAACTGGGAGTACCGTACACGTAGCCCGGCGACAACCTGCCAATAACAAAACAAACACTCAACGACTAAATATCTCATGCCTCACACGTACGCCTTACTCGCAAACTTCATTAACCCCGTAATCAATGCTTTGCCAAATTCTTTTCGTCTCGAGAGTGAGACAATACAATGATTAGCGGATTAATGTGTTTTTGGTAAGGCCACGATTCCCTAAACGCCCGTTATCAAAACAGAGTCAAACAACACTATACCTAGACCCAGCGGCAGACGAGCATTTTTATATGGTTAGTAGACATCGATCTTTGTGAGTACGCTATCGCTAGCAGTTGTCGTTGGTGAACGGCCGCCGTGCGTCATTGCCGGAAAGTTAAAATCAGTTAAAACGTTCAAATGGCCGAGTCTATGCCGCCTTGACGAAAATATCCCCGTCTTGTGGATTTATACTGGCGCATATCGTCCGCGATCTATCTCGATTCTCGACACGAAAGATTAAAGTTTGAAAATAGGATTGGGACTTAAATTAAAAGAATATCCTCTTAAAAATCTTTGACGATGTCTTTGTTTTTGAAATCTCATAAGTGGCAACATTTAACCCAGTTTTTCTACAAAATGTAAAGACCATAATATAAGATTTGAAAAACGAATAAAATAGAAAAACTGGTTAGCAGATGAAAGAAACGTTGACTTTGCGAATCTCGTCTAACGCGATGTCGACAGGCGGTCAAGTTTGCTGAAGGGCACTAGAAAGTTCGATATAAGCACTTTTGGAGAACCCTCGAGCGGTACCGCGCCACGTCCCTCGCCATCATCCGAGTTTTCGTCTTACTCTGTCACTAAGTCGTCAATGGAGACAGATTGATTGGCATTTAATGTCTATGGCATTAAAGATTAGCTCGGTACAGGAGGTCGAGATGAATACGCATGCGTAGTACACGCCCGAATCGTGACTCCGCCCGCGTAGTACGCCCACCTGTGGTATTCTAGCCCCATTCGATAGCGCAATACCTACTTACATAAGAACGACTACAAAGATATATCAAATTGTTCTGGTCCATTTACTTAGGTACATACATCTAGGTGTTTATCTAGGGAAGGATAGTTGAAAAACAAAAAACACGCGAAAAGAGCATTATAAACAAAACTGGCGCAACATCACACAAGCTTCACATCTACATAGATACACAATTGAAAACGTAAACTAAAATTTACTTAAAATAAAACGACTACATTACGGTTAGGAACCTAACTCGGTATTTAAAACTCGTACATCATAAACATGCAGACCTACAAACTGTGAAATATTTCATTTTATAAAATTGTCTTGGAATACATATTTGAAAAAAAAAATTGGTTGTCTGTAAAGTCGGTTTACTGACGATAGTTGAACGTGACAACGTCCAATTGTGCTTCTTTGTCGCTCGATCCGCGCTCTCGCTTGCACTTCAAGCCTTACATGGAACGCCTCAGAGCGAGGTAACGCCGCATGAGTCATGTTTTTTCGTGCGTGCAGCCGGCTCTATCGAATTATAAGACGTTGTCACGTCAAAAGAAAAATCTACATAATGTTTGTCTTTTTAATACGCGTGGTGGTGTTACTAATATAATTTAACCTAATTTGATTACGATCGTAGCACGGCGGCGTTCTTTGCGTCAAGAAATAAAATTCCGCATCCATGGGTTTCTAAATTGGTTATAGCCATGGACACACGTAACAGAAAATCCCTTACTAGAGGCCATTCACATATTATCAATATTATATAAGTTATTCATATTGATGAATTTATTAACCATTTATGTATTTTCGTGACATTATATTTTTAAGTGAATGGACTCTTATAACTCGTGACCCGCTCTATAATAATAAGACAGAGTATTATGAGCATACCACTCTATCGAATACAGCCAATTCTAGACAAATACTTGTCTTTACAACATCTAAACCAATTGTGTAAATATTAAATAATTTATTACAGATATTTTTTGTATGTTGATTTTTATGTATCAATTAATGAGCGTTTTTCTAAGAACTGTTACGCAACCGCGCGCCACAGGCTACCAGGGACATTCGGTTACGAATTACATTGTAAGTGTATTAACGAAATCCACCACCAACAAAACTCAAGTCAAATCAAAAATATTACACGAACACGGCATAAAAACATAAAAAGTAAAACATTGAGTGTCGAGAACGATGCGTAAAGTGATGGCGATGGGCGGCGCCCGCGCGACTCCGCACGCCGGCGCCGCCCACGCAACGAAATAGCTTTAAAACGTAAACATTAAAAAACCCAATCGACTAATTCACACCCAAAACGAAAAATCCACTCTCACGCTCACTCTTGCCATAGATACCTATGTGAAAATGTTTGATTATTTAGAATAGACGGGGTCCGCTGGCCGCCACGCTGCTAGCCGTCTGGAGAAGCCGCTCGCCTCATCTACCGAGACAAAAGTCAGCTCAGCTAATTGTTCTTGTTCCGTGATGCTTCGCTCTCATATTACTTACCTACAGTCAAACTAGTCTTGTAGTTATTATTTCTAAGGTGAAGTTGACAAGGAAACTTGAAGTACTAAGCTACAATACAGGGTTGGACATCTTTATAGAACTGCTAACGTATCCACTATTATTGTTTAAGGAAACCCATATATTGTTCGGTGCATAAAGACAGTTAGAAATCGTCTGATTTTTGTCTCGTGAGATGTCTGAGCGGCAAGTCAATGCCGCTGGTGCTGGCAAACATCGAAGTGTTGAACCATTGAACATTTAAGTGTTATAAATGCAAATAAGCTTCGGTTTCAAACTAAGCTTACCCGTAGTGAGCAGGTAAAACTGTTGGGTAACCTGCGCGGACACCGGCCGCGGCTGCTGCAGCTAATCCAAAACCTGAAACAAAATATGGAATTAGTTTTCTAATGTTCATCATGCCAATACATCTAAAATAAGCCCTCTATAATTATCTCAAAAAAACTCAACGGAAAAATATCTGTCATCATAGGTATGCTCTCAAGATTCTATTTTAATTCCACTTAAACGGAAGCGGCTAGAGAAGACTCCGGTAAAATATATCACTGCGAGCTTGGACCACTTCCAAATGACACAAGAGTCAACTTAGCACAGGCGACGTTTGAAATGTTAATTTCTTTTTATTGCATTGTTAAGCAGCGCGAGGCTACATCTATTTTGGTCGCTCAGCGCCCGCCCGGGCATCGGCAGTCAGA
Source organism: Colias eurytheme (assembly GCF_061535395.1). NCBI lineage: Eukaryota > Metazoa > Arthropoda > Insecta > Lepidoptera > Pieridae > Colias > Colias eurytheme. Next base: position 4,146,944 of record NC_142985.1, read on the forward strand.
TAGCTCTTGACAAGAAGACGACAAACTCCAGCTATAAATGGCATACGGCCGCTCATATCGTCTGTCTGATGTCATTAGATTGCCGGTTTCAATAAAGAATAATAAGCTACACTTTGAATGTTTCAAAACTTTAATAAGGCTCACAATGAAAGCCCTGCTTTAAATGATGTTGTCATAGCAAATGTTGATTAATGTGTAATATTCATAGAAGCGTGACCACTGTCCAGTTGAACTCTTTGACGGCAGTGTGTGGTGAAATTTCACCGACTATTACATCCGGAGTACCCCGGATGAAGTTTCGGTTCGTCTGTCACGATAATGCACGACCTTCCATAAAAACGTGAACAATCATTTTCATCACAAATTGCAATCAAGTCATTAGTGTTCTGAATAACACAAACGAATATTATGTTACCATGTTTGATTCAGATAAAACTTAATAGGTAAGGGTTGGTGGCAGATGTTATACAAAACGTGAACCAACCGTAAATATAGCATGATAGATACGAATGTGGTAGGCATTGTATTGACAACTATACAGTATTCAAAAATCAAAGGTTTGATCGCGTGTTCCATGTACGCGTGATGTGCCACCTCATTTCGATCGATGGCGTGCCATTTGACGGCCGAGGTCGAACCACTGTCCACTATAAACCTTATCTGATACATTACGTTCTTTCTCTAAATACCAGTGGAGAATGCCCTATATATAACTCTTTGTCTGTACGTGACCCGGTCAGTTGTCAGTGGAAATCGATTAGCCTTTTCTACATTCGTTTCCACATTTATTTAAACAAATATGACGCAGCATTGTTTGACCAAAAACCTAATGACGCAGCCGTAAGCATTAGTCACTCTCCCCTGAAGGAGTGATCGCATACGTCCCGTTGAAGTAAATAAAGGTTTGTTTTGAGTGTTTTTGCGCGTTTTCAGGTCTGGAGTCCGGGTCATCGAACTGCAAAGCCGACGGAGAGCTGAACGACGCTTGTAAGGATTCTACGGAAATACGATTTTAGACACGGCCGGAACGTGCAGGACAGGGTGCTCAAACTAAAACTTTAATACTCTGTTATAATAGAAAATAACAAAACGTTGAAGCGAACAACTCCATTGTATTAACTATGAATACACACCATGTTATCCATTAAATCGTATTTACAACTTCCGTATTTTCATAATCGGGTCAGAAAGCCGAAAACGAGCAATAAAACTATGATTAATTAATAATGTACATATACCAGTGAGCGTGTAGCAATACTAAGTCTGTAAGTTTCGTTTACAGACCCGGGAATAGATGTAGACCAGTCATACCATGGCCCAGTTCATGTGACCAAACATAATGTTTTCACGACCGTGACAGTTTGGCATGTCCGGTGGCCTTCCTTTTGATCATCGGTGTCGTCTATGACGTACAAAGTTATAAATTTAACACTAAATATAGTTATAGTAATAGACGCGGACCGTGCAGCTTTATAAACACGTGCCAGATAAATTAGCACCAACGCAAAGATTATGCCAGGCGACACTGGTATTTTAGTTTTACATACCGACATACGTTATATTATGCTGCATAATCATAGTTTGTGTAATTTTTTACGCTACGAATTACCAACAGCTTGTGTCCATTTTTTTATGGCAGTGAGTATTAGTATACAATGTAGGCTTGGACAAAAGAAAATCGGTCGAGAAAATATGAGGTTTTGGCGCGAAGCCAACTCTTATGTCGCGACTCGCGGCAGAGGCGGCCGCGACGTTCCCAAAACTGCGTATATTTAGACAAAATAAAGAGGCAACTGAAGACAAAACGAGACGCAACTCTTGTTTTATAAATAACCGCGTCGTTCGCTGGACGGACTGCCTCGCACCCAACCTCTGCTCGCCAGCTGTTGTACATAAATAATAATTAAGACATGAATAAAGCAACGTAGGTACTCTGTGAAACCTTTGCGAAAGAATGGTGAAATGCTTATTTTCTAGATGGACGTCTTGATTGTACTCAATATTTATGAATAGACAGAATTTAAGCAGGGAACTTTCATTTTCTGCCAATCTTCGCCCAGGATTTCATTTGGATTCAATTGTAACACAATAATTAGGTGTGATGAAAACATATTCACCAATGTTGACGCATTGCTTGGACTGGTATCAGTTACGTCTGCTTTAAACTTGGCATCAACGCGATTTGGAATCGATAGTCACAGTAGGAAGGTAATCTGCGATATCGGAGGATTAAAACGGGGCTTCGTGCGGAAGTCGCCTCTATGGATCGCATTACACGGTGCAACAAGGGGAGACTCGCCCACCTCAAAGTGCCTATGTTAACACTGGCTCTAGAACAATAGTGCTAGAAACTTCCGTTGCCCTTTTCATAAATCTACTGTTATAAAATGTTAAAGTGACAGTAATGTAGGGAAGAAGATTTAGTTAAATAGATTTAAAAAAAAAAGAATTTCATGTGAAATGCTGTGTTTTGGGGCAGTCATATCTAAAAATTGTGCAAAAAAGATGGTTCCCAAGTCTGTAATATGATGATAATACAATCAATATTCACTAAGAATATTGAGTTCATTCTTCAATTTGATTATTTTTATTTCGCTCTAAGAAAATAGAAACAGCGATACTAGAAATTCTTTAGTGCATTAAAAGCTTCAGAAAGATACGCTCTATTCTAAATATTTGTGTTTAATTAAACTAGTCCGATAATACCATTACTTTGTGATTACTAAACGAAATTTTGGAAAGAGTTCAACAACAACAACAACAAAAACACTTTATTGTGCACCACAGAGAGAAGTACAAGTAAGGGCACAATACAATATTTAATAAAAGAGCACAAACAGGCGGTCTTATCGCTTAGACAGCGATGTCTTCCAGACAACCTGGTGGACAAGGAGACGCAGTGCAAAAGTAATAAAAAACAGGGCAAAGTGCACTAAAAACAGAAAAAAAATACTAGAGTTCAATTATTTGTAATAAGGAAGGCAAGGTTTAATATCTAAAGGCTACATTTTTTGCGGTAGCTTAGACTTTTATTCAATTTAAGTTATACCTAATTCCGTTTAAAAAAATCGATCAAAACGTGAATAATTCCCCCATAGCAGTACAAATACATTCAAAACTAATGTTAAAACAATAACAATACAGTGTTTCTGTCCACCACACAAGCGAATTAGCAATAATTACTTTCCGCTCTGTACAATAAAATAAAGATATACACGATTACAGTAAAGTTAGATACGATCACGTGTAGCCGAGCCACCTAACCATTATGGCTTCGCCTCATACAATTACACGTAACGCTATCGATTTTTCCAACAAAAAACATTGCTTTCAATTATTTATTGATCGGGCACACGAGCATCAGTGCATTCAACGCCTAAATCCCGAAGCCGAAATAAAAATAGTTTCGGGAATGAGTTGGGGCGGACGAGTATGCATAAGTAATGCACCGGCGAAGGGCGAGCGGCCGCAGCACACGCTAACTATTAGGGTTACTAGCAAAAAAAATAATTCAATGTCTATACGCGTCTTCTTTTATTCACAAGACTAGTCTAGCTAGACATTTTTCTACATTTCCAATAGACATTCCTGTAACTAACTTCTATTTGAATGAAATTTTGCCTACCATCTTTGTCAGATATTTTGGAAAAAGGTGACCTACCTACTCAAATTGTTTGCAAGGGCAACCCTATAAAAATAAAGCGTCACTAACCCCTCTGCAAACGTATTCGCACCCACAAACTCTTCATTAATCAATGATGACTTGCAAGCTTCAGTTTTAAGCGTCATACGCTCCACCGAATTAAGCATCATGTGCAATTAGGTACTAATTGCTGGGCCGTCGTATTCATTAAAAGTACATGTAATTTAAGTTTTTCTTGCCACACAAGACAGGTGTGAATCGATTACCAGCGAGCTCGGCGCTCAATAATTCAACATGTCGCCGGTATGTTTGGACAAGTGCCTCGTTCGGCCCTCATCAACACTCCTATATAATAAAACTTTAACAATGTTTTCATAATCGACATCGGCCCGACTGAAATCGCTCATTGGTCGTACCTTCCACGTATTTAGAAACTAGGCTACATATTTAGTACCGCAGTAGTTAAAATTGTATAAACAAAATATGTACTGTTTAGCGATGAAATTGAATTCATGTCCTCGCGACCCGTATGTTCTAACTTCTATGGAAATTAAACACCTAACCAAATAAAGGCAACAATGAGGCAATTTAAACAAGACTTACGTATTTTAATATGCGAAATACATTTTCATTACAATTGCATATTTTCACATTTTTTTATAAAATTCTTTATTTATTATCTCTCAACTTCCCCTCATTGATTATAAAGGGATATATGGGAAACTAAACAAACCGTATCCATTATTAAATTCTTTGAAATTGCGTATTATCGTTTATAAAACGTATATATTTATCTTGGCGCCAAATCAATGTGTAGTCGTCGAAGACAGATAAGCTATACTCATCAATCGACGCTGAATAATATTCTTTAAAAAGTAGGAATATGTACAAAAGGCCCGGATTTTTTCGTTTTATAGATGTAGCATAATTTAAATTTTGCATAAATTTGAATGACAATAATAAAGGCATCAGCAGGTAACTGAATAATAAAAAAGAATTTGTTGAATTCGCTTTCACAAATCGGTAACCCTCATAACGGTCGTATGGTCAATGGTGAAGTGACTAAACGACAAATATGAACAAGTTTAACCGTCACATGAACTTTTCAATTACTGTAACCCCTTTTAGACACGTTAGGAACAGATTGTGAGCCTAAACAGGTTGCGAACAAATATTTTGAAGCGATCCAGGGATACTAAACAGACTGCCGTTTGGAAGTATTTATGAAAGGGCTCGGACGTTAGGAACTGCATCGTAAACCTTAATCTTAACTCAAACAATGAAAGACTACACGGTAACAGGGCAGATAAAAGGAATACACTCCTTACAAAATCTTTGAATGGAACGTATTTTGTTCAAACATAAAACATTTGAGGGCAAGGTTATTGTTTATTCACATAAATATACATTGGATTATTGAAATTTTCTTTGTCTGAAACAACAAACATTTGATTGCCAAGGTCGATTTTTAAATCTACACGTTTTGCTATGCAGTAAAAATATGGTGATAGCAGAAACGAATTTAAACGGACATTGTCCAAATAATTAGGTATACATCTGCAAGCGACGCGGTTATGGTTGCCCGCTACAATCAATAGCGATCCCTCAACACGAGGCCAGTCCCCGGCGGGATGTATAGGGCATATGGTGGGACCGGTAGAGCACGCTGCACGGCCAGGTGGCCGTCATGCGCGCCCGCACCCATTGTGCGATACCCCGCTCCCCTCCCCACGAACAATACCGACGTAGCGGTTACCAGAATCAGTTGTTCACACTTTGATCTATCAGCTGGCGAAACTCACCTGAATTTGATAGAGAAAAGAATAGGAGCATCGAGTAATTACGCTCGAGTGAATTATGAAATAACCTAAGTGCTGCCCCCTTTTAATATCCTAATGACACACGGTCATCAATCACAAATACTCAAACATGCAACGATTAAGAAAGCATTATTCGTTAAGAATGAGATATATGTGTTTTTGAACGCGTTTATTTTCTACTCATCCTTCTATTCTTTGTATATAGTATGGGAAAATTAATTTATTCAGATCGAATAATTCGTGTAGTTTTGAAAGTTGCTACAGTTATTCCTAAAGATGTCCAGATGAATATACAAAAAGCCCCCGAGGGAGGGACACAAGCCGGCGGCGGGGGAGGGGGGGAAAGGTCTCTTTTTCAAGGTTTTTGCTTGTAACTCGAAATTTTTTTCATAATATCTCTTTAGTGACTTCTACATTAATTATCTACATTAAATTTCCTATAAATTACGTCTCAACATTTTTACTGTACGATCAATACTTTAGGAGATACAGAGTATTAAAGGTAAGAAAAATAAGAAACAACATAGTTTTACAAATTTTAATTATAAAAAGAAATAACATCTTTTTTTGCACGAGTATGCCGACTTATTAGTCAAATTGTGTTTCATCTTCGTCATCTTTATCACTAACATCGATAGGGGGTCCATTAGTACAAGCTCCTAGGCAGCCGTTACAGATAAGACTACACATAATGCCCGCTTTTCGGCAACTGCATTTTCCGGAACATCCACTTTTACATCGGCAAAAAATTGAATTTAACAACGCTTCAGGAGCAGGAGGATCCAAGGTCGTGATTGGTTCTAAGTATCCATCGACTCTTCGCTTCCAACCCCATATTTCAGGAGGCAGTTGGTTCCCAAGCCACTCCTGTGCTTGATGGAATACTCTGTAGGCGTGATATTTTGCTGACCCTTTGGTAGGGGGGAGGGAAGAAGTAGTTTCAGTGGGTGTGATACAACCTCAGCTATTTACAGGAAGGGAAAAACATCAATTATCAAGATTTTTGATCAAAAGCCGTCACTAAAGGAAACAGCAACTGTATTTTATGACCCAACGTCAACTCAGGAGGTTATAGCAGAAGCCGGAGAAAAAATGTTTCCTGCAGTATACCGAGCGCCCTGTACTCAGTCTGAGATCAACAGACATCGATTCACAGTTTTTCTGAAATCTTGTACCAAGCCCAAACCGGATCTTTCTTCCCTCCCCCCTACCAAAGGGTCAGCAAAATATCACGCCTACAGAGTATTCCATCAAGTACAGGAGTGGCTTGGGAACCAACTGCCTCCTGAAATATGGGGTTGGAAGCGAAGAGTCGATGGATACTTAGAACCAATCACGACCTTGGATCCTCCTGCTCCTGAAGCGTTGTTAAATTCAATTTTTTGCCGATGTAAAAGTGGATGTTCCGGAAAATGCAGTTGCCGAAAAGCGGGCATTATGTGTAGTCTTATCTGTAACGGCTGCCTAGGAGCTTGTACTAATGGACCCCCTATCGATGTTAGTGATAAAGATGACGAAGATGAAACACAATTTGACTAATAAGTCGGCATACTCGTGCAAAAAAAGATGTTATTTCTTTTTATAATTAAAATTTGTAAAACTATGTTGTTTCTTATTTTTCTTACCTTTAATACTCTGTATCTCCTAAAGTATTGATCGTACAGTAAAAATGTTGAGACGTAATTTATAGGAAATTTAATGTAGATAATTAATGTAGAAGTCACTAAAGAGATATTATGAAAAAAATTTCGAGTTACAAGCAAACACCTTGAAAAAGAGACCTTTCCCCCCCTCCCCCGCCGCCGGCTTGTGTCCCTCCCTCGGGGGCTTTTAGTATATTCATCGGGACACCTTTAGGAATAACTGTAGTAACTTTCAAAACTACACGAATTATTCGATCTGATCGACGATTCTGAATCTAATTTGCTGTGGCTAATAATAAAGACAGGAAAAATAAACGATACAAACAAAGTGTCAAAGCAGTCTTCACGTGAATCTTCATTTTTAAAAGTTAAATACAATGTATTTACTCAACATAACCTACTTTTGTTATATCATAAGATAACATCGGTCAATACGAGTAGATATAAACAGTATCGAAATTAAAAACAACGATTCTCATAGGTAGCATGAAATTACACATTATCTATCGTGATACAATTGCCGTTATCATGTTCTACACAATTCTATTGCTTGTGGTAGTTTCAGCTCACGTCATTGTAAAGGTTAACTTTGATTGTCGTGTAGGTATTATATGCTTTGTACGAACGATTATATCTTTATATTATGTGGCCTTGTTTAACATTTGAAGCCTGTTGTTTTTGATAAATGTCTATTTTAAAAACCGCTGATCTATTGTTCTTATGTTGATTTTATAGGTTACCCAAATTTTTGTTTCTGAACATGAATTACTTCAACTTAATAACGAAGCCTTCAACGTTTATGATTGATAGTCTATTATTGGTGCGATATAGAAGTGTCGTTTTATCATATTGAAAATATGTGTACAGTAAAATAATTAATATGGAAATACTGGCTGTAAAATAAAATTCTAGACATTATTGTGATATTATCGTAACACCAAATTAATCAATACACTTTCATATCATGTAAAATTTCAAACTATTATTAACATAAAAGTAGCACCATATGAAATTTATTACTATGTTATCTATTATCTAGCTGCACATACCGCTCAAGGTTCCTATAGGTATCTAACTATTACGATTTATTTAAATGTATATTCCATAGAATACCAAGAAATTATAGTGCTTATTTAGATAGATAGGCAAAGGCAGACCTTATTTAAAATTCTTTGTCATTAAAATGTAATTACTACTCCATGCCATTTATCATAACATCTACATAATATTATGTACAGGGTCTATATAATAGTTATACTACTAACTAAAAAAAATCTTTAACATCGGGTTGTTTCTGTAGGAATGTTTTGAACTGGCCACTGCATAAGCCAAAACAGAAAAGAAAAAAAAATGCGTTTTATATCATTGCTTGTTCAAAACAAATCTTAGTTCATCAAATCAAGCAATCAAGTCCAACAGTTGGTTAATAAATTGTGACGTCAGCAGATTTTACCGCAAGCGAGACAGGCTTACAAGGGTTGCGTGCGAGACGCAATCAATTAATGAGCCTACATGCTTCCGGTTCAACGTTTAGGGACTTCCGGAGGGGCGGGCGGTTCCGCTAATCACATACCGTGACTTCACCTATGTTACTAGTAGGATTATAGATACTGTTGACAGAACATTTGCATGTGCAATGCTTATATGTATCGGTGACGTACTGACGTGGGGATGAAAGGTTGAAGGTTCTCTTGATTATATTTTGGCTGTGCTAAATCTTGTTTAAAGCTTCACATACGAATGTGAAAGAGATAATAATAAAATACTTATCAAAATACAAATCTCGATAAGACTTCTGAATCGTTATTCATAAAAAAAAAAAACAAAGACAACTTAACCATCAGTTGTATACGTAGTATAGATATTATTATTAGTCTGTGCCATCATCATTCAGCATCAACAATGTATACAGAAAATTGTAAGTATACAGGAATTAAAAATATGTCATAATGAAAAGTATAAAAAAAATTTGAAGTGCTTTTTATGAATCATCGTAATAATTATCTTAACAATCTATTTTTCCACTATTTATATTGTCCTATGCACACAATCTGCATTATTAACAAAACAAAAAATAATCAAATGATACGGTTCTATCAATTTTGTAATAATAAAGATAACGTGCCCTTTATTTAATTGTTAACTTTAATCCACTTCACAATGTTTTGGTTATTTATTCACTAAGATAATTGTAATAGAGTAGAATTATTTTTTGTTATTTTTTATTATAACTTGTAAAATATGTATTTCCTATTGTACGTATTTATTAATTGATTGCACTAGCTTTAATTTAAATAAGTGGCCACTAGCCAAATCGGCTTGAAAATACAAGTTAAATTGTATCTAATCACCTGGCTGTATTAATTGCTTTTCGCTGCCAAAAGACATTAGACAATCGCCAATTGTTTATATAAATAGTTTTCGGTAGTGTTTGGATCGAAAATAATACAAATCAAGGCAGTCATTATAAACCTTTGTGTCGAATGCAATTTATGACTCTTTATAAATAACAATGACAAAAATCAATCAAATAATTGGAACCTGTACACTTTTTAATTGATAAGAATGCTAATTGTTATATTATGATAAGAATTAAGAATACTAATAATACTAATTGTTTCCAAATGTATGCCTACCAATAAATGAAATAACTAAAACAAAAAATATCAATACGTGAATAAGACTTTGAGATAGATAGAAAGTATTTAAGAAAGAAAGAAGAAAGAAAATTTACCAGTAGAGAATTAAGAATGTGTCCTACATAATTAAGCATAATCTAAATTACACAGATTGGTCTTTTCTAATCATGAAATGAAAGCGCATATCGAAGTAATTAGTTACCAAGCAAACCCCCACAGAGAATTCACCCACGAAGATGTATCGTATGATTTTTTGTGTGTAAACGACACATTGTCGACTTAACGAACATATTCATTAAAAAAAGGTTCAATGTTCAAAAAATTGTTAAACAGCTGAGCTCTGATAAGCATACGTCCTTTAAATGAACCCATTTCTTGCAAATGAACCCATTTCTTGCATTTTATGTGAAAGATATTCGAGATTAAAAAAGGTGAAATAATTTACAATAAATTACGAATGTACATTCATATTATACACACACAGTTTAGTACATTATATTTTTTTAATAGGTTAATAAAGGTCACTGTTGCAGCGTTTACGAATTGTATTGTTTGGATAAAGCTTTAAAAACAAATAACAATTTAAGTCGACTGTTCAGTCGACTTGGTTCACAGGACACAAAACACTAACGAGACAAAATTTACATTTATATTTTAAGCTAATCACCGCATTTAACTTTACTCGTTTTACAAATTAACGATTTTTGATAATGTTCAAGGTTTTGACAGTTTGTGTGCTAATTTGGAGCTGATATATTTATAGTACACTTAGATAGTACAAATCAACTTGTTCCCAAGTACCCGACTGATAAAACCCTTTTTAACACATGGAATGTATTCATTGTCGATACTAATAAGGACATTACGTACTATTGGGAACAATGCTCGCTTTCAGATACCTGCATGATATAAAGATCCTTACCTGGCGCCAAATTTCCTCTCGGCTTAGCCCCTAGGATTGCCAGATTAACATTAGCCTTCCTTCCATCTATGATCGGGTTTGGGTCCTTGCACGCTCTCTCCGCAGCCGCTCGGTCTCCCATGATTACCTGTGAAGAGATACTTCATATCAAACCACTACTATATCCTGGGAATAACGTCACAAGTTCACTTTGAAAGAATTTGATCATTTCTGGATATTTTTATACTGATTGTAATGTATTGCTGAAATTTTGAGCACAGTTTAGAATCAATAGTAGCATACATTAATGCAAGTCATAACATAATTTCAATCAGGGAGAAGATTTAAGTTTTTCCATTACTAAAGAAAGGTAAATTAATTGGCTAACACTGTGGGCAAAAACAAGCGAATTACGGATTCAAAATCCAGTGGTAACGATAATTACATTAATTCTTGTATTGAATTTTCTGTATTGAGTTCGTAAATCGATTTAAAATAAAACATACGCTGTTCACATTACCTATTGTAATGCATGCGAGCCCCACAGGTCGCCACCTCAATTTTCCACCGACTATCGACCAATATACTCTGACCCAGCACATACCTAATGCACGATACGAAATACAAGCTTTACATTAAATCCATGGGCCACAATATAATGGCTAAAACACATTACATCGAAACCGATCGAAACAAATGTTAGATGACCTCAAAGATATTGAAGGTCTTATACAATTGGGTATTTAAATATTTTGGACAATTCCAAGGATATTATATGTAACATCGAATTCAATAATTAATCTTCTTGTCATTGCTCCAAAAACGAAAACGAAATATTTTTTATGTATTTTCATGAAAATGAAAATAAATGAAACTACCGCGCTACCGATACACTGAAAAAATGTCATTGTATGGAAATTTATCGGAACGCAAACGTATTTTAATTAAATACTTCGCTTGGTATATTGCAATCACCTCGATATGGCGACCTATACAAAATGATGTTTACTAAAGCGTTTAAATTGCGTTTGGTATGGTCCATAGCGATAAGGTGGTTATGTAGAAAACTACAATTTTATGAAACAAAGTGTTCGAGAAATTTTAAATTTTTTATGTCAAAAACAATTCAGAAAAAAAATCTGCTGGAGATACAATTCAAAAGAATTTTGTTGACCCTATTATTCTGTAAGTACCATAATTTTTTTCTGTAGTCTATGACACGAATTAATAACATCAAAGACTGAAATTGATAATGTTTTTCATAAATGTTGCAAGTTTTAGTAATACAATTGCAAGTGAAAAGTTCGAAGTACCTACACAGTTTAAAAATAATAATCTGTTGTAAATGACAACTGTTTCCGGTAAAGTTTACGGGCTCGTAAAATGGTGCGCGCAGAACAACACGCTTTGTATGAAGGTATGCCAATTTAGAATTATCTGCCGTATTTTTTTGTGCTCGTACTAAATACAATATGAACCTACTTGTATGTTGTCACTTTGTAAAAGTTAACAATTAAGGGATTTATATCTTCTCTAAAATGAATCGCAAAATGTGTTGGTAAGCGCATAACTCGAGAACGGCTGAACCGATTTCGATAATTCTTTTTTTATTATATTCCTTGAAGTACGAGGATGGTTCTTATGTAGAGCAAACGTAAACATGTACCACGGGCGAAGCCAGGGCGGACCGCTAGTTTACAATAAAATGATAAAATAGGAATATTCATTTAACTTTTTAATTTTGATTGTACAAGTTATCAATACTGCAAAGGAATAATGTGTTGTCTTCTCTTCAGGAATATCTGAACCCCGGATCTTAATGAAGCAAGTCGAAATCAAATATTTGTACTTAGTAATAGTTACAAAGATTCCATTGTACCTACATATCTACTACATATCCTATTATCATCATTTGTTTGCAAGCAAAGTCGCGGGCGATAACATGTTTGAAGACGAAAGCTATTTACATAAAATGCAGGTTGTAAAACAGTCGGTAACTCATTTACCTCTTCCAGTTTCCTGCAATAGCTAGCGTATTGATAACGTTTTGCATAATTTTACCGAAGCTGATAGGAAACGAGTTTTACAATTTCAACGCAAATTTACTAGTGAAATAAATACAGTAAGGCTTTTTATCATTTTAATCTTACCACACGTGAAAACATCGAAACAGACTTTTCTGTTCAGCAGCTACAACGCAAAAGACACACAGGTCAACTTTTTTTGCATCAGGGTTTAATAAATAGATTGAGATAAGAATTTTGGGGTCAAAAAATTAAATAATTTAGCAAATTTTAATTAAATATGAGTAGGTAATGATCAAAACTTATTTTCTGGGCAACCCTAATACTTTATTCGGAAATAAAGGGAGGCCACATCATCCCCTAAAAATAAGTTGTTAGTGGAAATGACATTAAAATCAGACCGTCCAAATTTTAGTAAATTTACGTTTTCACTATTTACCATTTAGAAAAAAATTATGCTATTTTTATAATTAATATTACAAACAGAATATACCTCAATATTAAAAACATAAAAAATCGTGATAAAATGAACTAAAAATTAATATCCTCAGAGGTTTTAATGCTTTAACCTAATCAAGTGCAGATTATAAAATGAGCCCATTGGGAAATAATTTCCCAAACTACACAAGGAAAATATGATTGTTTTAATACATTGGTATGGAATTGGTATTTTTGTATTTTTATACATAGATAGGCATTTTTATATTTATTTACATCAATAGTGATGACTTTAAAAAAGTGCCACAATTGAGAACATAGGTAGGTACCTACTGGCGTTTTTGAGAACGTCGGAAATTCAGGAGGGTGTTTCGCAAGGCATTTATTGGATTGACTGGTTTTATATATTCATCTTAAATCACGTAACATAACTATTATAAGAACAGCAAACAAGAAGAGATGAACTACTGTCATAATTAAGAACATTTTTTAAGTGGTACGATTTTGTTTTTCACAACTTAACAACATGATTAGGTATCCTGTTGATAATTTCGCATCGATAGAAATGAGCACAGCACACACGTAACATAACAAAATGTATTTTAAATTTAACGAATTGTATAAATAAATTTATTCAATTTGTTATTAAAGAAACAATATTATATGTAGTACGTAGAGGCGTGCCAAGAACAGTACCGCCCAGTTATTTAAGCGGAAAATCTTACCACGCCTCATAGAGAAAAATCTATTACGTATGTATAACTGTTATGATTGTATTTCATCGAAGATATTTTAAATTAAACAATAAAAGTTATAGTTTATAACGAAAGATCATCAAATGTTTAATTCATAACTCAGAAAATATATGAAAGAGATGATAATAAGTAGGTAGAGGAATACCTATAGACTTAATTAAAAAAAGCTGTTTTTTATCGTTGCAAGAGTGAGGAGCAAATAATTGATAATTACTTTAGCGACACATTTAATCTAAAAGAGAAAACCCTAAAAGTTGGCACTTTCGCTGTGATAATGTGTTTTCACCTTCAATAGTTTTATGGCTTCTAATGAAGGCAACCAATCATTGTTATATCTATCAAGTTATAAACCGTAAAAGTAGACTACCTATACGTTGTATGTAGTAAACATTTACCTAACCGATCTGTGGTTATATATGTAGGTATTTCATTTATGTATTAACTAAGGAACATAGGGCAGTTAAGAATTTGCTAGGTTTGTTAAGTTTAGGTATGTTTAAGGATGTATTTTTGAGTATTAGCACAGAATAGTTAATAGTACGTGTAATTATCCAATTCTGGATACAGAGCTACCTACCTCTCAAAATTAATTGTTGTTTAAATAATTACGTCGAGTAGTAATTTACGAAACATTTGTTTTAATTAAATACTTATTTTAAGTACAGCTATGTCCTTATTATTTGATGATGTTTTTGTTCTCTTCCAAAGTCACTAAGTATAATACCTACTTAGTACTTACTTACTGTAAACAATCATTAATTATTTGTATAAGTGCTCACATTACCTGCGAACAATATTCAGAACGAAGTGTGATCTATCTGAGGTCGCCGGATAATATTTGGAAATTACTTATCATATTCAACTACTGTCTTGTAACAATTTCAAACAACAAAAAAGCATTCCCATTCACAATACAAACGCGTTATTTCAAACGGTTCTAATGTGTGGTCTATCTAACTATGCTGGTATAAAAAAGCCTATGCAAAGCGCACTTGGCCCGCACGCCAGCTATCAGATGACGGGTCTTTTGTCTTCCATACGTACTTCAGCACGTAGACCCTGCCCAGTAACTGGTGCGATACGATACTCTTGTACCAGTATATCATGTGTCATATAAATGTGCAGCGTTTGATGTCATTTTACGAATTAATTGGTCTTCAATATTGCGTTTATGATTGTTAGTTGCATGGACTTTTTGAGAACAAAAAGTACCTTGTTACGATGCTAACTGTTTTGTATCTAATTTGAGCTATGTTGCTATCTGAATGTTATTGTCTAATTTCCCCTGACAATACATTTGTTATTGAGACTTTAAAATTTAAATTAAACTGTTTCTTCGTGTTAAAATTTTGTGTTATATTAAATAACCTACATAAAACAAAGATGGAACCGAGGTTTGTTGCTAACTAGGGCCTAATAATAAAAAAAAGACAATGACATCTATAGGTACATATGTATATAGATTTCTGAGAATAAGATTGAAAACATGCTTTAGTTTCGTGTCCAACTAAATTAATAGCTTTCAAATAGGTATGTAGTTATAGATAAGGGTCTTTTTTGAGTAACAACAAATTCTCATTATTGATGTTAATTATTTTAAACTAGTGGGTTGACAAAGTAGGACGGTTTTAAAGAACATTTAAATACATACCTAGTTACCTACAAAAATTTGGTAACTAGGTATAATATTATAAAAAAATATTGAATAGCTAATGATTTAGCTACTAGGTACCTAGCTAAGGTACCTAGTAGCAGTAGTAGTAGGTAGTCAGTAATAACTAATAGATGTACTTTTTCTATATCGATCCGCCCAAGTGTTGCATTGACGCATTGCGATTATTAAAGCTATTTGGATGTCACAGAGAGGGTGCACCGAGTCCCTCGAACAGGGTGCCTTACCCCAGTTGAATTGAAAATGGGGTTGTGATTCATTTCCCACGAGCCCTATACTATACTGCACAAAAAGACTCCGAATTTAGTCCGCCAAAGATTCTCTGAAGCGAGTTTTCACCGCATCTTTCGTAATTGTTCAACATCTGCTCGGATTCAATATACAGGTACAAAATACTTAAAAGCAATATAATAGTGTAGATTTAACAACGACTCCAATGTATTATTTACGATGATTGACGACGGCATATGGATAGTTAGGGATTACCACGCGACGCAGTTTATGTTCTGTGAAATTATTCTAATGTCCACCAATTTGGAGCTACATTTATAAAAGACCTGTTTCAGGAACTGCCAAACATATTGAATATAGGTATTTTATTTAATTAGGTTTATTCTGACCTAAGAAATATCATAATATTATTTTAGACCAGATTGTACTTTTGCTAGGCTTGGGAACAAAATGTACCTATGAATAGATGCGGAAAATAGTAAGTACGTGGCCTGAAACAACTATTATAAACTTCCGTAATCATTATTTAATATCGCAATAGGTACTAACAACACAGCTAGGTAAAAAGCAAGTGCGATAACAGTGCTCGATAGTTGTACATTTCAGCCGTAGAAACACGAATGCGCAAGGGCACCGCAAAGTTTACGTGTCGTTTCAGCTGAAAGCAACGCTTCTACGTCGTACGTGGCTGCTAGGTTTTGCACACTATTTATATGCGTATCGTATTAATAACAGAATTAAATACTCATGAACAAATAAATTAAATACACAATTAAAAAAGATGCTTACAAATCCATATCCTCTGCTTTTGCTCGTCTGTCTGTCTGTGATGACAACCGCTTCCTCGATATCCCCGTACACCGCGAAATGTTCTCTTAAGCTTTTGTCTGTCGTGTGATATGGTAGCCCACCAACGAACAGTTTTGTCCAGGTGGTGTCTTTCTGGCCGGGCAGCGAGCCCAACGCCAGTAGCCCTTCAGGCTCGGCCGGCAGAGCGCCCGCCATCAACATTCCTTGCACCGCCTCCGTTGCGCCGGCCACCCTTACACTCTGGGAACACTGTCACTCCGCTGAAGCGGACGAGTTGATTATGTATAACACGCGGGGTGGACACGTACGTTGTCTACGGTGGTTGCGCGCGGACTGGTGCTCCTTCAAAGCGCACGTGGCGCACGGGTACTAATTTTAACCCCCGCCCGCTCCCCGCGCCATCACCAGATGCGTCGCCACTCGCTACCGTTGTTGGGCCACATGCGTTGTGCGGTGGTGTGCCCTACTGCCTAGCCTCTACCCTCTACCATGCAATGATATGCCTCGTTATCACAGTTGATACTTTCTCTTATGAAAGATCCTAATTTATTTCACGGCTAAGTTACGTATGTACTATATGCGAGCATTACCCTAAAACTGAGATACCTACTACTATTACAATCAATATTTACAAAAGCTCAGGTAAACATCCGGTTTTCGAAACAACCTTTATCAAAAAACTCGCTTGATTGACAAACTAGGCACTGATATCTAACAACCTTGAAAATGAACAATAACGCAATGAAAAAAATATTGTCTAACTTGAACTATCATTACAAAGTTTAACTTTAAAGTAATTTAGACGAGAGTCACTAGGTAGGTACTCAGTAATCACATTAATGAAGCTTAAGTAGTAAGTACTAAGTATAAAGTACCTAGACTTTAATCTATCTGACCACTCTATGCCAAATTTCATAATATAGTAGTTAGAACCGGTCAGATAGATTATAGTCTGGATTCACAGAAGTACATTATAGGTAAGTACATACCTATCTACTTTTTTAACCCGAAAATCAAGCGATGCGAACAACGCCGCTAGCTGCGCTGCGCGGTTTCACTCCGCTGTCTTAGCGTGATGATATATAGCCATTATCCTTCCTCGATAAATGGGCTATCTAACACCGAAAGAATTTTTCAAATCGGACCAGTAGTTTCTGAGATTAGCGCGTTCAAACAAACAAACAAACAAACTCTTCAGCTTTATAAAATTAAGTATAGATATAGATAATCATTCAATTAAAAATACCAGTTACCTACTTCCTTACGTAATTGATTTGTTACGATTCTATAGAATCATCAAACCATCATTCCAGGAAATAAACCTTACACTGTAAAAATGATCAGGATATCGTACTATTACAGTTTCGAATGTCACAGGAAGGCTTCACACGTGGGAAACTTATTGTTCTTACCGACAAAACACTTCCTTTTGTCATTGTTCATCATAATAATATTGTATCATATTGTTCCACATTTTACGCAAACCATTCGTGAACTTATCTTCATTATTTGTGCTTTTTGGGTTATAACTTATAAGCTGTTATGTAAGTATATTTTATACAAAATAATGAAAGTATGAAAAAATGGGTGATATTTAATTACTTAGATAAAAACGAAAGCCCTTCAAAATCTTCATTAAAACAGTTTTAGGTACCTACGATACCGAGTCATTTCTCTAGCTTTTTGGTTAAAAATTAATAAACATTCTAAGTTCTAACTTACATTTAACATTTAACTAAGCATTCCTTATCAAAACGATCGAGCAATCGCACTACAACTTGTATTGCGAATTGCGATTGCTCTCTGATGGCCAGCAACACAAAATCAAACTTATATACCAACTGCAACGCAATCAAATAATACAGCCGTTTGTTTATGCTGCATATTTTCACAAATTGACATTTGCAAGGGAATCAAAACTTACTTCCCGTGAATACAGAATCATGAAATTTGGTACAAAGCTAAAGCAACGACTTGTAAGTCCGACTCGCACTTGGCCGGTTTTTTTATTTTTTATATCTATTTTATAAGAAACAGAAAGCCTGTTACAATTTATTCTAACATGTATAGATACAGCTTGACTACACTGTACAGATGAGCAAAAAGTGTCTCCTGCGCATCAATAGAAAATGTAACATTTTTTTATGTACCGCCGAAAAAGATCAGCTGTTCGATAATTCATACAAAACGAAATCTTCCCTTTATCTAAATTCAATGAAGGTTCTCATAGTGTTCGTAGTTTCGTAGGTAAGCTTAGGGGGTCGTGAGTTCATTGATCGCGGCTATTGTCAACTGCGCGTGCGCACCCAGCTGCCATGTTCCCTTACTGTTTGGGGTAGCAGATGGCATGCTTTTTTATAAATTTAATCTGAAATTTTTACGTCACGCTTCAAATAATCGGGAGTCATACTCCCGGTTCATTAATTCGAATATTTTAAAACACGTATTCTAATGTTTTGTTTAAAATTATAAACACAAGGGATGGCTTTTTTCTAATAGTTTTAAAACCAACTTATAGGAAGATTTCTAGTTTATAATCAGTAAATAATAATAGGTATTTGTGTAAACAAAACGAATTACGGAAGTTTACAGAAATGCTGTTTATACATTTGATATAATTAGCCTCATAAAAGTTTATGAAACTCTTTTGAGTGTTCTTATTACTTATATTTATACGAATTAGGAAGTTCCAACAAATTAGATTTGGCAATATGGAAAATACCTACCTACTTACTTTTCAGGTTCTTAATTCATATTTTACGTTTTTAGATTGGCTGTGGCTACTTCTATGCGCTTTCAGGGCCGAATAGAGAAGGAAGATGTTATAATTTTACTTTGCAATAGATATTTGTTTACTTAATTGCTTTTTATAAAAAAATTGTCTACAAATTTTGGAAATTTCTATTCATAAGCAGAGCCCAGAGAGTATCTAGATATCACTACTACATGTAGTACCTAGGTATGACTAAAATATATAATACTAGCTGTGCCCCGCGGTTTTACTCGCAGTGCTCATCTCCTGTTGGTCTTAGCATGATCATAATATATTAGCCTTCCTCGATAAATGGGCTATCTAACACTGATATAATTTTTCAAATCGGACCAGTAATTCCTGAGATGATCGCGCTCAAACAAACAAAGAAACAACAAACTCTTCAGCTTTATAATATTAGTATAGATTTAGTTTTTACTTTTTACTAACTAACTTAATTATTATGTATATTGACTTCAAGACTCAAGTTTCTTTCTTCTTGTATTAACCATGGCTATGGCTATGGCTTATTATTTAACTTTTTTAGGTTTCTGCATCCAAATGGTAAAAAATAAAAATGGAACCTGAGGCTCCACCACAGGCTCCACTGTCCATGTTTAAAAAAAAAAGAAAAAATTTGTTGAAAAAGCTACAACAACAATTATTAAAAACCGTCCCTTTTTTAGTATTGGTTGTTAGAGCGGCAACGGAAAATACATCATTTGTGGAAATTTCAGCTTTCTAGCTATCACGGTTTTTGAGATACAGCCTGGAGACAGACAGACAGACAACGATCTCTCAGTAATAGTTGTATACGTAGTAATAGTTGTATACGTAGTAGGTATATTATTATTAGTCTGTGGTAATAGCATGGTAATAGGGTCCCGTTTTACCCTTTGGGTACGGAACACTAAAAATGAAAAATCGAGGTTAAGCAATGGTTGGCGCGGTCGTAAATTGGATGGGTGAACAATTTTTTTGCACTTGCTCTTTAGCTTTTTTGCACAACTCGTACTTGACCGAATTTTTAAAAGGTATAATATTACACGTAATATGCTGGGGAGTCTACTAATATATTAGAATCAAAATCAAAATGTGAAAAAAAAATTACAGCGCCATCTCGGTTTGTTTTTTAGAAACAGCTAGATTCCATAAATTACAAACCACAACGGTTTATTAGTAGTTTATCTATTCTATATTAGATGGCGCTTAAAAAAATAGCACATGAGAGTACTTGTTCAGCCTATATTCAGTGAATAAAATTACATAAAATAGTTGTTACCTTTGTATCACAAAAATAAATGAGCAAACATTATTATAATTAAAACTGATATTATAGAGCTTTATAATTTGTTAAGTATAATATATTTTTAGGTACTTGTCAATATGAAATGTACCCTTTGGCCTAGTCCCTAATCCCTATGCCTATACCCACTAGGCACTACTACATATATGCAAAACGGAAGACCTTTGTTATGACTTATGAGTATTGATATTGCCAATTTAAGGTCGATAATCAAAATAATAATTTTAGAAAGGCAAAGAACTTTAACTTCAAAATAAAAAATATGTTTACTTATCTAAATCTGTTTTGTGACCTGTGACATTATGAGTAAGTCTCCCAATGCTCTATAATCGTCATTGATACTGAATGCTAAAATATATTATATGTATATAGTAAAATATGACCAAGAGCAGCGTCATTTCTATTAACATAGTATGACAACAGTCAACACCAAACGTAATAAAGATATATGACGTGTTCCTTATGACTATAACAGTTGAGCTTTTATTTTGTAATCTAAGCAGTTGAGTATCTTACATCTAAATCCAGTGCCTTAAAAGGAATTTTAATTTTATCTTTTAGGATAAAAAAATTACACATTTTATAAATATTCCTCTTTAAATCAAAACGAAAATCACATCGTGACTCGTGGGCCTATTATTTCTTAGAGCATTAAACCACCATTAAACCATTCTAAGTGTGATTTTTTGTAATAACATTGATCAATCGTACATTATACCTACCTATGCATTCATTATAATTTATAAGTAATATAATTAATTGGACGATAATAAACAAATATGGATATGTGCAATAAACTAGGTAACCTAAGCTCGCACAGTTCAGTATTATCAGACAAATTGAGGTCAAACTCATAAGAATGCGCAACATTAAACCCTGATTCATAAAATAAAATTGGATTAAAGTAGTTGACCTGTAACCTACTCGTAGTGGATTTGTACGGATATTCATTTGTATAATAAGGTAGGCAACAATGTACTTATTATGACACTTTTATTCCCTATGGGTTAGGGGGTTAGGTCAATATGCTTATGCGTCATATACCCTGTACCCGTGACCTCGTCAATAGCGGAGAGCGTAGGGGAGAAGCTACGGGTGGAGGGCAGAGGCGCAACAAAACGGCGCGGCGCGGCGCGGGCGTGATCAGAATCTATCACAAAAGAGGGTATGGTATACGCAGAGGGTATGGGAAATTTTCCATTCATATAATATGATATAAAACCTCCTAAGTAGTCTATTTTTGTAGAACTACGGTAATGATCTAATATTGTAGGATTTGTAGGTACTGTATGTAATATGAAATGCTCCTTGGTAAATCAAATATATAGAACTTTTATTTCTTCACCATGTATTTAAATAAATACACTTTAGATTAGATATTACATTTTCCTTCACCATTTGACCGGCCTTCAGTAATGCATCGGAGGTCGTAACTTGTTTATAGTTGTGCTACAAACATTGTCTACTTTGTTTTGATTCGTTTGCCCGTTTCGCTTGGAAAACTCTGGCATGACGTCATCAGTAATATATTTCATAGTTCTTGTGGATATAGCATTATTGACGCCCATGGCCATGGTTGTAGACTTGTAGTGAGGGAGCTTAAAGTTCTAGAAAATTCTTATTAAATTTTAGAAAATTATTTTTTGAACCTGTAGTGGTAAAAATTAATGTTTGATGAGTGATAACATGGAACAATAACCAAAGTTTATTTTCCAGAAAAGTACCTAACTACTCTTCTGGAAAATAAACTTTGCTAACGTTAATTGATATCATTATTCATTCAGTATTATTCATTATTAGGTTATGGTTATGTCATAGTCGGCTCGGATTCAGCTGCTGTACTAAGTAGGTATCTGAATAAGCGCTTGAACCTTTTGCCCTAGTTCTTACTGAAATCAATGCGACAGTGTTACCTAACGAATCTAGTACCCATGTATCATGTATATATGTGATGAAAGTCGTTGTTAGAACGACCCACAATTGTAGGAATAATATCAAAGTTTATTCGTTGAATAAATTCCGAATAACAACAAAATATAATATAATAAAAATGTTGTTTTACATTCTAACCGGCTCACAGTATTTTTTTGACCCTTCTTTTGCGACAGCCTAATTTTATTGAATGAACGTATGGATATATACATGACAAACGCAAGAGTAAAACTCCCATGAAGCTCACTATCATACTTTTCGAAAAAATGCAATCTGAATAAAAAGTACCGGTTTTTTATATAATTCAATTTTTATTTTTTATTAATTTTTCTACCATTATAACACATTTTTTTGCTTTGCGAGCGTCAAGGCTAGCCATAGGGCCAATTTTCGATCCATTCAGGGAAGAGCTGTGACTTCGCAATTTCGAGATAATCGCATAAATAACAAAATTTCATTTCTTTTTTTGTGACTGAACTTTTAAGAAAAAGCAAATTATGTTTACTTCAAAAATTAGTTATATGTATGGACTACTGCCACAAAAAAAACCAATTGCGAAAAGAGCGGATTTCGCGAGATATTAATTTCTGAAAAAGTACCGGTACTTTGACGATTTTTTGGTATAAAATCCTAAATCACACTTTATCAATATTTTTATTTCATACTTTCATATAAAGGTAAGTAGGTACCCCAATTACCATTTTTTTTTCTTTATTTATATATACTTATACCACATTATACTATGAAGAGGATCACATAAATTTGTAAGTTTCCTTGTTTGTAAAATTATTAAAATAAACTTGACCTCGGATTTGGCAGGAAAAAATATGTAGCATGGGAGTCTAAGGGAGTGAAATGAAATGTGAAAATGTCTAAACTAAAAATATGTCATTTTCATTTGTTAGAATGAGTGAACTGTCTTTAACTTCAGTACAATATGATTCTGCTTCTTCTTCGTTGTGTTCATCTTCTTCTTCATTAAATTGAAATGGTTTTAACATTTCGATAACAGCAGAGGGCAAAGGCAATTTTTAATGCTGTTTTGGCGCATACTCAAACGTGTATTTGATACACCTGGATCGGACGATTCCAATGCCGTATGAAATAAGTCTTCCATTGTGTGTTTTCTGTCGTCTTTTCGGCTGTGATGTTCGCGGTCATATCGCCAATACTTATTTCTGGACTCTCCAGCTTGTTCGGATAAAACAACTACGGGCAGTACCGAGTTTTCTATAATTTCTTGGCCGTGAATGAGGATTTTGTGCATTGTCGTCGTCATGGGGTGCCAGTTGTAATTAGCTACATATTTTTTGGCTAAATTTCTGCAAAAAATTCCGAACTTCGTTGAGTCTACCGGTAGACCAC
Organism: Colias eurytheme; assembly: GCF_061535395.1. Taxonomy (NCBI): domain Eukaryota; kingdom Metazoa; phylum Arthropoda; class Insecta; order Lepidoptera; family Pieridae; genus Colias; species Colias eurytheme. Next base: position 4,170,875 of record NC_142985.1, read on the forward strand.
AGTTAATTGCCACAAATGAAACAACAATAACAAATTTACAAACAAGGAAACTTACAAATTTATGTGATCCTCTTCATAGTATAATGTGGTATAAGTATATATAAATAAAGAAAAAAAAATGGTAATTGGGGTACCTACTTACCTTTATATGAAAGTATGAAATAAAAATATTGATAAAGTGTGATTTAGGATTTTATACCAAAAAATCGTCAAAGTACCGGTACTTTTTCAGAAATTAATATCTCGCGAAATCCGCTCTTTTCGCAATTGGTTTTTTTTTGTGGCAGTAGTCCATACATATAACTAATTTTTGAAGTAAACATAATTTGCTTTTTCTTAAAAGTTCAGTCACAAAAAAAGAAATGAAATTTTGTTATTTATGCGATTATCTCGAAATTGCGAAGTCACAGCTCTTCCCCGAATGGATCGAAAATTGGCCCTATGGCTAGCCTTGACGCTCGTAAAGCAAAAAAATGTGTTATAATGGTAGAAAAATTAATAAAAAATAAAAATTGAATTATATAAAAAACCGGTACTTTTTATTCAGATTGCATTTTTTCGAAAAGTATGATAGTGAGCTTCATGGGAGTTTTACTCTTGCGTTTGTCATGTATATATCCATACGTTCATTCAATAAAATTAGGCTGTCGCAAAAGAAGGGTCAAAAAAATACTGTGCGGCTATATTATCTCATGGTTCACCTACCATTTACGATAATACCCCTGCAAATTGAACTCTATACCGACGATCGAAAAACATTTTAATAGTAGCAGCAAGTATGACATCATCCGACGTAGCCTGCGGAGTGCGGCGAGTCGCAGAGAAATAGCGTCTCAGTATAGGAAACCACCTCACGCCGAACCAACGTTCTAAATATATTTGTGTACTGTTAATTACTCATTTACATCATGGCCAACGTTTTAGGTAAGTGACGATAAACAGTTAAACCTGCTTTGCTGTAAAATTATTTTCATTAGCTTTATAAAATAAAATATAACCGTGTGGCATAAAATTTACGTACCTAGGTAATTTAAATACTTAGACGCTACTGACAGTTTTTGTTAAAAATGATCTTTTTAAATTGATTTTACCTAAGTATATAAAATACCTATTTACCTATTTGTATTTTGTGTTATTTTGGCACAAGGCCAAAGCCGGGTGTGGTGATGCGGCGTCCGATTCGTTAGGATCAATAGAAAAATAATATTTTTAAAGGATAGTGATTATGTCTGAGGATTATGTGCTTTATTGCAAGTGGGATAAGTATTTTAATTTTCTGGAAGCTATAAATCTATTTTGATCGGACTCTCTTCCATCACACAGCAACAGCGTAAATATTTTTAGTAGGCAATAGCAATAACAGCTACAGTGCGTAGTGCGTACCTAGGTAGGTTCACCTACATTAGTACATTAGAGTAATTTCATCTCTTGTTATTAATTCTACTCTATAGCTTCTTGCTGTAGCCGTTACAAATGAATGACACTATGTGAAGTAGGTGTAATAATAATAATTGTAATGTGTAAGCCTTGATTGAAGCTAACAATGAGATCATATTATTATTTTGCTATTGTCACTACTTTTACATGACTATTATAATACGTAGGTACTTACCTTCTGTCTACTAATTAATATAATTACTTAATCCGTGAGATTTTTACATTGTTTTACAAATAGGAAGGTACCTCGGTAGGTATGTAGTCATTTGAAAAATACGAAACTTAAGATTCTGTTGGAAGATCATAATAGGTAATATATTATGTAGGTACTTAAATGTTATTATAATTAATATGTAGGTAATGATATAAATTCGTAAGTTAGGTACCTACCTATTTGCTTTTCATTTTTAAGTTGATCTGGTACTTTTCCTCTTCGTACATCGACCTTCATATTAATGTGATATTAATTTACGAAGTAGGTAAGTACATATAGGTAATTGCATTAATTGTATGCATGTATGGATACATAATACCTCTGAGTAATACCTACTTACTTTTAAACAGATAATAGAAAATTACTTTAAAAGATTTTGAAATATAAAGGGACAATTAACTTTACCGCCTACATACACCTGTACTACCTACGTACTTACCATCATTTTCTGTAGGTATTATAGTAATCTTCTCGGATAGCCTAGTTAAGATGAAAAGAATTGGTTATCCATACATCAGATTAAATTGGTTTCGTTTTATTGAATTGACACTAAGGTCGTTATGAATCGATTGTATAAGATGACATCATCACGAAGCGAAGAACGCAGGCCCTATTTAGTATGCCGGTACTATGTAGGTAGTATAAATAACATGTTTGTGTACACAGTATGTACACAAACGTTATGTAACGTAAATTTTCTTGTATGGGGCGTTTTCGTGGATAATAAGATAGTTGTAAATTAATAATAATTATAGTAAGTAATTAACTAGGTACAATCGTGTGTAAAATTTACCACGATCAGTAACCTATCTTTTAGATGTGTCACGATCGTTAAAAATTTTTCGAAACGAAACTTAATTTATTAATTACCTACTTATTTATGAATAGGTATCTGTACCTATATACATATAATAAATAAATTACAACAAATCCATTGCTCCTATAAACAATAATTATAAGAGCCAAGATAATTTAATAATTCGATTATATACCTACCTACTAACCACTTTTGCATAAACAAACAGCATAATCTGCTGACCGATCTGAATACAAGGTTACATAAAATTGTGAGAATAACCTTGGCCTTCAAAATATTGTTGTTGAAAGACGAAAGTACCTAGTCTTTTCTTCATTAGGTAGGTAGCACCGTAGCATAGATGACCTATTCATATTTAAAGTCTGTATGAATATAATGTACCTAATTAATAATAGTCTAGTTACCTACTTTTTAAGAATGTTGCGTAGAAAAGATGCAAGTTTACGACGGCAACTTTTCTACGCCCATACTAAAATTGGTCAGGAGTATGTTTGCTTCAGTCAATCTCCGGAATAGCTGGGGCCTTGACGTAACTTTCACAAGAAGATAACTTAGTTAAAAGGAGTTATGTACTTACATACGATTTGGAGTATTCAAAAAATAATTTTGCCTGAGAAAATCTCATGTAGCTATTTGATATCGAGGGAGTCATCTATTTATAAATATAGACCTATTGAATTGGAATGTAATGCGACTCGTATGACAATTTGTACGTGGAACGGTATATTTATCGAAAGCACACTGGAAGAATAATTGAGTTGGCTAAATCGTGTAGGTTCACTGCGTACCTTCTACTGCGTTGAGCTGAATACTAAAATTGACTCATAATGAATTCTAATTGAGCTGATGCACAGTTAAGGCAAAACTTGTGACAAATATGGATTGCAGGAAGTAGTTGCAAATAATGAAATGGTCGATAATAATATATGAAACGTGAGAAATACTGATTTTATATCACGTTCTTTTGCATTGCAATTTTAAAAAGAACAATATAGAATACTATAATAAATTATTACAGTTATTTTTATATGCACCTTTGTAAAATATAGATTAATTGAAATTGCAGATGTGGCTACGGAGGACAATCTCCAATACCAGTTCTTCCCTGTACCCAGTGGCTCCGTGCAGTTCAAAGTTCGTACAGCTAATGATGCCCACGTTGCTCTCACAATGGGACCACAAGAGTCCAATCCGATGTATGAGGTAAAAAAGAGCTTCATTTTATATGACTATATAGTATAGGATCCCGCTATACAACGACCTTCACCGAGATGCTTATTTAATGAGACGTATTTTTTATGTTATTAAATATGCCAATAAATATATCCTATATGGGTTGCCTAACAAATTTCAGTCCAGAGTATTTTTAATTATTAATTTAAAAAAAAATTTTTTTTAAACATTGCACCGGTGTGATTATTAAATAAATTTGATACCAATCGAAAGTTTGAAGCCCATAGAATATGCAAACGTTAGGTTGCCTATTTTTTTCCGGTCACAACCACGGGTTGCCAGGTGTAAACAGGTAAATCTATAGGTACTAGCATTTTGCTACGGTCTGATTATTGAATCAAACTTAGATAAAATGAAAGATTATTTCATAAGGAACACGGTGGTATAGGGTTGCCTGCGAAAAATCAGTCCCGAATTACGGTTGTCGAATTTTAAATAATAAAATATCGCACGACATTACTCGTTTCATCCTCAGCAACTGTAGCACAGGAATCGACACTAGGATTCAACTGTTGTGGTTCTTCTTCAGTAGTAGATACATCGGTATGCTTCTAAAAAAAAAACAATTTTTGCGATTAAATGAAAATGTTTGATTATAAATTTTAAAAAATTTTTGATAAGAATAGTTGATTTAAAACATCCTCATTTAATTATTCCAAAAAAAAAAGGAAATCAGAACATTTTCTTGTTCAATTTTCAACTACCGTTTTTTAAGTAAAGTAAGTAGGTACAAAAAAAATATGTGTGTCGAAAATTAACAAAACCATAAGTGAGTTTTACTAGCAATTACTTCAACATGACAAAAATATAGAAGATGTATTAGCTTAGATAATTTTAAAGATTCAATTATTATGTACTTACTGGATATCTTTCTTATATATAAAAATGAATCGCAAAATGTGTTGGTAAGCGCAAAACTCGAGAACGGCTGAACCGACTTCGATAATTCTTTTTTTATTATATTCCTTGAAGTACGAGGATGGTTCTTATGTAGAGAAAACGTAAACATGTACCACGGGCGAAGCCGGGGCGGACCGCTAGTTCAGCGATAAATTTAAGAAATTCTTCGTTATATTTTTTATTCAGAACAGTCACTTTTTTATAGCACGTGGTATGATAACCTACAAATTGGAGTGACGCACTGGATAGCTCAACAAAATTGTATTAAAATTTTTTTTTTACGAAAAGCTAACTTTAATGCACAGTTTTCAAAAGTTTCATCATCAAAATCAATTATTCCGATATTCGATATTTTATTATTTAAAATTCGACAACCGTAATTCGGGACTGATTTTTCGCAGGCAACCCTATACCACCGTGTTCCTTATGAAATAATCTTTCATTTTATCTAAGTTTGATTCAATAATCAGACCGTAGCAAAATGCTAGTACCTATAGATTTACCTGTTTACACCTGGCAACCCGTGGTTGTGACCGGAAAAAAATAGGCAACCTAACGTTTGCATATTCTATGGGCTTCAAACTTTCGATTGGTATCAAATTTATTTAATAATCACACCGGTGCAATGTTTAAAAAAATTTTTTTTTTAAATTATTAATTAAAAATACTCTGGACTGAAATTTGTTAGGCAACCCATATAGGATATATTTATTGGCATATTTAATAACATAAAAAATACGTCTCATTAAATAAGCATCTCGGTGATGGTCGTTGTATAGCGGGATCTTAGACTAATACTAGCTGTCCCGGCAAACGTTGTTCTGCCTTACTCTTATCATTTAGGAGGATCAAAAATAGATGTCCGATCCTCCTACAGATGCACAGAAAATTTCATGAGGTCAAGCCGTTCAAGCGATCAAAAACTGCGACACAAGAATTGTATAAGAATGTTAGATTATCATTTTATTAACATACGATTAACGCAGGATGAGAATTATAATATTCAAGTGCAAATATTATGTACTACTATATTTAAATTATTTGCTTTCAGATTTTCATTGGAGGATGGGGAAACACAAAGAGTGTCATCAGAAGAAACAAGACGAAACCAGACAAAGTTGAAATTGAAACACCTGGCATCGTGAACGGTGGTGAATTCCGCGGCTTCTGGGTGCGTTGGGACGGCGGCATCGTGTCAGCTGGCCGTGAAGGCGAAGCCATTCCCTTCATCTCCTGGTCCGACCCTGAACCGTTCCCAGTTGCCTTCGTAGGAGTGTGCACCGGTTGGGGAGCGACAGGCACATGGAAAATCGAAGGTATTTTTAAACAAAATAAATTGCAAAATGTACCCAACTAAATGTATTCAAAATCATGTTATGTATATGTATACTACGACCAATCTATTCAGATGGAGCTGAGTTCAATACTCCAGACAACCTTGAATATAAGTTCGGACCAGTCGCCGCTGGCACTCTAGAACTGGATTTCCGTGGTCCTCACAACTGCCACATTTGTCTGACGCCTGCGCCTGCTGAAATCGAGCCAATCTATGAGATTATCCTCGGAGGATGGGAAAACACTAAATCTGTGATCAGATACTGCAAACAAAAACCTGAAAAGGTAGTGGCATGTGCTGTTGTCGGCGATTCATTTCTGTAGAATCGAGAATAATAATTGTGACTTACCGTAGGTGACCGTCCCGACTCCGGGTATTATGAATGTCAACGAGTTTAAAAAGTTCATCGTCGAATGGCGCTGTGGAAGATTGACAATTCGTGACGGAAGCTCAGGCCAAGTTCTTATGGATTGGACCGATTCGGCTCCATTCCCAATAACGCATTTCGGTATCCGCACCTGTTGGGGTGCTCGGGGCAATTGGCGCATCCGTCATTTCAACAAAAATGGCGCCGAACAAATTCGTTGAGTGTTTTAATTATTGGAATGATCGCTTTAATTTGTATTGCTATATAAATTCCACTGTATTTATAGATACTCACGATTTAACAGTGTGTATAACTAACAGTAAATAGGAACAATAGAAAATCGTAATTTTTCCAGTCTTCTTATTGTTATTTATAACAAAACTACTTCGAAGAGTTCGGCCTTTGTGGTATGTTGATGTTAATTGTTGGGTACATTTTGTTTCGATCTCTGCTTTATCAATTTTTAATTTGCAAGTCACTAATTCATATAGCTACCGGCATTGAATACTCTAACAGCCAGATGTTAATAGCTTGTAACATATCTTCAATTTCCGTTTTATTACTTATTGATACTTTTTTTTACTTCTTTTTATTTTTGTTTATATCCTCATGCATCGTGAATCTGTCGATATTGAATTGTTTCCTCAACGAATGATCTTGAAATTGCAGTGCCTCCATCTGCCCCATCAGCCGCGGCTCTATACAGTCCCCCTCCCGGCTACCCCGGCGTCGCTCCCGTTGGAGGAGCTGGCGTGTGGGTGGACGCTAATTCCGGCCAAGTGCCCCCTGGTGCCGTCGTCGGTGGCCAAGACTGCTCCGGTGAACCTCTATATGTAGCTAGGGCACAACATGAAGGTGCGATGCTCCCTGGCAAAGTGGTATCTTCACACGGATGCGCTTACGTACCGTGGGGTGGACAGGAACACGGAAAGCCTCAATATCAAGTACGTATAAATCATGGAGTGACAAATTCACTTGGCATATTTCAGATAAGTGAGTCAGGCACATCGCACGTGCTTTAATGAATTTTAATCTCACTTACAGAGCAGTTCATTATCTTATTTAACAAAAGAGAGTAACTAGTTGGGCAATCGTTGTGAAAAATGGTGATAATTTCATTTTATCTGTGAAAGAACTATTACTCTAGATACAATCAATGTAAATAAAATACCTGCAAATGAAAAATACTGGAACCACTTTTTAATTTAATCTACTCTGCAGGTTCTGGTAGGTGGTCCCGGTAATTGGGTGCCCACCAGCGGCTCCAACCTTCCCCCGGGAGCGTTCCCCGGCGGCGAGACCGAAGCCGGTGAGCCCTTGTTCATCGGCAGAGTGCGCCATGAGGGCAGCATCACCACCGGCAAGGTGCAACAATCCCACGGTGTATGCTACATCTCGTTCGCTGGACAAGAACTCGGTTTCCCCGATTATGAAGTCCTGGTCGCCTAAGCAACTATGTAGAACCGCAGACCACTAAAATACCTAGGTATTTTTTATTGGTTTGGGTGTAGAACGTTATTAAATCGCGCCTAATCCAGCTACTGAAGAGCTTGTTAATGCAATTACTACAAATAATAAGACTTAAGTTATGTATATTTTTCACGCTATTTTATAAATTATTTATTACGGATGCATGCATCAGCATTATACGTAGTCATCACTGAGTATATTTTAAATAAATTGTTGAGACAAAGCTTTGTTTTATTTCTGATCCTTATGCAATTAAAATTGCAAGCAATAAGATAATGGCGATGTGAATCGTACTTAAATTATGTTATATGTAATAACTTTTGTCAGTAAAAGGGTTTATGTAAAAATAAGTACTAAAAATATTGAGATATAATTTAATTTATTTTATTAACATAATAATATATTAAACATCAAGTATCATCACAGTTAAATTAAACAATAAACAATCATTTTGCATATTACATACCTACACCATAATATTTAATACTTTACAGTTTACACACAAATTGTTAATACAGTTGAACCTCGATAACTTAAACCTCGGTAACATAAAAACCTCTGTAACTTCAAAAAATAATATGTTCCCTTCCCATCAGAGCCCAAAACCTCTTTAACTTAAAATACGCAACCTCTATAACTTAAATAAATAATCTCTGTATTGGCCCTCAGTAACTTAAAGAAATGTTTCCACAACCTCTATAACATAAAATTGTTTGTCAATGAGTCATTTTGAAAGAGTGTCAAAACGAAAGGTTTCGGTATTTATTGCTTGCACGTGTTTACTATGTATAATTGTTAACGTAAACAATACATTACCTATTGTTTGCTTTATCGAAATTTTTCAAAGCTTTGCGGCGGTTAGCTTTATGACAACAACTTACTTGCATCATAAGTTTTTGATTGTCCTGGAAACATCACTTTACTTACTGTGTGATAAAACTGGCTTAAAATGAGTCCAAAAAGATAAGTAACTAAATATAATTAATAAATTAAAAGCTATAGAAGCAGTGAAAAATGGATAGACCCTTGATAACTTAAAACTTAAAACCTTATTTAACCTATAACTTAAAATATTTTGTGTTTCCCTTGGACTTTAACTTATCGAGGTTCTACTGTATCATGATTTAATTTATATTTTACTTGGCAGTTCTAATTTTAAGAGAAGCTACGCTCGGTTTATTTATATTTACATATTTGAAGACCAAAACATAAAACACCTTTCTCTTATTTTTTTTCTGTCATGCTTTTTATGTCCGTTCTGTGTAACTGATTTAATTGGACAGAAGTTTCGTGACCACAAAATTTTATTTAGATAACTTAGAACATATTTTATCGCATATTGCGGAAAAAGTCGCCGTTTTAATCTAGTGTGCTATATCCAGAATACAGCTACAAAATTACAAATCGACGTCTTCATCAGAATATGAATCAGAAGCAATTTCAAAGTCGACGTGGCGGTAAATTTTATCAGCTATATATTTGTTGGAGTGGGGTTGGATTAAAATTTCAAATTCACTCATCCCCACCTCATCCCCTAGATATGGAATATAGCAGACTTTATGTGAGGGTTGTACTTTTCCTGGTATAAAATGGCCTTGGTGTTCCACCCGTCCGACGTAAAGGACTTCAGCGTTGGACCCTTCAGAGCGGCCAGCTTCTATCGCCTCCACTGGTATCCTGTCAAACTTTGTTTTAACCCACCTTAAGTCATATCCACAAAGAACCTGAAACCATAAGTCAACATGTCAGTTACTCATAAAAGTTAACTGTAAGAGGTTATTTAAAGTGATTTTCTCATCTTAAGTCGTAGTCGATTTTAATTAACGCTACTTAAATCATTTTATTTTTTTTACAAGTTGACCCATCAGATGTCGCCTGTGTTGATAATTAATTGGTCTCGTAATTTTATTAATTATTCTTATGTTAAATCCTTCTGCAGACAATAAAATGTATAACAAAAAAACTATATACAATCGAAATCGGTTCAAGTGTGAACCTTTATAGCAAGATATTTTAAAATTTCAGCAAATATTACTGTTGCCGCTATAACAACAAACACTTAAAAACTAAATACTTAAAATAAATTTAATGGTACTCCTATTTAACAAATGTGCTATTTTTGTTTGATTTTGATACAGACTTTACTTCTGTTACTGAACAACAAACTTGAAAATCAATATATTATGTAACTAAATAATCTTGATACTTACATCAAATTCAGTTTTCTCATGTGCCTGACCACCCCAAGATATGAAACCGAGGCCCATGGATGGTACAAATTTGCCGGGAGTCAGTGAGCCGCTATGTTTAGCCCTGATTATATAAAGGAATTCATTTTCATATCCGCCTATAAATGAGTCATCAGGCAATTGTACATCAGCTGCCACCCACTGAGCTTTCCCCGATTTCAATGGTACAGAAAGTGGCTTTTCAATTGCTGGTGGCACTGCAATAAAAGGACAGTTAAAATGTTGTGTATTACGACATTCCTATAAGTCCAATATTCCCAATTGAAAAGGTAATGTCAAAGGGACATTTAAGTATAAAATGTAGCCACATATACATTATTTATGAAAATATTTAGAAGTTGCACATAAGGGTACGCGCAGACAGAGAGCGTTCTGCGTTCCGCGTTCTGCGTTCTGCGTTCCGCGTTCTTTGTAATGTGAAGGATCTATAGCGCCGGCGCACACAGAACGCAGTTAGACCGCGGCGGTCATTTGTTTTTCTATTTCAGATTTTACATAGTCATGTAAGTCATTGAAGCTATTTATTGACATTCGAAAATAAATACAAAATCTCTCTTCATCTTGAAGCAGCTCAGGGATATGAATACTAAATTCTCCCATATCATCTTGTTTCGTGTTGATAGGGTGTACCCAACATTTTCTACTTTTTTTGACTCCTCTAGACTCCACAAAAAGCAAGGCTTCATCTTCGGAAGATGAACTTTCGAGAGGCATGTTTCACGTGCGGAGAGTCACGAAATAGAACGCAAATGTCTTGAACGGCTCCTGTGTGCGCTAGAACGCAGAACGCAGAACTGACGAACGCAGAACGCAGAACGCGGAACGCAGAACGCTGTATGTCTGCGCGTAGCCTTAATAAAACCATAAATATAAAAAAAGAAATTTAATAAAACAAAACTTATTTCAATGCAATATATGAGTACTCACACAACAATTTCCAATGTACTACATTCCCGAAGCCAGAACATGTGACATACTTTATATTATCCAAGTCAATTTCCATTTTAGTTGCAAGTGGTTTTGGATTATCAAATACACCCACTTTCAAAGTGTTATTAGACCATAATAACCAAAACTTCTTGTATTCATTTTGAGATAATATGTTTGGTGTATAGGCAATATTTGAGTTTTCTGCTTCATCATCATTATTAGTGCTTTTTATCCAAGTTCTACCTTCTCTTGCTATATAAACCTTATAAATTAAAAGAAATATGAATAAAACTAAAAACAGTTTAAAATTTAATCTTATGATACTCTAATAATAATTAAGAATTTTTAATCATATCCTAATAATTCCTATTCCTACTAATCCTAATACTATTATTAAGGCGAAAGTTTGTATGTATGGATGTTTGTTACTCTTTCACGCAAATACTACTGAACCGAATACAATGAAATTAAGCACACATATAGAGGGTAACTTGGATTAACACATAGGTAGGTTTTATCCCGGAAATCCCACGGGAACGGGTTTTTCTTTGAAAACGCGAATGAGAAAGCTAGTACTATAAATGTGAAAGTTTGTGAGGATGTGTATGTGTTTGTTACTCTTTCACGCAAATACTACTGAACCAATTACAATGAAATTTAGCACACATATAGAGTGCAACTTGGATTAACACATAGGATAGGTTTTATCCCACGGGAACAGGAACATGCGGGTTTTTCTTTGAAAACGTGGGCGAAGCCGCGGGCGGAAAGATAGTGGAATAATAAAGTATTTATTCTCTAACATATAACTGAACAGTCTTCTTCTGGTTGCAATAGACTCAAAAACTCAATTGGAGTTGTCCCTTATGGACATTTAAGTATACAATTTGATAAGTTTAAAATTTTCGGAATATATTAGAGAAATGCATTGAGATAATATTACTACGTATGGAGGAGACACCACAAACAAAATCTGTGCGCCATTTTTTTTCTCTAACTAAGTTTTAAAAATTATTATCTAGTTAGGTACACTCCGATAAAAGTTATTCCTTTGCACTTTTCCGTATTATTTGTGCAATATCGTAACACATACGAAGGCATATTTGATGCGTTTCACTTTAAAACAAATAAAAAATGAGCGTGCAGTTACGCCATATGGCGTATGTTGAGCGGAACATAAGTGATGTAGGCGGTGTCGTCTCCATATGTATATCTCAGTGGAGAAATGAGAAATAGTTTTCTTACCCAATAGTTGCAGAGCTCATTCATGTTCTTGGATATTCCAATAGCCGCACCTCCTCGAGACTTAACGTAGAATATTAAACCACTTCCACTTAATTTGTATGATAAGTTTTGGTGACATTGTAGAGTACTAAATTCTTGAAAAACATAAAATACCTTTATGCCTAAAACATTCCTCAAAAAATATGCAGAAAGCGAAATTATTTACATACCAATTACTTCACCCATAGTTTTGTTCTACAATCCAATAAACTTTAAATTATGTTCATTGATTTACACATTTATTTCTTTATCTCTATCTTTTTATTGTGTCTAAATATTGAAATCGCTGATCATTGATGACCAAAGAATACTTATACTCTAAAAAAGAGTTGATGACAGTATGAAATAATTATTGTTGTGAATTGTGATTCAACAACAACGATTTGACAATTGACATTATATGATTTGATGAGGATTTGATCAGAGTTGATTACTGTGTTCTTTGACATTGACATTTTATATGTACAGAGTACTAATGTTAAGTACAGAGTACACGTTAAAATTTTAAAACTAAAATATGAAAAAAATAAGAAATTTGAAATAATGCAAAAATTATGTTAGGCCGGGAGATAGTGATAAAAATTTCAGGATTTTCCGATAGCCCGTAAAACAGAAGTAGGCGGTACTGTCATGCCTGTGGTCATGCCATACTTCTCCGGTTTGACTTACAGCCCGGCATACCGACGCGAATGCCAAAGGCGAATGCGTTGATTATAATAAAACTAAGAGGCTATTTTTTGCATATAGACTACAGGCCCGTGTTGAAAAAATTATGGGTCATTTGACCCACCACCTGACCTATCTAGAATGATATAAGAGCATAAAATAATAAGATTCAGCACTATGACGTCACTTGTAAGCTGTCCACCGTGCAGATGAGAATTTGAAGGTTCAGGTAGAGATTTTCTCCCCTTGTCTCCATGATTTTTGTACGGCGTTGCGGAATAATTGATTAAAAGTAGTATAGAAATAGTATGACACAGATGCCGTACAAAATCAAATTACCAAATTTACCCCGGCTACTGTTGAAAAATAAAAATAAATTCCGACTTTGTGGACCACCATTTTTGTACGGCATCTGTGTCATACTATTTCTATACTGCTTTTAAGCCATTATTCCGCAACGCCGTACAAAAATCATGGAGACAAGGGGAGAAAATCTCTACCTGAACTTTCGAATTCTCACCTGCACTCAGGTGGACAGCTTACGAGTGACGTCATAGTGCTGAATCTTATTATTTTATGCTCTTATATCATTCTAGATAGGTCAGGTGGTGGGTCAAATGACCCATAATTTTTTCAACATGGGCCTGTAGTCTAATAGGTTAATCATAGTCGTTCAGCCATTTACGAAAATCGCCATGCCATACTTTCAGTGACAGTAGGTATTTATCAAATAATATTATTATGCTTTTATATAGTCACTCCATTAATCTAATTTCGTAAGAAAACTGTTGATAAAATAATAATCATGCCATTTAAGTGCATGTTGTGGTATCGTTATCAGAAGACGAAGATACTAGCTAAAATACGGAATTATTTTGGTATTATGCAGGCTGAATATAAATTATGAGAATTAATCAACAAATAACCGAGACAAATAACCATTTAACATTTTTTTTCTGGATATTATAGTGTGGATACACTGTGGATATTTACAGACTTATATTTTCTGGGCAAAAAATCCAACTTTGTCAATTATTTATTCATGAAAACATAACATATAGGTAATTAAAATGAAGAATGAGTAGCAATATAGCTAATATTAGGACTTATCCTTATGACTATTTAGTAAAAAATACAACTACTATATTTATAATATGAATATAATATTTTCCTATAAATAAACAACAAACAAAATCTAGTATATACAGGTTTGATTAGGATTCTTAAGATTAATTTGACATATTCTTTTACATAGTCGTCCCCTAGGCTTTATAGACAGGTCAACTAGAATCTCATATTCATGTTTTTCGACCTCTACACCATTGTAGGGCAAGTAGCAGGTTTTGTATAGCATATGAACTTTTCCAACTACCAAGTTTCCATCAATCATAGCTCTGCCAATGTAAAGAGGTTCCTCCCTCACTTCAGACATACCAGCTACAAAAACATTTTCTGGGACTCCATTATTTCGACATGCTACCCATTTTGCATTATAACCACAAAGTAGCTGAAAAGATAATAAAGTAAGTGTTAATGATATACATTTACAAATAATTAAAATGATTCATAATGATAACAATTTATTAAATACTAGCTTTCCGCCGGCGGCTCCGCCCGCAGTTTCAAAGAAAAACTCGCAAAGTTCCCGTTCCCGTGGAATTTCCGGGATAAAACCTATCCTATATTACTCGTGGATAATGTAGATTTCGAATGGTGAATGAATTTTTAAAATCGGTCCAGTAGTTTATGAGCCTATTCATTACAATCAAACAAACAAACAAAGTTTTCCTCTTTATAATATTAGTGTAGATCTAAATATTATCTTAGCTCACAGAATTTTTATGCTGATAATAGATAATATCTAATAATAGTCCATTTAGCACCCCAATCCATAGCCCAATTATTAAATTTCCATACCCTGCAATAGTCCTTCATCGGCCGCGGACTGCCTAGGGCTGTATCTCTATAGTGCAGTCATGGGCAGGCTGCGGCTGGTGTCCCACAACACATTAAAATTCTCGAAAGGGCCTCTGCGTGTTGGATCCGTGTCCCCACGTAAGCCTTCCAAAGATCCGGGTACCGTCCTTCTGGTGGTACCCGAGTTTTTAAATAATACCTGTAAAATTATTACCTGGAAGTTTCGTTTTTCGTATTCCTCTCCACCCCATGCAATAAAAGCTCTTCCAAGTGAAGGTATATACTTTCCAGGACATAATGAACCTGCAAACATAGCTCTTGCAACATATATGGGTCCGCCTTCAAAGCCTCCAATAAATGCGTCCTTCGGGAGATCATTGTTTACTACATTAACCCAACGTAAGTTGCCATCAGTTATTTCAACATCACTGTCGAGAAGTGGTTTGAACATCCGTGGAGATTCTAAAACGATTTTTTTTAAATCATATAATTGAATATTATTAAAATATTCTGTGGGAATTAAAAAAAATATTGATATGCAAAGCAGTTTAAAGTGGCTTGGATATATTTTTTAAAATATATCATAATTGTTTAATAGTTGTAAAGTTTGACTTCAAACATATTGGACCAGGCTTTTAATCTGCAATCAATTGATTAAATTATATTTATTCTTGAGTTCATGTAACTGGGAGATGCATAAGCCAACATAAACACAACACTTCTCATATAACTTAAAAATAAAAATCTAAAAAATTCAATACCTTCAACTATCCAATCAATTTTATAATTTCTCTTAAAATTAATGTATCCAATAAAACTGTCAGCAGCTTTTCCGCCAGTTATGTTGCGAGGATATACAAAAAAGGGTTTCTCGTTCATAACACCCATACTTATTTCTTTGTCATGCCAGGCCAGCCACAGATTCAACGGCTGACTAGCCTCAACCAAATGTCCTGGCAATGGTAGGCTTGTCCTTACATTTTCACATGTTTTTATATAAATTGTTCTATTTGCATAATTAAGAAGTATCTAAAATAATAAAAGAACAGTCACAAATTTAATGAAGTATACATGTAAATCAATCTTATGTTAAATGTATCTATGTAAACGAACAATGTAAATGACGTTGGTTTAAATATTTTACGCTGCATTGTTAAAGGACATATATAATTTGATTAACTTACTTCATATAGATCTTCATGTGGGCATTTTTTATTGATAAGATAAATAGCAGGGTTTTCCTCATGGTCTGTTAAATTAACATTTGGATGTAACTGAAATTTAATTCCACCGCTGTCGCATTTATATAGTTTATAAGGAATTTGCACTGAAAAACAAACTGACACAAAAAAAATTATGATTGAATTCATTTGTATGATAAGATAATATTCAATACATAATGAAATAAAAACTTACTGTCAGTTTTCATTTTTATAAGTTTTCAATCAGTACTAACACTATAATATCTGAACATTACTCATTCAGTTTCACAATATTTATGCAACTACACAATATGATAAAAATAAACAGGAAAATATAACAAAATTCTGGTAACTACAGTCAGCGGGAAATCCCCTGGAAATATGGTATTAGTAAATATTATATTTATTTGTTTTCAAACTTCATTCCCTAAGTGGTTAGTTAACTGAAACTTGTAGATATTTAATCAGTTGTAAGCAAAACTTTGGGATAGATTTAAAAATTCCAATCACCCACCGAATGTGTCTTTAATCAATAATATGAATGACAATAATTGACAATGAGTGACCTGAGGAGCTAAGCTGAGGAGTGACCTGTGACAACAGATTACAGAAAGACATTGATTTTTTAATAATGATGACATTTGATGTGTTGCAAGGTTTAAAGTTTTCCCTCTTATAGGCCAAATAAAGTACATCGATTAAAACGTCGTACAATAAAATATACGGAAATAATATTAATAATTATATCTCTTGTAATTTGCTAAGTAATCAAATTGAAAATTTTCAGTTTGGATACTCGTTGAAGAAATGGACCACGGAAAAATATTACAATTCTAAAATAACGTTTGTGAATTACAATCCATAATAATAGCCGTATTGTACTAACATCAATTCATGATAAATTTCCTTACATTAAAATTCCACTAGTGATTCAATTACACTTTGTAATTAAATAAGGTAATCAAGTTGATATTAAAACACATCGTAAGGGATTTAATCAGTACTAGTCTACAACACAGTCTACAATCTACAATAACATGAAAAGAACACAGCTCAATATTAAACATTTTATTATTTTCTTTCTATTGAGTTTTGAGTAAATTTAAAATTCGGATCGGGCAGGCCATACTCCATACTCCATAGACAAAAGAAAGAAGTAGTAGAGCTTTGACTTTTGAGTTTTGACACTAGAAGCTGTGAGCCACTGTGACAGATTTTTGCTAAGATTGTGTTGTTATCAAAATATTATCAACCTCGTTTGAATCTCGTACCTATCTGTGGTTTGAATCCAGTGTTCGTGTAGGTAGGCGTTTGATAAATAAATTTTGTGTCCTGGGCGTTTTGAATCTACATTTTTTTGTCATGGGAGATGTAATTGGTAAATTTTCTCGTGAAATTTTTTTTAATTATGCATATTTATTGGTTGCGCGACTAATATTGATATTTTTTCATTATAGATTTTACTTCCCAACCACACAATAAAATAATATTTTACAAGATTTCGGGCAATTCCTTATCATTTTCCATTAAATCATTCGGAAATGCTAACATTGGCCTGGCGGAGAAACCTGATATTCCATATTTAAACCACTGGGTAAGATATTTTCCTTGTTATGACGTGATGGGTATTTCCCAATATTTAAGCACTGAAGTTGAAAACATAAAAATTATGTAGATAACTATATTTTTCTTGTACATTATTATTCTTATACATTATTCCTTTACATTTATTTCTCTTATACAGTATTGCTTTGTTTGATTTATTTACAAGATACCTAATAGTATTAACGTCTCAAATAGATTTAAAATTTGCATTTCATTCCAATTGTTATTTCAGGTGTATATAGGAAGAAATGGAAAATCTAGTATCAAAGAAAATAATGAAATTGTAGCTGAAGCTGATACGCCTGATATAATAAATCGTAATGGATACAAAAAGTTTTGGCTAGCATGGTATGATAATAAAATACAATTAGGAAAGTATGGAGAATATGAACCAATAGTTTCAAAGAATGTCAAGAAAGCAAATTTTGGGTATATAACATTTACAGTGGTTGAACAACAGAATGCTGTAGATTGGAAATTTACATGTATGTATGTATGGAATAATCTTACATAATATTTCATATCAAATATATTCTCAGATTATTAACCCATTGAGCCCCAAGCGGCCCAATCGGTCCCAGAGACAATAGATTCCGGTTGTGGTTCCGGGGCCTGAGTTATTAAATCATTGACAGACTTTTTTTAGTTGTATATTGTTCACATTTGGTTTCCTTTTCACTCAAAAATATAGTAAAATTATAGAGGTTTTTGTCTTCCCAATATGAATGTTATGTTTTATTTTTTTGACTGACCGGTTGGCTTGGTTGGTAGTGGCTCTGCCTTCTATGCCAGGGGTCGTGGGTTAGATTCCCACCCGGGGCAAATATTTGTGTGATGAACATAGATGTTTGCTCTGTGTCTGGGTGTTAATTATCTATATAAGAATTTATTTAAAATTACATATACATGTATGTTTATCAGCCATCTGGTTTCTATAACACATCGGATCAGATTGTGCCGTGTGTGAAAATTGTCCTGAAATATTTATTTGTAATTACCTGTAAAATATTTTCTGTAGCTGATTAATAATATTAATATGTATTTTAGTACGACCAAGTATAGAAAGGCCTACTTTAAAACCCATTCAAGGGGGCAAACCCTATTGGGTGCCATATGATGGGCTGATACCATATGGAGCTATGATTGGAGGTTACGAAAATGAATTCTTATATATTATAAGAGCTGCCCATGAAGGATCACTAACACCTGGAAAGTTTGTACCATCTGCAAAGTGCGCTTTCATATCCTGGGGTGGAGAGATGCATTTGAAAACTAATTTTGAGGTAAACGTTTTATATTGATTGAATAGCTTCTTGAACAAAATTCCATGTATTATTATGATACAAAAACATTTCTAAAAGAACTTACTAAACTTGATTGAGTTTAAGTCATTTGGTTTTTCTGTGACTGATTTCATGTAACTTATGAATATATTATATAGACTACAAGCCCGCATAGGACAAAAATATGGGTCAAATGAACCACCAGGGGACATATCTAGAACGATAGCAGAACAAAAAATAATAAGATTCATCACTATGCCGTCACTTGTAAGCTGTCCAACTGAGTGCAGATGAGAATTGAAAAGTACAGGTAGACTCGGTAAATTTTGGTCATATATTTTTGTACGGCATTCTTAACCATCGATAGATCCATTAAAAATAATAAGAAACCGCTCAGTGCCGTACAAAAATGTGGGTCCACCAAGTCGGAATTTTTATTTAATTTCCGAGAGTTACCGGGGGTAAATTTGGTCATTTGACCATGTACGGCATCTGTGTCATACTATTGCTATACTGCTTTTAATCCATTATTCCGCAACGCCGTACAAAAATCATGGGGACAAGGGGAAAAAATCGAGAGATGCAATCCCCTCTCTTTCCCCACTCCAGGGGGTCATTTGACTAAGTACGGCTTCGGTTCCAAAACATTATCTAGCACTCAAAAGTACTATTAAAAGCAATGCCGTCAAAAAATAATTGTTCTTTTAAATGTATACCAATAATCATCTTAATTTCATCGAATTCTTGATATAAAGAGCTGTAAGGTCATTTGACCCTGTACGGGAACTTTTTTTTTAACATGATATTGTAAAATTCAATTGTTGTATAGTATTGCCGTTCAAAAGAAACCGTTCTAAAAAAAGTTATAGAGAAATGCAAAACCAGAAATTTTGTTAAAGTTTAAACATCGTAGATTAATGAAATATAATAGTTTTCTACACTTTATCCGTTGTTTTAAATAGTATTAACATAGATAAATTAGGAAAAAACGATGCCGTACATTTTTGTGCAGACCATATCTTTTAGGCTGATGAAAGCGACGAAAGCTACAATTTTAAGAGTGCTTTATGGCCATTTGATACAGTACGGCATTAACATATTTTTACCCAACTACGGCAAAGCAAAAGGAGGGTTATGGTTGTTTACAGGTCATGTATGTATGTTCATCTATTCCCTCGTAACTTCTAAACTACTTATCAGAATTCGACAAATGACATATCATTAGAGGCGTCTGAATTGTTCACTGGATAACCAACGACCAGCTAGCTAAAGGCTATATGGGGTTTCACAAAATCTAATGTGGCGCCCTCTAGCGGACAAAACATACAGAGTAAAAAAATAAAGTTAAGATAAATATGCAGTGTTTGGTATCATTTGAAAGCGCTTTACTTGTACATTTTGAATATGTATATATTACTAGCATTTGCTTGTGACTTTACCTGTATTCATGGACTGATTGCATATAATTCACATCTTTTCGTTCATAGCTTTTTTATTAGTTCATCAATTTAACGGAGTCCATTCCACCTGACTCCGACTTTCCAAGGTGATAATTAACCACCTCGAGCTTCTTAATATTAATGTATATTTATATTTTATTATAAAAATATAAAGCAAATATTTCGTTATATGGATTTTTTTCTTTTTCAGATTTTTCCCCTTTGAACCAACGAAAATGTACGGCACATGAAAAAATATTATCTATGCATAAAATACTTTAAAAATAAATTTATTTCGTGTTGTGTCAAATGACCCCCTGGAGTGGGGAAAGAGAGGGGATTACAACTCTCGATTTTTTCCCCTTGTCCCCATGATTTTTGTACGGCGTTGCGGAATAATGGATTAAAAGCAGTATAGCAATAGTATGACACAGATGCCGTACATGGTCAAATGACCAAATTTACCCCCGGTAACTCTCGGAAATTAAATAAAAATTCCGACTTGGTGGACCACCATTTTTGTACGGCACTGAGCGGTTTCTTATTATTTTTAATGGATCTATCGATGGTTAAGAATGCCGTACAAAAATATATGACCAAAATTTACCGAGTCTACCTGTACTTTTCAATTCTCATCTGCACTCAGTTGGACAGCTTACAAGTGACGGCATAGTGATGAATCTTATTATTTTTTGCTCTGCTATCGTTCTAGATATGTCCCATGGTGGTTCATTTGACCCATATTTTTGTCCTATGCGGGCTTGTAGTCTAATATTTATTGTTGTTACTTTTGGGTTTTTAAATTTTAATAGTCAAATTTACAAGTAATATGTATGTAAAATGTTATTGCATTTAATTAAATTTATCGAAACGATCGATCTTACGTAGTTTATATAATTTCTTATTCTAATAAAAAAAAAATAATAAAAAATATTTTTTCAGATGTTATGTGGATATGACTGTATTTGGATACCAACAAAAGAAGACATCATACCAGCGGGGGCTATCCAGGGGGGATATACAGAACACGATGGTACCGAAAAAATGTATGTAGGTAGAGCTGAATGTGCATGTGGCCATATAATACCAGGAAAGGTTCCTCCATCTTATAACACATGCTTCTTCCCATATAACGGTGCCGAGGTCGCAAAAGAGAATTTTGAAATACTTGTCGCTCCATTCGCTACCCGAAGATGCACTAATAGGATACCCCAAAATGCAGCATTTGGAATTTACCGCCAAAATATAGAATCTGGTACAGACAATGATGATGATGACGAGAATGATGACAATGAGGATGATGGTATTCATGTATGGGAATAATAATACATATATTTAAACATTTTGTTATTAGTTTATTGGAACTGGACTACAAGGGTGGAGTCGTTGGACGAGCCCCTTGAAACAATATCAATGTTCCCGGACGGAGTTCCAAACAATATAAAGGCCAATTGTTACCTAACAGATTGCCTGGTCGCAGTTATATCAAAAAAAAAAAAAATTAGTTTATTGGAAAATGAAGGTAACTTTGCAACATTGTTGTTGAAGTGTTATTTCACAATTTGTGAAAAGCGTGTGAGATATGATATATACTGTTAATATTTATATATAATTATGTAAGATAGAGAATATTATAAAACTATAAGATAACATTTTTTTTTCTTCCTTTCCTACTCAAAATCGGGATCATCTTCATTAATATGGCAACTCAAATATACAGACCTGCAACATGATTAAAAAAAACTCATGATTATTGAATTATATGGCTATAATTAATTAATGCAATATTGCATTCATTACATGGAGGATTTTACAAAACACCAGCACCAAGATCTATCTTTGTTTTGGCCAACGTGCCGCGCCGGTAAGAATCCCACACGCTCTGCTTTTCCCTCCAAAGAGATAAAATTACGAAAATGTAAATTGACTACCTATTGGTAGAGTATCCGAACATAAGTCGACCTTCACCGGCGTGATAATAGAATGAGACCAATTTTATAATAAATTTAGTCTATTAAAAAATGTATTAAAAATGGGTTGACTGGGAAAATCCTGGACAGGACATTTTTAATGAATTAAAAAAAAACATTTTTTTTAATAGACTTAAAGTATGAAACCTACAGAATGTGCAGTCATAGTCGTTTTCTAATATTTACCGGGACAAACGGCTAGGTTGGCAGGTATAAACAGGTATGTCGGTACCAGTTACTTTCACTTTATAGGATGATGAAAAAAAAATTATGTCAGCGCTGTTTTATTACAAAATTGTTTTATTATCTCGAAACTGCAATTAATAAAAAATGAAAATAAAAGATTTTATAATAATTAATTAAAAAATATCCTGTCCAGGATTTTCCCAGTAAACCCATTTTTAATACATTTTTTAATACACTAAATCTTATATATAAAAATGAATCGCAAAATGTGTTGGTAAGCGCATAACTCGAGAACGGCTGAACCGATTTCGATAATTCTTTTTTTATTATATTCCTTGAAGTACGAGGATGGTTTTTATGTAGAGAAAACGTAAATATGTACCACGGGCGAAGCCGGGGCGGACCGCTAGTTTATTATAAAATTGGTCTCATTCTATTATCACGCCGGTGAAGGTCGACCTATATTTGGATCTTAGACCATATTACTTAGAGCATTAAATGCTCTAAGACCTATTAAGACCTTTATATTTATTTACCCTAAGCCACGTAAAATAATTGATAAGGATATCAAAAAAGAGTTTTAATATCTATGCTGGATTTTCAAAGTAGGTACTGGCCACATAGAATTCTTTATGAAAAATGAAGTTAATTCTGTTTATCATTCTTTAAAATGCAATCGCGTCAACAGGACAAGCAAAAGTTGTGCCCAATCATAATTAAATATTTATAAACAATACAATATTAACTGTTTCTGAGCTTTTATTTAAATTCCCAAAATGGCTAATAGTGCACCATCTACAGATTATGCTCCAAGCGAAATGGGGCCATCTGAAGCAGGCGAAGGTAATTATTGATTTATTGCTTATATTATATTCTTTGTCAATAAATTACCTGTAGAGCAACAAAGCAGGAATAACTTAGCTAAGATAAATTAGTTTACGTTTAGAACAGAACCATCCATTGCGTTGTGACTAACTTGAGGCCACCTTAAGGCAGTTGCCGTTTCATATCCGAAATTTATACCAATCAATTACGAAGCATACTAATATTTATTCATGTATAGCTACGCCCGCAGCGACTGGTGCTGGTTTCCCACCGTATCCTCCCTACGCCACGGAAACAGTGCCACCCTCAGTTGCGGACACAATCATGGCCGGTCGAGATCTAAGAGTTCAGCACAAGTCGACTCCGAAACAAACAGTTCGACCGCCCCCGAAGCCGGCAAGGCCTAAGTAAAACGATTATACAATAATAATTGTTGCTTAATATTTTTTCGTCACAGTATACAATATACATTGAACTGGTTAACGTTAAAAGATTAGACTATTAGATTATGACTATAATCGTCATGATCGATTAAATTATGTATTTTTATGATGTTTACGATGAATATACAGAATATATAGTTAATAACGAGTAAACTATGTAATGATGAATTTGAAGTGAAACTTCTTTAGACGCGTTGAGAATAAAATTTCAAGGTCGCGTCATGGCAATACCGTCACGTCATGGAGTAAGGCGACGGTTTTGGTATGTCTTGTCAAAGAAGTTTCACTTCTGACACGTGGGCTCAGCACACACGCTCTCTTTTATTGAATAATTTGAACTTTCAAAGGGGACCAAAAGCAACCGACGTTAAACTATCAAGACGCGCAGCGCGAGCGCATGCCCGCTGTCTGCGCCGGCATGGCGCGGTGTTGACGGACAGGCTTGAGCGAATGGCGAAACCGCCTATACGCAGCATTATTTATTTATGGCGGCAATACGCTAATACACTTCCGGCTGATACGGTTAGAATACTTTTTGAATTTTGTATGAAGTTTTATTATCGTCGTTTTCATTGCAAATGCAAATTTAGTAATTGAAATAAGTACCTACGTTTAATTAAATTATTTTTTTAAAGATTAATTGAGAATAGTAATTGTATCATATTATTATGGCTATTGTAGATTGCCCGACTGCGAGCAATGCTAGATGCGGATCAGCCGTTCAAGCCAGAACAAGCTTACGAATACTTTATTAATCTCAGAAAAAGCAAGAAGAAAGTGACGAAGTACGTAGACGTTGTGGTTATAATTTTATTTAAAAATTGTACGCGAGCATGATACCAAATGGCTAATAGGCTATACCCATACCTATTACCTAGATACCATACAGGTAATATTAGGCACTAAAACATCATCGGCATTGAATGAATATTATGTACCTAGTAGATAAGTATATCTCATATATATAGAAATTGGAACCTTCTTATTGCTGTAAGCGATTTCTTAATCATTTTGTGGGCGTCGATCAAAGTGGCCATAAAGAAAAGTAGAGTTATAATAATATTTTTTCGGCTAGGATGAAAGTAAACGACATAAAGAAGGACATATTAGCAATGTGCGGTGACAAGAGATTCGTTTGGGCGCGAAACGCGACGGTCGCGTTTGCGCGCGGCATCCAGCAGCGACTGTCCAAACCGGGCTCTTACGCTTTGGCTGATGGGTGAGATTACTATGGACATGATTCTGATACAGTCATACTAATATTATAAAGCGGAAGAGTTTGGTTGTTGTTTGATAGGCCAATTACCGAGGAAGGCACGCGATAACACCAATAGGGGCGCAGCAATGCGGGTAAAACCGCGGGGCACAACTAGTTTCCCATACTGTCTTTTGACTTCTGTTTTATTGGGATTTAATTTAACGCGGTTAAAATCTTGGTTAAAATTTAAAATAACTTTTTTCAGTCAAGAACGGGTATCAAAAGGGTAACTTACCTGAAAGTAAATAAAATGTTAACATTTCATACTTGAAATCTTTCAGATAACTTAAGTAGCATCTTTTAAATTTAATTGTCATGAAATATCACTTTCATGCAATATCAAATAATCGTTTTAGCATGTTGCGACTGTCGAACATAATTCTAGAAGACATCTGCTCCTATATGCACACGAAGCCACCTTCGCGACGTTGCACTCACCCTAAAGCAAAATTCATGATGGAAATGGCTGATAAGGTACAGTAAAATATATGGGATAAAATGTTTAATTGGTACTTAGAAATTGATGTGTTATTCAAAATTGATATTCTTGTCATCAATCCTTTATTTATACCTTAATTTCTTTAAAAAGACAAATGTGCAGAAGTATATAGTATGGGTGGTGATGATCCTTTGCCATCAGGCAAGCTACGGGCCACATGCAAAAAATCTAATTATACTATCTATGAAAAAGGAACTTTCCTATGTAATTATTACTGTTTAATGCCCAGATTGCCGTTTGGATCGATGAAATCCTCTGCGAGTCAGATGATAGGATGCTGATGATGGACTTCGACGAAGACGAAGGTATTTAAAACAGATTATCTGTACAAATTAGTATCTATAGCAATTGGCAGCAATTTCAACGAAATGGATCTTTACTGCATACCTTTAAGGTAAGTCCATGCGTTTGAAATTGTGTCAATTGTTTTTAAAAAGTTATTTCCAAAATCTGCCTAGAAAGCTAACGATTTTAACAATTGTTACAAATTCAAACTTCCCCTATTAATTAGTAATTACTCCTGTATCCTGGGAAATATTACTGAAAGGTATGTTTCTAATTGTCATAAAGAAGTCGAAAAGACTGACGCTGAGGGGCCAATGGAAGGAGGTTCGGATTTAACAGGATCTAGCAGCAAGACGAGTACTGCGGGAAATTCTACCACAGCGACGCCAAAGACTTCAAGATCTAGTGTCCAGAAAGAATAAGGTAACTTCTGAAGATCTTTGGAGTACTTGGTATAATAGACCGGGAGATATTGACACAAAATTTCGAGTCATTTATCGCGTGGGCGCGGGCGTTAGTCGAAGTCGTCGGAAAAATAGCAACTAAGCCGCTGGTACCAGCGTTCACACCATCATTTTTCTTTCTTTCATTGCGTACTAAGACCCCTGTAGAACCGCCATCCTGTTACAAATGACTCGAAATTTTGTATCAATATCTCCCGGTCTATAAGCTTTACGTACATGTGTAACAAAGTTATGGAAGCAATAAATCTAATAGGGCCTCTTGACAATGGATGCAGCGTTGGACGAGTAGTGACTAGTGAGTAATCACGATAGTGTACTAAGTATCTATGATGGGCTGTCATTGTAGATTCATAATCGCCAAGCGGCATTATCGACCATCATTAGTTGGGCCAACGCTGCCCATTGTGAAAAGGGCCCATAAATCTAATATACTATATTCCTATAAAGGCGAAAGTTTGTAAGGATGTATGGATGTATGGATGTTTGTTACTCTTTCACGTAAAAACTACTGAACCGATTACAATGAAATTTAGCACACATATAGAGGGTAACTTGGATTAACAAATAGGATAGTTTTTATCCCGGAAATCCCACGGGAACGGGAACTATGCGGGTTTTCCTTTGCAAACGCGGGCGAAGCCGCGGGCGGAAATCTAGTATGGACATAAAAAGAAGGTGACTCAGTTATAATTAGAGCAAATGTTTTTTTTATTACATACTATATTGTTTTTCTTGCAGATGTTTTAGGAGCCGACGAGGCAGGTGATGCGGGCTTTGCAGATAATTTCCTTAATATGATGGGAGAGGTAAGCATAAAATAAATGAAAGTTTATTCAATACATACACTAAATGCCGTAAAATAAATATGTAATCCATTGTAACTACAGGAACATGCACCGATTGGGATTAAAACTTATAATTCTGGAAAACGTTTTCTTAACTGCTCTGAAACTGTCTTCAATGAAGTTGTTAATGACAAACCTTCGCCAACAGCACCTACTTGAAATATTTCTGCAGAATTTAGTGACATTACAAAATTATAAAACGCGAAGCATTTTAAAGCCAAATTAACTACTATGTAAAGAATGATAAAGCAAATAAAAATAGCAAAATTTTTACTACGTGTCTATTTTTGTTTTTTATCCAATTGTGTTATTACCATGGGTTAATACAAATGAACACTTAAGGTAATTACTTTCAGTATAATTTTTTGGAATAATTTTTACGAAACATCTTTCATTTTTAAAATGAATTTAAATTTTTTATCATTTAAGTGTTCATTTGTTGTTATGCCGCAAAATGAAAGATGTTTCCTGAATATTTTGAATAATAATATTGTTATATTCTTTAATTCAATGATTTTATGTTTTATTCAGGGTGGAGTCGGTGAAGGTGGTGGTGGTCTCCTGCAAGGACGTGCGTACCATTTAACTTCGTAATTTGATTTCTGATTTTAAATTGATATATAATTAAATATACAAATTTCTTTTAATTTCAGCATTTCCCGCGTATCTAAAATTTACAGGTAGGTATGTGTAAAAAATTGGTTGTCTGTAAAGTCGGTTTACTGATGATAGTTGAACGTGACAACGTCCGATTGTGCTTCTTTGTCGCTCGTTCCGCGCTCTCGCTTGCACCTCAAGCCTTACATGAAACGCCTCAGAGCGAGGTAACGCCGCATGAGTCATGTTTTTTCGTGCGTGCAGCCGGCCCCATCGAATTATAAGACGTTGTCACGTCAAAAACCTTGTTACTGGCAAGTTGTATAATGTTTTTAAAATGTTTACAGGAGAAATGCTCGAAGCGTTCAATATTTTAACTGAGTCTATGTACTCAAAAGGGGATGTTAATTTATTAAAACACGGAAAGTTTAGTTTAACATATTCGGAAGGAGCAGATGAGTAAGTTTTACAACACACAATAAAATATAAACTCATTTGTTCATTTTTTTGTGTTGCCTGGTAGAGATCGCTGCTAGCGATAAGGCCGCTTCTGTACACGTTTTTAAATCGTTTTCTATGCGGTGCACAATAAATAATTATTCATTCATTCATTAAAAACCTACCAAGCTCTGTATTTATGGTAAACATTTGTTTAGCAACAAAGTTGAATGAAAGAGCGGAGTGGCTATCAACATGAATGAAATTTCTACCGAATAGCGACCACATTGAAAGTTTCCAGCAACTTTGTTGATCACTTGTTGCTAAATAATATTTACCGAGAATATGAGCTAAGTTATGTTAATTGTGTTTTCAGGCTAAAACAAGCAACGGATTTTAATGCAACTGAATTTAACACGACTCTGGCCAATAAAGTCAAACAAGATCTAACTGAAACGGTTACACCTAGCACACCTAACAATATTAAACCATTTATGAAAGGTAAATTTACGCTAGTGTGATAGAATAGTAATTAAAAATATTTGAGGTAAATCACGTAAAATAATTGCAATAACTTTATTCATTTAATTTTAGATATGGTTGAAATTTGCTCAAACTATTTGTCTCAACATGCTGAATACAACAGTAAGTTATTTTCGTGTTGGAAACTATAAAAAAAACTTACGTTAAAATATTTCTGATATCCAACATACCATTAATTTGCTTTTAGAGGATAAAGGTCCGGCTTTTAGACTCCTAGTAAAGGCAATGAAATCCAAATCTAGCCAACAACTGTACGTTAAGGGAAAAGCTAAAAGAACCTACGGAAAAGCAGCTACAGAGTATGTGACAAGTTTAACTTTATTTTCCAGTCATTGAAAAAATAATTATTTAAAACGTTATATTTTTTTCCGGATTAACGATTTTAGATTGGAAAATGCGAAAGGCTTAGAAAGCGATCACGATGATCCTAATTTATCACAAGAAATACATTCTGCCCTTGCGAAATTAGTCGAGGGACAAACACCAGCAGACTTAAGAGATGATATGAAAGGTATGAACAGAAATAAAGATGTTGATGTCTCTTTTGTCAATATGAATGGTAATAGTATACTAATTAACGAAATTGTTATTTTTCAGAAACATTGGACATTTGTTCAAAGTATCTGTCCCAATGTGCTATCGATGAAAGTAAGTAATATTTTGAACACTTTTCTTTATAATCCAATTTTCGTTATAAATTATTAACTAAGAATATGTAAATTGCAAATCATTATGTATTGACTATAAATGTTTATCTTTAGTTGAACGTGGTCCAGCCTTTGATCTACTTATAAAAGAATTGGAAAGAAATGGCGCTGAACCGTTTACTCCGGAATTTCCTCCTCTACCTACACGATTTGCTGCAGCTTATACGTTAGTACTTAGTACAATATATTATACAAAAAAAAACGAATAGTTTTCATATACATTTTTAATCCAGAAATATTTTTATGTCAAAGCAATTTTCATGAAAATCATTCAGTTCATTATCGTCTCTCTAATGTACCTTAAAATGAGTTTCTGTGGCGTTAGCTTTATTCATCACTTATTCTTTCAGATTAAAATCTGCTCCTGGATTAACTAGCGTAACTCCTGATCCTGAAACTGCACCAACATTCATACCAGTTTTACATAAAGCAGTCGACACTGCGACACCTAAAGCCTTAAAAAGAGACATGGAAGGTTATAGATATTTTTACAAAACGATAAATGTTCATTTTTGAAATAAAAATAGAATATAAAATTGTTCAAAATTATTTTTTCCAGAGGTGATTGGTCGCTGTGCAAATTATTTATCTGCATTTATCAGAGATAGAGGTTTGTTAAAATTTTGCATGACATTTTAAATGGTTTCTGAATATTAAGTTGACTGGAATTTTCTAATTATTCTCCCTTTCTTTATGAAGAAAAGGCCATGAAAGCTCTACTAGAAATGATGAAAAGTCATCCCAAGAACGAAGTAGCCAAAAGAGAGAATTATACCATGACGTACGACGTAGGAGCAAAAGAGTAAGGAAATTTAAATCAATTTTTAGCTATTGTTATAACAAATATCTGTGTTTTGCTGGCGTCAATAATTATAATCCACCAAATAGAAGATTACCGCCAGAAAAAAATTATCTAAGATAAAATAACACGGACAAAATAAACGCAAGAAATGGTAAATTAAATAGAACAAATGAATTCGTATTAGTTACATTTGGTAATAATTTATTCCCAGAATTGAAACGGCACCCATAGTTGTACCTTTCATGCCAGTAAAAGATATCGCAGACGAAGCTAAAGACCATTTGAACAAAGATATGGAAAAGTCCACACCACCGAATTTAAAACTTGCTATGAAAGGTTACCTTTTTGTATTAATAATAACTAATTATACAAGGTACCTATAAACTCGCAAATTATTAAATAAAATGTAAATTTTATATAAATTTCAGCAATGGTACAAGATGCAGCAAGATTTTTATCCCAAGGAATCGCTTTACGCAGTAAGTGAAACATTTAATCATTGATTTGAATTTTAAATTGAAATAAACAGCGTCAGAGTTCATATTGATGAATCTCTATATTTAGGTGGAGTTGCTGGCGAACGATATCCTCTTAACTTCTTGGCAGCCGTAAAGAAATCGCTCGGAACAAGGCTTTTGTTTAAATACAAAGCTTTCGGTCAAACTTATTCAGATGGAGCTGACGTGTAAGAGACACATAAATATCAATAAGAATAAAAAATCGTGTAATATGAGAGAAAATTTATAATAATATAGGTTGCTTTAAAATTTTTGAAGTGAAAACTTCTTTAGCGGCGTTGGGTATAAAATCTTAAACTCGCGTCAGGACACGTGGCCTGATCGAAAAAGCGTAAGACAGATGTTTTTTTTTAGCCCTTATATTCCATGCGTAAGACGGATACCATTCCAAAATATCAAACATGCTGAACGTTAATAATAAAGTTTTCACTTCTGTCGGCACTCCCGGGGTGCAACCAATCTTTGTTTTTAGATTAAGACATGCTGGTCCATTGGAAGAGGATCCAAAATGTGAAAATCTCCAGCAAGAAATCGCAGCAGAGATGCGAAGAGGAGTTCCCACTAGACTTCCTCCGACTTTAACCGGCGAAATACATGGTTTTCATTCCTTTAATAAATGAATTTAATTTATTTAAACAATTGATAGGGGAAAGAATATGGGTTTTTTATATATGGGATAGATATTTTATTGTATTAATGTATTTTAGGTACAATGGAAGATGCTTCCAAACATTTAGCCAAAGTTGGCACGGAAAGAGGTAAGGATTATTTTGAGACTGTCGTTTAAACTTAACAGATGAATTACTGATTTTTTTTTTATTATTAAAAGGTGACGCTCTGCAATATTTGGTTGATTTAATGAAGGGACAAGGCGATGCACCTCTTGGGGTCATGCAAGGTTATGAACAAACTTATAATGATGGAGCTAGAAGGTTAGTTTGCCATTGCCACAAGGAATCTATTTTATGAACCGATTTTGATGCGGTTTTCATACGTTTTAATGACATTGTAGGATAGAGTTGAGCAAAAGCTTAACTGCAGAGAAGGTTGATAAGGGAATCTATGAAATGCTTAAGGAAAAGTTAACTACATTAGTATCGTCCAAACCTAAACCGGAACATTCCAAAGTGATGCCAGGTATCTCGTTCGATGTAATTTAAATGTCGAAAAACATTGCTTGCTTTAGTATATCAATTTTATAAAAATTACAATATTTTGCTAAGGTATCATTGATGATGTGTCGAAGTTTCTGGCATCTCCTCTACCCGAAAGTAAGTGATTCAATCATTTTTAATATTTATATGGTTATTTTCCATGAAGACACTTAACCAGTTATAACTTTTAGCTGATTTTGAAAAACGCCGTGTACTCGCGGATCTTATGGCAAGGAAAGGTGATGAAATATTGGGCCAGTCGGGAATTTATAAAATAACATATACCGAAGCGGGTGAAGAGTAAGTTAAATAACTGAAACCTTCTAAAGCATTGCGAAGAACTGTCTGTTAGGTTTTCTTTCTCAGGAACATTTCGTATACCTATATGGAATTTTGTAATGCCATCTGGAGGGAAAGTACTCTTACTACTAGATAGAAAATTTACTCCAACAAAACATCCCTTAAAATTAGACCCTGTAGTTTTATTGCTTCGAACATTAGAGTCAATAGTATAAGGCTGAAATGTAGATATTTTGCCTAGAATAATGGACGCTCCGGTTGGTGTGACCACAGCTAAAGATGAAAAGTTCAAGGGTGAACTTTTGGAGAAAGTGAAAAATGTAATACCCGAGAAGAAATTGCAAGATCTCTTAAAAGGTTAATTTAACGCAAATATATTTGTACATGTAATCCATTTATAAATCTATAATATAGTTAGGTTAGTAATATAAACAGAAAATATAGTTCTTCATGCCGCGATAGCCTTTCAGTTACTGTATGGTATAAAAATGATTGAAAAACCACTCATAAATCATGTTCATGTTGATAAATTACATGTTCATGAATCTAATTGATAGTACAGCTATAATATAAGTTATAACATATGAATGCAATTTATAAATTTTCACATGTGTGTTTCATTTTCAATTTCACATCAAATACGATGTTTATTTTAGATCCAACTAAAGAAGGTGCGGCATATTTATCTGATACAATTAAAGGACGAGGTTTGTAGTTTTATATTTATTTTCTTGTATTTTTATCCTTAGAAACTTTTAAATTTTAAAACACTATACAAATTAAAGGCGAGGCTATGCAAGCTATACACGATGGATTAAAGAAAGGAAATGGCAAGGATTTCTTAACAATTGGAAATTTTGCAAAGAATCACGATCAGACTGCCGATCTGTTAGTACGAATTGTATTAATTATTTTATAATATAATATTATGTACAATATTCATATAGGACTGAATATGGGTAATACTTTTCTAGGCTTTCCAATGCAAATCATTTCGGCGGTCAGCATCCTTCGCCTATTCTCGTGGACAAGGTTTCTTCTAAAATGAAGGAGGTACCTATAGTATACCCTGATTCTGCTAAAAAATTTGCTTCAGGTAATATTTTTTTTAATCTTTCTGATTTATTTTTTAAAAAAGTGAGATGAAGAGGTTGTTTGAATGACAGTTATAGATCTAATTTTAGGAAAATTAAATTGTTAAGGCATTTTATAAGCGTTATGTTACAAATTCATGTTTCTTTTATAAGAATTTATTACTAAGCATACGAATAATCAGACCAGCTCCTCCCTAGCTTTTCAATGTTCAATTTACAGAAACATCGGATATAGCTACACAATATATTTCTGGAGTTGCTACAAATGAATGTGAGTCCTTTTTTTCGTAATACATAGTACCTATCTAAAAAAATCATAACGCAAATATAATACCTACGTTGATGCTACTGAAATAAATTATATAAGTAATGTTTAAGTAAATCTGATTCTACTATAAAATTCATATTTATATAGGTGGTCTGGATGCTAAAGCTCTTGCGGCAATGGATGCGACAATGGGGTAAGAAAATTTTTTTTGCTGGATTATTATGATTTTAATTTTTTGAGCACGATTTCTATTTCTGAAGATTGATACTTAATTATAAAGCTATGTATAGTAAATCTAAAATAACTTTCAGTTTATTTTGCATCGGCCTTTGTTTTGAAATGTATAAAATTTCAATTTTCAATAATGCATAGTATGTATTTATGAATATCTTAACAGTACCTTTTAATATGTAAAATTCTTGTGGTATAATATTAATTTATTATATCCCCACAATTTGACCATTACATAGTTCAACAATATGTACGTACCTAAGTAGGTACATATTTATATACCTTAAGTCAGTACTCAAATCAAATTCCAAACTTATTTATTTTTCGCAATTTTTTATAATTTTATAATACACATAAATTGTAAATCCCTGGGTAACCCACTAGGAAAACCTTGGCGGGGTCAACCAATGAAAAATCTTTGCCCACAAGCACGAGTGACAAGCAAGGGCAAGAACCGCAGGATGCACAAGCTACGGGTACTACGGGTTCAGAACAGACTTCTGAACAGAGTAAAAGAGAAACCGCAATAGAAGCGACTAGACGACAGTCTGATGATGAAGAGAAACGCAAGGCTGAAGCTGCGAGGCTCAGGCGTTTAGAAGCTGCTAAGAGGAGGCAAAAGGGTGATTATTAGGACAAATGTTTTTCTAAGGGTTTATTGTGTATCTGGGTATGGTTTTACGTGAATGTTATCGGATTCTTTAAACCTAAAAAAGTTTAGGTTAGTTACGTCACTTATAACTCGAGTACGGCTACATGATGTTAATGGCCTTTCGTTGGATTTGTCTCCGCTTTAATTAGGATACTGGATAAGTTTAAAAAAATCTGAAGAGCGGGACCAGGGCGAGCATCTAGTTTGCAAACGTTTTGATTTCTAATCATTGTTTTTGTTTCAGGTCTCGAAGCCGGAGGTTTGTAACTTTAACACGTTTTACTGATGATTTGTAACATTAAGGTTATTATTATATTGTGTAAGGTGCTTATTATATACATTGTTTTGTTATAATAAAATATCAGAGGACCCGGAACGGGATCAAGCGCTGCAGATTTTGCACAATCAATTGAAAGCAAAGGGTGGCGAAGTACTCTACAAACAACCGCACACTGAACTTTCACATTCACAGGCTTCTGAATGGTATTTGTTATTTTTATCTTTTTTACTGTTGATTATTTCTTTAATTCTTATTCAGAACTTCTCAACAGAAGCAACTTCTTGCATTCAATTGAGAGATTTTGAAAATAAATGTCTTTAGAAAATTTTAGCATTTTTTGTAACTTGTTCATATTTCTAAAGGCTATCAATGAAACCGCCAATGAAAGTGGATAAGGCTGTAAAGGAATCAGCGGACACATCACGCCTACATAAGAAGTTTGAGAGGAAGTTAAGCACGCTCGTCAGCAAAAGTACTCCACCTCAAATGTATGATGCTATGCAAGGTATGACCAAAATCTCATACCAAATAATATGAACTATTAAGATAATTCTTTTTCTTTATATTTATCACATTTTCAGATGTCGTCATTGAATCTTCCCGGATTCTATCGGAATATTTCGTTACCAAAAGTAAGTATACAAATGGCTTTATAATTAGTTTTGCTATTTATCACTTTCTTAAACTCAATTATTCATTAGGTTATAAGGCACTCGTTAGAGAAGCTCTGATATCTGAAATGCAAAAGCGCGGTAACGAAATACTTATAGAAGTTGATGGAGCCGCAGAAACGTATTTCTTCGCTGCGCAAAGGTTTGTGCTGACAAAGAAGTAGACAATAATTTGTGGAGATAAATATTACTTCAGTAATTATCTTGCTTTCTTTTCAGATTGAAGAAAGCCACGTCGCTAGAAATTAACGAACCATGTACCCAAGTTGCATATTACTTGTGTAAAAAGCTAGAAGAGATGATTCGGTGCCGTTCCATGGCTCGAAAATTGACGTCGGCAATGAAAGGTTAGAATTACCGACCTTTATAATAATTTTCTAATTTCTGAATGTCTAGTTGATGAAAAGTTGCTGTATTTTCCATACGTGATAAAATATGTATTTAATTTCAGATCACATAAATGAAGCTTCCAACTACTTATCAGCGCACGTGACTAAACCAGGTATGATTAAAATTGATAAAAGTTCTCCAAATGTATAAGTAATAAAAATAGATATGTATAAGATTAACAATTTTTTAATAGATGAACAAATCGAAGCATATGTTGCACTATTGAATGAAATGGAAGCAGCCGGCGATAGCCTTCTCATTGAAGGAAAAATTCCTAAATCTTATAAAGATTCTGCAGCATAGTAAGTTTCATTTTCATCAATTGAAACATCGCATCTATTGTAATGCTTTGTGCAATACCAATAATAAAGAATACAGATATAATACCAATCCAAACTAAAGATAAGGATTAGATTAGAATGAATTAAATGGTTGCTATTTAGAAAATCTTCATAAATGAAAAATCGAAATCTTTTAGTTTACGTCAACTAACCTCGTTTACGGATCAAATCAATCGGTCAGATGCGACCCTGCAATCTACGACGGAAGGAAAGCTAAAAGCCTTAATGGCCAACGTAACTGCTAGTGGTTACAGTCAAAATGTTATTGATGGTGAGATAAATTTGCGTAGCTATATTATGATACAAAAGGGAAATAATTATTGATATACTTTTTATACGTATCAAAATGTCTTATTTCAGGAGTAATAACAGAATCTACAAGGCTTCTAGTGTCATACATTATGCTGCAAGGTGAGATTTTGTTCATTTTACTAGTGATCTGTGAGCTTAATTTACGCAAGGGTGGAGACCCTTGATGATATTCACTGAGTCAAAATATTCAAGAAAAACCAATAAAGTAGAATAAAAGAACCTTGACAATCTTTTTTCAGGTGAGAAAACAGAAGCGTTGAAGGTATTAATACAACAAATGGATTTACACAGCGGAAATGTTCTTCTTCGACATGGCAAGATTCGCAAAACTTATGGAGAAGGAGCAGATTTGTATGTTAACACAATTTGAAATACATGTCAAATAAATTACGTCTGAATCAGAAGCTATTAACCGTATCAATACAATTTCAGATTACGCACGAAAAATGCCGATCAATTAAGTGTACCCAGTGCTGACCCGGTGGTTGTCAGGAAAATTCAAATAAAACTGCGCAATATAATGCACCGGTGCACTCCTGATCAGTTTTCTACTTTAATGGAAGGTAAACTCTTTCAGAGACTGAATACTATTGCCTTTTTAATTACGTAATACGTATATTGTTGAATTGTTCTCTTTACAGATGTTATTGAAGATGCAACAATGTATTTGGCCGTTCATTTCTTGGAACCACGTAAGTAATTTGTCTTTCTCCAAGATTGATGGAGGAGGTCTGCAGTTCCATATATTAATTTACCTTCTATATGATTTCAGAAATAATTCAAGTATGTAAATGTATGAAGAACGTATTCGTCCAATGTGAATTATGGTGTGATGAGATTTTACGCCGAGTCGCACACCCTTGCTGTACATGCTCTAGGCATATATCTACACAAGCGTTGTCAGATTTGGCACCTGGCCAGCAAATACATGCAAGCCCTGGTTCTTCCCGAGCACACACTGCTGGAATCGATATAACTATCACTCCTTGTCCGAGAAAAATCAGTTCAATCCTCGGGACCAAAAATAAAACTGCAATATGTCCAGCGGCTAAACCGACGGAAGAATGTGAAAGAACGACCACGGCTTCCTACCTTTTTTACACTCCCGCCATGTCTCATAAGATGCCCACTCAGACGAATCCAGTGAAGTTATCCACACCAACGTCTGATTCTATACAAACTCCCTTGCATCTCTCGCTAAGTCATGCAACTAGATCACCATTATCCTCCCCGTTGCGCTTCTTTACCGAAGTGTATGAAGAAAATAATCTTGCATTACGTGAAAGTATATCACCGAGCCCTGTCAAACATGAGACGGATGAATCTTCCCCGTCCTTTTATACACCGCAAAGTGCGGATTCGCGAGATAAAGAAACGTTACCATTTTTCTGGCAATCTCCAACTACAATGTTTGCAGAAGTGCATTCACAAAATGTCCCATCCATGAATGTGCAGCCACTCAGTTTGATTAAAAAAACTGATCAAGTGCCGAGAGCACACAATGCAAGTAAGTTTTACGGGCAATTATTCTCAACCTTAAATCGTAGCTTCGGTTAATTCAGTAAGTGATCATTTTTTATAAAAAAATCAGGAGCGCCAATTGTAACAACGGATCGAATGGCCGATTGGCACGCAATGATGGTCAGCCTCATGTGGAATGTACAAGCATGGCGAGATTGGATTCAAGAAAACATTGATCGGGCACTTGCTTACCAACAACAGTCTCCTCTTCCAACAGGTTTGATTAAAAACAATCAAAATTTGATAAAAAAATAACTTTGGAATTCTTCTTATATTTTAAATACCTTTTTTCTAATTTTAGGACATCCGGAAGAAAACTGGATAGGCTTTCAGAGAAGGGTCGCTACAGAAGCGTTGCAATGGAGACAATACAATAAATTCAGTCGTCTTCTGACTCTTCGATTAGCTTTACGATACAGAGATAAACAGGTTACTTAATAGGAAATCTTTATTACTTAATTCGATTCATAAAATTATTTTGGAAATCGAGCCAAAATTATTTTGGAAGAACATTCAAATATCGCTCATAAACTGTGCTTTAGGATCGGATGGCCGATTGGCAATCTAAGTAATGTCTCTAAACTTTTTTTATAATTTTATTTTTTAAATAGAAATTAGTCATTGCTGAGAAATTGCTGGCTTTCGGATTTTGAGTTATCTTTATTGAAATGGCCGCAGATCGTGTCTCCTACAAGAAACACAGTCAAGACCAATGTTTACATGGAATGCCAACAAGAAATGCTTGATATTATTGACATGTTTAATAAGTGGACACACTGGCTTACTCTCGTAGTACGTACTACATTTTAACTTATTATTCTTTGCAATATCTTCAAAATCTTGAACATGGTAAACCTAACAAAAAATATTTCAGATTAAGGAGACAGATTCATTGCAACAACAAGCTAACACGGATGTATCTTTATATGAATTGTAAGTATCATTAGTATCTCTAAATGAATTGGAAGTACTATTCTATTATTATTAAATTCGAAGGTAAAATTATAATAATGTCCTGAGTATTTTTTATCAATAAAAGAAATTCTGGAAAGAAAAGCATATGATAATACTTTACAGACGGTGGAAGAATTTCAAGAAGAAAGTTCAAGAATACGCCGATGACTGGCAGAAATACAATACGCACCTTAAGGTTTGCTGGGAACAAAAGCATAAGAAAATTATAACAGGTGATTGTTAATCATGAGTATATAATATTATGTTCTGTGGTGTTAATACGGGAGATTATCGATGAAGGAATTCCACCTTCCTTCCTCCACATTATTTAATGACTCCACATTATGTAATCCTATCCTATCCTACTATAATCGTATAGGAGCTACCAACGTTGACAAGTGAGAATTTTGGTATAGTTGGTTTTTTGATATATTGTTCCTCTAGCTATTTCGGTTAGAGTCCGCGCAGTCTGGCTGGCCGGAGTGGTTGCGTTCAGTAGTGCGCATCTTATCTGCACAGGAAATTATCCTTAATTTAAAGTCATTTTTTAACGCGTAATTTTTAAACTTTTGCCTTTAGATAGATCCATCAATCATAATTTTTTTATTGCAAGACGTTTTTTTCGTTGTTAAATAGGTGCCAGACGCAATTTTTAATTTCGTTTTTATAAAAAATTCAAATTATTTTAGAATGTCTGTAAATTTCATATTATGTTCTTCAAACATAATATAATCTAAAATTAATTAGCCAGACGCTAATTCGATTGTTAAGTATTAAATATGTACAAATAAAAACGTAGTGAAAATAGGTAAGTATAACAATTTGATGATTGTGTATATGGAGAGATAGTTTAAAGTGCAAGACAGATAGAAAGGGTCGGCCGCGAAAATTAAATAACAATAAACAATAACTTTTTTTTTTCGAAAATATAAGATGCATAGAAATTGAATTGTTCCTACTCTAGGATTCCCTGTGTTGTGGGAATAAGTACCTTCCATTGGTATATTTTATTCCTTAGGTTAAAAATAAACTATTATGGTACATCAACAATCTTCTATACAAAACAATTTTTTTTATTACTCAACTAGCGACCCGCCCTGGCTTCGCACAGATGCGATGCTGATACTAAAATATATATATATATATAAATCTCGTGTCACAATGTTTGTCCTCAATGGACTCCTAAACCATTTAACCGATTATAATAAAATTCGCACACCATGTGCAGTTCGATCCAACTTGAGAGATAGGATAGTTTAAACATGTAGGTACCACGGGTGAAGCCGGGGCGGACCGCTAGTATACTAGCTATACAAATTCATGCTAACTAGGGGAGACCGAGGGGAGTTGAAACAATTTTCACGTTTTGTTTAATATAACTTATACTATTATCAGAAATCTTATGGTACTGGTATCAATCGATAGGTTATTCTATACACTTGCGAATGGTTAGCATAAATAAACGGTAAGCGTTGAAAATGGTGGTGAAAAATTGACTTAATCGTAACAAGTCAACTTGTTTCAATTCCCCTCATACCGAGGTAAGATGAAACAGAGGTCGAGGAGAGTTGAAACATAATGATTCTGGGGAGTAATAGGAGCTGCAAAATAAAAATGATGATTGAATTCAAAGGTTTTAATTAAAACTTATAATTTCAAGTAATCAACGACCTTTATAAGTAATATTTTAATAACATATCAGTCAAGAAGGTCTAATACAAATAATAAACACCTAAACTACTAAAAATTAACATGCGTAACATCAATTATAATCAGTCGAATCAACAAAATGTTTTACATTTTTATAAAACTAAATCTTTTACATAAAATAGTTAATAATCTGTCGTTTTTAAAGTATAACAATCGGTACCTACTATAAAGTATATAAGGAACAATAATTTAAAAAATGTCAAAGACAAAGTAGACGATTCGGCTTAGACGATAACATAAATAATTCTGACAGTGAGAGGGAAGATGATGATGATGATGATTATGAAGATGGCTTTTTAAATTTAACAATGTAATTGTTTAACCTTCATTGATATAGTTTTTATTCCATTCTTTTTAATGTATGGTAACTTTAATTTATTTTTCACTTTTATGTTTTTTTTTTCATTTTAACTTTTTAATTTATAAGAACAAGTGTAAATAATATTGTATTCTTGCAATTATTTCCTGTCGCATAATTAAAATACACTAGCTGATGAGCTGCATGCTTCATTACTTTTTTTTATTTATACTCATTTTTTAATACTTAACAATCGAATTAGCGTCTGGCTAATTAATTTTAGATTATATTATGTTT
Source organism: Colias eurytheme (assembly GCF_061535395.1). Taxonomy (NCBI): domain Eukaryota; kingdom Metazoa; phylum Arthropoda; class Insecta; order Lepidoptera; family Pieridae; genus Colias; species Colias eurytheme. The sequence continues at coordinate 4,212,077 of NC_142985.1, forward strand.
GAAGAACATAATATGAAATTTACAGACATTCTAAAATAATTTGAATTTTTTATAAAAACGAAATTAAAAATTGCGTCTGGCACCTATTTAACAACGAAAAAAACGTCTTGCAATAAAAAATTATGATTGATGGATCTATCTAAAGGCAAAAGTTTAAAAATTACGCGTTAAAAAATGACTTTAAATTAAGGATAATTTCCTGTGCAGATAAGATGCGCACTACTGAACGCAACCACTCCGGCCAGCCAGACTGCGCGGACTCTAACCGAAATAGCTAGAGGAACAATATATCAAAAAACCAGCTATACTAAAATGACTTCTTTTTCAACGTTAATAGCTCCCGTACCATAATATTATATATCTTATCTTATCTATACTAATATTATAAAGAGGAAAGGTTTGTAATTATGTATGTATGTATGTATGGTTTTCACGCATAAACCACTGGACCGATTTTGATGAAATTTGGCACACACAATCTTTAGACCCCGAGAAAGAACATAGGCTACCTTTTATTGCGAAATATGTACCACGGGCGAAGCCGGGACGGACCGCTAGTACTATTATAAAGGCGAAAGTTTGTAAGTATGGATGTATGGATGTTTGTTACTCTTTCACGCAAAAACTACTGAACCGATTACAATAAAATTTAACACACATATAGAGTAACTTGGAATAACACATAGGATAGGTTTTATCCCGGAAATGTCACGGGATCGGGAACTGTGCGTGTTTTTTCTTTGAGAACGCGGGCGGAGAGCTACTATGTGTATATTAATGTCTCCACATTAATTATGTATTGTTAATAATTGTGTAATTTTAATACTAACATAATAGTTTTAAGGTAGGTAACAAGATACTAACAATTATATGGATATTGCAATTATCTGAAATAAATCAAATAAATAAATAAATTATAATATATCTAGAGTGGTTGCCCGCGTGGAGGCAGCCGGGGCCGGTGTGGGTGGTGAGCGCGTGCGGGGCCGTGCCCAGCGGCGCGGTGGCGGCCGGCGTGTACGAGGGAGAGGTCACGTGGGTCGCGCGCACGCCGCACAGGTGAGGGGTACTGGGTAGTACTAGCACAGAATACATAATAGTAGCTAAACGCTATAGAACGGACACTCTCCGCCTCCCGCCAAAATTAAACACTTACCTCACCCCGCACGATCAGGCTATAAATGGTCCACATTTTTCTACAAGGACGATACGCAACGAAGAGTGACAACATTAATCAAATTGACTTAAAGTAATTTTATTATTTTGGATTTGTGATTATCGTTTTTCGTAGAAAATGGTTAGATATTGTGCTGTTTACGGATGTATTTCATCAGAAAAACGCGAATTTTTTTTTTACGCTAGTCACAAATGTGCCAACCATAAGACAGTGCGCGCACGAGCAACTTTGTCTCCGCAACTTTTTTGTCTCCGCAACTATTTTGTCTCTCCCACCCATGGGCTAGTATGGAAGTGCGCGCACGTAGCGACGCAACTCCCCATACAAATTGATGGGAGAGACAAAATAGTTGCGGAGACAAAGTTGCTCGTGTGCGCTGGCTCTAAAGCGTCAACACACACATTTGCAGTCTCTACAGTGTGACTGTCAAAACGATCATTTTGTATGGAGTGTCCGGGGTGTGGTACTAGTGTATAACGATATCACGAAAAGTGGTTTGCTCCAATAATGAGTGGAGGATACTGGGATAGAATTGGCAGTAGCGTGTTTGGGAATCGACATTGGTAATTTGGTAGCACGTACAATCAATTTGATGTACTTATATTTACAGATGCAACGTACTTCCTGCCGCTCTGCACCCGTCGAAGCATTGCTGCATATTATACGCTGATGGCGCTGTACATCATTATACGAAGTATCAGGTAAAGAATATAATAATATAACATTGAAATTAAATCGTTAGTTATGCTCTAGCTCGCTTTGCTTTGAAAAAAATTGAAGGATCAATTTCACGAATTTTACGAAGTACGAAAATTGCTTTGAAGGCTTTTTTTATGTCATCATTTTAAAATTCATCAGATAAATTGATAATTTGTTAGCCCTTATTTTTTTGCACGCTTTTTTCTTTATAATTATAGATTTTATAATTTATCTGCCCTATCCACACAACCATTGCTCTAATCACTGAATTTTAATCATATTAGACCGGGAGATATTTCGCTATTTTCCGACGAGTTCGACTAACGCCCACGCGACTAAGCCGGTACCAGCGTTCATACCATCATTTTTCTTTTTGTCATTGCGTACTAAGAACCCTGTAGAACCGCCATCCTGTTACAAATGACTCGAAATTTTGTGTCAATATCTCCCGGTCTATATATTAACATTAACCGCGGTCCAGGTAATGTGTAACGCCGAGGTCACATGGCTAGCATGGCGCGCGGGGGAAGTGGGAGCGCGTGCGGTGCGTATAGCGCCCGGGGTTCACGTGGGCCGCGTGCACTACCGCGGGTCGCACTTGCTCGGCGCCGTGCACGCGCCGCACTACCGCTGCCACGTGGTCATATACGGTCGCCCGTTTGCATTCAACTGCTATGAGCTGCTCGTGCTTAAGGAGAACTAAACTATCTGAGTAGGGAGGGATTTAAATCGATATTTTATGAGCTGCTCAAGGAGTTTAGTTCTCCTATCTGACTTTAGGCACTTTTAGTAGGGCGTAAATCGGCGGTTACATAGACGTTTGTTGGTCTTACAAAAACCTGCTGTTGATGTTACTATAATTATTTAGTGTGACTTAGGGCCGATTTTTCAATCCCGAGATAAACAGTCTAATATCTACCCCTCGAATAGATTTATTCAATTATTTATCTAACTCATAACGGCTCGCCTATTTTTCAATCGTGATTTATTTGATGAACAACTATCTGACCAAATATTTCCATATTGGCAGCTCTGCTCTCGGAGTGGCGAAACAAACATATTAAATTAGTCAGGTTAGAGCGGGATAGAGTCAACTCTTGCAATTTGTCAACAACCGTCATTATGACTCACGTCTTGTATTGCTCTTTTCTTCTATGATTGTTGATTGTTGTTTTGATTCGAGTAAAGAGTTTGGTTAAATTTGTGTTTCAATTTATATATTTTACGATGGAAACGACATACTTAAAGGCAGCGTTCGGCAAATTTTCAATGGCATGGTCATCAGTAAGTACTATCAAAAACATCAATTTCAATATGATTTTAATTGATAATAATTATATAGAAAGAGGTTTAATTGTTAATAATTCTACGCTCTATGTTATGACATACGAAAATATCCCAAATTTGACGCATCAGTTGTCAACTCAAACGCCTAACCGTCGAATAGCGCGCTATCTGGCCGTTGGAGCGGCAAATAGATTTATTCCTCAAATAACGTAGTTATTCGATAGATACGTCCTATTCGTCTGTTGAAAAATTGAATATTTTGTTAACTGAAGAATAAAGTCTATCTAGCTGTTTATCTGGGCATTGAAAAATCGGCCCTTAACAGATTGGTTTTGAATCTGTGTTGTTAATGATTAACGACTAACAGAACTCTTACATCTGAACGTTATAGTTTTTTGATTTTTTTTTATTGCCTAGTGTCGTACCTACTGGTGACGAAGAAGGTTGTATTTTCTTGTGATACGTGGTTGAGTCCACATAGACGATTGTGATCTATTTTATTTTTATTTAATTTTAGTGAGTTTTCTTGTCTTTCATGTTTTTGATTTGTGATTGTAATTTTGTAATGGTTGTTGAAATATATGAGTATCGATTTAATGAGGTGTTTTATTTGCCTTTTAAAATAAAACGAGGTTTATTACTTTTATTATTCATATAATTATTTACATCACACAGCCAATGAATAAGAAAACATAAAAATTTCTAAAGATTCATTTTATTGCATTATTTATACATATATTTAATACTATCTACTACAAATACACTTTCACAAAGATAGTAACTAACTTGATTACCAAACATTCTCTTGTTGAGGTATATATAGGTCTACCAGAATCTGATGGCATATTTATATTTAAGACTTAGATTACAAAATAAAATGCAGATGGAGCATGTCAATCGTCCGTCGCCCTTGTCAAAGAAAATACGAAATCAAAAACGAATACGAACCTCCGGCAGTGCTATAGCGATTCTAGTGTCATGCAATACGTCAAAATGGGTTTGATATTTTAGTAAAAAAATGCTGTCTTGTGATATTAAAATGCTGTAAAATTTGTTCCCGAAAACAAACAAAAAGATAAAACATCGTTTTACAGGTTTTCTGTAGATTATTTGGCTTATTTAATTTTATATACAAATAATAATTTTACATATATGAAGGAATTCAAAACTTCAACGTATGCTGCCAGTATTTTGAAAATGAATTTGCCGATTTTAGGGGTAAAACGGTAAAATGGTTAAAAGATCTTCGGGGTAGTGCTGTTGGATTTTTCGATCGTCAATGTGATTATTTATATAGTGCAATAAAGGTTCATGATCATTATTAGATTATTTTAATAAGCATTATACATTTGTTTTATTTACTTTTATAAAAAGCGTCATAAGTAGTCGTTTTCGCTCGCGATTTAATTCATGTGAACTCCATGATGGATATGATGAAAATTGAAAATAAAATGTCCCGCATTCTCGATTAATAACTACCGCTATTCGCATTCATATTATGTTTTGAAAAATAAAAACTGTTTTTTAATGTAATTAATTAAAAATTGAATAAAATTATTTTATCCATATTTAACTTTAGTAGATAAGTAGGTGCTTTATGTAACAAAATAATTTTTGCAATATTATAAAATAATATCATAAACCCGAATTTGTATTAAAATAAAAATTAAAACATGACTGCTTATTTATATAGCCTACGTCACTACCACCACTACCTTCATAATTCAGATGATTGCAATGACACCTCACAACTCAAAATCGATCCAACAGTTTATACTGCAGGGCGTGTCAAAGAAATATTACACATACTCATATATTACATATACATAAAAAATTACAATACAAATATTATACATATATATACATACATACACTCGAAAAACATAACCCTCTTTCTTCCGTAGTCGGGCAAAAATTTGGGAAATTTTTCAATATCTGGTAACATAACACGCACACAGAAGCACCGTGTTCGTACAGTGCAGCGGCGAAATGACAGCACACATAGCTTTATGGAAATGACGATAAATCATTCGGTTTAGTTCGGCAACGCTCCATCTGTCTTTTATTTTGTAATCTAAGATTTAAGAAATAAAAGATTTTCATGTGGCAACTAATTTGACAACTATCAAATTGGTTGTCAAATTATTTGTCTTTTTTGCAGTTGATAAATAATTTTTAGGATTTTGTCTAAAAAATCTTCGAAAATGTCGAAAAAGCCGCTGTGATCACAAGCAAGAGGTGTTGTTTATAATGTGTATAGAAAAATATTTGATGAAGAAGGGTCAAACACATCACAATTTTCAATTTAGAAGATTTTATTGGTAAATTGGACTTACCCGCTTTGATACTTTTAATTAAAAAATATTATATGTAGGTAACTATAATATTGTTTGTTGATTGGAATTTGGAATTTAATTTTATGAAAACTTATTACAGGAGTTTCCAATACGGCTATTCGTCAAGTCCAAGCTGTCCAAGTCAATTTTATAATGTGTGTATCTGTTAATACTTACGAAAATAAACATAGTTTTATTTTACTTTTATTTTATTTTATAAAAAATTATAAGCAGTCTAGTTTTCTATCGATATAACATCGATATTTTCACATGGCATAATGATAATGAACATACAAATATAGGTATGTGTAAATAATAATATGTATTACTTGTGTAAAAGTAATATGTATATTATACATGTAAGTATGTACCTACATAATATTAAGTGGATATCTCATTATTAAGTACAGTATTGTCCACTTATGTAATGTGACTAATGATATTGAGAACAAACTAAAAAATAAGCAGTATCAAGATCGTTCAGTCCATTTTCCCTAGGGTTGCACACTCAAAATTTTGATTTCCCTAATTGCCATCAGATTCTGGTTTACCTATATTAGTCAACGATAAATCGCTAGGTGCCAGCCGTAGCTTCTATACTGACTTTTTCGATCAGTCCCTCATTTCCTGACAAACGCACGATATCACCAGTTTTGAAGACGTCTGTGGCTTCACCAACACCCACAATACACGGTAGTCCATATTCACGGGCTATTACCGCTCCTGCAATAATAATTTTACTTATTATCGATAATTTTTGTCGTACTATAAGTACAAGTAATGCATCTGGCATATAAGAGCTATTACGCACTGTCGATCAGTCGCTGGCGACTCAGTCGCCGGCGACTGTGACTTACTATAGTTTAAATAGGGGCTTGCGCACTTAGTCGTCAGTCGACCAGGAGTAAATCCAGTCGCCGGCGACTGAGTCGCCGGCGACTGGTCGACAGTGCGTAATAGCTCTAACAGGCTGTGATTAACGGTGCATTTACATCCAACGAACCTATATAGAGCTAGAACTAGAGCAAGAGCATTCTTTGGTGATATTTTAATGTAAACGTTAACTCGTATGCAGTGTTGTTCAGTATTAGAACATTGCATAGAATCTTTTCGAACGCACTAAGAACAACGAAAGAATGCTCTACGCCTGTTTACACTAAAAGAATTTGACATAGTGGGGTTAAAAATGAGCATTCGCTCGTTTGATGTAAATGGAACGCGACTGTATCCTATAAAGTCCTATAAGAAATTTTGTTCTAAATGCTAGGACAGTTGTGAAAAAATTATTGGCTACTACTAAATTTTACTCACCATGTGAGATAAGTCCTCCAAGTTCCGTAACAATACCAGTGAGCAGCGGGAAATATGGCGACCAGCCGATGTCTGTAGCGTGTGTTATTAGAACATCGCCTTGTCTCAGCTGGTCAATCTGTAACACAATAAAAATAGTAATAGCAGCAAACCATATTTTTTTTAATATGTACAGCAATGGATATTTCTTTTTCATTATAAGTTATAACCGACTTTATAGTTCTCCTAAGACTGGAAATAGAACTGGTAATAACTCAGATCAACTCAAACATAGAAAGAAAATGAACATCAATAATGAAGAAAATACCTCTGATAAATCTCGCACAACACAAGCTCTAGCTACTACTTCTCCACTGCAAACGGAAGTCCCATTTAACTTTTTATCACCATCACTATAGATCCGAGGACCCTCTGTAGATAAGGGTTGTACCCAGCCTTTATTCAATTCGGCGAATTTGAGCTTGGACCAATTAGAATAATATTGTTTTCTTTGCATTGCCCTGAAAAACATTAAATATCGATAATTATAAATGTTTTATTGGATGCTCTACTTTTAATTTCATCTTATTCTTGTAATACAGTTTATTTATTGTAAATGGTGCACTTACTTTTTCAGTAAAGCTGGATCTCTTGTTTCTATATAGTTCTTCAGTTCGAGAACTCTAAAATAAAATACGAGTTCGTAGTGAGGTAGATACCAATTTTGTACCATCAGTTTCCCCAAATGGATAGCCGCTAATCGAAGCTTATGAACAGCTAATATTAAATGTGCCTTCGTTGCTTCTCTGTATCGAACTGTGCGTTGACAGAAAGGCAAAATCCAGTTTAGGGCCTTCCTAAAAATTGAATAAAATCATTATATATTTATTGAAATATTTTTTTTGTTGCAAAACAATATCAGACTCGAAGTCTACCTGGTATTTGGTTTTTGAGGAGTTTTTAATGACGCAATGATATCCTCCTTTGTTTGAGTTTCTTTGGATTCCTGATTTGGAACAACTTGCATAAGTACTTTCATCAAATCTTCTGGTGCAAGAGCCCAAGGCTTTGTTGACAGGTCAAACTGGAATGTGGCAATGAAAGAAAGATTTAGATTACGGCAGCTTAATTAATTTACCCTAATAAAGCAATAAGCAAGACATGATTTATTGCCAAAATATTTACCAAAACTCGCACGAGAAATACAGGTCTCGAACTTCAATAGACATTATCAAATAAGGTTAAAGATTTTTTAGTTTTGAAGAAAACTTACTTCCATTATAGCTCTATGACCGTGCTGTTCAAGAAATGTTGTAACATGATCATAAACATTCGGAATGTTGGATTTAAGCCATTGCATAGCTGTATTTGGGTCTTGCTTTCGGAATTCTTCATTCCTGCCCGAGTCTTTCAGCATTTGCGATAATTTTGCTAGACCCTGGGGCACTTCAGCTGATAAGACATCACCAGAACTTAATAACGTACTTATTTCGTTGCATTGTTCGGGTGAAAAATCTGTAAATGGAATAAATCGTTGCTGCATAATGTTTAATAGAATGATGTGTAAAATCTTATCTTTACTATTGTTATTTTATTTACTGAGTTATTAAAAAATTATAAAGCCTTAATTTACCTGATTTTCCTTCTAATAAAACAGACATAGCAATGAACTGAGTGAACGAACTCGCTACAGAAGTAATACTGTGATTGAGAGAATATCGAAACATGTCTTGCTCCCTTTCAACTATACTGTTGAACATCATGGTCACATCGTCGAATGTGGAAATGTCCATGCTTGGAACACTTTTGAGTGTATCATTCATTGATTTCTTAGCGATGATAAGGTTCTGTAATTTTAAAAAAAGCTAGGTGAGTTAGCTGTGTCAGTTTATCAAAAAACTCCTTTAAGGGTTTGATTATTTTTCTTTAGGAACTTACCTTCACCATACTTATAATTGAGACTAGCTTGTCCGTCGATTTCGGTTGCCGTCTATGTAAAGCGGTACTTAAAATATGATCATCCGCTACTTTGTGTCCATGAATTGATATTTCTATCATTCGCAAATTTACGTCCATCTCTTTGGGAACTCTACGATAAACTGACTAAAAAATATAGTTAATTAGAAGTTTAATCAATTACTACCCCGCGTTAAATTAAATAATTTACCGTTTATTCAAAATGGAGTATCTTATGTATTTAATTTGATTTATTCTTACGTTATAAAGTGCAATTGATGTTCGATTGTGTGTTACCACGACACTTTTATCATAGCCATCACCATTATTCGGAATAAGACTTGTCACTCCACGCTCTAGAGGAACAATCACCATATCATACGTCAATGCTGTTAGCGGCTTTGGTAGTACCTGTAAAATTCTAATTAATAAGAAAATAGAGCTAATTACAGAAATAAACATTTAAAAAAACTTAGCGACGCTTGGTAATCGAAAAAGGTATGTAACAAAATATACACCGTTAAAGACGCTGTCAACCTATAAGCACTTACCTCTCCAGTATTAGCAAAAGTAATTAATTCATCGTCCGACATAATAGGGAAATCTAATTCATGAAGTAATTCCTCCTCTGTCCATCTCTCTAATGATGTTATAGGTCGAGCTTGCAACAAATATACTTCACCATCCTGAAAAATAATTAAGATAAATAATATTTATCTCATACAGAAATGCTTTTTTGAGGTTTGTCTTATACAAATTCTTACCTTATTGATAGCCCATTCAATGTCCCTGCCAGCACCCCATAAACCGTCTTGCGCAATCCCTATTTCAGCCAATTTTAACATTTCTGTTTCTGATAAACATGACACGTTTCGTTCATTCTCAAGAACTTGTTCAGTTTCAAGACCGCTAACACTGGACACTATTTTTTGTGTTTTTGTACCAACTTGTATTTTCGCAATTAAAAGTTTGTCATCAACACCTCGCTTTACTATCACTGTATCTGGTTCAACTGATCCTGATACAACAGTCTAAAATGTACCATTTATAGATTAGTGCAGTTGAAATCAAAAATAGGAAAAACAGGTAATTCGCAGACAATTTGTGTTAATTAAAATCGTTTTATGATTTAGTCATAGAAATATCGCAAAGAAATTGAAATTGGATAATAGTTCAAACCTCTCCAAGCCCATAATTGGCAGTTATAAGTATTCGAGTTGGATCTCCAGCGTCAGGATGTCGTGTGAACATAACACCTGCAACTCGGGCCTCTACCAGTGCCTGTACTACAACAGCGCCGCCACAGTAACATGGTTGACCATTTTGTCTAAAAATATCAATTATTATAGCATGCAGTGCTCATTTTTTGTCCATCATGTCCTATATTTTTTGTGTATTTTTTATGTAAAACAATCGATATACAGCTGCTAATGAGCCTTAATATTAAAAAAAAAATTATAGAATATTGACGACTAGCTGTATGGTATCATAGGATCATTTTGTTGCTTAATGTTACCTACATTGATCCTGAGATTTAAGTTTAAAGGTATACCCATTTTTTTATCTTCTCACCTCCGGTAATAGGCACTAGTAAAAGCGAACATTGAAGCCCAACATTTTAAAATAGAACGCAGAATATCGTCATCGCTAGTAACACCCAAAACTGTTTCATTCTGTCCAGCAGCTGATAACGATTCACTATCTTCTCCAACAGCTGTGAAAAGTAAAGATTTTAGAGGAGAGTTGGATAAATGTGTTACAGATGTCAATAATAAAAACAAGTGAAATAATTGTGCTATACTGGGCAAGGCATAGAGGAATGAGACTTTTGACTACATTTTTATGATTTCTGGATGTGCAGGTATGACTTAAAAACCAATGTGTTACTTACCTGAAGATCTTACAGCAAAACGAAGCTCTGATCTAAGCTTTTGATCTATAGCCTTTTTTCGCAGGACTGTTAAATTCGAAAGAATAGCGTCTTTCAATTCGCCTGTTATTTCTGCCGATAAGAAGAGATCTACAGCACTAAAACATTATTTATAGTTTTATAATTTATTTATTTTATGATGTAGGATTATAAGTTTTTTTCTACTAGTACAATAATGAAATTGTACTCTTTCACCATACCTATTGCATGTATTTTTAAACACAGCTTCATCATATTCAGCCCCAGCTGCTTCAATTTGATTTATAGCTTCTTTAATTTTTGGATTAAGTTGAAGAAATTGTTCGAGAGCTTTAATAGTAAGACAGAACCCTGGAGGTACGCAATAACCCTGAAATGAAACGATTTCAAATATACTTCATATGCATAACTTGCGTAAATATTAATCTTGTTTAGTTTTCTGTTCCCAAAGGGGACCCTATTACTAAGAGTTTACTGATTGTCTGTCTGTCTGTCTGCCCGTCACCATGTTGAAATCATTAGAGATGATGCATTTTATTTGCCTGTACCTTATTTATATGGAACCATTACCATTTGTCGCGACTCACGTAGACCGATTTTAAAATACCTACCTCATCCTTTTGAACAGACGATAGAAGTGCAAGAGATGCTCCCTTTCCACCGACGTATTCAACACATGCAGCGGCCGGATCTTCAAATTGAACGCAGTAACCAACCGGCGTCTTAATTTTGATTTTATCTAACCATTTCAATTTACGACTCTCTTTGAAAATCAAAGGAGCCGCAAGTTCATCTGTAAGTTTAACGTAACTCATAAGAACATAGTACAGACCAGCCTATTCTTAGTAAAAAATAATTTACAGTCTGTATAATTTAAATAACATTTCTTAAAAATAGTATGAATAAAGTTTTATTTCAATATTCCAAGTTATAATTCTGACTCTTCGTAATATACCTTTTCTTTTAGAGCCCAACTGTAAAATTCCACTGCCATGTTCTCCATTTATTTCAGCAGCTACAAATCGATATGTGTTTCCGAATTCTTGGTTCATTCCATTTAATGTACTTCCCCCATATTTAGAAAACCTCAAAACTATCTTCAAAGAACGACTATTTGCTGAAATCATGTCCAATAGGTATTATTGTTAATTGTTACAGCATTTCTGAGAAACAAATCTTTTAAAACCAATGTATTATTCTATTTACCATTTACGATTAGAACTTGGGTTTTCGGCATCTCGTCTGTATTTTCACAGAATTCCGACAACTCCAAATCAGTAGATGTTATACTGTGGACGCTATAATCAGGTAATCTTACGCTACCAGAAATGCATCTAAAACAATATGGTTATGGTTAACATAATGTGACCTATTTACAGAGCTTGAGCGAAAACTGAAACTTACTGCGTAGAATTATTTAGGTATAATATGCCTTGAAGGTGCACCGCTGTACCATCTGCTGTAGCGATAGCTAACGTCATAGATCGTTTAAATCCATTGTAAGATAGCGCCCAACTTCTCTCTTTTACACCTCTGACTCTAAGGTATTCGTTTTGTTCAATTCTTCCATCTTCATCGTGGGATATAAACCTTCCTTGGGCAGCGCCAAATTGTGACCAACTTCCACCACCATTTTTTATACATTTATCTCTGCAATAAGCCTTTATGTTTTAAATCAATTTCAAATGGTAATGTAACGAACTTTGTTACTAAATAACTACATATAAAAATATAAATTACATTAATCATATTCAGCCATTTAGGATCTTATGATAAACAATAATTCTAAAATTTCGAAAGATGATTTCTTTGGAAACGAACAGTTTAGAAACATGTAGTTGTTGCAAAAATATTCACAATAAATTATAATCACATAAAAAGCAAATCTCACAGAGCTTCCGTCCAAGTGCCATCGCCGAAAGGCTCTGTTGCTATAAATTCAGCCGCTAGCTCATTGCTCCAGTCTTCAGGATGTTTCACAGCTCGAGTGGCTGAAGCCCAACTAGAATTTGATACATGCATCATTTTTAATATCAAATTGAAAAAACCAACGTAATGAAGGACGTGTGGAATTGCCTTAGGGAAATTATGACATACCTACATATTTTGTACTAGCTTTCCACCCGCAGCTTCGCCCGCGCAGTCAAAGAAAAACCCGCATAGTTCCCGTTCCCATGGGATTTCCGGGATAAAACCTATCCTATTTCCCGGGATAAAAAGTAGCCTATGTCCTTTCTCGGATATCGAAATATCTCTATACCAAATTTCATGCAAATTGGTTCAGTATTTAAGGCGTGATTGAGTAACACACAGACAGACAGAGTTACTTTCGCATTTATAATATTAGTTTGGATTTTGGTGCATCTTTAATTGCGACTGAAACAATTTTGCTGAATATTAAACTTAGGTCCTAAGCAAATTCATAAAAAGTACGTGTTTTAAACACGAATTAATATTTTATGTTAGCATTAAAAAAAAAATTTCGACTAAGCACAAGTCGCCAACTAGCAAATTTTTAAGTCCTTTAAATGTATTGATGTTTATTATTCATACAAAAACACGTACATTAAATTCAGTTTCACATGTCTAACAGCTCGATCGCTCGTTCTTCTCAATACACCGTTGAACAATATCCTGAAACGATTTTGAGGTTCGAGAACTTGAATCGAAAGTCCACCCGCACTCCAGCCGTTGGAAACATTTTCCCAAGCGCACGTTATTGTTTCCGATGATTCTGGAATATAATAGAATAAATAGTGTATAAACTTAGGGAATTTATTTCATTTATCATTATTATTATGACGAATCGAATATATTTGTATACTAATATCATGGACGAATAATTCTATGCTAATATATAAAATCAATATTTACGCACAATAAATTATTGGACTCATTAAATTTTACTTACATGCATATTTAACTATCAGATAATAATCTATCAACCGATTGCTATAGGTACTGAAAATTGTTTGATTACAAGGGATTAAACTGGCACAAGCCATAATATTATCAATGTTTTAATCGTTTTATCATACCCTAATTATTGCATCATAATTTTCGCAAGGGGAAAGCGGAATATCTCATACCGCTATTTTTTATTGCATCTTTCTTCTTTGTGCAACAGAGATAATGTGAAGATAATTTGCACAAGATATAAAATCTTATCTAAACTTTGTAGCTTATGTGACTCATAAATACAACTTTGCTCATTGCTGTTTAATAAACATACAGTTTATCTGACGAAACTCACCTGGCAATCGATAACATGTTCCGTCCGATAATTTCACAAAAAATTGTACTTCAGCAAGTGGTTTGGGGCCACACAGCTTACGAATTGCCAACAATATTGCTGAGCCATCTGGCGCTGAAGCCTTTATATTGAAAGCATCGAATCCCTCTGTCTGGTCTGATTGGGGTGAATCCAACAATGGTCTGTTGGGTAATGTTGATTTCCAACGTCTGACCGCTAGACGTGCTACAAATAGTTTAAGTGCATAATTCCAACCTGTAAAAATATACAAGTCCCCTATTTTGATATGCGAATGACTCCTGATACGATCCGAATTCTGATTCAAGGTACTAACCTAATTAATATACATTTACGTGTAGGGACCTAATCATACATTACAATAGTTATATACTAGCACAGGCCACAGACTAATAATAATATACTACGTATACAAATTATACTAGTAATTAGTTCTATGTGCTCGATGAATTTATCATAAAATGTGTACCTTTACACAAAGGTTATCAGTACAGCTAATACTTAAGAATTGTTATAAAAAACATTTAATAAAAAAACTATAGGTTCTAGGTATTTCTATAGTTTTAAGGATATAAGCTATACCTAGGTAGGTAATAGATTTGAACTCAAAGAGGTATCTACATAAGTAGTTGCTATTTTTTTAAAACGCAATCATCAATTAAGATTGAGTATATTAGGCATACTTATTATTTTTTGAATGTTCCAGATCCAGTCATCCAGACAGTAGCAGCGTCCATTTCAATAAAATTTATTCGACTTCGTTTTTTTATTGCATTAATTAATGTAACCTAGATTTATTTAAGACATTATAATCTTTCTCAATAAATAGACTATCCAACACAAAAATAATTTCTGAAAATCAAACAGTAGTTCCTGAAATTAACGCGTTCATCCAATAAAACAATGAAAATAATTGTTTGGAAAGCTATCAAATCAATTCTATATAATATACAACATATATTATACTAGGGGTTTGTAATAAATAGGTAAGTCGCAAATGTACATGTGAAGATTCTAGATAATAGTAAATAAAATACACTAAGGAATTTACTATTGTTCTCTTCAAAGTTCAATTATGAACTCAATTCCATGACCCATAATTACGATACGATGTAATAGGCGTAACTATTTGTTCCTAAATTGTGTGGCAAATAGGCACACTTTTTTGTCAGTTTTTTGTATGATGCATTAAATAAATTTTAATCTCTTTAAAATTACGTGAATGTAGGAGTAGACTGTAGACCGTGTACTAACTAGGTACTAATACCTAACTAGGTATACGTCGTGTAAAAACATAAAGTGAAGTCGGGTATAGTGGTTAAGGCCTGTATGAGGCTAAAGCACTATGCATCATATCAAATCCTGACAGACCAAAGATTTTTCTTTGTATTCCCCCACCGGGAATCGAACCCAGGACCCAAAAGCTCCTGGATTCCTCGCTTTCGCGCTGACGCGTTAACCACTGAACCAACGAGGTGTTCAATTTAGTATAGGAACACGACTTTTTATAACAATATTACTTTCAAAAAATTTTATATTGTAAATTAAAATATGAACCAATTTTGAATAAATTATTGCGTTTATGAATTATCTAGTGACCGAAAGAGTTAAATATTTACATATTCAAATGAGAAGATCGTAAGATGTGAAATAGAACCCAAGCGTTACCTGCTTGTCTATAGCAGCCTTTTCTCGTAGATTTTCTAAAGAATATCAAGTAAATCACAATAGCACTCGTGAGAAGGCCCGCCTGTAGGAGCACGCTAAATATACTCGTATCCATTATTTACAGAAACGTTCACATAACTATTCAACTCTTTAAATTGTGGTCACACAACTGCGCAGACGCAATGTCAGATTTGTTATGTTGACATCAGCGGGCACACGCCGGTCGGCGTCGAGATTAATATATTTTTGTTACCATGCTCATTGATACCTAATCGTTTTAGAATGATATGGCCGGTGGTATACTAATAACTACGTACCTGTCGGCAGTATTGCCTTATCTGTCGTGGAGTTGGCTTGATCTTGGAATATCGTGTCCTACAAACGAGTTAAGGAGGAGTTAGAACGATTAGTTTTTTATTGCGATCGCGGAAAATGTAACTTTTTTTACACAAAAATTATACAAACTTATTGTAATTTTATAACCTTGTGTCGGTCATATAGCCAGGAAATGTGTTTACGTTATATGGAAATAAGAATGACCAAAAAACAGGATATCAATACACCTCTGAATTTTTGACCACATTTAAGCGCGACCGAAACACTGACACAAGATTTCGGGTCATTTGTAACAGGATGGCGGTTCTACAGGGGTCTTAGTACGCAATGACAAAAAGAAAAATGATGGTCAGAACGCTGATACCGGATACCTTAAGATACTGTAATTTAAAATATTACAGTATCTTGTAATATAAAATATCATGTGTGACGCGCTTTAGATGCGGATATACATACTTATTTGTAATATTACATTGTGCACTGCGCATGTGAATGCTAATACAATGTGTTAATATATAATGTAAATAAAACAAATGTTTCCTTTTAAATATACTTGTTGCTTATTAAATATTGATTGTCTACCTCATACGGACGGACGGTCACATATTATAACTGCAGGTGTATTATGTATACCTATGTAGGTAGTAGGTACTGCAAAATAAAACACAATTTCATTTAATACATTTATTATTAAAAAAAACTAGTCTTCATATTGCAAGCACATTCAAAATCATTCATTACAAATGGTCAAAATGTCATGTTAGAATATTATTCTTGTCCTGATTCAACAATTTCAGATATATCTAAATAAATACTAATGAATTATAATTTTTAGCTCGATTCATTTGGCTAGTATCCGTAGACACTTTAAAATTAAAAGTACAAATCGTACTGACGAAATTTCGTCACAAATTACATCTACCATTTTTTTTTAATTCGTTGCAATATTCCTAAAACAAGGCTTTATTCTAGATGTGAATATAAATACATAATAAATATTAAATATAAATTCAAATAACATTACCTATCTAAGGAACTTTAACAGCCACAGCTACATGTGTTTTTAAATGAAAAAGGCAAGAAAATTCCACCTAAACATCGCAAAATTATATTGTACAGCATTCATAGCAGAACGGAAAATCAGCGAAGGTCTATCATACAGTGACAATTCCAAGGTGATTAGATACAAGAGTCATAGTAAGGACGCAAACACAATGAAAACTATTAATTAATTTGTAACTTTAACATCAAGGAGTAAATTGAAAATTTATTCACATTTCTTCACCAGAAACACTTATAAATATTTGAGCAACTCTTCATTTCAAAATTGCTACTACGCGATTTTATATTAGCTATTTAGCTTTCTTCACAATAGCCTCATATGATTTCAAAAACAACATTAATGTTTACATTGAATTAACCGTGAAATTATTATAAAGTTCTACATGTTTATTAAAAAAAAAACATTTCTTATTGTGTGACTGCGCCTTAACTGTGACAATATAAAATAGAAGGGGGATAAATTATTAAGTATTATGTAGACATGTTACATCGCACAAAGTATATAACTATCTTCTATATAATACATGAAATTTGAATAAGAGCCTCGCTAATGTACACATTATTAATTTTAAATATTATTGCATTCCCACAAACATTATCTACAACAAATAACAATATTTGTTTAAACTACATAAGAAACATTTTAATATCTTCTTCTTATATATAAAAATGAATCGCAAAATGTGTTGGTAAGCGCATAACTCGAGAACGGCTGAACCGATTTCGTTAATTCTTTTTTTATTATATTCCTTGAAGTACGAGGATGGTTCTTACGTAGAGAAAACGTAAATATGTACCACGGGCGAAGCCGGGGCGGACTGCTAGTATATAATAATTCAGTAAATATTACACAATGGTAATGGTTTATACAATGTAAATGGTTACACATCATAACAAATAATTTTATTTATTAAAATAAATATCATAAGCGTACAGTAGTCAGTGTTTTATGTGGTTTTATAATTTACATTATTATAACATATTTATACATAAAAATAATGATTACATAATGTAGACATCCCATTTATAAAAATAATTTTGTAATAATTTACCTTTTTCCGCATTTCATAGAGTATTTTAGATCACTGTGCATAGTGAACTGGTTGAAAAAAATAACACATTTGCTGAATTATTATAAAAACTGGTCACAATATTTTATTTCAAAATGTGGAAAATTAAATAAATAACACCGATCATACAATACTACTATGATAGATAAGAATTTAGTTTATCAACAATTCAACAATAAACGAAATTAAAATTAAACAATCCAGATACATGTTACTTGACCTTTAAGATAACAATATTATTTATTAGATAAGTTTTAATCATTTTTTTAGTTTAGACAAATCAAAGAACTGATTTTGTCATGATTAGCAATATAGGTGTATGATAAAAGAAAATGGAACTTTCACCTTCGCTTTGCTTTTATAAAAGAGAGGAATTTCTTCGTCAAATAAATATTTAATGTAGGAACATTTACGGGCATAAAAAAATTACATTTTAAAGGTCTTAGCGTGCGTTTCTCAGAGGACGGGATTTTAAATGATGCTGCGTTGAAGTTTTTTAGAAACGCAACCCGCTATGTAACTTCAGTGGAATAAATATATATTATACGAAAATGATTGTAAAATGAAAGTATAGGAACAAAATATTTCTTTATGATTTGTAATTTAAGGAACAAGAAAGTTACGCTATTTTGTCATGATTTAAAAAACAACATATTTATGTATTTATTTTTGTGAACATTCAAACAAACTTCAGTGCTATTACTATTTTTATTTTATATTGCTATGAAATAATTTTCTACGTTTTCTTGCTTTCAATATATTATAGTACATTTCATATATTTAATAACAACCTATAATACAATACTGTTAACAATAAGTCACAACAAACAATGAGATTTGTTAAATATTTTGCTGCTAATATACGTATTACATCGAATTTTAATGCTACTTTCAGAATTATAAATGAACATAACTAAATACTAAATAGGTACCGTAAAACGGGGTGAATAGAATTCACGGGGTGAATAGAAATATTCTTGGGAAAAAGTCTAAAAGCCTGATATTTGAGAACTACTTCAAAAATCGCAATAGTGTTTTTAGTTTTTACAATGGCAACATTTTTTTATTGGTCTGACAACATTTGAATAGTATGAAGTTAGCAATTTATGTCAATAAGTGAGTTCAAAGTGCAACGGTTGTATGTATGTCTTTTGTGCTCTTATTAACTTCTCTCTAGTTATTATTTAAATTGTGTTTTTGATTGTGAAATAACTTTATTCAACGGTGAAGTGTATCCAGAATAAATTGAAAAGGTAAGTTTTACTGATTAGTTTGATTTTTATTGGTAAATTAGTAAAATAATTGCACCCATAAATATTTATGATTAAGAGGTGAATAGAGACGACTGAGGGGTGAATAGAAACGCCATATGAGGTGAATAGAAACGGCAAAGGGGTAAATAGGAACGAGAAAGGGTTTAATAGAAACGCGAAAGGGGTTTTTAGAAACGCTTTTGATAGGGTTGGCACTTTATGCAGGTTGTTGAGTTTTAACTTTATTACCTAAGTACCTACATTTTTAAAAAGTTGATTTTTTAATATTTAATAATTAATTTTGTGTACGCAGGTATAGTTGCGAGCAATATGCCACGCAACTACAAACCAGACCCTCGGGGTAAGAAATATATAAAATATGACCTCAACTTAATACAACAGGCTGTTAATGAATATTCTGCGAGTAATTGTTCTCTTGATACTATCTCAAAGAAATATAATATACACAGATCTGTTTTATACAGACACTGCACAAGAAATATGAAAAGTCAAGGAGGTCAAACTGTTTTATCCAAAGAAACTGAAGAAGAATTTATTAAATATATAAATATATGTGCTGACTGGGGCTATCCTTTGGAGGCGTATGATTTAAGAGTACTTGTTAAGGTCTATCTTGATAAATTAGGTGTGAATGTAAAGAGATTTAAAAATAATATGCCTGGACCAGATTTTGTCTCCTCTTTTCTGAAAAGGCACAAAGATGCAATTTCTCAGAGATTATCGCAAAATATAAAGCGAAATCGGGCTGCTGTTTCCCCTGAAATAATAAAAAAATACTTTGAAGAATTAGAAATTTCATTATCAGGCGTACCTATGTGCAATATTATAAATTACGACGAGACGAATCTTTCCGATGATCCTGGGCGGAAGAAAATAATTACAAAAAAAGGCGTGAAATATCCAGAGCGGGTGATGAACCACTCGAAGTCTGCCGTTTCTATAATGATTGCGTGCACAGCTGAGGGAGAATTACTGCCTCCTTATGTTGTCTATAAAGCACAACATTTGTATGACACTTGGACCGTTAAGGGGCCAAAAGGGACTCGTTACAATAGATCACAGTCAGGTTGGTTTGATGGAACCATTTTTGAAGACTGGATTAAATCGATAATCATACCCTATTTTCAAGGAGTACCCGGAAAAAAAATATTGATCGGTGATAATTTATCGTCGCACCTTTCATTAGATCTAATTAAACTGTGTCATGAAGAAAACATAAGTTTCGTATTCTTGCCAGCTAATTCTACCCACATGACACAGCCATTGGATGTGGCCTTTTTCAGGCCTATGAAAATAGCTTGGCGAAATATTTTGTATCAATGGAAAAAAGCCGATGGTCGCCAACAAGCATCGGTTCCAAAAGGATGTTTTCCACGTCTACTATCCATGCTTTTAGACGCCCTAAAACACAATGCTAAAGAAAATATTTTATCAGGATTTAAAAAAGCTGGAATAAATCCACTGGACCCTACACAAGTATTGAAAAGATTACCTGAATATGACAGAGTTAGCCATCAAACAGAAACTATCAATGAATCTGTTCTAACAATACTAAAAGAAATGAGATATGGAACCATAAATGTCACTGAACCTAAAAGAAAAAGAAAAATTGAAGTAGAACCTGGAAAGAGCGTTAGTCTTGAAGAAAGTTATGCTGAAACAGAAATCGAACCAAGAGAAAAAAAATAAGAAGACAAATAAAGAAAGTAAAGAAAAAGGAAAGGGAATTGGAAAGAAATAAAAAAAAAACACATACAAATGTAATAGATGAAACGAAATCTCTCGCCGCTTACGATCATGAAATTCATTTACCCTCTGAAACAGCCTTATTACCACAGTCTTTGAGTACATGTGAGGCTAATGATTACTTAGATATAGAAAAGGTACCAATTATTTTTGGTGATGATGTTATTATTGATCATTTTGAAACGATTGACAATTTAAATGTCAGTTCTGATGCCATGATTTCAAGTAATGAAATAAAAAGCAATAAAAAAATTGAAATTTTATCTGATATTTCAGTAACAGATCCTAAACAATTTGCAAAAATATTATATGATAGTAAAATGAAAAGAAAACAACAAAAACATCGAAATTATTACAGAAATGACGAGGAAATATTATCCGAATTAATGTCTGATACTGTTTAAAAAAATATTCGTATTAAAAAAAGGGAGTTTGTGATAAGAGCCATTTAAGTATAACATTCCAGAATTATTTATGTTGACATCCTAAAATTTTTAATAAATACTCACTTTGTGTAGATACATAACTGATTATTGCACTGTTTTGTTGATTATTGTCAGAAGATTATTATGTTTCAGACTGTTTTGTAATATAGTTTACATACGCTTAATAGTTATTAATTAAGCATAATTGTTTTGTAGTCATTTCTTAGGCTAAAATTATTTTTGAACTGATTATTCTGTTTTGCACGCCTCATAAGCGAAGCGTTGAGGTGGGTACTACTGTCACTTCGCGCAAAACATCTGATTTTTCAAACTTAAAATGTCTTTATGTATCATACATTGCACTTGTAAGATAATACATACACACACATATTAAGAAAAAACACTATTTTTAACGTTCATGATATTTTTGATGTCATTTTTGTTATTTAAACTAGTTAAAAAACAGTTTAAAAAAGTTCTGTCTTGGACGTCCGTGTGTCTGTATGTGCGGATCCTTTTTCTTGTTAACACGATAGCGACCGAAATACTTTACTAATCGAGTCTTTTTTTTTCTCTTACACTTGAGTATGCTCAGGAATAGAACCCTTTCATTTTTCAGGGTCTGATTCGATGTGGTTTAATTGTTATTAAATAAACAAAAATAATAATTAATAAATATTTATTAAAAAAAAATTATGAGGCGTGCACTTTTGGATTTTCCAAATTATTGTTGATTATTGTCAGAAGATTATTATGTTTCAGACTGTGTTGTAATATAGTTTACATACGCTTAATAATTATTAATTAAGCTTAATTGTTTTGTAGTCTTATTTCTAAGGCTAAAATTATTTTTGAACTGATTATTCTGTTTTGTTCATTATTGTCAGAAGATTATTATGTTTCAGAATTCAGATTGAGTAATGAGTAGGTAATATAATTTTATTACGAATAATTATTAATTAAGCTTATTTTTTTTGGTGATCTCAATTCTAAGGTTAAGTAGGTACCATTATTTTTGAACAGATTTTTTAATATGCATTGTTATTGGTTCGGATTATTTTATTTTTAATATTAATAAAAAGGTTTTCTAATATATTATGTACACTCTTTTATTTCATTATCTCTGTGACGTCACTACCACTATATAAAATATTTTGACAACCCTATCATTTTTCTCTATTAACCCCATATGTCGTATCTATTGACCCCGTATTCCGGGAAAATAGAAATTGACCAGGTTTTTGTCTTTTTCTCCTAAGTAGATAATAATTTGGCATTAAAATTGTAATTAGCTTGTAAAATAGCAAAGGACTCCCACAATGAAAGCAGCTTTATTACCCGAAACTTACAATGTATATTTTTAAAGTCGGTTTGAAAGTCTAGATTGTTTCTATTTACCCCGTTTTACGGTACTTAAATAAATAATTATATATTTTCAATAAATGTACATTTAGTACTATTTTAACAGAATACATTTCCTGATAAAAGCCTCATTACGTATAATATGATAAATAATCATAATAACATCTTAGCATATTAATCCTCTCAGGCTTGGTCATAAATATTACAAACAAAAAATAATTAACAAAAATAAATAAAAAGAGCGTGTGCCAAGCACCGTGTCAGAAGTGAAACTTCTTTGGCAAGATTGAAAGATACCAAAATCGTTGCCTTACTCCATCACGTGACGGTATTGCCATGACGCGACCTTTAAATTTTACTCTCAACGCGCCTTAAGAGGTTTCACTTAAAAAAAACTAATTTGTGCATCTGTTTTAGGTATAATTACTATAAATAATATCATAAATTAGGAATATATTCCAAATTCACTTTTTACAATATAATGATTAATAATTAATTGCTTTGAAAATAAACAAATAGAGCCTCTTGTATTTCAATTTATTAAGAAAGATGTAATAAATATTCGTACTTATGTGATGTAAAACTTCCAAGCATAGAACGAAAATAAACTTTCTTTGTTTCAGTGATGCTATTTCCGTACACGCGTAAATAAGAATCAAATATTTCTACTTTATATTTTTATGCAATATTTCAAATTTTGTCCTTTATTGTTGGAAAACTTCTAAAAAAAGCCATTTCAACGCTTACACTAATTTAGCTAATTATCAAAATTGAATTACTTCATTTTATTTAATTCATTAGAAATTGTATAGGATGTTTTTTGCAATGTTTAAGTTTTCTTATCAAATTTATATACTACGCAATAATGGAATGCTAAAAAAATCACCCTGTATATGCCTTATATCAACTATGCATGCGTCAAAAAGTCTGCAAAATTTTAAAAACAGTTCCATATACCGTGAAACCCTTGTAACTTTGCCAACCGTTGTCAAGTTTGCCATAGAAATGTAAAAAGTATTGGAACTGTGCACGATTACAGCGCCAACTAGCTTCCACAACTTTGTGGGCTCTGTCACATTGACGTTTAGGCCGTATATCTTCTTCTTCTTCTTCTTCTTCTTATATATAAAAATGAATCGCAAAATGTGTTGGTAAGCGCATAACTCGAGAACGGCTGAACCGATTTCGATAATTCTTTTTTTATTATATTCCTTGAAGTACGAGGATGGTTTTTATGTAGAGAAAACGAAAATATGTACCACGGGCGAAGCCGGGGCGGACCGCTAGTTGGTGATAAAATATCGAAATGAAAAAATAACAAATATTTTCGACTAATAAATTGTTGTGATACCACGATTTGGGTGGAAAAAAGGTGCTGAAATTATTTTGGTCATTTAAATCAAATGAGGTAAGTCCAAAAAGTGTGTTTAATTTTGATTGTGTCAGGGTTGCTTTACTTCATTTATAGTTGTAGTTTTACAGTAAAACAATAAGAAAAAGCTACTGTAATGGTTTCATTATATAACAGTAAATACATTTAAATGTTCCTGTATCGCTAGTAATAAATTAAATATCATTTTCAGATCGAAATGAGTATTGTTTTGGAGACCGGGTTTGTGAGTGTTACTCACGATATCAAATTCCAACCACAAACTGTAACTTGCATTTACTATTTCTGCCAGTATTCTTGCAGTTTACAACACAACAACTACTGTGACTCATTTTTATTAGCGGACTAATGCGATTAAATAATGATATTAAAATGTATTTATGTAGAATCAATTTGCAATTGACAGATACATCTGATGACAGAGCTTATATTATTTCTACTTTTGACCACCATGAGCGCTGCGATACATTAAAATACTTCGCACCCAGCGAATAGTAAATAACATCTTTATAACAGTTTTCTATCATTTATGGTTTCAATTGGGCTGAAAAGCGCGAAGTGCCAAAAGTTAGTTTGACATTATACACTGGTCATCAAAAAAATCGACCCACCTACACTATGTTTGCTATTTATCGATTATTTCACAAATAAGTCGTCTTATATTGTTGTATTTTGTTGTAAGGGTCTGATAACATGCTAATCATTATGTTTGTCGTAAATTTTACGGCACTAAATGATTCTTAACAAATTTTTATACAGAAATACTGTACAGTGTTATTTTGACGGTTTACGGCGGGACAAATTATGCCCGTGTTCCCAGTTCTAAAATGACTTTTTTCGGGATCTCTTATTCATAACGTTAAGTTTAATAATTGATGCTGTAGTTTTGATAAATTTTGTCTCAAAATAATGGATACTACTGTAGCTGAGGGGGCCCAAACTGTGGCTCTACTAAAACAGGGGTTATGTCAACTTGCTGTGGCTAAAAACTAAAATCTGAGCTGTTTTGCAGTTCGATGAGTTTACCAAAGGTTTCTAGAGACTGGGCAGTATCGATGAAAATATTGATCTGCAAGAAATAGGGCGGCACCTCAAAGGGACGACCCCTAGATAATGAAATCAACTCTACAAAATCGACATCTGTCTGGTGTAGATCTCTAGTGACGCCTGCGTGAAGATAAGGAGGTGGGTATAAATGACAGAACTGTTAGAAGAAGACTTAAGGAGTAGAACCTAAGACTACACAAGCCAGAAACATGGCCACAATCAGCCACAGCTCATCGACAAACCAGACTTCAATTGACTCGAAATCACGTAAACTGGACTATAGGCCAATGGGAGTCAGTACTTTTGAGTGACAAGATGCAAATGACTTTATATGGTGCTGATAGACGTCTTTATGTCATGCGATGACCAGATGAACGATTTGTTCAGTGCTAGGTAGGAGAAACGGTCGATTAAGATGGAGGCTCTGTAAAGTTCTAGAGTGGCATTTCTTTGACAAGACGCACGGAGCTTGACGATAAAAAGATGCTCATTAAATGCTGTTCAATACATTACCGAGGTTTTGGACTATCATATGGTGTAATATGCCGGCTGTATCTGCAAAAACTTTGAGTCTATGCATGATAATGCTCGGAAACACGTAGAGCGAATCGTGATCCAGTATTTAGAAGAGGTCCGCATTAGAGTTACACTCTGGTTAGCAAAATGTCTCGATTTGAAACCTACAGAGCACATGTGCGACAATTAAAAAATAAAGCTTAGAGCTCGTAATTCAGCCCCTACAACAATAGGAGACCTGAAAACCGCCATGAGGGAAGAATGATAACGAATTCCTCAAGAGACCATCAAAATCTTGATTATTTCTTTAAAATGGTGAACGCAGGCTATCATTCCAGAAAGAAGAGAAAGTACTGAGTATAAATTCGAAGGAAACGTGATCATAAGTTTCATGATTACAAAATAAACTGCATTTGAAATTAAATAAAGAAAAAGCTGAAAATTGAGGATTTTGAACTTTATTCGAAATTGACATTTTTTTTATTATGTTAATGATTTTATGTGTTTATATTCGTGTAAATATGCATGTTTAATTAATCGGTTCAGTTTCCAAACAATTTTTTTCTTTAGTTTGTGAGAAAACCGTAATTTTCCGTAAAAATGCAGGTGGGTCGATTTTTTTGATGACCAGTGTATGTCAACTAAACATAAATCTGTTAAAAGCCTCTCAACAAGACGAAGACAGCAGGATCCACTAGAAAATTTATTTGGTTGCATAAGAGCAAACTATGAATCAAAATATAATAATCCCACAGCAAGCCAATTTGTTGCGGGATTAAAAACTGCTGTACTCAGTAATACGGGAAATATGGAAAGTGGAAATTGTGAAATTGACGAAAATGAAGCAATATTAGGCAACTTCAAGGATTTGCGAAACCAGCCACAGACATATCAGCTACAAACTCAAACTTAAACATATTTTTTAATTTATTAAAATATGATCAAGATGTATATTTTTCCATTGAGGGAAATATGGAAGAAGCCAATGGCGAAATGCAAGCTTGTGCATATGTCTGTGGCTTTATTGTTAAAAATTGTAAGAACAATTGTCATGAATGCAAAAAGATATTTGTTTCTAATACACAAGAGGAAGTGCACAATTTTATTGAGTTCAAAAACTATGAAACAGTTAAAAAGTCACTCATATATGCCTCGCAGGACTAAATAGATTTTGTTGAAAGTGCAACCAGTGCCGGATTAGCCACGTAGCAAGAGTAGCAAATACTACGGGCCCCGCGACTCGGGGGGCCCCGCGGTCTAATACCTGTCTGACCGTAAAAAAATATCAATTCATCACCTGGACAACGTTTTTAAATGTCATTATTGATAACGTACTGTCTGCTTTAACTAAACGTATGGAAGCATATCATGAAATTACTGGTGTTTTTGGTATATTTCGACAGCTAACAACAGAAGATATTTTGGTTCGCTGAACTGCTGAAAACAGATGTGGCTACTGTTATTGATAGCAAGAAACAAGAGTCTCTGGAACTGCAATTTTATAAACTTTTATTAAATAATTCCTTAGAATCGTGTTTCCCAAACGTATAAATTGCCTTGCGCATTTACTTGTCTCTCATGATCACTTACTGCAGTGGCGAACGTTCTTTTTCAACGTTAAAACGTATTAAAAACGAGTTAAGAAACACGATGGGCCAAGAACGTCTTAATCACCTTACTTTGATGAATATAGAGTATAATTTGCTTAAAGAAGTCGATAGTGAAAGTGTTATCTCTAAATTTGACCATATTAAATGCAGAAAAGTTTATTTGTAATAGTTTTGTTTTATTTAATACCCTTTAACTTGAGAAACTATAGCAAACGAAGGGCCTCTTGACAGAATTTGCTACAGGCCCCGCGCTGGCTTAATCCGGCACTGAGTGCAACAATAATAAAAGTACTGTAAACGTGTGACTTCCTCCAAAGCTGCTCATTGCACATAAATGAAAACATAGAATATTTAATAAACAGTGTTTTTTTATATATGTATATAAAATATATTGTGATCTTAGAAACAGATATTTTGCTAAAGTGGCTGCTACGTCCAGTTTTAAAAGAAAAATGAATATTATTTTACATGGATAAAATCAGTGCGTCTGACTCCAGCAGGAAAAATTGTTCGAGACTGATTTGGCTTGATTTTTTATATAACATATGTCGATTGGTGAAATATCAGAATTTAATGAACATCAAGATGATTGGACTTTGTACGTGGAACGTTTGGAACAATATTTCATCGTAAATAAAATACCAGAAGATTTGCAAGTTACCCACCTTACTTACGATTATGGGCACGGAAAGTTACGAATTACTTGTCAATTAATCGGTCAGACCGAAAGATAAAAAGTTTCGTGAAATATCCGATATCATGACACGTCATTTGCAACCTAAGCCAAGCGAACTCGCGGAAAGATATAAGTTTCACCAACGGAATCAAAAAGATAATGAAACCATTTCGGAGTACGTAGCGGTGCTAAAGAGAATGTCGAATACATGTGAATATGGTACCTACACGGTTAGAGGAAAGTTTGAGAGATTGATTAGTGTGTGGATTAGCCAGTGAGGTTATCCGCCGGTTTTCTTAAAATTTCAATACAGACAATAGAGATAACCAGTAAAGAAAATATCATCTCTCTTAACCCTCATAAAATATTAAGGAAACTTCCTGACTACGAAAAAGATACCAAGTAACCAAATATGCTGTTGACAACGCGCTACTAAATTATTTAAAAGAAAACCGGTCAGTAAATAATTTAAAAAAAACGAAAAAATAAAAAGGTTAACAATACAACCGGTTTCTTCCGAAGAAATAGAACTCTTGACGTCGAACAAAAGAAGTAACACAAAAAAACTTTCCACTAAAACAATACTCAAGGAAAGGCGTAAGTTTGAAGCTCTGAATAATCCTAAGTGTACAATTGAACATGAAACGCCTATGGTTTATGTCTGCACAAGAACCCAAATCGGAAACGATGCATCGTAAGTGTATACATGAAAATAAAATTACTACTGCATTGTTTCCTTCACCAGAACCTGAAACAGAAACTTATCATTCTGAGTTTGCATCTGAAAATGAAACTGCTACACCAAGACCTGAATCTACTGTAAAGTGAAAAAAATGGAAAAGTTACAATACTATCCGAAATCAGGTATAATCCACTGAATCGCGCTTTCTATTTAAGTGAAATTAAATTGCACAAAATAGATAAAACTCACAATATACATATTTTCAACATTTAATCTGATGAAAAACTTGATATTGGCCCGCAGCCATCAGAATGTATTGATTATAATAATCCGGTACCATCCACCTCTGCGGAAATCGTGCCTATAACTTGTAATAGAAAAAGAAAACTTGTTCAAGAAACTGATGAAAGCAACGATGATTCTTCTTGCAGAGATTCGTCAGATGAAGGGCAACATTAACATTAATAAAAATGTTGTGTGGTTTTATGAAACCACGGTAAAAGTGAAACTGTTCGAACGGTTCCGAACACTGCTTTGTGTAGCGCATGTCGCGTGACGGTCGTAGTAGTAGGTATACCTACTCGGCAGCCGCGATACACGCGACATGCGCTACACAGACCAAAAAGTTTGAGACGATGTAATAAAAGTTTCATTTTAAAAACAATTTTGTTTGACAACCCTGCCTCTATATTCTTCTTACTATGAAATATTTCGGAAAAGTTGGTGAATTTTTACCTTTTTTGATATTGTTAGTTACCAATAGAAGTTCTACAAGTTTGAAAAAGGAATAGAAGAACAAGAAATGCAGAATACATTGAAACAGATGGGTGAAGAGGTATCAGATAAATTTGTAATCACTAAAGTTTTAATGTCGTTGCCAGAATATAAACATTCTTCATCATTCTTCATGAAAAATAAAAGAATAGTAAAATGTTTCAAGTGTGGCAAGAGTAGACATTATCAATGACTGTAAGAATACCAAAAGTAACAGTGAAGAGAATGTGAGTAGTAATACCTAACTATTTGTATTGTGGGAAGTTAGGACATTTCAAGTCTAAGAGCGTATACGCACTATGCGGGTAGCCGTCCGGCTGACCGCAAGCACAGTTATGTACGTAATATTCATTTCTATGCGCACTGCGATGCGGCTACCGCAGACCGCACAGTGCGCATAGAAATGAATATTACGTACATAATTGCTGCGATGCGGCTACCCGCATAGTGCGTATACGCTCTAAGTGTCGTTTTCGTAAACAAAGGATGAACGGAAAATAAAACAAAAAGTAACGCGTTTTAAGATTTTATACCCAACGCTGCTAAAGAAGTTTTCACTTCAATAATTGTGAAATCGCGAGTACAGCAAAAAATGTGCCGGTAGACTTAAATGAGTGGCACAGAAGGTTGGCGCATCAGAACTTTACTTACGTGAAAGATATTTTGACACTTTGACAGCTAAGTATTTTATCTATTTCCAATTTCTGACAGTCGATCACGTCCCCTGTCCGTGACAGTTTTTTTTGTTAGAGACGCTGATCACGTACTGCGTACGTGTGTGAATTTCAATACTGTTTACTTTAAAACAACGGCCTGTAAGCGTGATCCGCGTCATGTCAAAGCTAGATGAATGTTTTGGCTACACACACAATCGCACTTCAAATACTTGCGGTGTGTGGGGTGCGGGAAACAAAGGATCGCCCGAGCCGGGTCGACTCTCGCGCGCC
The DNA here is from genome assembly GCF_061535395.1 of Colias eurytheme. NCBI lineage: Eukaryota > Metazoa > Arthropoda > Insecta > Lepidoptera > Pieridae > Colias > Colias eurytheme. The sequence goes on from NC_142985.1 coordinate 4,242,587, forward strand.
AGTTGCCCCAGCGTAGCTAAGCGATCGAGACGTGTGACAATTTTTGGCGCGGAATGACTTCGCGACGACGATTTCGTCTGGATTCGGAAAGAGATACTAGAGATATTATTGACATTTTGCAAAATGATGAGGATTCGGATATTGAGGAGAACACCACAATAATAGAAACTGAAGGTAAGCTATTGATTTACTTGTATTTTTGTAAGACCGTAATTGCTTTTGGTTTTGAATAAGTACCTACATGTTTTGTTTTTTAGAGGCATAGACGAGTTTAGAGCCGGTCAAGAACAATTAGAAGTTAGTGATGAGGACATACCAGAGCAGGGTCAAGTACCGATAAGGACAAGGGGACGGTCAAGGATTAGAAGAACAGGTCGCAGTCGTGTTCGTTCGTCAGTGCGTTCGCGTTCAACTCGCAGCCGCGGCAGAGGTACAGTACAAAATGTCCAACAAATTGATGAAGCCAATGGATGGTCATATAAACCAGTAGAAAATATACCTGAAAATCCTGCCTTTCAGGATCTATGTATGGTTATGCCTCCAATTGATGAACATTCAACGAAATTTGACTGTTTTTCAGTCTTTTTCCCAGACTCTTTTTGGAAACTTCTCAAAGAAGAAACCAATCGCTATGCAAGTCAAATGAAGGCAAAGCAAGCTAGACAGGGTGTGTTAAAGCCAGGATCCATGTTGTATAATTGGAAACCTGTTACATTGCATGAAATGAAGAACTTTTTGGCCATCGTAATCCATATGACGCTTGTTGAGAAAGAAAGTTTCGATTCATATTGGTCCACTAGAGAGATTATACAAACTCCATTCCCAAAAAAAATCATGACTAGATCTCGTTTTAGAGCCATATACAGTTGTCTTCATTTGAATGACAACTCAAAATATATACCACGAGGCCAGGAAGGATATGACGCTTTTTTTAAACTGCGGCCATATTTTGAGGAGCTTTCGAATTTGTGTCAGGTGACCTTTTCTCCCGATGAAGAACTAACTATCGATGATGGAACATGTGGTTTTAGAGGTAAAGTACATTTTCGGGTGTATAACAAAGATAAACCCGACAAATACGGCATGCAAATCTATATGCTTTGCGATGCTAAAACCGGCTATATATTGAAGATGGTTCCATACGTTGGCGACTCAAAGACTACACAGAGCATAATTATGGAATTGTGCGAACCATACATTGGAAAATGGCACACCATTTACATGGACCGTTTTTTTACCAGCCCAACTACTATTGACTTGCTTTGGCAAAAACAAACCCGTGCTGTTGGAACAGTTATGGCCAATCGGCGTGGTTTGCCTAGAACATGGCTTCAACAGTCTTTAGAGGTCAATGAAATGGTCTTCTGTCATCGTGGTAATCTGACCGCTTGTAAGTGGAAGGATAAGCGGGACGTGCTGATGCTCACAACAAAACACGCCGCTACTTGGACGGAGGTAACAGCTAAACGCAAAGGAGTTGGGAGTCGTCAAAAAACAGAAGCCTGATTGCATCATCGATTACAATCAAAAAAAAATTGGCGTGGATGTCAACGATCAGTAATTCAGTATGTTTTATACTATTCTTTAAATGGAAAAACAATGAAATGGTGGAAGAAGATGTTTTTTAATGTGGTTGCGAGGGCTTTAGTCAATGCTTACGTAATCTATAACAAAAGTAGCAACAACACGGGTCGTAAATTGCGATTTTCGCAGTTTTTGATGACTTGTGGTGAAGAACTGGTGCAGCATGCATCCTTAGATGATGCAGGCCCATCTCGTGGTCCACATCATACTTGTATGACCTCCAGATTAACAGGCAGACACTTCATGGAAAGGATACCGGCGACAGGATCGAAAACGAAAGTAGCAAGAGTTTGCAAAGTCTGCGCTGACACTACAAAGAAGGAAAACAATTTTTTACTGCCCAGATTGCAGCGTGCCCTTGTGTTATGACCCGTGCTTCAAAAAATACCACACCAGGAAAGACTACACGTCATAAAATTCGAAAAATGTTGATGTTAGAGTTTTTTTTTTTTTTTTTGAAAACGTGCCTCATTCTAAGTTGATTTTATAATAAAAAAAATACAATTACACATGTTTTTATTATTTTATATAATAATATAAAATATCTTCAATACAATGAAAAAAAAAAGTTATGGCCGCAACTATTATAGTTTTTTTTCTATGAAACTAACAAAATGGTCAAAAAGTGCCGGCGCGCCAAGAATGGTGCACTCATTATGTATGCGGCTAATTAGCATAAAATAAGCGCCACGTACGTCGGACGTGATCCGCTGTCAAAGTGTTGGAAAAATAATATTGAGGTTAAACAAACAACAAAGCCTGAGTGTGAGTGCCTCTCACTTCTATTGAACGGCAATCTATGTAGGCAATGTATGTTAATTTATACCTGGGCTAAGAAAATCGTCAAATGAAGAGAGATGAAACTCAAACTGTATATCATTAGAACTTGATGGAGAGATAGTGCCCGAGATGAAAAGTGTCAGTGTCATAGGGATCATGTTTCGCCGTGCCGGGTATAGGTTGTACTTATTTCTATGTAGGTTATTAAAAAAGTAAGTGGTTAGATATTATAGAAAATATTGAGTAGTATTTTTTTCCTCCTGAAAAGTTTTGAATTTTCATTTCGGGACCTTCTTCTAGACGCCGCTTCAATGATATAAATTTTCATGGTCTTAACTACATCCAGGTATAGGTTACTCCTTTTGTTTTCATATATTTTTTTTAACTTTTTATATATATATTTTTTTTAAGCAGGTTTCACGGTACATAGTTTGACACTAAATTCCATTGGACGACGGACGAAGCGAGTCTTTTGAAAAAAATTGCATTAACTACTGTGTAAATTAGTAATAAATAATTATTCTAAGTGCACCTGGTGTTTTCTAGTAATTTCTATAACTAGTCGTCTTTAGATTTGACTGGTTCAAGCACTTCGGGATTCTCGTCCATACTGGCAGCTGTGTCCGTACGAGACTTGTCAACTGGGTATAACCTAAAAATATTTTTTAGTATATTATTATGCATTTAAAATCAGTACATTTCACACAACGCCATCTAGTGCAAATAAAGCCATACTTAAACTTAATTTAGTTTTTGAATACATTCATATTATTATCATAAAAATATGAATGCTTAGAAAATAAAAAGAAATGAGAAATCTATTTGTTTCTACACTTGCGCATGCGCAGTTAGTCCGAAGTCGAAATTGTACAAAATTATTCAAAAGATGAGTTGTATAAGAGAAAGACAGATAGTGTACCATGATTTCCACTCTCTTTCTAATCGTGAAAAATACAAAACAGTCGCATGTCTTTTCTACTCTGTCTACAAACTATGCAAACACCACACATTTTTTTTTTATGATTAAACCAACTAACCAATATAAAAAGTAAAACATTTCAAAATCCCACTCACCATCTCTGATACAGATACACCAAGAACACGAGGTCATCTCTGAAGCAGGCTACTCTGTGCGCGGTGGGCATCGTTATTATAAACGCGAACACATCATCTATGAACGTGTTGAATGCTTTGTACATGAACGCTCGCCATGGGAGAGCCGCCACAGAACGAAGACGGTAATTCACGAATAATTGGGGCAGCATGAATAGGAAACCGAACGCGTATACACCGTTCACTACACTGTGTAACGCCCATGAGTACCAGCTGGAATGGAAGAATTTGTTTAATTTAATTGCTCTTTTTTTTTTACTTAAGATAGGGAAGCGCTTGACCACAATCTCGCCTGATGGAAAGCTAAGATGCGGTCTAAGATGGTACGCGCTTCCCTAGTAGGTACCGGTTCACTCTTCGCTTGAAGACCCCCATATTGTATTCGTCGGGGAACACATATTCAGGAAGCGCGTTCCAATCCCTTGCGGTTCGAATGAAGAATGTGGAAGAACCGCTTAGTCCGGGTACATGGAACGTCCACCATATGGCGATGCCTAGAATCTGTGCGCCTCGACGATCGATGGCTCTTATATGGATTATCTATGTTTACAATATACTTTTGCTGTTCTAGGAGTACGTAGAGCGCGTCTGCTGTTAATAAAAATAGTAATATATGTACACAAGAACAAGTCTAAACAAATATTTTTGGAGCTCTATAGCAGGAAGAAGAGCGCGCCTGCTCTTACAAAATTCTTTTGGATCTCATACAGCAGCAAGTGACACTTTGTCTCCACTTATATTATAGACTTTGTTTGCTTGTTTGATTGTAATGAATAGGCTCATAAACTACTGGACCGATTTTTATGAAATTTGTAACAGATAATCTTTAGACCCTGAGAAAGAACATAGGCTACCTTTTATCTATACTTATATTATAAAGCTGAAGAGTTTGTTTGTTTGTTTGAACGCGCTAATCTCGGGAACTACTGGTCTAATTTGAAAAATTCTTTCGGTGTTAGATAGCCCATTTATCGAGGAAGGTTATAGGCTATATTATATCATTACGCTACGACCAACAAGGGTGGAGCCACGCGGGTGAAACCGCGGAGCGCAGCTAGTCTGTTATAAATTAACTTTTTTCAACACTGATAGAGCGCATTAGCTCTACTGTCACCTCTTGTGCGGCTCGTAGAGCAGCGAGTAGAGCGCGCCGGCGGCGCACAGCGGGTAGAGCAGCCGCGCGAGGTAGCGCATCGCCTCCGCGTCCGCGCGCGCCGTGCTGCGCTCGCCCGCGTCCGACCGCTCGCGCCACACGCGCACTCGCCACCGCGACACCGATACACGCACGTGCAGCACTTTCGTCACTTTCCATGCCTAAAAATACAAAAAATTGGTTATTTGTAAAGTAGTTTTACGATCGAGATGTTTACGTGATAACGTCTTATTGGTGGCAGCGCTCGAGATGAGACGGGAGATCGGTCCGTCTCTCTCTCGTTATACCTGCGATCGCGCTCGTGAGGTTTTGGTGTGACACAAGTTTCTGAACATGTCACCCGATTACAACGATTTTAAAAACGTTATCACGTCAAAAATATCAATATCCAACTACAGGGTGTAATCGTTAAGTGTGCACAGGCGATTATTCCGTAACTATTGCAGATATCAAAAAACTTTATATTATTTTAAAAAATTTCTTATGGCCATTTTACTCATTAGGTTAAGTACCTTCGATATCAGTTTAAAGTTTTTTTTTTATATCTGTAATAGTTACGGAATAATCACCTGTGCACACTTAACGATTACACCCTGTATATTTGACAGACCAAACAACTTTATAAATGTATTTAATCAATATTAACCATTTAAAAGATTTTTTTGTTATTAGTCTATTTAAATCTTTTTAATTTTAGGTGGTTTACAAACCCAAAGCACATGCTTTAAAACCTGTACTTAAGTTTATTCTTTGTATTTCAGAGAATCTTCAATTTTTAACAATATGATGAATACCATCATTTAAATTATTACCTCTATCACAGCACTGATTCCAGCAGGTACTAGCACCAATAATGAAGTCTTTTCATCGACCAAGTAAAAGAATATAACAAGTTGGGAAAATGCGCGCCAAAACACCGTCCTAGCAGACAAGCCGGCTAGTGAACGTTTACTTCTCCAGAATGATACGTCGTTTTTGAACGCCAAGAAATCGAACAGGAGCTGAAAGGATAAATCTTTTTTTTTTTAAAGAACTTCCTAGTTAAAATTAATATCTAAGGACATTTTATTTGTTGTGTATTACGCGTTTCATTAAAGAAACGAATCTTCGTTCGTAAATGGATAATTATTTTATTAATTGTTTCATTTTGTTTGTTGACAAACTGTTTTGTTATGGTATTTGTGTATTTATATGAATCATCATATTTACGTATACAAAATGCAACAAAATCCCCATAATACTCGTAATGAGCTCATAAAACTGAACAACTTTTCCAAAGAACATATTATATCAAATTCCAATTAAACATTACTTACTATCGCAAATACATAATTGTCATTGTAAATTTATCATAAAAACTATTATGTATAGGGAAAATCATATGAATATTTTAGTGATTTTACTTTTCCTTATTTTTTTGCATGCCGTAAAGCCGTGTGTAAGCGAGAGGGAATGATAAGCGCCGCCATTTAAGATTCATTTCTTTATTGAAATGCGTTATATTATGTCTCTAAATTCTATCTATTCTATCAGTTAAATTCTTGTATTATAATGGTATGAAATCTAGACAAATATTTATTTGAAAGATAATGTTTATAGCATAATACATTGTGAGTGTATTATCATAAGTGTCATATAATTAAGCATGATCTTTTGTATGCATGTGACTAATTTAATATATGTTAACATATTTTGAGGTTGAAAAATGAATATTAATCCTATTCATATATTGTTCAACAAGTAATTTTGCATAGCCCGGCCATTGAAATAAACAAAATTTCCACTCAACAAATAGCTAAAAAAATTTTAGAATTACATAATATATTATGTTATAACAATTTTATGTAACATGGTCTGATGTGACTGTATAATTATTATTCTTAGTAAGAAAAAAAATTAAGCAAATTAATATTTTATTTGTTAAAAACATAAACTTTAGGAAATAAAAAATACCAAGTAATGAAAAATTACATAGAACATTTTGAGCATAGGATTAAGATAATGAAGCATGCAAATTGAAGGACAATGTGTATGTTAAAAAATATGAATATAAATTAGGCAGTATTATACAAAAAATTCCAGTAACTAATAATTATTTTGACTGTTGTCAAATTGAAGAACCTATTTGAAGAGGGGAACCTCTCATTGATCAAACTGGATGTTTTGTAGGATATTTTTTTTTTTGTTAATAATATGTATTATAGTATCAGTAAGAAAAGAGAAATAAATTTGTTACTGTAACAATCAATCTGAGAGTAGTCTCAGAATATTATCGAAATAGGAATAAATTATAAAAACGGCCCTATTCAATAAGCATGAAAAAGTTTGAAAATATTAATAAAACTCACATGGCAACTGGCGATCAAGACTGTCGCAGACAGGAGATATAAATTTGTATCAGCGAATATGCCTTTAACATCGTCCACATCTTTTTCACTGAATCCCAGGCCTTTCAACTGCTCCAGGGCTAATCTCACATGCAATGCAAGCCGCAAAACTCCATAAGATGTAGGTGCTATATCTACAGTTATATTCACTTCTGTAGTTTTACTTGTCAATAATTGTAAATCTGAGATTCGAGACTTCAAAACATTGTGATGAATTATTGGTAGGAACTTATCTTTTCGTATCCTAAAACATTTTACAACATGTATTATTTTTAAAACAGTAACATAGGTACGTAAATATAATTTGCTATTATTTGGAACATACTTCATGTAAGGATATAATTCACCAGGAACCTTTGTGGATGGAAGATGTAAATTATCTGTTAATATCGACAATGGTGCTACTGTAGAAATATGTGCATATGGTCTTATCTTCTTCACCGGTTTTTCCTCTTCATCTTTCTGAAAATTAATTATTGAACATTTCAATGAATATAGTTATTAATGTGTTATTTTTATAAATTTGAAGAAGTACTTAATAAAGACATACATACTCCTTGCCAGAGATTAAATGTTTCAGCCTGGGGTTCCATAAATGTGATGAGTGGCAATGTATGTACTGCTTCCTGGCGGAATATGTCAATAAAATCATCATACAGGCGATTTTCGTCCAGTAATACAGCATGCATATACAGTGAACCATTATTTCGTGTACTGCGAGGTATGTTTAATTTCACAACCCTAAAAAAAGTATGGATATACACGTAGTAACTTTATTCATTGAGAGCATTGTGTGATAATGAACATCCTATTCATGTTACGAACTTTAAAATTAAATAGGAATATTTTTTTATTATGAAACTCACATCTTTGCTGCCTTACGATAATCGAACCTCAGGGAAGTGTGAACTTTATTTACTGCTGCTTCAGAGTATCCATTTCTGTAAGGATATTCCTTTACAGAAGTATACAATACTAAATGTTGCAAAGGATTTGAAGATAAATACGAAGAAAAACATCTTTCGCCACGACTACATTCGGGCGGTATAAATATTTCAGCTAAATTCCATATTGTATTAATAACGTATACAGCAAAAATTAAAGATATTACTAAACTAAACGAAATATATTTCATCGCAAGAATAATTTAACTTATTGAAGAAAATTGTGTGATAATTTAGTAGGACGATGCAAATTTTGGATGTAGCGTTCCAACGTGAAATAAATGCGAACTTCAACTTCAAACTTCAAACTTCAAAGTAGCGTAGCGAATACTGTTGACATTTGACAAGAATTGACAATAAACTGAACTTTAATAATTACTAGCGGTCCGCCCCGGCTTCGCCCGTGGTACATGTTTACGTTTTCTCTACATAAGAACCATCCTCGTACTTCCAGGAATATAATAAAAAAAGAATTATCGAAATCAGTTCAGCCGTTCTCGAGTTATGCGCTTACCAACACATTTTGCGATTCATTTTTATATATAAGATTTTAAAATATTTTCAAAATTAGAATATATACGGACGGATAAATTGATTGCATAACTTATTTATAACAACAATAAAAAATGGTAAATCTAAATAAAAATACCAATATCATTTATAGGAAATCAATAATCTATCATTGGTAACTTGGTAACATTTACTTACATCATATTATGGTGTTTTATTTAATTAAAAAATAATATCTTAATTAGTAGTGGATATAAATATATCAATCATTTATTTATATGTGTTTATTCATAGATAAATTTAACATACAAATAATTAGCTATTTTTTTTTAAGGGTAATTTAGTCTACGTTAATATTTTTACAAACTAGCAACACGTTGTTATACGCTACAGAAGTGCAAGGAACGTAATAAATCGGTGTCTCCAAGGAAATAATATTGATGTTTTCTAAAATTTAATACTTGTTAAAGGTAAGTACGATACATATTTACGAGAAATTAAGTTTTAATTCATGTGCTTAGTAAAGTTTTAGATATAAAGCTTATGTGGCAGTGTTTTGACAGTTGTCAATGAATGTGTTTGATAATTTGTTTATTTTTCAGAATGAACAATACTTTGATTGGAGAAACAAAACTGATTTATTACGTGAAGTGTACTAGAACATAATTAAAAAGATGCAAAGAAACCAGATTAATTTCTGTATTAAACATCATGGCCATGGACGCTAAAGATTTACGAACAGACTCTGCTCTAAGTGCGTCGATCAACGATGGAAATGCGAGCTACAACCAAAGTAGCAGTCCGCTACAATCAAATCGAAATAAAGCATATCAAGATATTGGATCAAATTCATTGGGTAAAGTGGAATCGCAGGCCACGCGACCGTGTGCTATTATAGGCCCCGATAGAGTATTGCCACCGCCCCCTACCAGCGATGTATATCTCAAAAAAGCATCAGTCGATCCATGGTCATGCAATGAAAATGTTTACCGACATCAACCAAATTTTACACAGAAATTACCAGATTACCAACAAGTACGGAACATATCACCAAGGCAAACATTTCAAGAAAATATGCAGCGTATCATGGTCCCGCCTTCCTATAATTCATCTAAGAATATAGATGATTCTAACTCAAAAAATTCTAAAGTTGACATGCCATTAGAACTTAAGTATTGTGATGTGCCTTATACTATTAATCCAATTAATGGACAAAAAAGTATTAGAAACTCGGACTTACCTTTAACAAGTGTGAACCCGGCTTTTGCAAGAAATGTTCCACCCCATGTGTGGGCAAACAGTACCGGTACAAGACCCATAAGGCCTTATGGTGCACCTGAGTATTATCAGTATCCTGAGTTATCTAACTTTACAACCCCAAGACCAATGTTAAGGCCTCATCGAGCTCCTCATGATGATGCTGCTCAAGTTAATGCTGAACGTCTCTACCAAGAAGGAAACATGCGCTTCAAGCCATACCCAACAATAAAGGAAAGGTATCCTCAAGCCAGGTACGATTATCCTAATAACTACCCTAATACATTTCACCCACATGCACCTTACCCACCTCAGAAATATGATTTATCTAAAAGTATACCTCCTCACCCTTATCCCATGTATTCACAAGTTCCTATGAGACGAATTGCGGAACCAATTTTAGATTCATACCAAAGATCAAACCAACAAACAAACTTTAATCATTACCATAATCAATACATTCCTCCTCCATACGGTTCAGTGCCAGGGAACTGTATTCAAAACAAAATGTACCCATCTGAGTTATCAGCTAAACAATTAACACCAAATAAATTGCCTTATGATATGAATAATAAAATATATTTGGAGTATGAAAATAATAGAAACAAAATGTATCCTCCTGTTGACAATATGTATTATCCTGATCCAAATAGACCACCTGGATCTAAAAATGATGTAGTGTTACCCGTCCACCCCGGACATATGCCATACAACATGCCTCCACAATATATGTACAGAAAAGACAACATTACAATGAAAACATTTGACAATGTACACTTTCGAGGTGTAGACCAGAATGTACATGTTAATAGCCCTTTATTAAGACATCCTTTACAATTTTCTCCTTCCGGACTAGTAATATCACCTGCAGAATCCAACACAAGTAATGATGCTATGCAAACACTACAAGAAGACTGTGGCTATGTAAGTCAATCATCTTCAGCTAGTGGAAGAAGCATTGATTCTGGAAACTACAGGATCCAAAGTGAAATGTACAGAAAACATGAGAATTTCTACAATTCAAATATAAAGAAATTTTCAAAACAAGTATCTAGGTCAGATTCAATTGGAAATAGTTCAGATAAGAAAAATCTTAATGTCAGACAATTTTTGCAAATGTGGAATGAAGGTGAAGAGGAAGTAACTGATGGTAATAATGCCTCTAGCAATTCAAATTTTCCTAAAACTTCTGAGACGATAAGTAACCAAGAGCAACTTTATGTTCTTGGGCTTGTTAATATACCAACTGAAGAGTTATCAAAATATGAGCATATTCAAAAAATTTCAAAATTACCTGAAAATATAAAGGGTTACAACAGTATCGAACTTCTTGATCAATATGAGCAGCTGGTTGAAACCCCTGCATTAAGACAAAGTAAAACAATCATGAGAGACTATCAGATGTCACCAAAGCCCTCAGTTAAACAACCCCCACAACTTCCACGTCCCGTTTCACCCTTAGATGTTGAAGCTAAAATAAGTCAATCAGTTATTCACAAAGAAGTAGGATGTAACTTTGAAATAAAGCCATGTAGCCCAAAAATGTTGAATGTAGAGGTTGCCACTCCTGTACAAAATATATTAGATGAAAGAGCAATAGAAAAGGTTATTAACTTGGGTATAGGCAACACATCAGTGCTCTCCAATAAGTCAGAAAACCCAACAACAAGCTGTAAAATGAATTCGCCTTTCATTTCAAATAATGATATAATGAAAACCAGTAATTACATATTTCAAGACCTAGAAAGTAATTCGGGTGTATGTCTTGCCTCTTTGCCTCGATTAGACAGTGATATAGAACTCAATTTTCCCGAAATAAATCAACAGTTTATAGATGCTAACAAATTTAATAATAACAAACCGGGAATTATTGTTAACTCAGATACAACACTTTCTACTAATTCAATGGAGTCCGAACCCAAATTTGTTACTGACAGAGCGACTCCAAAATTAAGTAAATATCGTAAAACTAAAACATATGACTTTTCTTCTGATGATATTGGTCACTGCTCTGCTATGAATCGAACCGACAGTGTAATAATAAAAAATCCAGATAATAACAGAAAGCATGAAGAGTTTGAGACTAATGTTACAACAATTATGAAAGAAAATAAAGAAACTGATGTTATAATGAGTACAACAGATAGTGTTATTGCAACGAGTAGACCTTCACCTTTAAAAACTGTTCATACAATAGACGATTGTAGTAATACAGCAATTGATTTCAGCTTTAGCAAGATAAATGAGAAGCATGACTATAGCACAGAGAGTAAAGATGTACTTAATAACATGCATATCCAAAAAAATGATCAAGAAGTAAAGTGCAATAATGACATTAAATCATTAGAAAATTCACCTGTAAGAGAAGATATAAACAATGATAGTTCAAATGCCAATTTAATAAAAAATAAATATGATACAGATATACCTTTATGTTTGCCTTCTTGTGATGATATAAACTTACAGACGATTTCGGATGAAAAAACAAATACAGACGTAAATAATGCTGATGACATTCAAAATAATGAGAATATAAACGACGACATGCTTAGGGAAGAACACCAGTATAAAAATGTTGAAGCAAGTTTGCAAATCACTGATTGTCTTGACATTGATGATTCAAATGTAAAAGAAAATATTGTATTGAATTTACCATTAATCGTGGAGGAAGAAAATGAGAATATAACAGCTCTAAATGCCACTAATACAAATAAAACAGAATATGAAGACCATTTAATAATTGAAAATACTGAATTAATTGTAAACAATCAGGATGAGAAGGAAAAATCCAATTATAATGAAGATTCAAAAACCGAAGCGCAGTCGAATTTCGTCCAAACTAATAATGAATATAAAATAATTAAAAATAGTTTTTATAAAACGGGTGACGACTCTAATGATGAAACGAAACAAGATGAGCATGGGAACGAAGATATTTCTCAAAATAACTGTCTAACTGAAGCGTCCGTTATTAATAATTTATTAGAAACAGATAACTCTCAAGAAGATCCAAGCCCTAAAATTTCAGGAGTCGAAAAGGAATGTACAGTCTTGGTAAATAACACAGCCAAAGCTGACACTCAAATGGATTTATGTGTATCCGAAAAGTCTGACCATAAGGATATGTCTCTTCAAGTTATTTCATATAACAAGGCTATTGAAAGTCACGTATTACATAATAAATATGTAAACAGTAGTGAAGATAATTTACCAACAGATATAGCCGAGCAATTTTTAGAAAGCACAACAACGCAAAATGTACAACGTATGGCACAAAATAATAAACTCGAAATAGATAACACACAATTTTTATCAAATACAACAATAAGATCACCGTCGAGTAAGTTAGGTTCGATGAAAATTGAACCAAAAATAATGAAATTACATAACAATGATCATGTAATTAATGACGAAAATAAAACTGATATAATACAAACAAATAATATTAGTTCTGATTATATTATTGACTGTCAAAAAATATTTAATGCAGAAAATGTAAAATGCGAAAAAAATTTAAATATTCTGTCTTATGATGGCAAAAATACGGAAACGTCTCAAATAAAAAACCACGAAATAAAAACAATAGAAATTTCTTCACTATCCCAATCGAATGAAGAAGAGAACCAAACCTCTATTAATATAAGCTTAGATTCATCCATAGATAGCGCTCATAGCGTCATAGCTAACAATTCCAGAAGAGATTCAATTATAAATATGCTAGAAACTGCTAAAGTTGAAAATGGCTTAAATAATAATACTGAACGAATAGTGGAAAGCGATTCGATTATAAATATACTTGAAACTGCTGAAGTTGTACATAGCTTAAATAATACTGAACGAATAGTGGACGCCAAAAAAATAGTACAGATTGAAGAAAAATCATATTATATTAGCAGTGAAGAAATGGAGCAAGTTGACAAATTATCTCCAGAAACAACTTTAGATCAAGTTGAAATTAAAGATGATTTCTCATCTCAAGCACCAAGAGCTGCTGAGATTAATCAAATCAAAATGGAGAATACACGGAGCAAAATAAAGACATACTTTACAAGTAAATATTTTTCATGGCGTATACAAAATCTTGATATGTATCATGAGGGTATTTGCAATGGTATAGACAAAGGCGATTATGTTGTAGATGAAAAAATTATGGACGGACCCATCGTAAAAGATATTCAACAGCAGAAACTAGAAATGGATGATATCATAACTGAAAAATGTCCAGACAATTTTCAAACATTAGTCTTACCATTGGAATCTGAATCTTGTGTTGATAAAACCAATAATAAAGAACAATGTAGTGGAGATTCTGCAAAAAATTATTATAATATCTGTAATCATTCGAATGAAATTAAAGAAACTCAACTTTTTGAAGTTAAAAACACAAAACCAGAAGTATCCAACCGTCGTACTTTAAAACGATCATTATCAGATTCCGCTCTTGTATTGTTTACTGATACGGATACGACTGAACATTCTATTTTAAAAGAGCCAAAAAGACGAAAATTCACGGCTGAGGCAATATTAGAGCCTCCGGAACATGAAGATTTCTCTACTTTCATCCAGAATAATAGAAGAAATTCTATCTCTGCAATATATAACAATCAAAATGTATTTATTTTAATTGATAACGATGACGAATACGTTATTGCTCAAGATGGAGATGATAACAGAAAAATCTGTTTCACAGAAGTGTCGACTGCATTTTGTGATCCAGCTGACGCTATCCTTAATTTGTGCGTCTCTAATGAATCTGAAGAAACTTCGTTTACTGAGAACTTTGTCTCGGATATTTTTGAACCAAATGAAGTGCAGCCTATAGAAAATGATGTAGTTCGTGACACTTGGGTGGAAGATATAGCTTGCGTGGAAACAGTTTTTAATGATGATGTTGCTGAAGACATCACAATAAGTGCACCTACTTCACCAAAAAGTTTGTCTAGGGATGGAAATGACGATGAAAGTAGCACGTGTTCTGATAGTGAAATTGATCATATATTAAAAATAAAAGAGATATATGGTGACAATTTGTGTATGGATGACGTCCAACTTGTTGAAACGTTATATAAAACACCTCAAATGGACGTTAATAAAACACTGGTCGACATTGAATCTCAAAATGGACAAGAAGTCTGTAATAATAAAGTAGCCTCTCCATTTACAATGGACGAAGAATCTATGTCCCCAAAATGTAATACCCTACCACAATCAGAACAATATTTTATAAGTCATGATATTAAAGAATTAGACGACAAGGAAAATCAAATTCACAAAAGTCCTTCACAATATGAATGTAACTTTGCCCACGTTGAAAACAAGTTAGACAGCAACGCATTCGAAAAACTGCAAGAATATAGTGATTGCGTGGTAGATTCTTGCGATTTAAGTCTAGCTGAATATAAATCATCTGAAAATCAAGACAATGATATCAATTATTCGACATCTAGTTCACCCGAAGTGTCATCCACGACATCAGAGGAAAAAAGCTCCAGTATTTTACTTAAAATAACGAGCGTAAATGGATCCAGAATATCCCAAATAAATAGCGTACCGGACATTTCGAACGATTTAAGTTTTAACTTTAGCGAAATCAAGGATTACACTTCAAACTATAGGCCTCTTATAACCAAAGCTGCTAAAAAATATATCCCTCCTCTAAAAGAGACGCAAGATCTTAAAGTAAAATTAACATTACCTCAACAAAGTCTTAATAAATTAAAACAATTGAAACGGGCTAAAGATGAACCTCACATTCCAAAAATAAAGCATATAAGTAATCCTATACGACACGACTTTCCTAAAAAAATTAAACCAAAGTTTGAAGATGTCCTTAAAAGTATTGATGAAATTCAATTTAAAAGGCACAAAGAAAAAAACAAAAAACCTAAACACAGTATTCCCAAAGTAGTTATTAAGAAAAACGAGAACGGGGCACATTATGCTAGTTCTGAAAATAAAAAGAAATCTTATAATCCAGACTTAACTGGTCGAAAATGGCAGCCGTGGGTGTTCATAGAAAGAAATGAATTCGTCGATAAGATGGCACAAAGAAACAAGGTTAAGGCCCAGTTTCATCAAGCTCTGTTAGTTAGTTTAACACGCTGTTAACTCTTTTAACGGGACATCAATGTAAGGGAGTGTCCCACCATGACCTAATCGAGGATTAGTTTCCTTAACACGGCATTATATTTAACCCGTGGCATAGAGGCTCTTTAAATTTTTAACAAGCGATTAGAAAAAATGATTTGAAGTTTTCTTGCTGTCAAGATGGACTCTGCATACTATTTTATTTTTGTAAATGAAGATGTGTTGGATGATTTGTATAATTTGGATTATATAGTGCGACCGCGACGGCCCAGAATTTATAAAGACGTCGTCATTGTTTCGAAGAATATGATGATGTTGATTTTAGTACAAGATTTCGTTTATCAAAACAATCGGTTTTGGAAGTATTGCAATTAATTGAAGATAAACTCGAATAACCGTCGGATCTGTAAGTAAAACTATCTCGTGAGGTAATATTTATATTTATGTGCATAAGAGGTTCCTTCCTACATACTGTATTATTTTCAATTAAACCATAATAATCCTGTGAGTCATGTCAAATCTAGTATTGAATACCAATATAGGTACTTTAAAATGTAAACTTCACCACTACTCAGGTAAGGCTCAGGCCTCCTCATGATTATGAAATGTAGGTACTTATCTTAATTTTAAATTCTGTTTTAGGAATCTATCAGTTTCACCTACAGACCAACTGCTTCTTGTAGTGCAGTGCAGTGATGGCTCAGTGGTGAAAAACATTGTGAGGAAACCGACATATCATAAGATAGCGTGGTGGATAATGACCTGATCCCTTACCGTGTTTAAGTTTAAGTTAGCACTACCAATCCCATGTCCCAGCAGTGAGAAAGTATATGGGCTGACGATGATGATGATCCTAATTTAATTTAAATGTGACATTGTTATAGAAATATGTAATTTTTCATGTTACCTAAATAAATAAAACTTGTGTTTTTATAAAACATTTTTATTGTACCCTTAGATTGTACCTATCAACATCATTCAATAAATAGGTTATAACAACTAGATACTAGGTTATTACAAACAAGAATTTACTATTAATTTACTTTAAATGTATCTTGCTGCTTTGTCTTTATTTTTCTTGTTTTAATTGCTCTTCTAGTATGAGATCTCTCGCACTTTCCTTCGGACTCCGAATTTTTTTTCGTAATTTCAACCAGATCCAGTTTACCTTCGACCAAGTGAAATTGAACCGCGATTTTTCTTCAACCTTATTGTATTTATTCAACTCAAAATAAAATTAAAATAACACAAGAAAAATCACAACAAAACAATCTCCAAATAACATCAAACATTTGTAACCATGGTAACGACCAAATCGTTTGACATATAAACCAGCAAACGTAAAAGTTTCTACATGATTATTAAATTGTATACTGTGTTAGAACATTTCAATTTAGTCGAATTACCAAACATGACAGTTATTATACAACTAGAACAAATAGCCCCAACGTGCGAAACTATGGCATTGTCAACTATGACATTTTGTTTCGGGCGGTTTAAAATACGAATGAATGATTCGTGAGTCGCTCAGTTAATGGTCGATTTGATAATCAGCTGTTAGATTTCCTTCTTGGGACCTGTAGAGTTGACAACGATGTTAAAATACATGTTTAATTTGAAGCTCGATTAATAAATGTCTGATTTAGAAAATATTGGTGAAATTGGGTCTAAAGCTGTATATTGTCACAGGAAGAAAACCTTTGTTTTAGCAGAGAAGTTTAAAAAGTATAAATCAATTTGTACTGCTAAATTTGTTATTAGTCAACCGACTTCTGATAGTGCATCATCAGGCAATTTAAAATATACGATAAGACTGAAACATAACTACTGAGCTTTAGTTGAGTATTGTTTCAGTAACCGGTATTTGCAAGTCTCTGACTGTACCGTAATGGATCCCACCCTAGGATGGTCTCGTATCTAACATTCCTTCTAACATAACTTATTGTATTATTGTAGTTACCTTTATTAGTTTATTGCGTAGATATATAACAGTAAATGAAGCCAAAATTTAATTAGTGTGATTAATTAAATTGTATGTTATATGATGATTCTATTTAATAGTGCAATTTTTCAGATCTGTAATATATTCGTTATATTATTTAAAGTTTAATAATAATCTTTTGTTTTGATTAACTCAGATTCCAAAGTATAGTTTATAAAAGTTTTGTCTGTTGCACACTCTAAGCACTGAAATAATTTATCTTTATACATTATTATTATTATGTACATATTATATTCATAGAAAATTTATAGAATTTGTTATATTTAATTTTTGTTATTTTGTAGATAGTTTATGGTGTGTTTACGTATGTCATTCCTTTTAAGATATTATTAAATACTGATATTGTATACAAATAGTTACGTTATGTAATCATTACTAATTTTTAATATTGTTTCGACGTGTAAATATTTTACTCCGACCATCAAACCTGTGTGGTGGTCACTATTGCTCATGTATTTTCTAAGCACACAATATAAAATTGTTCTTTCCCTATGAAAGATGTACCTGTAATGTAGTAAGTTAAGGGTGAAAGTACAAAAGAGAGCGATTCAAAAATACATCACGATGATCATATTTGTTTTAACTTTTGTTTTGGCAATAGTAGTTTACATCGATGAAAATTTGGAGTCTTATACACGTTGTTGCGTCAAAAGTAATAAAGTTATAGCGTGAAATAACCAAAGCCAATACTCACGAAATAATGTTGAGTGAACATGTTTTATTCAAAAAGCTTTTATATTCGTTTAACGTTTTCGAATGTTTGTGATAACACTTCAGATATTCCATATATATTTTTCATATATGCCTTAAAACACAAAGTGCCTCGGGAAATATTTACCCTCTGAAAACAAGTCTCCAGAAGCAATGCTACGCTTTCCTTAATGTAAACAGTGGGTTCACTTTTATCCCATTTTCAAAACTCAGTGCCTTTTGCGAGATACATATTTCATTTATTTATAACGGTAAAAACGTCGTTTGAAATATTCCATAAAATGTTATACACTTTTTCTGGTATAAAGTTCCAAAGATATCTTGTTTTAAAAATGTGTATTTTTGAATATACAAATGGTATTTATATTCAGAATTTAAAAATATAATATGTAGTGTGATAGGATATAAATATATCTATATTTGCTAATCGAACATTTTTTGCGATGCTTTTAAAGACTCAGATGTTATTTACACTATCGTCCTGCCATTTTAGGGTCGATGTACACAAAACTCAACAAGTGCAGATTTTTTTTTCATACATGAAATGAACACATCTTACAGCCATGTTTACATTATTTTGTAGGTAGTGGCTCTATTCTAATTTATCGATGTGATAACGCGCGAAATGGAATTAAAATCTGCATATTTTGTTGCTAATGCGTCGACCCTATAAAGTCACTGATCTCATACAAATATGCACTCAGTATCGGATTGCACTTTGTGCCTAACCATATAAATATATTCATATTATTACAGGGTGTTATTTAAATATACCAAATAATGTGCTTTTATTTACCTATGTTGCCTTCGTAGATAAGTGTACTCTAAAAGTAAAATAGTGAGTATAAAAGTGTTAAAAGTTTAGTGTTTTACTGGACTGTTTAATTTATTTTAGATTTTAATGTAATTTTATTTAATTAAGGTGGGTATGTTTAGAATATTGTTAAGTAATTGTAACAGACATTGTATATGTACAAATGTAATGAAAGGGTATTTCTACTTGGTTTTACTGTTCGTGTTTGTAAATATTTACTTTCTTTTGAGGCTAAGCATATTCAATACCGAGTCTTTTGACTGATATTAAAATATTTTTTCTTTGGTAATACGTTTATGTATTTATTTTGATCGTATGTTTGTTAGCACTGTCGAGTGATATGTTGAGTTTTCGTGCACTTTGTTGGCCATTGTTATTTATAGGATTACGTTATAACTTATATTATTACGGTTGAGCACTATTCGTTTGTAAGGGTTAAGGATTAAGTTTATATAGTTAAAAATATGTAAAATTTTGTTTGTGTTTTAATCGTTGAATGCATATCTTATTATGCCAGTAACGCACGTGATAGTGTATCGTGATAGACGTAAATATAAGCACACTCTGTATTGAGATACTGGAATTCGAGTGTGTTAAGTGAATATTTTTAATGGGTATAATATTTTTTCGAGTGGTACCTAGTTTTGAGAATTGTTCTAAAATTGACCAAATAAATGTGTTCTCAATAAAACGAGTTTTTAATTTGTTTTACGTTTATTAATTATCAAACTGGTATATTAACTTTGACGGCTTCTTGTCTGATGGCGCTGATGAGGTCTTGGTTAATGAGGAACACGAAGCGAAGGCCGGCTATCTGTTGACAAAGAATAATACATAAATAGTACAGCAGTTACGTATGTGGCCAGTTTCACTGCTGGCATTGACACACTAGTCCACAAAATCAATTGTTCGAAGCATACCGCATGCATTGGTGACACTGGTAAATTATATAGAAAGCTTCAGCCTCATTATGTCGGTGTTGACATTTTTATATTTATTATACGAAAGAAATGTGTTTCTCTATAAGCAAAGCATTTTATTTATTCGTAATTCAAGTCAAATCGAATCATTAATCATAATATTCATATTTAAAACGAAATAAAAATATTTTTTATTGATTATGATGACTTTGACTTGGAAACCTTGAAAAAGGGAAAGCGATGATTAAAAAATACATTATCTTATTTTAATATAACTTCATATTGCCTATTCTTTTTAAAAACATACTTCTGCAACTTTCGTCTGTAAGAAGTCAAAACCTAAGTAGTTGTTATAAAAGACAAGAAATGTTGTCTTGCGTATTCAATTAGCAAGTCCTTACCTCAATTACACTATTGTGATTAAGTTTCACTTTATTCCCTTGAAGAACCGGTCTGCCGTCCACGAATATAGGCCTCTTTCCTTCAGAGGACATGAAAAACTCGCCGCTATTCCTCAGCCTGATAGTGGCCTGCTTCCTGGAGACTTTGGCCGCGGGCCCTTCCAAACTCAGATCGACATCGATCGTATGATCCCTTGTACTTCGACCCACAGCTATCTACGAAATAAACGATCTTCAATTAGGTCTCCGCCAAAAATAGAATGTCGTTCGATCGACTCAAAAACTAAAAGCGGAGCCTCGTTGAATTTATAATACCTAAAGGCAAATTATTGATCGTGGAACATAAAATATTAACAACCGTTCAATGTTTCGTATTTAAACCATAAATTTATACGACGTGAAGTATTTAATGCGATAATTATGAAGTTTATTGCATCTTTTGAATAACACGTTGATAAAGATACAGTTTTCGCCACAATATTGCAAGTAGCTGACACTCACTTAAAAGGTATGTATTGTGTATTGCGGTAATTGTAGTATCGTGTGTGTAGATTGTAATTATTAGGCTTACCGCTTAATTAAAAGAGAACGTTGATACATTATTAAACACAACACTTTTCTTATCTGTTAAGGATAATCAAGGTCAATAGCATTTCTATTATCTTACTACCGTATGAGTAACAATATCAAGTTTGCTTCTATAACAGAACACCTATTCGAAGTTATCTTTTAATTTTCGTATAAAACTTGGAATGCTAGTAGCTGATAATAATTTACCACGCACGTAACTGTAATTAAAGGCCCTTGAAATTCGTTCGCTGTTATATCAGCTGAGTAACGCTACAAACGCAGTCAAATTCCCGAGTCCACTATCCAATACGAAATAATATTATGAAGTGTCGTCCATAATGTTAAAAATAAACAAGATAGTGTTGTTTACGTGGTTATGTTGCAGATAAGGTTATCGGAGTGTAGTGAGAGTTCGTCAGTGTGGCAAATATTTCTATACATATACTAGCATGTTACGTACAAACTACGACACTGATTGGAACAATGCCGTACCTCGACTCTGTGTTAATTAATTCGTCGAGCTGCTCAGTGTTATAATAGTTTATATGACGTAAGTTAATTATGAGTTTAGTTTCAAAAGTTAAGTACCTACCTATTGAAGGATATTTTTTGGAAAAGTTAAAAGTTCTGCGATCATCTAAATTCTAATTTGGTATTGGGTAGTTAGTTGAATGATTTTATGTCAACACTGACCGTTTGTTGTGGACCCGATATTAAAAAGAAAAAGTCTATGCTACTAGTTTACTATTAAATTCTGATTGTAATAATTTATATTTAGATGTACCTAACTCAACTTTTTATGTAATTATCTACAATAAGTTATAAATAATATACTTTCACTTTATTATATTACATATATTATCTTTTTAGAAAAGCTGTTGGTAGATAAATATTAATTTCACCTCAAACTATTTTTATTATTGTTTATCTTTAAACGTCAAATATGTCAAGTTTTTATTATTTTTTTTTTTTTTTTGTCTTCAGCTGTCATTCATATTTTTCGATGTAAATACAAGTCTTTTTGCAAATGTTTACAAATATTTCTTTCAGATGCTGGTCAGTACAAACTAACAAAATTTATTTACATACATATTTATATAAATATTATAGCATTTAATTTGCGTATTTAGTATTATATACAGTATTAAGTATTTATTCAGTTTATTATAGTCTATATTATATTCACATTTTTTATATTTACAATAGTTTGCATGATGTCTGTAGCTACTGACACTTCCAATTACAGTTTTGAGTCGTTCGATAGTGAGGTCTCCAGCAGTGAATGTAGTTTTTATAGCACAAGTTTTGTTTCTCTGAATGACGCTCTCTCGAATGTATTTCCGGTTACCTTAAAAACTTTTAACGCTGTACATATCAATGCACAAAGCATTCCGGCTCACTACTCCGACATGCTCACATCGTTCGAGTCAAGTAATATCCATGCCATCCTAGTCTCCGAATCCTGGTTCAAACCTTGCCTGTCCTCCTCCTCTTACTCCCTCCCGGGCTTCGAACTCATTCGCAACGACCGTATCGGTAAAACCGGTGGTGGCGTTGCGATCTATCTACGATCCCACATTCCCTTTTCTGTTCTAAGCCAATCGCCCCAACCCCCTCCTACCGATGCTGCAGAGCACCTTATCCTTGAAATTACCCTGTCCCACTCTAAATTACTCCTAGGTGTTTTCTATAGCCCCTCCTTAACCATTGATTATTTTTCCTCCTTAGACGTAACTTTCCATAAATATATCCCCTTATATGATAATTGTATTCTCATGGGCGACTTTAACACATGCCTCCTTAAGAATGATAGTCGTTCAAAGAAACTTGTGTCTTTAGTCGACTCGCATAACCTTAACCTCCTTCCACTCAATTCCACTCATCACCTCCCAAACTGTGCTCCATCCCTCCTCGACCTTATCATTACATCCTCTCCCGATCTCGTGAATAAGCACGGACAACTCCCTGCTGACGCGTTTTCCCATCACGATCTCCTGTATCTTTCCTTTAATATCCGCCCACCTAAAGATAAGCCTAAAACTATCCTGCGACGTAATTTCAACGGCATAGACAATGATGCACTGCAGAACGATGCCCGCATTATTGACTGGTCTCCTCTCCTAGCATCCACATCCCTAGATGAAAAAGTTATGTATTTTAATACCAGCTTGACTATTCTTTACGACAAGCATGCACCTTACAGGAGGATAAAATTAAAACATTTACCGGCACCGTGGTTAACGGAAGATTTGAAAAGCTTACTAAAAGCCAAAGCTCGAGCCAAAGCAAGATTTAAGCGGGTGAAGTCTGATGCGAGCCGTGAAAAATATCACAAGATTAGAAATCGTTGTAATACTTGTTGTAGAGACGCACAAAGACGGTATTTCCATGCTTCCGTAGAGAGTGGAGATCCTGATGTAATATGGAAATTTTTAAAAACTTTAGGAATCGGTAAGCAACGCAATGTATCAACTACTTCAAATATAAATCTTGAACTACTGAATCAGCATTTTTCGAACTCCCATTTTACCTATAACAATATCAATAAGCAAATGACATTAAAATCGGTGTCATTAATCCCAGCGCCGGCTTTCCCAGCTTTTATTTTTAAGCATTTTACAGATTCCGAAGTCAGACGTGCTATATTATCCATTTCGTCGAATTCTGTCGGTTGTGACTGCATTGGTCGTAAAATGATTCTACCCATCCTAGATCTCATTATTTCCATTATAACCCACATCCTTAACTATTCACTGTCCTCTAGTACATTTCCTAAATGTTGGAAAGATTCCTACCTTATACCTTTGCCAAAGAAAATCAATCCTTCTTCCTTTTCTGATTATCGTCCTATATCAATCCTGCCATTCCTCTCAAAAATCCTCGAAAGATTAGTGTACGAACAACTCCACAGATTCCTAAACATGCACAATCTTCTTAATCCTCTCCAATCTGGTTTCCGATCGGGTCATAGTACGACCACTGCACTTGTCAAGATCACAGACGATATTCGTTTCGGAATGGATAATAAAAAGCTTACAGTCTTAACTTTACTAGATTTTAGCAACGCGTTTAATACAGTAGATTATGATGTACTCCTGAGTCTATTACGTTCTCTTAACTTATCGCCTCCGGTAATCGACTGGTTCTCCAGTTACTTACATGGGCGGCGTCAGCGTATACGAATAGATGAGGTTGTATCATCATGGTGTGAAGTCGGCGCTGGTGTTCCGCAAGGCGGGGTCCTATCTCCATTATTGTTTTCCATATTCATCAACTCCATTTCGAACAACTTAACATGCGACTACCACATGTATGCCGACGATCTCCAAATCTATACCCAATCAACCCTTGACGATTTACACCAGGCTATCAATTTAACCAACAAGGATTTGCAAAGCATAGTTTCATGGAGTTCGGCTTATGGTTTGCAAGTAAATCCTTTAAAGACTCAAGCTATAATCATTGGCAGTCCTTCTTTAATTGCAAGGGTGAATTGGGTGAATCTCCCTCCTATTGTTGTTGACGGCACGTTGATCCCTTATAGCGAAACTGTTAAGAATCTTGGTGTGTACTTCGACAATACTTTATCTTGGAGGCATCATATCAAGGAGGTTAGCAAGAAATTGTACGCAACTGTGGCGTCTTTGCGTCGTCTACAAAATTTCCTTCCTCTCCCAACCAAAATCCTGTTAGCACAATCCCTCCTTTTGCCCATACTTGACTACGCCGATGTGAGTTATGTCAATCTCTCCGTAGATCAAATGAACAAACTCGAACGTCTACAAAATCTCTGTATACGATTCATATTTGGTCTACGGAAATATGACCATGTATCTGAGTTCCGGTCTAAACTCAAATGGCTACCGATCCGATTTCGCCGGGATGCTCATGTGCTGCATCTTCTCTATCAGGTTATGTTTAACCCAAAGATGCCGAAATACCTAAAAGAAAAATTTGTCTTCAGGGGAAACAATGATGAACCAGTTCGCTCCACTGAAATGTATCGATTACGAATGCCTCAACATCTTACTCGTTTCTACGATACTTCATTCACTGTTCAGGCTATTAAACTGTGGAACGCTTTACCTGAGCCAATAAAAAAGGCACAGTCATTGAATAAGTTTAAAATAATGGTAAGCGATAACTATCACTCTTCTTGTCGTACTTAGGTAATAATCTATATATTGTATTATATCTTTGTCGCTTTATATATTTATTATCATGTTTTTATGGCTTTAATTATTCTTTCCTATACTTTTGTGAATATATATATTATATTTATACATATCTTTATATTATATTCTTACATATTATATTTATGCTCTGCCCTATCCCTCTCCTCTAACTAATTTCCTTCCGTACTCCGGTTGTCTGGAAGAAATCGCTATTTAGCGATAAGACCGCCATTTGTTTTAATTTATAATTAGATTAAGTTCATATTTTAGTTATGTAAGAGCAATAAAGGATAAATAAATAAAATAAAATAAATAAATTCTTGGTAAAGTTTAAGTACCCTTATGAATGAAAAAGTAGATAAGTACTTACTTATTAATTTTTCTAATATTAATAGAGTAAGTTCATAAGTTAAGTCTTTACTAAGAATAATTCAATGTTATTATTATTCTAATTTCTACTAAATAGTAAAAGTTAAAAATTCTGATTGAAATCTTACTGAACCCATTTCTGGCGACACTTAGAATAACACATAGAATATCCGAGCATCATGTCTGATATCGTATCGATTCGGATTTCCATTTGTTTTATATTTATACAATAGCATTGGCATATTATATTATGCTAATCTTTTAGCATGTATTTATTTAATCGCATGTTACAGTAAACGAACGACGACTGAAACTATGAAATGTTTATTAACTCCTTTTATTTTTGAATATTTTGACTTCTGTAGCTTAACATTTAAGTGATTGTAAACATAGCAAATGAAAAGTGGGAAAATACCGTAGAAAGAAAAAATTAGACACCATTAGCACGTTACAATGACGTCCATGTATAAAATGTAGTAAAGTGACAAACTAACGTAGGAGAGATACTCGGAAAGGTCACTAATCTTCAAGAAAAAAGTTTATACGAAATATAGAAGGAATAATAATTCTAATTTGAGACTGAGGCCTTGAGTTGAACCAAACTGTTCAATTCGCATTGAAAATATAAAGTTTTTTTTATTAAATAAAGCTCTCGTTTTGCAAATAACAAAAATACATATATGACAAAAATCCAAAAGCAAGATGCAATTGCAATGCAAAAGAAAAGATCATATTGCATATAATCTGATGAAATATATTATAAACACCGCTCAACGAGGAAAACATTGTTCTCGCTTATCGCAACTTTGTATAACTTTAGTATTACGATAGTATTATGCGTCCTCTGTTGTCATGCAGAAATTCAATGTTATATTTTTATCATAATAAATTGTATCCGAAGATAAGGTCGCAACTTAATTCGATTGCCTGTTAAAAAAAAGGAACGCGCGCTCGAGGGAAAAAAGTTTGACAAGTGACAGTTTTATCTTGATTTTATAGTGAGAAATTATACTTTGAACAAGGTATTTATTTATTTATTTATTTATTTGGAGAACACACAGGTACAATTACAAATATAATAAGATAGCATTATTGTAACATTCGGCTATTAAATCTAAATTGCACCCTCAACGTCTCACTGTGTACATATTAAATACATAAAATAACAATAACAGAACAAATCAGAATCTATAGCAAACAGTTATCTTAACAACTCCTGCTATTAATTAAATAAACAACTTCTTTAAATTATTCTTAAAACTAATTTGAGAGCATGAAAACATATCAGTGTCATTAAGTAGAGAATTATGCAAATTACACATTCTATGGAGTGGCGCTCGTTGACCGGCATTAGTTCTGAAAAAGATTTTTGGAACGACAAGGTCTAGTCTAAGTATGTTAGAAACGTAGTTCTTTTTTCCAAAAAGAAGTGATAATATTAGGCTCTAATGAATTTATTTATTCTAACATCGAAAAAAAAAATTCATAGAAGTCAAGGCATTCAAAAAGTGAAGGTAGCAGGTGCGGCAGTAAAGTCCATTTATATATTACTGGCTTTCCGCTGTTTTTGGCTGTCTAAAACATAATAAATAATATACTAAAACCTACCTCTTGAATCACTCTATCTATTGAAAAAAACCGCATCAAAATCCGTTGGGTATTTTTCAAGATTTAAGCATACATAGGGACAGAGAAAGCGACTTTGTTATATACTATTTAGTGATGTGTAGTGAAAATGTAGGTATATAAGAAATATTTTACAGTATGCATATAAACGTTATCGTTTTTATAGATACCTATTCGCTAAATACACAGGAAGTAGATACGGATCTACGTAATTCAATGAGATACGGTAAGATTCTGTTCTTTATCTTTAGAAAAATATACAATACAATTATCTACTGATAATTTTCATAACTTTACAATATACATAACAAAATTCATACTATATTTATAGCTTCCTGTGCAAAGTTTACAAGTTTTTGTAAAACAATCAAAGGGATCCTTCCTTACTTCCTTCCTTTAACTAATAGGTAGATAATTATGTCTTTCGATTTCAGTATTTTTTGTATATTTGTAGGTTTTAGTTAGGAGGCTAGTAAACGAGCTACTAGTATTTTTAATTGAAGTAAAACATCTCATTCCCAAGAGAATTTCCTTTGAATAGGCGAGTGAAGCAGAATTTGTGTATTTAAACTTTTCGAAGTTTTGATAAATAAACATTTAAAAATCCATTAGTATCATTATTAAACATAACTTGATATTTATTATTAAAAAAAATTTATTCCACCGCGCCAAAACTTTGTACTGTACAATTATATTTTTTAAAATCACATTGTACAAATTGTACAATATGATTTTAAAAAATATTAATAAAATAAACATTCTGTAACCTACTTTGCAGACGGTATGTAACTGACTTAAAAATGATTGTCTGCAGTAAATTATTTAATTATATTAAAAATAAAAGGTCAAGAGCGACATACTCTTGACCTATTTAATCCATATTGTATGTAGAATTGTCTTTTTATATAGAAGTCCAACAAGTAATTAACAACGAAATAAAACTCACCTAATGCTAAATATGCAGTAAAACAGAATCTAAAGTACTTATCTAATATCCAGAAAAGTATGAAAATGCATCTCCGTTTCTTAGTTGAATTTTCCCAGATAGTCGTTATATTTTTATATAAAATATCCAAAGAGAGTTTATCCAAATATTATACCTAGTGAAATTATGACAAAGTATGCTCGTTCTCGTTACTATAACAGGTGAGTATATTATTTTGATCAATAATTATACAGGTATTTTATATCACTACGATACTGAACGTAGGTTATTAGGCTTCGCCATAATGAACTGAAATTAGTAGCACTAATTGTTATGTTCGCAAATTTTCTACGGTAATAAAATTATAGAAGATCATTTTTTAATGAATAGTAGGTACTTACAATATGAATTGTTGTGTAGAAAACTGAAATATTAATAATGTTAACCACACGAGCGCAGTACGAGCGAGTATGAGCGATAAAAACACAAATTAATGCATAGAAATGTATTGTATTCAAATAATTATTTAAATTTTGCCTTATCAACATTTATCGAGGCATACATATTCATACGAACATTAATCTACTTTTGCCCTCAAAATGGAAATTTGAAAACAATGTGACAATGCTTCTTGTCTTACCCATGATATTGATAGATAGAGTCTGGTACTAAATAGGCCGACGAAGGTAAGTGCGAGCCCTATTAGCAATATTTTTTATAGCAGAAGTGTTATCTCCACCTATTGTATTTATCCATACTAATATTATAAATGCGAAAGTAACTCTGTCTGTCTGACTGTTACTCAATCACGCCTTAACTACTGAACCAATTTGCATGAAATTTGGTATAGAGATATTTTGATACCCGAGAAAGGACATAGGATAGGTTTTATCCCGGAACGGGTTTTTCTTTGAAAACGCGGCTGAAGCCGCGGGTGGAAAGCTAGTTTAAAATAAGTAGATTATTTAAAAACTTTGCTGAAGAAGTGAAGATCACGAAATGAATAGATTGTATAGCAGAAATGCATAGTTTACGATTCTATACAGGACACACGGTTCTAATCAGTCGACAGTAATACGAGTAGATCTTTCTAAGCGTCCTCACGATTCTCAGTAAATTCCGACTATCACCTAACGGGTATTTATTAAGGGCATTTGCTCATTAGTACCACCATCATAATAAACGCGACAGTTATCCGGTATCAGTATACCGTTTTGTTGAGGCTTGTACTCAGAATATTTAGAAACATGTGTAGGATATGTAAATTGTACAGGAGTCGTAAGTAGGTACAAAACTCAATGCATTTTATTCTTCAATATCGTGTGAATAAATCGTTCATAATATATTTTCTGAAACTATTTCAACATTCATACCTATTTCGAGTAATAAAAATATATCGACATTAAACTTATGGTCATATATCACGTGTAAGTTTGTGAAGTTATGAGTATAATTCGATATTGGAGATTCTAAAATTATTTTACCAATCGCAATAATTATTTTAACACAACTTTATAAGGATTTATTACGCGTATAAAAAGTCTCTTACGTACAATTAAAATAAATATGCAAATTGAATATTATTTCGCGAAAATTTGTTCCATTGAAGTTTTTAATTGATTTTTCCTCTCTGATACTTTACTCACACTTAATGTTATGGTGGTCTCATCCAGATGAATCTGTTAAGACTATATTCCTCAGAATTGTGAATTCACATTGAATGTAAAATGTGTTAGACTAAACAGTAAACAGAATAATAAGTAAAATAATAATTAAAGAAAAAACTAAGCAACTTTCAAAAACTCTACAAAATTTAAAGGGACCAACTGAAAGGCACTACAATCTTCACAAACTAAATTGGAATTACCATAATATGAATAAAACGACAGTCTTAGATTAATTATATTAAAATCATATGCTAGTATATTCAGTTGTGTAACGATGCGTTAAATCAATAGCAACATAAATATTAACAAAATTATGCGCAGTTTCGTTGGTGCCACAATTTATTAAGTGTGCATTTTTTAGTCAGTGAATAAATCACATTTAGGATAAAACTTTTATAAATGTAAATACGTTTTTTGTCAATAATTTTATTAAATACTAGCGGTCCGCCCCGGCTTCGCCCGTGGTACATATTTACGTTTTCTCTACATAAAAACCATCCTCGTACTTCAAGGAATATAATAAAAAAAGAATTATCGAAATCGGTTCAGCCGTTCTCGAGTTATGCGCTTACCAACACATTTTGCGATTCATTTTTATATATAAGAAGAAGAAGAAGATTAGTTAGTAGCCATTGCGATCAATCAACCGTGTGCGTTGTGACTGTTTTTACCCGACTGCCAAAGAAGGAGGGTAATGTTTTTCGAGTGTATGTAAGTATGTATGTATGTCTTTTCCTTTGTGACCACCTGTAGCCTAAACGGCTTGATGGGTTTTGATGTATGAGGTATCGTTAGATTTGTCTTGATTACGGGAGTGTCATAGGATACATTTTATCCTAAAAGTCCCACGGGATAAAGACATAATAATATTTTTTCTAAATTTCCCTTTAAAAAAATATGTATGCGGTATCATTAGATTCATTTCAATCACGGAGTAATTAATATAGCTCTTTTTTTAGTGTGCAGTCGGGTATTTTGTTTTTTTAATAATAATTAACTTGTTGCGTTAAATATTTAGTTGTTTTACGTACCTATATACCGAATTCTAGTAAAATATTTTTCTATAAGAACACAATTTTTGTTGTTTGTAGTTGAATATTTTAATTTCGTTCCATTTTGCTTATACATAATTTGTAATGAAGATTACGAAATTACAACTCAAAACAAACACAATCTATTTACCAACCATTAAGTATTTGATATGTTATCATTTATCATTAGCTTCTTAAATACTCAAGGTGCTTGCGTTTGTATTGTATTACATTATCAGGGAACGAACTAATTTTATCATAATTATCTATATATATGAAACATAACACTAATAATACGAACCTACCTGTTAACGTTATTTGAAATATTTAAAGTAATTCATCACATATCCACTGAAAATATAAACTACATTAAGCTATTTGAAATATGAAAGAAATTACTCTGTCTGTCTGTCTCTAATTCAAGCCTAAAGTACTGAACCGATTTGGTTGAAATTTGAAATCATCTATGACTGTGCGGGAATATCCCTACTAATATTATAAATTGAGCTCTGAGACTTGAGATAGGTCAATGTCTATCCCGAAAATTCTACAATAAGTTATCTCCTGCAACTACGCGGGCGGAAAGCTAGTACATACCTATAAATTACTAGCTGTGCCCTGCGGTTTTACCCGCACTGCTCCGCTCATGTGGCTCTATAAATACCCTTTGGTCTTCCTCGATAAATGGGCTATCTAACACCGAAAGATTTTTTTAAATCAGACCAGTAGTTCCTGAGTTTACCGCGTTCAAACAAACAAACTCTTCAGCTTTATAATATTATTAGTTTAGATAATACGTCACTATGAAAAAACACAGATATAATAAGCCTCTTTATAGCTATTACCGGTACTAGACCAGAATTATACATAAAAAAAGAAAAAAAAATCATAATTGATGTTAGATAACTTCCGTTGTTTCGTCAAAACGGCGTACACATTTTGTTTCCTACGAAACTACAATGCCATTTATTATTTTTCGAATTCAGACTCGTCGTGTGTAACGTGTTATCTGAATCATAAAGTTTTTATACGCTTTGGGGAACATGCGGAACAGTAAAAAAGTCCACAAGTCGATGTTTACATGTCTACAGCTATTGTATTACGTAAAAGCTAAGGATTCGCGTCACAGATAAAATAAAGTACTTTTTCACGCTATTAAATACGTAGATAATAAAATGTGTAAAAGAACAGCGATTACACACGCCATGAAATCATTAATGAGTCAGTCGATTCAAAAGCATCGCACGGGCACGGGCTACCATCGATGATTTTAATTTTTAACATTGACATAAAACATTGATAAATTATATGAACATACAATTTATGACCGAAAGAAATTAAAGACGACCGATGATGCTGAAAATATGAAAGAAATTAAATTATTATCGCTAAAAATTTAAATAACCTATTCAATTTTAATTAAAACGGTCGGAATTTAACTTTATGACTTGTGTCCCTAAGACAGATGGCTCCACACTGACATGAATTTAAGGTGTAATTTCGTTGAAGTAGCAATACATACATTTCGCGTAATTACGCCATAAACGGTCCGTGCAAAGCTAACCGTCTTGACATTCCTAATTCGGCGCGAAATAAACACGTATCGCGGTATAAAATTGCGGGCGACAAAAAACACGAAAGTCTAAATAATTTATAAAGGTTAACTTAAATTGGCTCAGACATTGACGTTAAAATCACCATTCCACTGTGTTTTCACATAAAAAACGTCATGCACTAACTTAAAATAGAAAATATCTTTTTATAATAAACTGATACCGGACATAGGCAGAGTTCCATATAAGGCTGACTTCACCAGATCGATAGTCGATGTTTTGAATGTGAGCCAAACTACGAGCAAACAATTGCAGTGTTGTGTAAACACGTGGGCAGGTGAAATACAAAACAATTACGAATAATTCACATAGGTACAGATGGATACAATTGATTTATCAATTTACAGGCGTATGCTATGTATTTTAGTCATGCATAATATATAAAAGGTACATCTGTGGTATTAGCTTTCTGATGGTAAGAAATGATGAAAGATGTAAAATACTAATTATAACAATACCGCAGTTTAAAATAATATATATAAGATTTTTAATTGAAATACCTCATTTGATATTATTAAAATTTATAATATGTAAAAATAGGTCTCCACAAAATAAATTACTTACACATAACAACTGACTGGAATAATAATAAAATGTGAATGAACTTTAAAAATAAAAATATCTAAGTGAAAAAATAACACCGGTCATAGTTCAAATCATATAAAAATGAGGTATTACCATTAACCATAACCAGTGAACGCGCGAAATAAGTTTTTTTTGGATTTTTTTACATTATTAAAACTATATTTACTTCTTTATATCTCATAGATACTCATACCCAATATCAAAGATGAATTTCTGTTTATTTCGCAATACTCTTTCGACGTTTCAAACTTCCATGCACTATTATAATTTCTCTGATAAGAAAATAATAAGACTAAATAATGGCCATATGTACTATAATAGTTCCAAGAATTTTTCATCGAGGTGAGTAATCAATTTTAAAATGATTAAGCAGTTGTTTCTCATTTCGCGTTTTAAAATTTATTGAAATGAGCAGCAGTAAATCAAAATGATGGTACGTATAAATTTATAAAGAATAGAAAAAATTCGATCACGAGGCGGGATGATGGTACGTCTTTTAATCGATTTATTGACGGTTTATTCTAATAGTATACGTAGGAAAGCTTTTCTATGTGTATGATTAATAATTAACTAGATAACCCCGTGGAGTTTGTTCTAATCCCTACTAATCTCTACTACCCCTATTAATTTCTAAATATGTAACTCTGTCTACATCTTCATTACGCCTTAACCGCTGCACTGATTTGGATGAAATTTAGTACAATGCTAGTTTCAGAACTGACCTAATAAATAGGATAGGTTTTATGCCGCAAATCTGACGGAGACGGTAACTATGCGGAATTTCCTTTGACTACCTTATACCTGCGGGAAGCTGCGAGTGGAAAGCTAGTTATTAATTATTATATATTCTACTTTTTCACCGATTCTAACATACAGTATCAGATAGTAAAACTTAATTGAAACTGAAGCATTAAAAATATTTTAACATTGAAATATCCCAGACACACCTGTATAAACGAAACATTACGAACTCATTAATATTTTATAGAAACATCATTCGTTAATGATGTTTCTATAAAATAACAAATTCAACAAATTACTCTTGAAGTAAACAAATGAAGAGACAAGACAATTCCATCTGTTTTGGAAACACCAAATAATGTGTACATTTAGTCATTTACATATATGTATGTATTTGTTTTAGGGCTGATTTTTCAATCCTTGGTTAAAACTTATCCGTCCAATAAAGTACCTATTACACGATAATATTAAAATGTCACGTAAACTGTCAAATACGGGCAATTAGAATACGTTTTTAAAATGGTAGTTTTATACATTATTCGACGAATAAGTTTTAACCAAGCATTGAAATATCGGCCCTTAGTAAACACAGTGAAAGTGTTTGACAGAGACATTACTGTCCTTGGTGCAATCAGGTCAGGCCACTTATTTCGTCCTTTGATATCGATTCTTCCAGTGAAATGCTTTCAATTTCTGATCGATACATAAGTACCAATAGGGCTATATACAAATTGATAGACATTTGATAGAGATCGAGTGCGCCATGTCAATGCTATACTCATTCCTATTTCCATATTTTTTAATAGGTACTTCGAAAAAGGCCGATTTAATCTGTACAATATTTAAAGGAGGAAGCGTGTATGTTACTGTTTAAATTTAAAACGGCCGAACGGATTTGAATGGTAATTGGTAAGAATAGGAGCTTTATGATCAAACAATGGCTATATTTGTTGCAGAAAAGTATAGAAAATTTTAATAATATAATTTTTATTAACGCAGATAACACGCGATTCCGAATATTTGTGAATGGTTCAGGAAAACAGAAAAAGAACTTTCAATTTTGAGCCTATGATAAAGATTTTTGGTGTTTTTATTGATTATGGCTATATATGTACCTACCTACTGAATTCTAAATATAAAACATAAAATTAAAATTTATAGAAGTTGAACGTGTATGAAAAAAAATTACAAATCGTAAGGGAAACATCGAGTCTTATTGACTCCCACGGTCAATCAAAACCATCATTAGGTATACTGGTTTGTGTGGTTTTACGTGGGAGTATCACAGCCTATATGACTAGGTATATAATTAATCGAAAAGAATAGAATGCATTTAATAAATAATAATTACTTACCTATATTTAATTAAAGCAGATTTAAAATGACTTAAGATTTTACAGTTCTGATACGATTGAAGAGGCTCAGCGTACATCCTCATCGAATGGTTTAGCTTAGCTAGCAGCAACCCGAAAATCTCAAACAATCAACCCGTGTAAAATTTTAAGGGATAATTTTTCTAATCTATCTTCTTAATAAAAACTTGCAAATATAAATAACTTCTATTTAACACGACAAATCCCTATAAAAATTTACTTGGGCATGAAAGAAAAGATGTAAAGTTTTATATAGGTAGATATCTACACTAATATTGTAAAGAGAAAAGATTTGATTTTTTGTTCGTTTGAATTGAATAGGTT
Organism: Colias eurytheme; assembly: GCF_061535395.1. Classification (NCBI taxonomy): domain Eukaryota; kingdom Metazoa; phylum Arthropoda; class Insecta; order Lepidoptera; family Pieridae; genus Colias; species Colias eurytheme. Next base: position 4,278,249 of record NC_142985.1, read on the forward strand.
CCGAAACTACTGGACCGATTTTAAATAATTGTAACATAAACATGAAAGTATATAAGTCTGCTGATGCCGACATACCTAGACTATTTTTTAGGCAAAACAAAACTTGAAGATGATAATTTTAAAAGACAAACTACAGAGTTTCTTGCCGGTTCTTCTCCGTAGAAACTGCTTTCCGAATTGGTGGTAAATGGTTAAACTATATTATGACGATTCAAAAAAGCTTCTAGAAGAAGAGTAATTGAATAAATAAATGTTTGAGTTTCAATTGGACCAACGAGATGGTGAAACATCTGTATTATAAAGTACATCTGGCTAAATCGAAATGCTAGTACATAATTTTAATCCTTCGATAACCATATTCAAAGTAGGTACTCCACAAACATATCCTTACCGATCTAGTAACATCACCATAGCAATACAACATACACAGTACTGACAATGACACATAAAGATTACACACTGACCTCTGCAGTAAACCATTAATCATGGAATGACAGCTGGGACTTTCGAAGTCATATTATTTTCAAGGGACAATAACGGTCAATCGATCGACTAGTCGCACGCCACACAACATGGTGCAACTATACTTTTTACCGTTTAATTGTATGTTAATGTAATCGATAAGGGGTATTTGTTGATGCTTGTCAATCAAGGATTGTAAAAGTTGTATTGATCGAAGTTTCATAGTTGTTTCATGAGAACTTGTGGGAAATTAGGAAGAGATGGTTACGATCTTACACACGTCAAGGGAGATTAATTTTATTATTTGTGAGACATTTAACTATCTGAATAACATAACGGTAATCTTCATTTTTATATACTTGAATAGATTAAAGTTGACTGTATATTATAATGTAGTTAAGAGTTCCGATTGTTATAATATACGAATGATATTGGAAATGAAGGCCGTCGGTCATCAGAGAAGATAAATAAAAGTGACATATTCTAACAAATACATCGTACAACAAACAATTGTAGATATTACGTACATATATCGAACTTAATTTAATTGATATCTATTCAATTTATATTTATATCTTAATATATATAAATCTCGTGTCACAATGTTTGTCCTCAATGGACTCCTAAACCACTTCACCGATTATAATGAAATTCGCACACCATGTGCAGTTCGATCCAACTTGAGAGATAGGATAGTTTAAACATGTAGGTACCACGGGCGAAGCCGGGGCGGACCGCTTCGCTAAAGACGCTACAGAATGATCCTTGATGAAGTTAATTAATGCGTCATTATTTATTTTTACTTCATCTTCCCCAATACTATTAATTTGTTAATATTCTGATTCCTAAAGTCATAGTCAGTATACAAGAGGACGACAAAACACAGTTAAATTAGAAGGGCTGAAGTATGATACAGCTTTTTGTAAGTAGGATACAACTTATTTCTTTCGATCATCCTTTGGACTCTTATGAATGCGTCACATACTTTAATAAATAATGTATGTACCTAAAATTAGATTTGTATTGAAATTACTAATGACGGGTTTTATATAGGCAAACCGCCCAAGACCATTTAATAAAATATGTATGAACTCATTAGTTAAGAGTTTAATTTGAGTTACTTACTATATTTCTGTTGCTTGTATCCAAATTTAATACCACAAGAAGTGATTCATTAAAAAAAAACTGCGTATGTAAAATGTAAATGTTATAAGCCAGTAACTCTGTCTGTAATGTCTTAACGCCAAAAACCTATCCTAATAGGCGGGCACCCACAGAGCGAGCAATCTCGCGAAAAATTATCCGCGCTTATATAGCTCGGTTAGTGTGGATTTAGTTGAAAATGAACGCACGGTTTATAACATTAATATACGCAGTTTTTTTGACGTGACAACGTCTTATAATTCGATAAAGCCGGCTGCACGCACGAAAAAACATGACTCATGCGGCGTTACCTCGCTCTGAGGCGTTCCATGTAAGGCTTGAAGTGCAAGCGAGAGCGCGGAACGAGCGACAAAGAAGCACAATCGGACGTTGTCACGTTCAACTATCGTCAGTAAACCGACTTTACAGACAATTATTTTTTTTTTAATGAATCACTTCTTGTGGTATTAAATTTGGATACAAGCAACAGAAACTGCATCGGGTAGCAATTGCTTTGCGAGGCTGCTACCTTTGTGTGGACCCGGGTTATTCATCACACCCCGCGAAATTTATTTCGCAGTTATTAGTTAGACTTAATTTATAATGCGCGGGCGTTATATTTAAACAAAAATATTTTTCCTTTGTCTTAATCTAAACTAATTAAACAAAAATAAGGGCCACATATAGTTTGGTCTGAAAAATCGATAAATATATTGTCATCAATCATTACTCATTACTATAAAATAAATCATATTCGTTTTGAATATTTAATATGTACCATGAATTTGTAAAAAGGTGAATTTTAGCCAATTTTATCTACATTTTAACATCTTGTACACTAAGGGCTGATTTTTCAATCGTTGATTAAAACTTATTTATCGAATAACGTATTAAACTACCATTTCAAAAATGTATTCTAGTTGTCCGTATATGACAGTTTACAGGTGATATTTTAAAATGTTCGTGTAATACTTTATTGGACGGATAAATTTTAACCAAGGATTGAAAAATCGGCCCTAAATATAACAAAACCTCACCTCTCTGGACCGCATGAGGTATCTCACGAGTCGTCCCCGCAGTACGGCCAATGTGTTTTTGTCCAACTCCACATTCCCACCGGCCACAGACTGTACGAGCACTTGCCAACGCGTCAGCGAACATTCTAGTAGCCTTATGTCTTTCTTTTCAATTCTAGAACAATTTTTTTTCTTAAACTACCCTCGATTTTGAATTTACATGAATGTAATATAAGAAACTGGGAGAGATTTAATGTCTATGAAGATAATATTTTGATTTTACATGAATATAATATTTTTAGAGTTGGTGTGTAAACATAATGATGTTTGCTAATAGGCGCATTTACGTGATCTACAGCCAGAAGCCCAAAAAAAAAAACAAAACATATTTACTTTAGAAACTACATTCTAATTAAATATTTATACATCCATATCTGCTTGCAGACCGGAGTTATCGAATAATTATACAAAAACATTGAAACTAGTGGGGTGTACGAAGAAAACTAGATAATATCAAAATTATAAAATTCAACCATTGGCCACAGTAAGAAATACGAAACTTTTAACATTCCGGAGCGAATAAAGAAAATTATTTTTGCACTGGTTATTTATGACTAGCTGGGTTCCGCTTTTGTACCCGCAGTGCTTCGCTCCTGTTGGTCTTAGCAAAATGATAATATATAGCCTATAGCCTTCCTCGATAAATGGGCTATCTAATTCAGACCAGTAGTTCTCGAGATTAGCACATTTAAACAAAGAAACAAACTCTTCAGCTTTATATTATTAGTACAGATATCAACCCAATTCATTATTAGCTGTTCTTTTGATCATTGATGGTTTTGGAAATGGGGAATTTCAGGACATTTTATGATTTTTATTACCTGTCAGCAAGCTGCATTTCAACATCAATGCCATCCTCTTTATAATCTGGTAATTCTGAATCATTCATTGTTTCCTCCGCATCAGAGAAAGTCATTATAGCTTCTGGATCTATAAAAAAGATGAAGCATACTTTTAGTTACAAATCATAAGCAATATAATAAGAGCAAGCAGAATGTTGAAACCGCATGTTGTATGACCGCCTCCTCGGTGCAGTGGTTGACGCGTGAGCGTAACACCAAGGGGTCCTGGGTTCGATTCCCAGTGGAGACGAAGAAAAAAAAATGTCTTGGTCTGGTAGGACACAGAAGGCTGATCACCCCACTAGGGGACATGGGACTTCACTTTTAAAATGTTGAAATCTGGATATATCATCCTATTTTTCATCTCGAATTCATTATAAAGGGGTATGAATCACAATGTGTTTGGAATTTTACTTTGCACTAAATCTTATATATAAAAATGAATCGCAAAATGTGTTGGTAAGCGCATAACTCGAGAACGGCTGAACCGATTTCAATAATTCTTTTTTTATTAAATTCCTTGAAGTACAAGGATGGTTCTTATGTAGAGAAAACGTAAATATTATGTACCACGGGCGAAGCCGGGGCGGACCGCTAGTATTAAAATATAATATAAACCTTGAATTTCTAGACTGAAAATAGTTTTTTTAACTTGTTACTATAATGTTCGTTGGTAATTTAATAATTCTCAAAGCACAAAAAAAAATGAAGCACTTACTTTTAGGCAAAGGCTGCACAGTTTGATCAGGTAACAAATGGTATTGCTTTAATAGTTGCCAATGTTCCATCAAACTTTTAGCAGTTCTGGTTGGATAGAACACATGTGGGTTCTGTTCCAATAGCTCTTGGAATTTCTCCACGGCTGGATGGGAGTTCTAAAACATGTAGAATAAATATTAGGTATTTTTAATCATACGGTGAGATTTATAAGGGCCGATTTTTCAATCCATGGTTAAAACTTATCCGCCCTATAAAGTATTACACAATAATATTAAAATGTCACACGTAAACTGTCAAAGACGGGCAAAGAATACATTTTTTGAAATAGTAGTTTGATACGTTATTCGACCAATAAGTATTAACCAAGGATTGAAAAATCAGCCCTAAATGATACAGTTTTTGGATAAGTTAAGTAAGTAATACTACATATTTAAATTTACTATTACATCAAATATTTTGATTAAGAATAATAATTATTTAAATAAGTGAAACAGCAACAAAGAAGTGAAGATTATTAAGATAAAGTTCCTTCTTTCAGAAAGAGAGCTTTTTTTTAACTTTAAATTACATTGAAGGTTTTAATGTTTTATAAGTTGCAATACTAATTTATAGGTTTTTTTTTTACAGTTTTACCTCAATTATGTTAAAGAAAGTTTAAGATAATCCATACTAATATTATAAATGCGAAAGTAACTCTGTCTGTCTGTCTGTTACTCAATCACGCCTTAACTACTGAATTAATTTGCATGAAATTTGGTATAGAGATATTTTGATACCCGAGAAAGGACATAGGCTACTTTTTATCCCGGGCAATAGGATAGGTTTTACCCGGGAAATCCCATGGGAACGGGAACTATGTGGGTTTTTCTTTGACTGCACGGGCGAAGCTGCGGGTGGAAAGCTAGTTTAAAATAAACCTTACACTAGGAAGAGTTCCAAGCAACTCTTCTTCAGCAGTAGAATACAATGCTTGCTGCTGCACTGCAGCTACCAGGTCAGGGTGCAAGTTCCTCATTGCAGCAAACGCTACTCTTGATATCTCTGCATTATAGAGCAGAGCATACCAACGAGACTGCAGCTCGCCCACAGTGAAACGACAGGAGAATTTGACACCACGGTGAACTGTGCGTAAATCATTTGTCTGGAATATTTTATTTCCAATATTAATATACAGCTTTGATATTATATAAAAAGGAAAAGTAACGACATAAAAGTGTAATATTATAACTATTTACATTACCTGTTGAACTCCCAATATTAATGCCAAATCATCTGTCGGTTTCCATCGTCCTAAATCCTTAGTTGATAATTGACTCAATTGACCTTTACGACGAGACTTACGTCCCATACTTCCTCCAGCTGAAATTTTACTAGGTTTCCTTCGTTCTGGAACAGGTGCTATGGGTGTTGCAGGAGCGCTAGATATTGGGAATTCAGGTAACTGACTCGTGTAAGATTGAGTACGCATTCTCTTTTCACCCTTGCCGAGTGACGCACCCGGCAATCCCAAACTGTATTCGACAAGCTCATCATCAAAACGTCTTCGTTTAATAGATCTCGATGAGCTGAAACATAAATAATATGAATTTTTGAAGTACTTACTATATAAATAAACAAGAACCTATAATAATTTTATTATATGTACCTGCGTCGTTTAGTGTTATCTTGGGCTGATTCAAATTGGGATGGTGTCGCAGGATATTCATTACTATCCGATGCGTTAGAAGGCGTTGCCGGAAAATCCATTTTTTAATGAAAATAAATCAACTGAGAACAAAATTATAGTTGTAAGAGAAGTTCACCATTTTTTCAAAACAAAAATATGTTAAACATACAATTTGACATTTGACAAATGACATTTGACACCACAGATAACTATATATTAGTCAGAGACAAAATAAATAATTAGCAATTTCAATAAGATGGACCTATACGGACCTAACGATAAAGAATACGATTTTGATACTTACTGGGCTACTGGCAGAAATAATGAGCAATGATGATTTCTTGGACAATTTAAAAGGAGTAAAAAAAAACAAATGCAAGAAATACTATCACATACTGTCTTGGTGTGGTCTTGGTAATGTTTTTTTTTTGTAATTTAAATTTTACAATAATCTGTGGTTAAAATTCTATACTTCTTTTGTCAACTGTCAAGTGTCAACTGTGTGGTCAACTGTCAATTTAATTAAATTGTTTGGGATTGAGGTTATAATTCCAAAAAAAAAAAATTTGTGTAACAACATAAAATTTAGTTCGAAATTGTGATGATTCTTTAAAATGGCTCAATTAATGAGATCATTTGCCTTAAAACCAAAACACGTAATTGCAAGATTATACAACAAGATTGTAATAACGGATGATGGATCAACTATAGTAGCATTGCACAGGGAACAAGAATTTCCCTATGAATGTTCCAAACCTCTGCCAGATGAAGTGCACGAGGATAAATCTGTACTCCGTATGACGGATTATAATGAAGTTAAAAGAGTTTTCAAAGAAATGAAACCAGAATTTGCAAGACAGCAATTATCTTCAATGACTCTCACAACACCTCATCGTTGGTTCCCAAGAGCTAGAGACAAGAAGGCCAAAAAGAATGAAATGAATAGACCTTATTTATAAACTTTTAGTAAAGTATTGTTTGTAGTATAATAATTAAGTAGTTTGTAATAAAGTAAAACCTTTAATTGTTTCTTTTTATTGTTTTTATGTAACTCCTACCTACTCCACCACCATATTATAATGATAACTACCAGTGTCATTTAATTAACCTAAGCCGAAACTGAATTTAATTTAAATGCTACCTTGTAGAATATAGTGTGTAACTTGGTTATCATCATCATTATAATTTTTTTCCGCAACAGCAACATAGATATCCCACACAATATGTGGTTTGGGCATTGACATACAATCAATTTTAAACAAATGTATTGGTTTCTTCAGAATGTTTTAGTGTACACAATATAAATACGGTAACTTAAAGTAAAAAAAAAATAGTTTTTTTGCACCCGCAACAAGTGTGGAAGTTGATGTATTGATTGAAGTTCAAGTTTTCTATTATTGAGCCACCATTGCTTGTTGTGTATACTTTGAAAACAATTCTTTTAAAAAAATTGTCCTCTAGGTAAAATCCTTATGAGAATTTAAGAAAATTACCTGGGAAACCTGGGCCTAAATGTTACAAAGGTTGGGGAAATATCTATGAATGGAGAATTTTAAATAATTGCATCAATTCAAAGTATGCATGAGTCGAGACAATTATTTTGATATGAACAAAAAAACTGCTGTCAGTTAATCATTAAAAAGCCTAAAGAAACACGTCATATCTGACTATTCAGAACAATATTGAGCTACACTATATTTTAGTAACAGTCCTCCAGAGAAATTAAAAATGCAAATTGGTATGAATAAATATCTTTATTTCAGATAAATATATTACATTCTTACATTTACACAATGAAACAGATGATACTGGATAATCTGAATATTCATTCATGTAGGTACTATAGAATATTCCCTTCTGGAAAATAATACATGGAGATTCTTATCAGATCTGATTTTTAAATAAGCTCTATATTAATAAAAATTATAAATTAAATTGTTTAAGTATCACAGTAACAAATTATTAAAATTTTATAGTAGGTAGGTACTTTCAAACTTTGGTGATTAAATATTTCTAATTTCTAGCATGTCTACATAAGGCATAGAGATTTTAAAGGCTATTATTATCTACATTAATAAAATATTTTTTGCACAAAAATATATGACCTCTGCACAACATATCCAAACATTTTAATCACAACAATATATTGCACTTTTTTTTAATAAATCTCTAAGTAACACTAATAATCTCGATAATAAATTCCATGAAGTGCTATTTCTAGGTGCCATTTAAAATTAGATTTGTAAAATCCCTACTTGATTACAGTTCATACAATTATTAAAAATTAACATAAATTAAGTATGAGATTACATATATTAACGAAATATTATCATAATATATCGCAAACACACAATATTTTACATAAACAGTAAACACATAACTTTAGTGGTAAAGATAGTAAAGATGTACTTTTCTGCCAATTATATAACATGCAGCAAATATATCATATGAGTTGATATATTATGTACTTAGCATGAGCATCAACAGTACTCCATAACCTTCATAATAAATCTCAGTTGTAAATATATCAAGAATAAATTCTACTCTGTGTCAATTTGTTTTTACCCAACTTCCAAAAACCAAAGGATTTAGGATGCTCTATGTTAGTAGTATATGTATAGGTACGTTTAAAAATATTACTACAACAATCTGTAAAATTAATTAAATAAGGCTGAACAAAATATATTATGACGTAATAGATATTTTACACAATGAGTCAAGTCTAACTGAAAACGAAAGATCAATAATCTACATTATTGTCGCCTTGCTTTTTGCACGTGCGCTCAAGTCACGAGTTGGCAAAAAGCCTGATTTTAAACCTTGACATATTTCAAGGGGGCAATGACATACCTACTTGCTAAAAATACTAGAAATTGTTAAGCCATCTTCAATTCTCAAAGTCATACCATAGCTGCCAGTCTTAAAAACCTTAACAATTTATGTTTAAACTGGGAAAAAAATAATTTAACCCATAAAAATTCAACCTAGGAGTTGAAGCAAATATTTTTATGTTTATACAAAATGACTTCGTAATCATGAAAATATGGTTTACAATTTATAAGACGATCAAACATAATATTAATAGAATACTGAGAAGATCTTTGGTATTGTGTTTTAAACATCTCAAAGTTTTTCATATTTGCCATAAGCTAGAAATTTGTAAATTGGTTAAAACATTTAACATTATGTATGTACTTAATTCGTAGTTAGTTCTAACAAGAATAATTATTTTACAATTTAACAGCGTGATAAACTACAAATAGGTACCAACTGAATGGCACATGAGAATTATTAACAATGCATTGTACTTAGGTTCTTATTGCTTAATGACAATTTTCATTACTACTTGTTTTAAATATTGAAACAACTAATATACAGATGTATTAAAATATTTTTCAACAATGCATTATAGGTGCACAGCACATGACACGGTATATGCTTATCAAAATGTTATATTTGCCATGATTTGACACATGATTTACCCAGTTCTCGTTTAGTGGTAGCGACTAGTGTAAGCTCGATCAAGGCTCCTTACTCTTAGGTGTTGGCTGCTAAAGTTATACGGGAGCCCGAGAACTGGTTGCAAGGGGGTGTGATGTCAGCGAGCCCGGCAGACTCTCAGTTCCCTGTCGAGGTCTTGCAGTTGGCGCACAAAGCCTTCATTGGGATGTATGTCACGGCGAGAACGGACAAGGGCCAACGCCTCAGAGAGGGTCATACCACGCTTGATCATGAGGAACGCGAGCGCACATGTAGCCGAACGAGATACGCCCATTAAGCAATGCACTAGAACACGACCTGTGAATATGATTTAATAGTTAGATTTAAAAGGAAAAAATACAGCTTTACACTGAAACAACGAAAATGCACAAAACACGACATTTTGACATAATTATTTGAAAACTAGCGGTCCGCCCCGGCTTCGCCCGTGGTACATCTTTACGTTTTCTCTACATAAGAACCATCCTCGTACTTCAAGGAATATAATAAAAAAAGAATTATCGAAATCGGTTCAGCCGTTCTCGAGTTATGCGCTTACCAACACATTTTGCGATTCATTTTTATATTATAGACTAGCTGTCCGCCCCGGCTTCGCCCGTGGTACATGTTTACGTTTTCTCTACATAAGAACCATCCTCGTACTTCAAGGAATATAATAAAAAAAAGAATTATCGAAATCGGTTGAGCCATTCTCGAGTTATGCGCTTACCAACACATTTTGCGATTCATTTTTATATTATAGAAGATGTAAAAAAATACCAGTAGGTATTCCCTGTATTTTTTAACACAAATTAAGCTTACAATGAGTCAAGTACATTATCAAATTTAAAGATGGGTTAGAAATCACATTACTTTATCTATTTAACTTACCCCTGCTAATTCCTTCATCAATGAAATTGGCAGCAATATGGAAGTACTTTGAAATATCAGTAGATGGAAGATCCATAAGCTGGAAGCCCTTGTATCGAAGTCCAGGGCAATCGCGATAATACAAGTGGTCTGTATCTACTTGAGTGTAGCGTTTGCCTTCAGCCGTGTTCAATACATAGTTAATACCCATGCGTCTTAAAAAGGCTTTATCTTTTGCTGCCACACTGTAAAGAATGTTTCTAGTATTATTTTTGCATATTATGTATGAAACATAATTTATTTGTCAAGACAACATTATTAATAATTTACCACAATATTTTTAAAAACATGCTTCTTTCAAATGATTTAGTAAATTCACTACAATTTTTCGGAGATCTGACGACATAGGAAAGCAGACGGTATTCCTTACCATGCTTACTGTGATATTATAAATACGAAAATTTGTACATTTTTCTTTCTTTATATCTCTTCTAATATCTCTATCTTAATAAAATATTCTGAAAAACTTACGCATCACCAACAAAGAGGCCTGGATAAACTTCATCTAGATCTGGCGTGGGTGTATAAGTGATGCCATCTAAAGGCCTTGACCTATAAGTCGATATAGAACTCAGCACCGAAGACTGAGACCCTCCATACAACTGTAAATTTTTATCATGTTCAAAACAACCACAAAAACACTGTCCCATTTTTTTCAGTAAATACTTGATGAGTCTATATCTACAAAAAATTTTACTCATCTTATCCATTAGATGTTGAATGAAAAAAAAATGTAAACTGATATTATTGTTTACCATTTAAAAATCTGCCTCTTGATGATAATTTAAGTGTTGAACAAAATTATCCAGTGGAAAACACGGAAACAATATTACCACCACCCTGGCAAAGAATACCTCAAGCACGTAACCCTAAAAGAAAAAAGCTATCAAATTCACCATCCCCAGAAATTAAGACATCTAACCGATTCAGTGTTCTCCCCCTGGATTTGGCAGAAGAAAATGATTCAGACAATAATTACAGGAAACCCAGCAAACCACCACCTATTATACTGTACGGAATTGATGATGTTAATCGATTAACAGAACTCCTTGAAAGTGTTGCTGAAAAAAATCAATTTTCTCTTAAAAATATTAGCAGAAATCAGTTAAGAATTAACTGCATAAATGTTGAAATTTATAAAAAAATAATAACACTAATAAGAGAAAATGGAATAATTGGTCATACTTTTAATAGAAAAGACCAAAGAAACTTTAGAGTAGTCATTCGAAATTTACATCCCACAACACCAATTATTGCTATTAAAGAGGAAATAGAATCTACTGGAAACACAGTTGTAGGCGAGATAATTAACGCAAAATATGGACCTGAAAAAAAACCAACCTCAACATTTTTCGTAAACATTGCTCCTGGACCTAATAATAAAATTGTTAAAGAGTTAAAATTTATATATCACCAATCCGTTGTTATAGAAGACCCAAGGAAAAGACGATCGATTGTACAGTGTCACAGATGCCAGCAATACGGACACTCTAAAAATTACTGCATGCGCCCGTACAGGTGTGTTAAATGTGGGGAACCACACAAAACATCCGAGTGTAAAAAACACGATAGAAATATGCCGGCAACGTGCGCTCTCTGCAACGGACCACATCCAGCTAATTATAAAGGATGTGAAATCTACAAAGAGATCCTTGCCAGAAGAACCAATAACAAACTAAACTCGAATTACAAAAAAGATTTTAAAACTCCATCTGAAAATAATATAATCATAGATAATAATAACACTAATAGAGAAACGAAAAATCCGAAGAAATATACTCTCTACTCAGATATACTAAGACAGAAGAATAATGAACAGAAGACTGAAACAAAACAAGCAGATAACTCTCTACTTGAACAAATAGTTATAAAACAAAACGAAAAGTTCGATCAAATCTTACAACAAATGAGTAATCTAATTGTACTCATAACAAAGCTAGTCGACAAAATGTCAAAATGACAGCTCTGAAGCTAGCCACCTGGAACACAAATGGTTTAGCGCCTAATAGAAATGAAATCGAACTGATTCTTAACGAACATAACTTAGACTTACTGCTGGTATCTGAAGCACACTGTACCTCAGCTTCAAACATAAAATTTAATAAATATCAATGCTATGTAACCCTCCACCCAGACGGAACTGGTCACGCTGGATCTGCAATTATTGTGAGAAAGACAGTTAAACATCATATCTTACCAGAATTTAAAACCGACTACATCCAAGCTACTACAATAGCTATAGAAGATAGGACCGGCTATATCAAAGTCTCGGCGGTCTATTGCCCTCCAAGACATAAAATTAGCTGTGAAATGTTCTCCGAATTCTTCAGCAGTCTAGGAAGTCGCTTTATTACAGGAGGCGATTGGAATGCGAAGAACACTCACTGGGGATCACGGTTAACAACTACAAGGGGCAGGCAACTAAAAACTTGTATAGACAATAATAACATGCGTGTCATTACTACTTGCGAGCCAACGTATTGGCCTTCAGATAAGAATAAAATCCCGGATCTACTCGACTTTTTCATTGCAAAGGGTATGTCAACATATTACTTTAAAATAGAATCTTGCTACGATGGTTCTTCTGATCACACTCCAGTTCTACTAACAGCTAGCACCCTACTAATAGAAGAAGAAAACATAAAGACACTTCATAATAAATCTACAGATTGGGATTCCGTTAGAGAATATCTGAATAATAATATTGACCTAAAAGTTTCCCTGAAGACACCCGATGACATAGAAGAATCCACAAAATATGTAACATCGCTTATTCAAAAAGCCTGTATCCTAAACACTCTAGAAAGTAGGACTTTAAAAATACCTGATAATTATCCTCGCGATATAAAAAGGGCTATAGTAAATAAAAGAAGAGCAAGGCGCATCTGGCACGACAGCAGGTTGAGTACAGATAAAACAAAATTCAACAGAGAGGCAAGAAAACTGAAAGATATGCTTCATAATTGGCGAAATAAAACTCTCGAAACACAACTCCAATCGCTGACTGCAAATGCCTCGACGAATTACTCGCTCTGGAAGTTTACAAAAAATTATGATCGTCCACAGAATGCTAAACCACCAATAAAAGGAACGCAAGGCTGGGCGAGGACACCAGAGGAAAAAGCAACCTGCTTTGCCGAACATCTAGAAAATGTTTTCCGTCCCAACAAAGAGACATTCACTGGACACGACGATGAAATCATTAATGCCCTTCAAGAGGATATGCAAATGTCTCTCCCACCAAAACCAGTAACTACCGCCGAAGTATGGAGGAAGATAAAAGATCTTAAAGATAAAAAAGCGCCTGGTATAGATCTTATAACCAAGGAAATTTTAAAGCAGATGCCCCGTAAGGTTATAGTATTCCTGACCATCCTTTATAATGGAATTATAAGGGTTCAACATTTTCCTAATCTCTGGAAATTATCAAACATTCAGATGATACATAAGCCTGGCAAACCGGCTAATGAGGTATCATCATATAGACCCATTAGCCTATTACCGATACTGTCAAAAGTATTCGAAAAGATTTTGTTATCCAGAATGCTTACTTGCCTCGCAGTGAACAATGCTATTCCAGATCATCAATTTGGTTTCAGACAGGAACATTCCACTATTGAACAGGTCCATAGAGTAGTTGAAAGAGTCCGGAAGTCACTAGAAGAAAAGGAATACTGTTCATCGGTGTTTTTGGATATCCAGCAAGCTTTTGACAAAGTGTGGCACGAAGGTTTGCTATACAAATTAAGGCAAAATCTACCTCACAGCTTTTATCCACTTATAAAATCCTATCTTAGTGAACGTCGCTTTCAAATTCTGGAAAGTGGAAAGACATCAAACATCTACAACATCAGAGCAGGTGTGCCACAAGGTTCAGTGCTTGGACCAGTACTATACACACTTTTTACAGCTGACTTACCGCTTACTGAAAACGTTACTACAGCAACATTCGCTGATGACACAGCAATACTAGCAAGTAGTAAGGATCCGGCAATTGCATCAAAAAATTTACAAAAAGGTCTCAACGCGATCACGGACTGGATGGAGAGGTGGAAAATTAAAGCGAGCCCCTCAAAATCGGTACACGTCACCTTTACGCTTCGAAAAGAAGATTGCCCGCCTGTAAAGCTTAAAGATTCTACACTACCACACACTGACAGAGTCCGCTACCTCGGGCTACACTTGGATCGACGTTTGACCTGGAACCACCACATCAAAGCAAAAAGAGAAGAAATAAACATTCGCTACCGCAGCTTGTACTGGATACTGGGCCGGAAAAGTCGCCTGTCACTGGACAACAAACTACTGATATACAAAAGTGTAATTAAACCTATATGGACATACGGCATTCAACTATGGGGTAGTGCCAGTAATTCATCTATCTCGCTACTGCAACGACAGCAAAATACTATACTGCGAACTCTCAGCAATGCCCCCTGGTTTACTACTAATGCTGAAATTCAAAGCCACACTAACATATGCTCTATAAAAGATGAAATTAACACGCATACAAAATCTTATGTTGCCAGACTAGAGAAACATCCTAACAAACTAGCAAGCCAACTGATAAAAAGGTCCTACCACAAACGTCTTAAAAGAAAAGATGTAATCTAGCTTTATTACTTGAAGAGCAGTGGTCCTCACTGGAGGGCTCGCTCTACATGCCAAAATTTGCCTGATAACACATCCGCTTATAGCGAAAACCGCTGATTGCAGATGAAACAAAAGAGAAAAAAAAAAAAAAAAAAAAAAATTTAAAAATGGTCTAGCTAATTTAAATATTTTTATTAATTAACTATTAATGATAATGATCCTTTGTTATTAAGCAGTTGTTTTTCGTTTTGAAAGCCACAAACACTGGTGAAATATAAACAAAGCACACACAATTGTATTATATTGATAAGTACCGTTGAACTTCTTAGATGCGATCCTACCCGGAGGTCTTTAGCTGCGCTGTATGAATGATATCTCGGGTATAGCGAGTACTGCCAATAGAGGGTTTAAAATTTTCATCAACAAGCTGCTATTGTGAATTCATACAAGTTATTAAGGTGCATAAATATGAATTGACTGTGCGTCTTCCATTTATGTTAAAAAATGTAATTCAGTTTTAGATATCATTAAAAGTTACATATTGAATACTACTTTTTATGGAACAATTAACTAATCTTTAACACAAGCTGTGTTAATATATAAACACAAGCGCAGAATATTAATTATAGTTATCTTCACCTATATTATGTAAAATTAAATTATTATAAAATTATTCTTAAACATTTACAATAAATTGCGGTTTACATATATCATTAAATCATAACTTAATTTTGGAGAAATAATTGACTGAGGCATAATAATAATGTGGTTTGCAGTGTATTATGCGAAAAAAAAATAATTTTAATTAAATTTCAATGTTCATAACTCACTGTTGAATAATGATTAGATTAACTTTAAGTGTCTAATATTTGAAGTGTACTGCATGTAGCATTATATTTTTCAAATGTTATAAAAGCAGCATTGAACTTATATAAAAATCGGGGACTGCCACGGAAGCTATTGCATAGCATGCCTTCAAGCCACACCTTCGCCGTGCCCATCGGAGTGGGGAGCGTGAGGTTTTTTCGTTACGGAATTTCTGGATTCGGCCCCCGCGCTAAAGGCCCGCGATTGAAGCTATGCAATAGCTCAAAATTATAAAAAAAATATACATATCTCAATATTATTGAGATATTTTTCTCATTTAGTAATCAATATCTCATTACAAGACGTCTATAGATAGGGTTTAAATAAAGATGTATCATTTACGTCACAGAAAGTGATATGCCTCCTTTTAGATGGCTCATAGTCTCGACCTTGAATCGATGACTGTTATGTTACAAAAATAGTTCTAGGCTATTAAAACCTATTTTTGTTGTATTTTACGCGGGTGAAATTATGCGATTAAACTTATTGAATGTGTGTCGTATAACGTCTTAGAAGAATATTATGATAATTTACTTACAGAATCCCTATAACTCATCTTGATGCGACTTTTAACACCGAATGAACTCTAATACAAATATTTTTATTTTTGTAGACTTCTCCACGATAGTTAAGGCCTTCTTTGTACTTTAACAACCCGAATCTCATTACTTAATTATGAATAGATATAATAATACTATTTATTTAAAATATACACTGTTCTCTTCAATTTATAATAAATCTATCAAGCGACACAACACTTATCCATGATCCATCTGATTAATAAGTGTCAACCTCAGTGTCAACTGTCAATTGCTGTCAAGTGACATCTGACAAGGAAACATGACATATTGCACCAGGTGTTGCCCGCTAAATGGGAACGAGAGCTGCATAGTTTCGTTCACGTTTCGTTCATATTGTAATGGCTACCATTCATTAGCAAATAAGTGGAGAAATCGGTGTGTGAATGAGAGCGCCGCGTTTGTGTTGTGTGTGGACGATACATATTTGTCCACGGATGGGTATGGCTCGATGTTGTTGGGAAGTTTTAATGAATTCTAGGCATTATATAACGTACTAGACTAGATTTCCACCCGCGGCTTCGCCCGCGTTCGTCTGCATAGTTCCCCTTTTCTGTGGGATTTCCGGGATAAAAAGTAGTTTAGCTTAGCAACCTACATACCAAATTTCATTGTAATTGGTTCTGTATGTAGTACTTGCGTAAAGGAGAAACAAACATCGATCCATCCATCCTCAGAAAATTTCGCATTTACGATATGAGTAGGACAAGGCCGTAATACAGCTAAATCGCTGCCGATTTTAACTGTGTAATTTTAGAATTCAAGCAATCGAATATAAACGTTCTGACTACACAGAGGTCAAAATGAGGTGACAGTAACTATGCGCAGTAATCCCACCCTCATTTCACTCGGCGCAATTCTTAAACATCACCGATTATACCTATATAGTTGAATGTTTCAAGTAGTATCTAATTTATGATAAAAACTAGATTTCCGCCCGCGGCTTCGCCCGCGATATCAAAGTAAGACCCGCATAGTTCCCGTTCCCGTGGAATTTCCGGGATAAAACCTATTTTATGTGTTAATCCAAGTTTACCTCTATATGGGTGCTAAATTTCATTGTAATCGGTTTGGTAGAATTTGCGTGAAAGAGTAACAAACACACACACATCCTCACAAACTTTGGCATATAAAATATTAGTAGGAGTAAGATAAGTAGGATTACATTTAAAAATAAACTAAACAACCATCCGAAATAGACTCATTTTAAATATAAATGTCACAAAGCTAAAAAAATGTTGTGTGATTTTATGAAACCACGGTAAAAGTGAAACTGTTCGAACGGTTCCGAACACTGCTTTGTGTAGCGCATGTCGCGTGACGGTCGGCTGCCGAGTAGGTATACCTACTCGGCAGCCGCGATACACGCGACATGCGCTACACAGACCAAAAAGTTTGAGACGATGTAATAAAAGTTTCACTTTAAAAAGCAACGGTAAAGTTTTTCGTTCTGATACTTTATTTTCTACTTCAATTATTATTTATCTATGAAATAACATGTCATTGTGTCAATTGTCAAAGTCACATCGCTTGACAGATTTGTATTTGTACGCTTTTGTCAGAAATTAGGTAAAAAGCGTAACAGTGATTTTTAGTGCAAATTATTTCAGCAATTTGTGAATGAAGTGTAAAAGATTTTTAAATTCTACACCCGAATTTTCATGACGAAGAATTTAACATTCCATTTAGATGAAGATGGATGAAAAAGAAGAATTGCATCTAACCTCTCAAGAGTTACAAGTGCTATCAGAACTTGACAGGTGCCGCCTTCTTGTTATTGTTTATAAATCAAAAGTTTTTAAATAAATTTAATCTCCCTATTATTTTCAATGGGTTTAAAGTTATACTTGTTGGTATACTGCTACCAATTAAGACCTTTAACCACTTACTCTAACGGCCCTAAGGAATTTCAATCTTGTTTGGGTACTCAACTTTCATATTGTATGTTCTACGACGCTATCGTTGCAGTAGCATGTAAAAATGACATTCTTTTATAAGTGAAGTGCATATCTGTTAAAAATTTAAAATCTAAATATTAAAATTAAACATTGTTATAATCTATTTAAATACCTATAACATTGCTGCAACAAGTCCTGATTACCCCAATTTAATACCGATAAAACTGCAAAATATAGATGATCTAATTTACTGCTATATTATTTCATGTAATTTGTTATAATATTTCAGTCGCCAGTTTGGTTTCCTGAAACTACGAGGCAACGAACATGGCAGAACCCGTGCTCTGGTCCTCAAAGCTGTCAAGTATCTGGAGGGGATGTTGGTGCAAGTTAAGGTATCCATAATATTAACAATAAGAAATTTTATAAAGCATTTGAATGCTACAAAACTAAATATTTAAACCAAATATTAACAATATGAAAAATAAGTATTAAAAAGGGTAATAACTTTTTGTGTGAGGTTAGCTGTATCATCCACACCAAGTTGAATTATGATTGAACCTAAAACATCCACTATTACTCACAAATACTTGAGCTTTCTATTGGTAACCTGAATATGAAAATTAAGTAAGTAGTGTATAAGCAGTTTCCATTACAAGACTGAAAATCTTATCTGATATTAATGTTTATTGTCCTAGAAAAATCCCAATTATGTTTTATTATTTAGAAAGATCCTTGTGAAACTGTTTTTTTATTAGGAGTTATAAAAATTTTATATGTAAAATTCTCGTGTCACAATGTTAGTCTGCATACTCCTCCGAAACGGGTGGACCGATTCTCATGAAATTTTCTGTGCATATCGGGTAAGTCTGAGAATCGGCCAACATCTTTTTTTCATATGTACTACGGGCGAAGCCGGGGCGGACCGCTAGTAATAAAATAAAAGAGTTTGTTTTCTCACATCAGTTACATAAAATAAGTTCACACATTTTCAGTACATATAAGTGTGAGACTGGTGCCTAAACTAGTTAATAGAAATTACCTGTATTTTAGGTCATCAGACTTAGTCCTCACTTAGTTGGAACACATTTTCAATTAGTTAGGACATGGTGTAACTGTAGTAAGCAGCTAGAGGTTGAATAAAGAAACTGTCCTAGACTTTAAATAAATCATGGGTTTTTCAACCAACCTACATTGACCGGGTGCACTGATTTTGATGTTTCCTTTTTTTATCTGAGGGTTGTTGCCTACTGGTTGGTCCTATTTCAATTTTGTCTAGTTCTGTCAATTTGAAAATAGTTTAATTTTCTTTGTTAAAAAATATACAGCCATACATTCTTACAAACTCTCATGTTTATAATATCGGTAGTTATAAACTTTAAATACTTAACATTTTATTTATTTAGGAGGAGGAAAGAGCATGTTCACCTGGGGCGAGACGAGATATATGTATTGATCCAAAAACCTACTGCAAGTTGGGACATTTCCATCTCTTACTAGAAGATTATGCTAAGGGTATGTTATTGATTTTAATATCAAGTAATTTATAGCTGTATATTTTTTTAAATTAAGTTGCATTCAAGGAATTCCTGATGTCGGGTAATTTGGAAAATTGTGAATACCACTTCAGAGCATTGTTTTATTGTGAATATTGTGAAGGTATCATATGAAAATGAACAGGTTTGTAAAAATAGCATTCATATTTGTTTAATCAGTGACTAGTTATGTATTAATTTAACATTATTGCATTTACCCGTCATCCAGAATTACCCTAATGAATATAGAATTAGGTTTGGGAAATAATTATATTGAGTAGGTATGATTTCTACACTAATATTATATAGAGGAAAGGTTTGATTATTTGTTTCATTGAATGGAATAGGCTCCGAAGCTACTGCACCAATTAAAAAATATATTTTACCATTAGAATTATTATTTACCTGGGTCAAAATTTGTTTATTTTGGGCAGGTTTTCAATTACCATATTAGAATTGTTTTTCTTACACAATCATGTTCATTAAAAATCATTTTTGTGAACAGCAATGTCAGCATACCAAAAGTTCTATGCACTGGAGCAGGACAACTGGAAGGATCCCTTGTTCCTGTATGGATTGGGCTTGTGCTATTATCACTACAATGCATTTGATTGGTAAGTGTATTGATGAATGAATGAATGAATGAAAATTCTTTATTGCTTAGAAATAAATAAATTCAAATGCAAAAGCACACAACACATAATATTAAACAAGCAAAAGGCGGCCTTATCGCTAGGTAGCGATCTCTACCAGGCAACCCTTAAAATTTGATTTTATTTTTCAAAGGTTAGGGTAAATAGCTTTTATTAAATTCAAGAAATGTCTTTGAAGAATCATTTCATTTTGAAGTTTATTTTGGTTTTATTATACATATAGTGATTATTATAAGTAGATCACTTCAAACAAATAGCAGGCATATTTTAAGAAACATAATATGAATCAATATTTCTACTCAAAGTCAGTTGGTCATGTATTTGTTCTGTAGTATGTAATTATTCATCATTATGATAGAAATAGTGTATATTTTTATATATAAAATATGTACATAAAGCAGGTATTAGGTATGTTCATATTTGTATGAATATCCCAATGCAAGGGAAAATTCTCATCTAAAATTGGGATACCCATATAAATAGTTTTATTTCCATTAAATAGTGTTTTTACTTTATTACTGATAGAAATTCCGAATTACATATTTACCAATTAAGATGAGGGCTCTATGACTATGTCCCAATATTTGTTCTAAATTCTAAGCTTTCTAATATTATGTAGTTAGAAAGATTATTTTATTTATAAGGATTACAGAGGCTTTTTTTACCTTATGTTATTTACTATTCAATATAGAATTAAATAAATCATTGAACATTATTTAAGTTATTAGCCATATTTATTTAATTTAATAATTTAATAATTAATATTATAAAGAGGAAAGGTTTGTATGTATGTATGTATGTATGTACTATGTATGTATGGTTTTCACAGATAAACTACTGGACCGATTTTGATGAAATTTGGCACAGATAATCTTTAGACCCTGAGAAAGAACATAGGCTACCTTTTATTGCGAAATATGTACCACGGGCGAAGCCGGGGCGGGCCGCTAGTATTTAATAATTTTCGATAGATGGCGTTACCTTTGTTTAAATTAAAAGATCTAAATAGATAAATATAATTCGTTATGTATTGGTATTTTATGTTGTGTTTTATAACATCTTTCAATCATATTAAAGATGGACACATAAATTTTAAATATTGGTATTTTTTCATACGATTTTAAAAATTTAAAATATATATTACTTATCCTATAAGGTTAGCATATTATTTTTCAGTTTCATTTGATTCTATTTCACTTGGTAAGTAAGTTTATTTTTATCCAACAATACATAATGGATTTACACGGGCCTTACGTTTTGAATTACCTTAATAAGTTCAACTTTAACATTCAATATCATTCAAAAAATAATAATAATAATATAGCAAATACTGTGTATACTGCATATTAATATACATATATAAAGAAAAAAAAATTAATAATAAAAGCTCCTATTTTGACGTGACAACGTCTTATAATTCGATAAAGCCGGCTGCACGCACGAAAAAACATGACTCATGCGGCGTTACCTCGCTCTGAGGCGTTCCATGTAAGGCTTGAAGTGCAAGCGAGAGCGCGGAACGAGCGACAAAGAAGCACAATCGGACGTTGTCACGTTCAACTATCGTCAGTAAACCGACTTTATAGACAGCCATTTTTTTTTATTAAGAAGGAGTAGGCTATATAATTTATCGTCTGATAATTGCCAGACATATTTAAATATTAAAAAAATACAGAGGTGCTTCTGTCTATGTTAGAATTCTGGTATCAAGCGGACAAACTGGTTTGTTATCGATCCATTTGGTTTAATTTATATTTTCGTGTTTCTTCAAACGTAAAATGGTAATTTGAGCTTGCTAGTTAAAAAAAATACATTCGGACATCGAAATAATTAATATTAATAGACAAAGTTTGCGTTTTAATTTTTTTTTACTTAGGTATTATATTTATGGGTTTATACTATTTATGTATAAATTAATAGTAAAGTCTATATGAAATTAAAGATTATTTTTAACCACGTCTTCTTATATATTCAATGAGGTGTTCAACTAGTTGCCATCTAAATAGAAAATCCAAAAAATAAATCATAAATTATGGAAATACACCTACTAACAATAACATTTATTAAAATTACAAGTGAGGGTAGTTTGTGAAGTATAAATATAAGATTATTAATAAACATTCTAGTTTTGTATTAGAACTATATAAATTATAAACCATTAATTAATTATTAAAAAAGCCCAAAAGGAAATAACTAGCCAAATAAAAAGAATTTTTTTATGCAACAAAGAAGTAATTAAATGCAAGTGGAGTATGTTCATAATAGTTGAGAATCAACAGGTGGGCAAAGGTGCATTGAATGAAAAATTGCAAAATGTGTGTATGTAGTTTGAGTTTGAGTTAATTACTTAATTACAATATCGCTCCCTTCAGGTATACCTATTATAGATTTTTATAATATTTATATGGCGTTGGTTGAATTATCCAATCTATTGGGCTTTTTGTTAGAGCTAGTGGAAATCACACCTGTGTTTGTGTATTTCCTAATTTATAAAGGAAACTTTGTTGTACTAATGGTTATTCTCATTCTTTTTTCCTTATCTGGGTTTTTCTTTCTAGACTTTTCAATTTTCCGTTTAAAGCTTAACTGACTCATCCAAATAATGATCTCAGTTCAGTCACCATATTTTTAAAAGGGGTTGATTTTACAATTTTGCCAAAATTTGTCTTTGCTTGGAATTTAGTTTATCCTAATATGATATTATGCTACATATATTTTGACATCAAAATCAATTCTTAAAAAATGTCTTGAGTACCACTAATTTTTTCCTCATCTATATTTTTCAATGACATCAAGACAATTTCCAAAAAATAATTTATTTATTATATAATTTCCAATTTATCATTCTTTTAGAAGACCTAACATAATATTTATTTATGTTGCAATCACTTTTCTTGAAATGTGGTAAAATATTCGCAAACAAAAAAGACACAATGTTTTATTCATCCAAATAAAGTTTCGAACAAAGCCTTGAATAAAACATTTTATGTATAAATTTTCATAATTCTTATATAACAATCAATTATTCTTTGTTATATTCAAAATTTAAAAGTAGACCAAGAAGGTGTCCTCTCTTTTATAGCCGAATATTGTCGTTGCGATCCGCAGTAGGTGGTTGTGTCGAAAAAGTGTGTACCTATCTATGCCTATGCTGTGATTCACCGGACGTAGGACAAACGCGGGGCGGTCGGTAGGGCCTGCGGGGAGGGGGGGCGGCGCGGAAGGGCGCGGCGGCGCGGGGCGGTGCACGTTGCAGCGCGAGGTCGTCGCTCGCTCGCGCCGCGTACTGCCAGTCGGGAGCGGGATGCGGTGACGTAAACTGCACCGGCGCGGGCCGCGAACGTAGTGTAGGACGGGACGTGTCGTGTTTCGATAGTTTTATGAATTGAATGCCTGCTCTGAACCATCCTGTGTGACTGTGCTTGTGCTGACCTGTGACGACGCCCCCGCTCTTCACTACGCGGGTCACGGCGACCACATCTGCTCCGGATCCGAGGATCCCCGAAATGGTGAGTGCGGTCGAAGCTCCCGATCGCGGTTTGTTTACGTCGGCCCTTGTGCTGCATCTCTCTCTCACAACCTGCCGCCCGTATACCCTGCGTCGCTTTCGTGCGCGACTCTTTCTATTTTGTTTTGTTTTCCAAAATCCAGACACCTACGTCGACGGCTCCGAAGCTGGTCCCGTCGGGAGATCGCGTTTTTGTTTGTGTGCATGCTTAGTGCATTTTTTGTAGTATCTTTTCGCAGGTAGCCGAGGGATCCTCCCCCAATCGCTTATCTACACGGCTTGCAAGTTCGCAAAATGACGACAAAAAGTGATGAATGTGCAAGCCAATAATGAGCTTGACGTTGCATAAAATGTAGGTCGATGGTGTGTGGCCGCAACAGTGGTGCACGCGATGTCGTGCCGCTCCCTTCGCCTAGCCGCTGCCGGCCCTTATTATGAAACGCTCTTTGTAAGTCACTCTAATTCCCATTGATCAATTGGGTAAATGTTTATGTAAACAATGCAATTTCCAGCTGAACGAGATTATATTAATATTATACCTAACATAAAATATTTACTGAAACACCTTTTACAATATTATTATTTATTATCATATTTGGTCCGTAACTTTGCTTATCACATATTTGAAGTTAACATATGTACGTAATACGCCCATATTATAAGCCACCACAAAAAATGTGGTCGGTACCCACATCCGTTCTATTGTCATTCGTCAGGTATGTTTCTTTCCGGCCCTTTCAAATAGAAAGTATGGAAAGCGTTTAAGTATATTTTACTACAGATTTAGCCATTCACGTCGTCGGTATCTCAGAGTCTTGATTCACGCGAAGAGCGTATCGTAATCATTACGTATAGTCACAGGAAAGTGAGTCATGTTGCCATACAGCCGGTAGTTTCGCGCAATTTTGTCCGCGCGTCATTGGTTCAGTGGGACCGGTAGTGCGGCTTCTGCGATATGCTCGGAAATTCAATGAGAACGATTAAACAATGCATTGTATCACAGCCGGGAAAACCACGATACTGACTTGACACAATCGCAATTACAAGTATTTCAATGGTTCCGAGTAATATTGTTAGATTGGTAGATTCGTTAATTCGATGAAAAAACGTACACGTTTTAAGAATATTTATAAGATTAATTTGCATAATAGTCCGGGATACATCGCCCATTTTTGCAAGTGATTACTATCAAGCTAATTTTTCGTGAGTAGCTTTATTTTGATGAGATGCCCAATAATTTCATGTACGAAACTCTCGATTGTGGTAGCTACCAGAGGAAACAAGGATAAAATATTTTGATTTGATGGTTCTCAAATATTAATTACTAACTGAATGTTTTTTTTTGTTCAATGTCAAGATAATTATCTAAATTATTCGAAAAAATATTTGTCCTACAAAATCTATGGTTTGATCAAAGAGTCCCCCTTTCCAATGTGTATCGATAACGAAGTCATCATAAATGATTACTAACCAGCTGATTTTTTTATTTTCACTTATTTAATACTTATATAATTCAACAGACATATTGTCCTACAAATTGCGTAATAAATATTTGAGAACCGTCAAATCAAAAATTTTTATCCTTGTTACCTCTGTAAGCTACCACAATCGAGAGTTTCGTACATGAAATTATTGGGCATCTCATCAAAATGAAGCTACTCACGAAAAATTAGCTTGATAGTAATCACTTGCAAAAATGGGCGATGTATCCCGGACTATAATGTTCGGTGACCGGAACTTGTTAGTAATTTGACCTCAGAACGGCCACATGTATAGCGGTGTCAAAATAGGATTTTTTTTTGTATTTCAAATGCTCCATCGAACGGTTTCACCTTACGTTCTATGATCAGCTTACCATCGAATTGCTATCGGCAACCGGTCCGGGCATTATCACCGCTATCCGCCACGGCTAACGGTATCTTATGGATCCCAGAGAATAGACTTGCGTAATTTTTAACAGCCTTCGTTTCTAGTCCCTTCCTATGTTTACGTGAGCACAAAATGCGAATAATATTCCATATTTCACTGTGATCCGCATTGAAATTATTCATGTTGTACCATTATCATTCATAAATTCATATAGCAGTGATGATGTTACGAATGTTCCAGTCGAGTTACAAATCGAATCCGACTGTTTTGAAGGATTTTACGGTTACATTATTATTCGAGCCGCATATTTTTCGTCATTTATGGGAATGAGAAAAAAAATCATGTGAATAAAATCACGTAATTGCAGACTTACTTGATCTTAAATTCGAAGAATTCATAGGATTGCTCGCTAGATAATTCTTTTAGATTGCAGATTACCGTAGTCTACGTCTAGTTTCTAAAAAAGTTCGGCCGTATTATTCTTAGAACTCACTGTACACTGCAAACGTTAAAAAAGTCGACGAACTCGAAACTTTTTGCCCCTCATACATTTCGTTCTAAGAATGCTGTAAATCTTGCATCTTGACAATATTTTTTCATAGCTTGAGCACTCATATGAATGAGGTTGAACGTGTTGTTGTCAGAAACACATGGCTTGAACTTTTTTGCATTATGCAATACCTTCGCTCGTTCTTTAACAAGCCCAGCTGCCAAGTTGAGGTATTTGTGCGATAGAAATGAAATGCTAAGTAATAAGTAATCAATAGCAGCTTGCGGTGGCGCGTGCGACGCAGGTGTAGGCCGGCTGCTGTCACACCTGTCGTCGCATCAGCTGCGTCTTGCTAACCTTTGTTCTACCACACTTAACTATGCACTAAGCTCATAGCATCTGCATGCAAAGCCGGCCCTAGAACTAATAGACGCGAAGTGCTCAATAATTCGTATTACAATCAGCCAGCTTGGATGTACAGTCACGAGCAATAATATATGCCTAGGGGGCGATGTGCAAAAATATCTGTCACTAGAACAAATTCAATAATATCTGTCTGCCCGTATACAGCAAAAATATCTGACATTAGTAGGCAGCATAATAAAGTGGCATCAAAATTATATGACGAAAATGTAGAGCAAATAATTGTGACAACCTCTCAAAGCATAAATATGTGACGTCACCTAGGAGGCAATATTATCTGACACAATTTTATATTTCTGTATTGTAAAATATAATTGATTCCTCACAAAAAAGCATAAATATGTGACACTAGCTTTCCGCCCGCGGCTTCGCCTGCGTTTTCACAGAAATACCGCATAGTTCCCGTTCACGGCATAAATATGTGACATCAACTAGGTGGCAATAATATCTGACACGATTTCATATTTCTGTATTTTGCATCGATTCCTCACAAAAAGCATAAATATGTGACATCAACTAGGAAGCAATAATATCTGACACAATTTCATATTTCTGTATTTTGTATCGATTCCTCACACAAAGCATAAATATGTGACATCAACTAGGAAGCAATAATATCTGACACAATTTCATATTTCTGCATTTTGCATCGATTCCTCACAAAAAGCATAAATATGTGACATCAACTAGGAAGCAATAATATCTGACACAATTTCATATTTCTGTATTTTGCTTCGATTCCTCACACAAAGCATAAATATGTGACACCAACTAGGTGGCAATAATATCTGACACAATTTTATATTTCTGTATTTTGCGTTGATTCCACACAAAAAGCATAAATATGTGACATCAACTAGGAAGCAATAATATCTGACACAATTTTATATTTCTGTATTTTGCGTTGATTCCACCCAAAAAGCATAAATATGTGACATCAACTAGGAAGCAATAATATCTGACACAATTTTATTTTCAATTTAATATTGAATTAATATAAAATAAATAAATTTTATTTTAACTACGTTGTTTTAAAACATGATTACCATATTAATTAATATGTGCCGTCGTTGTATACTACATATTGTATGTAGATATTATATCCTACTAGCTTAACACCCACGGCTTTGCCCGCGTTTTCAAAGAAAAACACGCATAGTTTCCGTTCCTGTGGGATTTCCAGGATAAAAGCTCTCATAAGCGCTAATCCAAGTTACCTTCTATGTGTGTGCCAAATTCCATTGTTTTGTCTTTTATTTGTGTGAAAGAGTACCAAACATCCTTACATGATATGAACTTTTGCGTTTATAATATTAGAAGGATATCATATCATGACAAAATTAAAGTATTCATATACTCATATGTGTTATAGGCAAACTCCGAAGCTCCGGCGCTCCTAGGTTGGACTGGTCAATCCTCAGGTCAGACTGAATGTCTTAGTCAAAGCCCAAACAAATGTAAATTTTCGGCCTTTGACTAAACAATTTTCGTCAAACCTGGGAGAGACTAATTTGGTCAGGCAAACGTCAAAACACAATTTTATTAAATCGGGGTTTGACGAGTCAAACTCCGATATAGGTATGAAGTGTCTTATCTTCGTATATTTGGAAGCATTTTATCATTTAAGCAGCTTTCAAGTCTTAAGCACCGCTTAACTCTGCCAGTTCTGACACCTGATTGGTCAGCTTACGTGATTTTCACTTTTATATTTGAGATGCTTTGAGAGAATGCCGTGTGGCATTAGGCCCGCCTTTTGTACGATGTGCAATAAAGTATAAAATAAATAAATAAATGCTTTGGAATATACTGAGGTTAGTTTGTATAAGATTAAGTATAAAAAAATAACATTTTTAAAATTTTGATGTTTATTGTTTTAATAATTTTATAAGTAATTAAAATGAAAAATTAATCATTTTTCTGACATAGTGAGGCATTAACTTTAATGTTAATTGTTTTAATAATTTCTTAGGTAATTAAAGTGACAAATTAATCATTTTTCTGACATGGTGAGGCATTAATGTTAATTGTTTTAATAATTTCTTAGGTAATTAAAATGAAAAATTAATCTTTATTCTGGCATGGCATTATGACATTTAGAATTGCACAATACATTAGACCTTTTACATTTGCATAATTTTGAAGAGCAAGAGGAACACCGCGGTCCGCGAGAGACATTATGAACCTGTTTAAACATGTTCAGATCAACGTTTGACCGAGAATTGCAGTCGCTTCTAGGATTGACTAGGCCAAAACCGAAACAGAATAATTTACTTTCGACGTTTGACTGAAAAGTTAGGAGCTCCTGGGTTTGACTAAAAATACTTCAGGCAAAGGGCGAAATTGAAATGTATTTCGGGGATTGCCTGATGGCTTTGGCCAATCCTAGGATAAACCAGTCCTTCCGCGAAGAGACTGTGTATCGGACTTTGACTATAACATATGAATACCCACTTGGGTAGATCTATTTTATTTGAAGGTTCAGTGCAACCTTCGTGTATTATTTAGAAATTGTTTTGTTATATTTGACGTTAGCGGCGTTTGACACGATTGCTCCGTTATTCATTTTCATTTACCTATATAATATTGCTATTATTTTATTGAGTATCGAAAATTATGGCAAGTTATCATATTATCGTAATTTCATTTAAATAAAAAATATTTACAAAATATAATGTGTCTTTTGTTCATATTCTTACCCCAGCAAAATACAAAACACTAATTCAATAAAAAAACGTTTGGCCTTTTTAAAATCCTATCCTATCTTATCCTACTAGTCCTACTATAATCCTACTTCCTATCCTACTAATCTAGTATTATAAAATGCGAAAGTTTGTGAAGATTGTATGTGTGTGTTTGTTACTCTTTCACGCAAATACTACTGAACCGATTACAATGAAATTTAGCAGACATATAAGGGGTAACTTGGGTTAACACATAGGATAGGTTTTATCCCAAAATTCCCACGGGAACGGGAACTATGCGGTATTTCTGTGAAAACGCAGGCGAAGCCGCGGGCGGAAAGCTAGTGTCACATATTTATGCTTTTTGTGAGGAATCAATTATATTTTACAATACAGAAATATAAAATTGTGTCAGATATTATTGCCTCCTAGGTGACGTCACATATTTATGCTTCGAGAGGTTGTCACAATTATTTGCTCTACATTTTCGTCATATAATTTTGATGCCACTTTATTATGCTGCCTACTAATGTCAGATATTTTTGCAGTATACGGGCAGACAGATATTATTGAACCCGTTCTTATGACAGATATTTTTGCTAATCTGCAAATGGTAATATATTTATGCTTCTGACTGTACATCGTACATAGTTCAATAGCTTACAAATCTTTACGATTTTCTTCATAATATAGGCTGGTAGCTTTTCATTCCGGTCAATAATTTTGGTGATTAGTTCATGAATTTTTATTTAGAGGTATTTATTGATGTGACGTGTTGCTTTTAACAATAGAACAAAAAGTTGATGTACTTTCTCCAATTTCAGTAATCGAAAATTCCATGAATATATTATTTGGTATTGTATTGTATAGATAATAGTTATTTGATTACGTAATCGTATGACATAGTGGAGAGCCTTCAATACGTTTAACACGTAGTAACAGTTTATCAGGTGTAGCTTATCGCTTGTAGTAAATTGCACATATACTTTACACTTAAATAGTATTGTAGAATCTATTGTTTATTGTACTTCGTAATAGCCAATCCAAGGATATTTACTTATATACCTATGCCTACTTTTTCTTCAACATTATTTCTGAAAATTAGTTACTTTCTGCCATTTTTATTAGTATTTTCTTAACTGAATATTGTTATAACGGTTTACAGAGGATAAATACCAAGCTTTACAAAGTATAATCTGTAGTTTCGTATAAAGCAACAAATAAACGCAAGACAAAGCGAAGCAAGGGAGCATTGTTCCTTATTGTTCCATACGGGCCCCGTGGCAATTAGAACAGGTAGTTACGTATTTCTACGAAATCGTGAACAAGAATTAACTCAACCTGTATAGTCAGTCCTTAATGCAGCTGTACACACATAATATAACAATACGTTTTTATTAATACCTCATTTGTTAGATCATGTTTCACTTATAATTCTATTTGTAACACTTACTCCATGAAGTAAAGGTGTAAATGTACACAGTGAGATACGATTCTTTGTTATAGGCGATGAATCATGCCTAAAATATTTATTTACATAATATATTATGAAGTAGCTAATATAAATATCGATAATATATTAAAATATACTACAAGTTTATCGAGTTGCTACATTTTAGAATGATAAAATGAGATTATCATATAAGATTGTAATTTTTGCGTGAAAAGAATTATCTTCGCAAAATAAAATTGAGACATAAGGCTACACGAAGCAATGGATGGTGTAATTTCGTATTGACTCAGAAGCGATGTCTTTGACATCATATTTCACCCTTGGCCGTGTCAAAGCCCCGAAGATGTCCTGTAGTTTTCATAAATGGCAAGTTTTATGAGGGCCGGTTATTTACGAAGCGCTCGACGCGTGCCGCTCGCATAATGTGTTCGTGCGATCGACTCGCAGATGTATCGTGCAACGCAACGCATCCGACCTTGCTCCTTTTAACGCTGTACAATATTTTAAATTTTAATGCTCGTTCTAGAGTATCGACATAACTCATATCTGTAATTTCATAAACAATAGTCTCATTATTACCTGTCAAGTAAGTATTCTGTACCCTGATTTTGTTAGGTAATGATAGATGGTGTTGTCCATTTTATACTCACTCGTCGTGTTGTAACGTTAGTTACTTGCCATGTAATTTCAATAAATACTTGTTGACATTATACCATAACAAATGCTTAAATATGCTATGTATTCGTGCCAGTTATTCAGTAATACCAATAGTCGTTAAACCGGAATCCGTCGAGTACGTTTCGGCTTAGCCGGAATAGATTTCCAGCGCAATGTTTGTACACAACCTACCTATCACATGTAGCTCGTATTCGGCGGCGGTCTCCGACCCTAGTTAAATAGTGCATCTATGCATCTACGGAAGATGTACGGGCGGATCCCATTTCCCCCTGCTCTCCTCACCGCGTGCTCCGTGTCACGTACGCATCGCCCTTATACGCATATAGAAGCGCGTTAGAGAGGGGCCGCGCGCGCACTCTCGTCCTCTACCAACTCGTCCGCTAAGGGTACACGTTATTAGCTAACCCCGCCGCTCCCCTTGGCACATCACATTTCGCCCTTCAACGCTTTTCGGTCGTCTAGACGCGACGCCCTCCCGACGCGGAGAATAAATTCACTCAACATTACTCGATGCAACTAATGTAACATTACGTTTTGTATCTAGGTCAGGATTCAGGATCTAAGTACAGCATGGCTAGTACGATGGTGACTGCGCGCGGTCGTCGACACTAACGGATCGCTATTTATACCTGCTTCGTAGTGCACCGGAACTCGCTCGATGCATTCACTGCAAGCGTCTCTTCTCTGCCAATGACCTCTTTAGCATGTTTAATACACTTCCTGAAACATGAGAGTTCAAAAGTGTTTGTCTTAGTATTTATTTCAATATCTTAATATACGTCATTAGCAAGTTCTTATTTTGTCTAAGTTGCGAAATGGAAGTTGTGGCAATTTCGCCCTTCAGCTTTGTTTAGGTTGCGTCATACACCGCCTACATCTGTAGGGCTCGCCACCCACGAATGACATGAACTGTGTCAAGCAGCTTGCCCTAGTTTAGTCATAACTAGAGTTTTTTTGTAAATTACGCCTATACTTTTTCCGGATATCATTTCTTTGAAAATTGTTGAGATATAATTCAACGCAACTCTTGTTCACAATATCTGTTTTCGTTATAAAGTTTACCAGTTTTATTTAGAATAAGCCTAGAGTTATGGAGGCAGATTGTTTACTAGTGATTTAACATCAGTTCCCTGCGTCTGCGAGTGGGTGCAAATGTATATTGGATCTTTACTCGATGTGCGAGCGTTGGCCGCACTGGAATTTCCGCGAAAAAATCGGCGCGTCACATTACCGCGTCACTGGGTCGCGCGACGTCACAGTACAAGGTCGCAGTCTATAGTCTATAACCAATATTTGATTTTCTCATTATTGATTAGATCAAATGAGCGGGGCAAAACAAGAGCAATCGTAAGCCAAAATCTAAATTGTGTCCAGAGTCACTTTTTAATGCTGGACTTCTTGAGTCGAAAAACACAGTGCAATTATAATTAAGTAGTAAAAATAAAATATAATTCACCCCATTTTTAATTACTTTTAATAAATTATTGCTAAATTGTAAAGTTTTATTTTAGTTGGAGAATATGATAAAGAATGACTTACTATTTTTAATTGATATAAATTATAACTTACAATAGATGATTAGTGATTGGAATGTGATGACAAATAAATCCGTGACTCAGGTCAATGGCATTCAACATACTAAATCTAGTGATTACGTTGCAAGGTCTTGGCTAAATATATTTTAAATCGCATTCGTATTCCAGTTTAAAAACGCTGTCAATGGATTTAAAATCCGCATAGAAACGAATTTTATTATATCATATTGTTAGGAACGTTTTCCTATATTTGAACATGACCAAAATGCCCAATATCAAAAGTGATTGTGATAACAAACAAGTTCGCCGGATACGATTTGCGTAGGTGAGAATTTAGTTATCTATGTTATACGCGAAATAAATTGTAGATAACACAAATTGCGTAAGTAAACATCGTACGTTACGTACTGTGAAATAATACAGATAACACGATAAAACTGTGACTGTAATGCCAGGTTTTATAAAAATGTTACATTTAAAGTTAAACTAAACATATAAAATAATTGTTCCAGGTTATAAAACAAAAATGTATACAAATGAGTCACGGAGCATAGTTAACAATCCAACGTGATCCTCCATACATAATTATGATACAAGAAAGCTGTTCTCACGGATGTCGATTCGTGCTTATTTAGCTAGCATGTAAACTTGTACAATAGGCATTAGAAAGCGGGCGGTGACCACAAAAAGGGAGCATTGGAAGGGCTCCGTTTCGACTGAGTCGCTTCTTGCGACACGGTGTTACGGCACTATTGAACGATAACCTCTCCCCGCGTCCCACGGTCCACAGTACGCCATACCCCGTACGCAGAATCGCCAAATACAGACGCTATTGTATGCCGAACAATCTCTGACGTTGATGCCTTCTAAATTTTCACAAAGGGTTCAACCCTTCTAAATCGCAACGTTGGGGATGGGGCATAGTTTTTAATTTCATGCATGTAAATAAGTATTGGACTTGTTAGGACACTTGTGTACCGCGAGTTGCAGGGAAGTCGTCAAGGGCACTCTATTTTGTAATGTAATAATAGCGTTCAATGTTGAGCTCTTTTTATGTTAGGGGAGCATCGTTTTGCATAATTCTGTGAACGATTTTGACAACATGTTCGATTTTCATACCACAACATAATATTTTAACGTAATCTAAACTGAGGAACTAGGAAGAAATAAGAATTATAATATATTTCTATTCTTTATAAATTTATAAGAATTATAATGTTTATTTAACGACGACATAAAAACTCGTTCCCATAATACGAGGCGGCCGTATGTGATAATCTGTTGTTTTAAACATTTATAAAACAGTTCTTGAAACCAGTCTGATGAAGCTTGTATTTGTTGAACTCGAAGTTTTTTTATGAGCGCATCGGGCGTGCATTTCTAGTACTGGTTCAGAATGCAGCTGTACTGAGCTCACTTCCTCATTGCTCGGCCTCGCGGTGTCTATGCATTGCCTTCTGCACGTCTTATTTGTGCGTGTTTTATGCACATGTGTGAGTTCCTATATTTAAACAACGATGCTATTCCTTTTGAAAACAATTTAATTCATATCTGTTTGCAGAGAGAATAAAATAAAATAGATTCTGAAAACCAATTAAATGATAACTTAACACAAAGTAACCTCTGCAAGTTAGAAGCCTGAAGTACCGTAAGGATGGCCTCTACGTGCCCGGTCACTGCGAGCGGAATAACCGGCTCGTATCTAATGTTTCCTTAGTTTAATGGAAACAACTGCCTTTCGATTCAATAACTTAAGGCTAATTATTCTATGTCCGTTATATTACAACACCTCGACAGATTTATATGACACTTCTGTTAATGTTCTGGTATAGTTTGTTTATTGCACTTTACCTAGATCTATACGAATTTCGACTCGATTTTGATACGTATCTAAAGATTTGCTTGAAACTTTAAGGTTTGTAAATCAACTATTAGGAGGTAAATTAAATTTTACATTTCCAAGTAAAGCTCATTTAGAGAAACTAATTGCTTTAAAACGGCAAGAATCCTTAGCAAGGTTCAGTTTATACAGGTCACGGCAAATATGCGCGGAACAACTGTAGCCATGAAGTTAGAAATACTCTGCTCATAATCCGAAATAGATATTGCATATGAAACTCTAGTATATGTTAGAGTATGAGTGGTAGTTATCGAATCGCACGAAAGTAGGTCAACTTGTATGACGGCAGCGATAAATGAGCCCTCGCTCGTTCATTATCAATTTGTGCAATATATGCGAGCCGCTGCTTTGGCTCAAATACAATGGATTTCATGGAATATGTCACCGATATGACACGGTTCGATCCGATTATCCAGCTATCGATCCTGTGACGGCTAAAAGTGAAAATGTGGAATTGCAACTGCGAAAATGGTTCGAGGTCAATTCAAAATATGTATGATCTATATTATAAACGTTGCAAACTAAATTTACTTTCATTCCTGTTTGCATTGTTGGCGCAAGTATGTTTACATAAACAAAATGTTGCCACGGCGATTGGTACGGTTTTGTGTTTATCGGAATGCCTTTGTGTTGCAATTGTAGTTTCATTTGTTATATTTTACCTAGATATTTTATAGTATAGTTGTAGTGCTAGTATTAATATTGGCTTTGTAATTTGTACAATGTTATTTGCTCGTGTTCTTAATATGCAATATTATCTTTTGTCTCGTTTTCCAATTTTCAAAACAGCTCAATGTTTTATTTTATTTTTACTTTCTGGTGACTTTTTTATTTGAGATACACATATTATGTATTTACAATACAGTGTCATTCACTTTTATGTGTCATGCTGCTGAGCTAAAATTATTTTGGCTGGTCGTTCTTTCCGCCCTAAAAATAAATTTTACAGTTATAAATGCTTTGTTTATTTTTCTTTCAGTTTTATGTCAATTGGTTCACCAATAAAAATAAAAAGTTAACGCAATAAAACTTTAATAACTATTTCTTATATTTCATCCGTTAAAAATTAAAATTTAGTAGATAATTTAAAGATTGTCAATTGTTTATATTAGTTTTGTGTTTCGTATTTTTATTTTTCTGCCACCTATTTAATTGCACGTAAATTCACTT
Organism: Colias eurytheme; assembly: GCF_061535395.1. NCBI lineage: Eukaryota > Metazoa > Arthropoda > Insecta > Lepidoptera > Pieridae > Colias > Colias eurytheme. The sequence goes on from NC_142985.1 coordinate 4,314,399, forward strand.
GAGCAGTTTAAATATGGTTATAGGTAGATTCATAAACAGGGCCAAGGCTTTTATTGCACGTTTCAAATAAAGTTTGATAGATAACAAGAAAACTTAAATGCAGTTCGCGTTGCATACAGTTGCCGTGGCACCAAGGTCGTGATGCAATGTGGTCAGGTGAATTGTAGGTACGGTAACGTTGAATGCATCGCGTGATTGCGTCACGTTTATATTGAGCGTCATTACTCAAGCAATTTACTTTATTATGGTTTTAAACTGTATATATGTCATCTATGTTTTGTACTTCCGTTATAGTTTCCCATTGTACAGCAATGTGTACTGTGTATATTTAGAAAATTGTCGTTGCCAACTGCTAGCATCCGCAAAATCAATATTGCTATACGCGCTTGTATCCATCGAAACGATTCTCCCCTTCAATGATAATAATGGACAAACAATCAATACCTACACTTTCTTACAGTTAACTGAGTTTGAGTTTATTGACCATTGTTTTTCAGATTGCATGAAATTTATCCATAACATTTGTAAAAAATACAAGCATTAAATTTATTTGTTCTAGATCTTAGAAGCGTAGCAAATGCTCGCAAAACATTGACCTCGGAATTTCTTTCGTGACCTGGTCAATCTCGTTTCAATCCCTCGCGTTAATGGGGAAGTGGGTTATTATTACACTTAACTAACATTCCCCTTTGGTTGTCGACGTCGTGGGAAAGCTTCGTTCATTGCCGCTAGCTACATCACGTGGTCTAGCACATGGGGCGCACCTAACGACTGCTTACTTCAGTTATGTAAAGTGTTATGCTGTACGACGAATGAACTCTATAAATAGCGGTCGATCCGTCCTTGAGCCGCGCGAGTACGCAGAAGTAGGTCAGGCCGAGCCGAGCCTCATGCCGGTGTTACTTCCTCCCCACACTCCTCGTTCCCTCCCCAGCAACACCTCTCGTGTACCAAACGTACAGCTGCAATGTTGGCAAAACGAGAGTAGCTTCCGTGTTTATTTGCCTCATTTCATGTGGGCGATCTAAATTGTACGTCTGAAAAATTTTGCCAAAATTTCTCTTATATTCGGTATCATTCTAATAGTATGACAAAGAAAAAGATCTATATCAAGCAATCTTTACTAAAAGGCAAATAACAGGTAACCGTAGCACGTATCAAATGCTGTATCAAAAATAAATAATCTTTTAAAGAGACCCCGTAAGCCAGGTGCATATTCTACTATTGTCAATTTTGTTTTTTTTTCTGGAGATGAAATATAATTCAAACGCATACATGTATTAAATCGCTCCTGCCATCTTATTACAATAATTTCGTTACCTGAACGTATTGATACCTCGTTTTTGCTGGCAGGTAGCCGGTCGGATTAAGTCCCTCGCTCGAGGTTAAGTACATAATGAATCTTTGCGATAATTTCTCATTAAAATAAATTCACCGAATCTGTCGGGAAATACAAATCTTTATTGAATAAAAATAAATAATTTGGAAAATCCAAAAGTGCACGCCTCATAATTTTTTTTAATAAATATTTATTAATTATTATTTTTGTTTATTTAATAACAATTAAACCACATCGAATCAGACCCTGAAAAATGAAAGGGTTCTATTCCTGAGCATACTCAAGCGTAAGAGAAAAATAATTTGGAAAATCCAAAAGTGCACGCCTCATAATTTTTTTTTAATAAATATTTATTAATTATTATTTTTGTTTATTTAATAACAATTAAACCACATCGAATCAGACCCTGAAAAATGAAAGGGTTCTATTCCTGAGCATACTCAAGCGTAAGAGAAAAAAAAAGACTCGATTAATAAAGTATTTCGGTCGCTATCGTGTTAACAAGAATAAAACCGGCCAAGTGCGAGTCGGGCTCGCGCACAAAGGGTTCCGTAGCAGCAAATATAATAAATTACAGTTAAATCAACCTATCTCAAAAACTATAAGAGATACTTTGATCAAACCAAAAATCGTTGAAAGAGTTAATTAGCATGCATCACCTCTATTTTTTTCAGAATTTTATACCCCGTAGTTATAAAAATAGAGGGGGGGGGACATACTTTTTACGACTTTGAGAGCTGATATCTCAAAAACCGTTCACTTTAAGAAAAATGTTTTTTAGAAAACTTTATATCATTTTAAAAGACCTTTCCATTGATACCCCACACGGGTATGTACATCGAAAAAAAAAATTTCATCCCTCAGTTACATGTATGGGGGGCCCCACCCCCAATTCTTTTTTTTACTATTTAGTGTCATATTTTTTGTAGCGGTTCATACAACACATATTCCCATCAAATTTCATCACTGTAGTACTTATAGTTTCCGAGTAAATCGGCTGTGACAGACGGACAGACGGACAGACGGACAGACGGACATGACGAAACTATAAGGGTTCCGTTTTTGCCATTTTGGCTACGGAACCCTAAAAAGGATCCGCACATACAGACACACGGACGTCCAAGACAGAACTTTTTTAAACTGTTTTTTAACTAGTTTAAATAACAAAAATGACATCAAAAATATCATGAACGTTAAAAATAGTGTTTTTTCTTAATATGTGTGTGTATGTATTATCTTACAAGTGCAATGTATGATACATAAAGACATTTTAAGTTTGAAAAATCAGATGTTTTGCGCGAAGTGACAGTAGTACCCACCTCAACGCTTCGCTTATGAGGCGTGCAAAAAAAGACTCGATTAGTAAAGTATTTCGGTCGCTATCGTGTTAACAAGAAAAAGGATCCGCACATACAGACACACGGACGTCCAAGACAGAACTTTTGTAAACTGTTTTTTAACTAGTTTAAATAACAAAAATGACATCAAAAATATCATGAACGTTAAAAATAGTGTTTTTTCTTAATATGTGTGTGTATGTATTATCTTACAAGTGCAAATGTATGATACATAAAGACATTTTAAGTTTGAAAAATCAGATGTTTTGCGCGAAGTGACAGTAGTACCCACCTCAACGCTTCGCTTATGAGGCGTGCAATAAAGGATGAAGAATAACATTTTCAACTTATTGTTACAAAGAGCTACACGTGTCATGTTATCAATCATTGTGATATCGAAGTTATTGGTACATGTTAGAATCTGTTTGTTTATTGTGATATTTATATGAGCGGGGGTTCAACCGGTTTTATATCAGAGTCCGCCTGATATTCTTATCTGCAGAGCTTCATAAATTGAGCATGAAGTGTTAAGTAAACATGGTCTACTGATGGGTAATGAGTATACTTAATGGAAAAGCGTACGAGTGTAAGAACAATGTCATGCTTTCGAAGCACAAAAACATCCTTTGATGTTCTGACGCGATCGCCTCGCTCCAAACCTGTCGAGTCTGAAGTATACAATGCTCTTCGTAAGGGGAGGTTGAATTACACTTTTTAGACGGTCCGTTCTTATCCAACGAAATAGCATTGTTAGGTTACAACCAGTTTATGACAAAGAAGTTTTTTTAATCGGAAATATGTATTATTGTATGTATACAGTCTTAAGGTGAAAAAATGACGTAAAGCCATATTCTGATGACACAAACAAAAGTTTGTAAAAGTTCCTTCGTTACGTAAACACCCTTTGTAAACATTGTATGGCTTCTTTATTAAGGAAATCGGTATGAAGAAATAATATAATGGACAAGTACCTAACATAGCGTGATATTTACCAATTGTTAGTAGAGCCAAGTAGAGCGATACATGTGAATAAGTAATGTTAGATGGCATTAAGTGTATGTGAACGCCGCTGCGGGCGATGTCGGTGAAAGCTCTCGTCCATTCCTATACTTGTGTGCGTATATAATCGCCATTTAATTTGGTCGGTGGTATCGTGTACAGGACGCCACCTGCCTCACTCCTTTGTTTCGACTTGCAAATGTCAGGCGAGGTCATCTAAATAAAGTTATACCCGAATGCGTCCGATTCGGAACGCGATCGCTGTCTAGACGTTGCGTTGCATCGTCCGATCGATTGCACGAACGAGCCTCAGACGGTCATCGACCCCGCGGGCGCATCGGTGACGTTACGCTCCGGTGATGCGCTCCTCAATAGCTGGGTCCACACCGGCCGATCCAGTGATCCCGCGATCCGCGATCCAGGATCGCGGAGCATGGATCGTGGATCATGTTAGGCCGATCCACTTTAAAAACTTGCGATCCAAAATATGCGCTCCAAGTGATCCTAAGGCGATCCGTGATTCAGCCAGTCTAACTCTTGTACGATATGGAGTCACACGTACAACGGCGGCGTCTTGCCGTTGCAGCAGTAACTTTTATTATACTGAAATGTTTGCGCAAAAAATCAAAAGAAAGAAATCGACGGTTTTGGGTGAAACAACTTTACAAAAATCGATTGGAATCTGGGACTCAGCTGTACGCAGAGTTAGTTTCAGATGAAGTGGAACACAATTTTGCAAGAATGAATGCTATTCAATTTGAGATATTCGACTTTCTGAGATGTCCATGGTGAAGTGGATCGCGCGATCCAACACAACCGTCCACACCGCGCGCATCACGCAACTGAGGCACCTTTGAAGCGGGTACAAAAACCGCCCGCTAACGGATCGCACGAGGTAGGGATCGCGCGCGGCAAAACGCGTGCATGGATCGCGCGCGGCACGTCCACACCGCCCGCATCTTTGGATCGCGCGCCTGCCGCGCGCGATCGGATCGCGGTGGATCGGCCGGTGTGGACCCAGCTAATAACCACGTCCACGGATGTTACGGACACGTCAATTTTTGTAACAAACTCCTGCGCTGGCTAGATTCTTTTGCTTTTTGCTCGCGTTTTTGTTTGATAGTTGAAAGCCTCCGTTACTTTACCTGAGCTTTTATTCCTTACAAAAATTCCATTAGGTACCTACTTTATTTTATGGAATCGTTTGGGCTGTATGGCAATTTCTCTGTGAAGATTACCACAATGATTTTAGTATAGTTTAGCTCAAATTATAAGAAAAAAATACTGTACCTACACCATTAACGTGCCGATGCGTGCAAGGAACGCATTTGTAAAGAACACCGCAAAAAACATGCATTGAATGTTCCCGAAGTTTAAGGATCACTTTGCCTCACTGTTGTACAACAATATTATGGTTATTGTTGGTTTTGCGTTTGCTTTTATGATTATTGCTTTTTCTAGGTAGCAATGTACTAATAACTGCCTGACCTTCAAGGACATTCAAGAGCAGACGGCTACAAAGACATTACCCTCAGCTTTCGAATTTTTTACGTATTTGCGTTGTTATCTCAGGCAATTATCTAACTATTACAAACGTCACGCATAAAGAGTAAATATTTGTAAACCGAGACACTTTTTTAACAATCACTACATTGTTTATTTATTATTCTTTGCGCTTTACTCATTTATTTGTTTATTCGAACGTAACCTCGACCTAGTAGATATTTGTGGGTCAACGTTCATTTATCTTTCTCTCCTTGAGCCTCATTTTAATTGATGTATTCATTGATGTGTACAAATTGTACAATGATCTCAAAATAAGTAATTAAACACTATTAAGGAAATGAAACCACGATCGTTACATTAACCTGCTCGATTACTATAGATCTAGTAGATGGTCTCGTGGTATGTTTACAAAGGGTGGTGGGTTTTTCCTACTAGGGCGACGAAGGCTCTTCAGATGGCGCTCTACGTGTCGCCGGGATTCACGCGGGCGGCCGATGCGCATCTCCGCTTGGCGCTTATGTTCAAGGCGCGGAGACACTGGGGCGCAGCCGCGGTCCACTTCAGAAGGGCGAGGCTCTCCCCGAACCAAGACGCGACCTTCACCAGACTCGAGCTCAGCTTCCACGCTGCTCACTTGCTGGAAGCGAGAGGGCTCAAGAAAGCCGCAAGAGATGCCTATCAACGACTTCTCAAGGAACCTCAATTATCATCCACTCTGAAAGCGGACGTCTGTCGTCAACTAGGTAAGAGTTCACCGTTAAACTTGGCAATAGAAACGGATGTTATAACATAACATTCCATATGTACACCGCCTATTATGTTTAAAAACGTCAGATTGCAAGAATCTTGGCGTGGGAAAATGTTGGGGTTATATGAACCAGTTGCTCAGCATTGAAATGTATGAAATGTAGTAACATTCGTCATTACGAGTGCTATAAAGTATAAACAAACATTACCCTCGTTGTGCTTCCGTGCACAGGGATGCTTACCGGTTATGGCTTAATGTTATTCAACATACATAATTGTATGGAGTATTGTACATGCGAACTGGTTTACCTTGTAGAGAATGTTCATAGCATGAAACCGATTTCCGAATATTTCTAGGTCATTATTACTTTCTTTATAGCTTCAATTATCGATGTAAGCGCATGTTTCTTGTCGAAATCAACAATTAAAAAAAAATCCAGTTATGTTGTAAGTAAAGATATGTGCGTGTTTTAAAAGGGGTTGATGGCAGATAGTGTTTCAATTTGTTAGCATATTGTATGTTTAGAACTTTTGTTTGTTACAAGATAACACTTAGATTTGACTTTAGCGAAAAAAAGGAAAGGCACGAGAGAGTAATAAATAAATAAGCATTTTGCTTTCACGTAGACCTTGGGTTTTGCAAGAATAATATGTATCAGATAACACAAATCAAAGTATCAAAGTATGTATCAGACAATACAAAGGATAAATTCCTAAAAAGCACAAAACTATATAATAAAGAAAATAAATCTTCCCGATTAAACTCAACGCACCTTAACTTCGAAGGTACAGCTACACCAATATATTTCTCTGAACATCTCACTAAAAAAACTAAGAGGTTGTACTTTCTTGCTAGAGATTTTGCACTGGCTGAAAAATATAACTATTGTTGGATTAATGATGGTCGAATTTTTCTACGCAAAGAGGAAGGCTCCCGGTATACCATTGTTAAAAACGAAGACACTTTTAGTCAACTTCGAGCTTCTTCTAAAAATGAATCCAAAAATCAACTCGGATCTTCTTCCTCCTAGTAATACTGTCACTTTTAAAATATGTCTTTTTTGTTTTATTTCATGTATTTTTATTGCCAAATTATTGTTTTTAACTACTACATTCTGTAAATCGATGAACATCACTTATAATACACATTTACAACACACACAAACGTACTTACCTTCCTTTAACAGAAACAATCCTGCTATATTTTTATTATCATATGGAGACTCGCTCTTTTGTAACACATTTTTTTCTTATATCATCATAAATGGCTAATCAAGATGTTTTATTTAACGACATTGACAACACTGAGATTTACTCCAGTTTTAAAACGGATGTTCCCGAACATTGTGTAAAACTGCTAGGCAGTTTGCAATCTCAAATTATTATCCTAACCCAGAATATCAGAAGTATTCAAAAAAACTTTGATAATTTTACTATATTTTTAACGAGGCTTAAATTTTTACCAGATATTATTGTGTTGACTGAATGTAGGCTTAATGAAACTGTTCCTGTAGTACATCTAAATGGTTATAAGTGTCGATATTCCTATAACCATTTAAATCAAAATGATGGTCTAGCAATCCTCTATAAAGAAGAACTCAAAGTAATGATCGAAGAACCACCGTTTGAAGAATCAAATTGTCTGCTTATTCGAGTAAACCTCGAAATTACTATATGCGCTATTTATAGGTCTCCCTCTTATCGCAATATCACCAAATTCTGCCACTCTTTAAATAACATATTACAAAGATGCACCACGCCTACAGGTTTAATAATAGGCGATATGAATATCGATATCGGCACCCACACTCAAGACAGTCGTGCCAGTGATTATCTTGAAGTATCTGAGCATCATGGATTTTATCCTGGTCATCAGCTACCTACCCATGACCGTACATGTCTTGATCATGCTCTCATCAAGACAAATCATTTGACAAGAGTAATCGTATGCGAATCGGGTCTGACTGATCACGATACAGTTTTAGTTGGTATTAGTAAAAATTTTTCCGACGAGCCAGCGCCAGCGCATACCAAAGGGCCCAAATACAAATTAAAAATTGACTTTGACAGCGTTACAAGTGATGTAAAAAATATAGATTGGACCAGACTCTTCAATTGCAAAGACCCCTCAGAAGCATTGGAAGAATTCACAGAAAAAGTAAGTAAAATCATTAAAAACCACTCCGTTAAAGTACCTATCAAAAATTCTAAAAGCATTAAAAAACCCTGGATATCCTTTAACCTCTTAAAATGCATCCGTAAAAGAGATAGACTGCACATAGAAGCAAGGAAAAAGGAAAACAGAGATAATCCTATTATTCAAAAACGCTATAAAGACTACCGAAACTATTGCAATAACACTATACAAAACTTAAAAAACGCATATGAGAAGGGACTTTTAGAAAAATCTGAAGGTAGCAGTAAAAAGACTTGGGATGCAATCAAATATATCTGTAAGTTAAACAATAAAACATCGTCCAATTTTGACATTCTCAGCTCTGACCACAATCCTACGCGGGCTCTGAACAAAGTAAATGATCATTTCGTAAATATTGGTGAACAACTAGCTAAAGAAACGATGAAGCAAATCAATAAAACGGAGACGGAATTAGTTCAATTAGCTGCCAAATTAGATGAATCACATACAAACCCTGTTAAATCATTTTTTATAAACCCTACGAACGAGTCAGAAGTGAGTGACATAATTTCAAATCTGAAGAATGACTCCGCTCCCGGATGGGACGGAATAAATTGCCGTGTTGTCAAACTTGTTAAATCGGATCTTTCTGCACCCATTGCACACATCTGCAATCTCAGCATTTCCACTGGTAAAGTTCCCTCTCATATGAAATTAGCAAATGTTTGCCCAATACACAAAGGTGGAGATACTTCTACTTTAGCGAATTTCCGACCTATATCACTTTTAACGACAGTCTCCAAAATAATGGAAAAGCTAATAAATAAAAGATTGCTTAAATTCCTGGAACAAAATGAAATACTTTCAGTAAATCAGTACGGATTTCGTAATGGCAAGTCAACGGAGGATGCCGTTACAAATCTGGTAGATTTCATAACTATGAGACTTGACGGCGGGGAGAAATGTGTGGGCGTCTTCCTTGATCTTGCCAAAGCTTTTGACACGGTGTCCAGATCCATCCTGCTGCGAAAGTTGGAGTTGTTTGGCATTAGGGGTACTGCACTCGACTGGTTCACGTCATACCTATCCAACCGAGAACAAAGAGTCTGCTTGGGAGAATACCATAGCTCTCCCGCTGCAATAAATTACGGTGTTCCCCAGGGCAGTGTCTTAAGCCCTACCCTCTTTCTTCTCTACGTAAATGGACTCTGTTCACTTAAACTCAACCAGGCAAAGATCTTTGCTTACGCAGATGATACCGCTGTGATTTTTCATGGCAGGTCTTGGAGGGAAGTATATAGCGCTGCAGAAACCGGAATGCAATCTGTTGCCAACTGGCTCCACCACAACTTGCTCAGCCTCAATATAGGTAAAACCAAACTTATGAATTTTAACATAAACAATAGGACCAATGCCCCGAAAGAATTATCCCTAACAATACATAGATGTGATAATAACACTACCAACTGCAAATGTACTGCTCTGGAAAATGTTACCTATATAAAGTATCTAGGTGTGATTATCGACAAACACCTTACCTGGAATATACAAACCGATTTAGTAAAGACACGTATCAGAAAATTAACCTACATTTTTAGAAAACTAAGACTAATTGCAGATATCAAAACGATCAAAATGACTTATTATGCACTCTGCCAATCTATCCTAAACTACTGTCTCATTTCTTGGGGTTCCGCCAAAAAATGTCATCTTATAAAAGTTGAGCGCGCGCAAAGAGCAATTCTTAAAATTATCTTTAAAAAGAATCTAAGATATCCAACCAAAGAATTATATCAAGAGGCTGGTATTCTAACGGTGCGTCAGTTATACATATTAGCAGTAATACTAAAATTTCATAAAATAGCTCCAAACACAATTATAACGAACGAGCGCTCTCGAAGAAATCCTACATGGAGGAAACATTGCTGTAATATGTCTTTTGGTAGCAGGGCTTTTATATTCATGGGACCTTACTTATACAACAAAATGAACAAATTACTAAATATCTTTCCTATGACCAAGTTCCGTTGTAAAAAATTTGTTACAAATTGGCTATTTAATCTAAACTACTTAGAAACTGAAAACCTCGTTACCATAATTTCTTGATTAAAATATAAACAAACATTTACTGAATATTAAAATAAACATATCCACCCACACACATATACACGTACGCATATACACACACACACACACTCTCAATACTTAAAATGGCAATTATTTGTTTAAAATATATATATTTCTTTTTTGTGTTCTGTTATGTAATATGATGAAAGAGATTGAGCCTCACAACACAGGGGATCCTAGTGTGGGGTTCAATGCAACATATGTAACAATATTATGTAAAAATTTTTTGAAACAAATAAAGAAATTTTTATTTATTTTTTTTTTTAACAATGTGAGTCTGGTGACCTTAAATTTTTGGTAGGTTAGATAGATGTCATGAACAATAGAAACGTATATTAAAGGAGGGTATTGTACATTTAATACGTATTTACTGACATTGTTACTATCATAGACAGTAAACCGGTCAATAAGAAAAAGATATATAAAATTCTGCATTCGATCAATTATAAACATCTCCAGGATGCTTAAACGACCGTTGCGGGTCTCGTTACGACTAAAAATATTAAAGAATCAGGTAAATTTCGTTGAGCATTCCATCAATAACCAACTTCCGCAGGATGGTTATACCACCGCTGTGCGTCTCTCGACGAGCCGGCTGCCCGAGCCCGGGCGGCTATTTGGTGCCTGCAAAGGGCGGTTGCGGCTGAACCGGAGTCCGGGGCCGGGCTCTACCTCCTCGGGAGGTGCTTTGCGGCCCAGGGCAAAGTGCACGACGCGTTCATTGCGTACAGGAACTCGGTGGAGAAGTCCGAGGGCAACGCTGATACGTGGTGCTCTATTGGGTGAGTGCTTTGAAACTGATTGTAGTAATAGTACGTATTAAGTGTATAAAATATGTATGTTCTTTCTTTGGATTCGTTTTAAAATGATTTATCGTGATGATCGTCATCTGGGTAATATGGCTTTGTTTCATGTAAAGGGGTTTTCTAAAGGTACTCTCGGAAATGCAGATAATGCAATGCGTGAATACCATTTTTTGTTTTAAATTGATGACGATGGCTGTAGACGGTGTGGAATAAAGTACTTTAATTAATTATTTATACAGATGACACAAGAAGAATTATAATGATTGATTCGTTAAATATCGCTTAAAAAGGAAGCAAAGAATTCATCAAAGAATATACGGAATATTTATAATATATAATATATTTATAAATGTTTTATGTCTCGTTACCTTATTATACATATTTGTCACATATTTGTATTGTGACTACAAAAACTAGTAATTTCAGTCAGCTTAAATAATTGACTGGTTAATTGACAAAAAATCTATATTAATTAGCGTATTCGAAGTATTTTACTCAAGCATAATGATGATAATCTGTTTTTGTTCAAAATTACCATGTTATTATTTGCATAATTTTATTGAAACTGATGCTAAGGAGATTAATTGCGTCGCTGCCAAATATATTAAACATAATTAAATTAAACACTTATTTAATAGGCATGTAGTGTCGAAGACAACGAAAACGGTATGAATTTATTTTATAATGTTACAGAACTGGAATATATTCAAGTGTTTCATATCAGTATTCCCACGAATTAATTTGAATGTTTAATAAAATAATTAGGCACGGACATTAACGATATGTGTATTCGCGGACGGACGTAGGATATCGACACCGATTTGTTGTACGTTCTCACGATTTATTGTCCGGTTAAGGAGGCAACAGGAAAGACGTATATCTAGGATATCGGTTACTGTTACATGTGAAAATGCTGTAAAAGTAAGATGATATTGATGTAAATAAGTTGGAATAGGATATAGGAGTCAAGAAAACAGGATTTTTTTGTTAATTAAACTGTTTTGTTAGTCTTATCATGTTAAAAAGGGTGAATTTACACGCATTATAAGAAGGAAGTTTTTGTATTGTCATATACAGTTGTAGCTTAACATTTATCACGTTTTGTAGACATCAGTTTCATTAGATCATGTTAGGTTAATATCTCTGATAAAGCGTGTTAGCCAACATTACTCTCCTCCCAGCGTGCTATACCAGCAGCAGAATCAGCCCATGGACGCGCTCCAAGCGTACATATGCGCGGTGCAACTGGACAAGGGCCACTCGGCCGCGTGGACGAACCTCGGCAGTTTGTACGAGAGCTGTCAGATGCCGCGCGACGCGTTCGCGTGCTACAACAACGGGGGCTCCGCGGCCACCGCCTCGAATACGGCCCTGAGACAGCGACTCGCGTTCCTGCGGGCGCATTTGGCACACGCGCCCATGCCGTCCGTCACTGGCAAGTGAGTATCCGGTGGTGGGTTGAATGCGGTGGTGTTAATGAACTTTGTTGTGTATTTTTGAGTAACTTACAGGGCTGGGAATGTTTTGTATCGGGTTGTTGTTGTTAATCAATTTTAGTTGATTTCTCAACGATACGTCAATAGAAAAAATGGCTTCTAATTTTAATGAGAATACTAATTTATTTGTACGTGGTTATCAGATTAAAAGAATTGTATTTTTCCATTTGCTCCCCGTTTTTGTACTTAATGAATAATATATTTCTTTATCGCGTTCATAGTTAAAACTAGGGATGTAACGATACCGATACAGATACCGATATATCGGCCGATATATCGGCAAGCCGATATATCGGTATCGCCGATAATAAATCAACCGATACCGATATTTTTTTATTAAATTATTTCTTTTCTTTTATGTTTTTGCATTGTATTTATTCATATTGTTTTATTTCTGTTTCTGTAATAGTGTTAAGGAAGAGCGGAACCTCCTGACACAAGCATTTTATTTGCTTACTAGGAGTGTTCCAATCACAAATTTGTTTATGTAAAGGAAAGAAAGAAATAATTTTGAATTTTTTTAATTTTTAATGTGATAACGTTTTTAAAATCGTTTTAGTCGGGTGACATGTTCATAAACTTGTGTCACACCAAAACCTCACGAGCGCGATCGCAGGTATAACGAGAGAGAGACGGACCGATCTCCCGTTTCATCTCGAGCGCTGCCACTGCATTATGTTATCACGTAAACATCTCGATCGTAAACCTACTTTACAAACATCCAATTTTTTTGATATCAAATAATTCAAAAATCCGCGCCCAATGAACGATGCGGGAGGCCGCCCGCGCGTGCGCACTTTGTTTTCTGAAAAAACTCTACCAATACTGCCGTCCTTTAACTAAAAAGCCGTTAACCCTCAAATGGTCAATTTTCAGTTTTAAATGTAGGGTGATAGAGTTCAGAATTCTCTATCTTTCTGTCTAAGAATCATTTCTCTAGCATTAATAGTTATAAATATATGAAAATATTGTAAGCCGTTAAGTAACACAATTTTCAGCGATTCCATAACTTGAAAGCATCTAACCAACACTACTTCGCTAAATTTCCTTAAAAGTACCTTAACCGCCAGATTTAATAATTATTTTTTAGCTTTTTACTTGACTAAAAGTACGTTATCAGATTATACTTGACTATAGGGACGCAAAAGGACTATAACTGCTTTATGATATGCTTTCATATAACGATTCCAATGGAAATCCTTACCTTATTTGCAGTTACTCGCCCTTAACGCTTTTTTAGTTAAGTAATTTTATTTAGGAAAAATTCTAATAACACTTTTTTGCTTAGCTACAAAGCAGCTAACCCTCATTTTTAAGCTAAAAGGCAGGTATCCGATTCTGGTGATGCATCAGTTTTGGGGATGAGAGTGATGATGAAATAATGTCGCTCCCAAGCAGAGTACCGATTGTTTTTGATTTTCTTTTACAAGACGTATTGTTTCTGATCAGGTTTACTAAGTTTTAAACAATCTAGCAGCTAAATTACGGAAAATATAACAAGTCAAAGTTACGAAAATTTGGTAGGTAATGGTTACGACAGTGCGAACTTTCAATCGTACTTCTCTGTTTAGACTCTGATTTGTCTCTGTAACCGAGAAAGAGAAGAAAGACAGTCTGTACTATTTAATTTTTAAAACTATTTATTAATTATGTAATTTACCCCTTGGGTGGAATTAGTAATCGACTGTCAAGCAATGTACTAGAGATGGTGATACAAAAATTGTTAGGAGTACACTACCTTTGACCCGCTGACGGGGAGTCCATTTTGCAACTATTGCTATTTTTTCTTATCTTTATATGTATTAGATTATTAAGATTTGTATTTTTTACATAGTAGCAAATAAAAAGTTTTCTACCTCCTGCTATTTTCCACATATTCTGGTATATTATATTTTCTGAATATGGATGAAAGAGTCTTCTAATCATTTGATAAGCGGTTCTACATTATTTATTAAGAGCATCCCACATGTAAGAGCTTGAAGCCCTATTGAAACCAGGGTTTTATATTTTCAAAAACCTTGTGCACAAGTCTTAATTTTTTTTTCAGGCAACGATTTATGTTTATATGTTTGTGGTTCCATATGTACTCACATATCCGTGACTCGCAGAAGAATATTTATAAAATAACGTTAAAATTGCAATTCTAAATGAATATACGGTTCCAAAAAAGAAAAGCGAGAAGATTTATCTCAATCTTAACCCCTTCGCAGACTAACTTCGCAGAAGAATATTTATAAAATAACGTTAAAATTGCAATTCTAAATGAATATACGGTTCCAAAAAAGAAAAGCGAGAAGATTTATCTCAATCTTAACCCCTTAATGAGCCACTGTAATGAAATAAACGTGAACATGACGAGAAATAAAGGTTAATTTTATCGAAAACTTAAAAGAGTCATTTAGTAAAAGAGTTTAAAATACTTGTTACTCACAATAAGACGCTAAAACCATTAATTTAGATAGTGTTTAAATCCTTAATACTTAAACCTAAAAGCTTTTGATCCTTTTCCTTTCCATTGGTTGATGGTTGACCTAGAGGATGTAATTCCCGAGAGCAAAGCCTCAGACAGCAGCAAATTTTTAACATTAGTAAGATTAAAATTTAGTACAACTATATAGAATCATAGTACAAAAGCATCCAAAAACCCTTAATCGCTGATTATAAAGTTTTTGAAATTTAAATTAAAACGAAAGTCATAGCTTAAAAGTAGTTATAGTAGCTTAACGACGTTTTAGGTAAGCATTTTATTACTAAATAAAAAAAAATCACAAAATGAAAATAAAAATACTAAATTACTTAGCTAAAAAGTCGCTATGGTATGTGAACGGCCGTCTTGTCCAGTAAATAGTTAAAATTTTCAGATTATTATGCTGAACTAAACGAGAAAAAGTGAATTTAAAAATAAATTATAACAGTTCCTGGGTAAAAACTAATATTTATATATAATTAAATGTCGATGGATGTATCTCACAATAATTATTGTAAGTGTCATAATTTTTAAGAAATAACGATTTCCGTGTTTTTTGCCATTTACTCGAAACTCACTTCGTGGGCTTAACGGCTTTCTAGTTAAAGGACGGCAGAATAGTAAACTTTTATTAGGTACTGATTGTATGTGTATTACTTAAAGTTTAACTGACTTCGTAAAATAATAATACTAAAATAAATGGTTTTGTTGTTTTTTGATTTGGCATTTTTATTTAAAAGAATACGATTAACAGTTGTCTTTGTTGGTTACTTTTTATGCATAATTCACTATTTATTTTTCTACCAAGCCATCGATATCGGTATCGGTATCGGTATCGCCGATACATTACTACAAATATCGGTATCGGTATCGTATCGGCAAAATCATGTATCGTTACATCCCTAGTTAAAACAAAAACGAGGCGTATACGAAAAAAATAAATGAAATAGTTGGAAGCGTATAAGGACATCATAATTTACCATCATTTAAAAAATGTGAAGTAAAATATTTTTTAATCGTGCAATTAACCTATGCGAATAGGTTTTTTGTCCTTTCATTAAATGAACGAATACTAATTGTCGTATGAGCGAGTTTATTTCTCACATAAAAACTCTAGTTAGTGTGGCTGTAGGTTTCCGTTATACGCTTCATCTCTATGCAAATTATACAGACTTTGATAACCGACATTATAAAAACTATATAAAATCCTTGAAAATTATAATATTAAGCTTAATATAATTGCAAATTGCTGAAACTTTGAACAGGATTTACTTAAAATATAGAACTGAGAAGATAAAGAGTAGTTTCAAATATTATTGTTTACAACAAATATTGAAATTGTTGATGATTATTTATCAATTACTCTACAAGTCTGAAACTTTTTAGGGGAATTTGTCATAAAAATGAACTATTATTTTTTATTTAGTTCATTTTTATCACATTTTATGATATGAAAACGAATATCTTTTAATCTACATTTTGCATGGACGATATTCGCAATGTGATTTGTGAAATTTTAATATTAATTTGACATTAAATTCTTTTTACTGTTTATTGGAGCTTACAAGTAGTAATAGATTTCTTTTTATATCATTTGTTACACAAGCTGAGTACAATTGCAAATGATAATTAATTAATGTTGCGTATACTATTTATGCAATGTATGTTTTTACATAGACTTCCTTTTAATATGGAATTGTCTAAAGAAAATACTTTGTTGATATTTCTTTATATGGCACATACAATTATTCTTAGTAAACTAGTAAGTTGATTTGTAATCTACATAATGTGGCACTGAACTATATGTTAACATTATTATACAATAGTACACATGTTTTTACATAATATTAACTTTATTTAACATTTTATTTACTTATTTTACAAAGGATAGCCAACAATTGTTAACACTAATTATAAACATACAAGGAAAATGAAATTTAACAAATCAAGTGCAACAATTAATTATAGATAATTATTTGTAAAAAATATTGAGCACAGAAAAAATATTTTCATCGATGTTTCTGTGTACACAATGAACAGGCTTATAATATCTAATATTAGATAATAATAAGGAAAAAGCTATTCAATTATTTTCCCCCATATCGTAATCGCCTTTACAGAAAAGGGCATCAAAGTACTCAATTATATTATACCCACACAATCCTCTAATTAGGCCTTCATATATTTGAATGTTCCGTGTACTTTATTACATACATACATTTATGTATTTTATCATTCCAGTCGCACAAGTCGGCTTCATTAGCCACCTCCTCTCTTTTTAATCGTCTTTACTCAAAAAATACATCAAAATACCCTTATTTTTTAATTAATTTCTGTAAGTGTGAGTGAATCCCTCATATATTTTATAGTTTCAATCTCACAAGTCGGCTTCTTAGGCCACCTCCTCGCTTCGTAATCGCCTTTACTCAAAATACCCTGATTAATTATTATAATAATATATTTATTCCGCCTAAATTTCTAATGAATCTTAAAATGCCTCATGTATTTTAAGGTTCCATATATATACTCTATTACATATTTACCATACATTTATCTTATTATTCGTAGACGACGTCCACTGCCATCTATCGAAGAAGCGTGGAACTTACCCATATCTGCGGAAATGTCATCCCGGGCGCCCAAATCCGCGCCACCCCCTTACCCGGGGAAACGAAGCGGGAGTATAAGTAGCAGTACTACGCAAGAGGAACCGATCCCACTGACTCCGAACCAATTGCAGACCTTGCAACACTTGCAGAGGAACTCGCATAACTTGTCGCCGCACCAACAAGTATAACTTAAATTTTTTTTAATTTTTTGTGAAATTTTTTGGATTTTTTGTGATTTTTTTGTAGAGATGTGTACTGCTGGAACGGTTTTGAACAAATTAAGGGAATAGATCTTATTTTGTAGCAATAGAAAAAAATTCTGGAGATATAATTTAACTTCATTCTCAATAGATTGTAACGTTGTATAATATTTTGATAATTCTGTTTTGTATACTTACGTCAGCAGGGCAATAGACCATCTCGCCAGGCGATTTAGTAATCTTTTAATAAAGTCTTAATTTAAAAATACATGCACTTATTATAATACATATTTTTGTTCCATACAATATCGTACCAAATTTCATATGTATCGATTTTATACATGAATATAGCACCGGTAACAAGATGCCCATTCAATTAGTGAAATTGATCCTCTCACTCGCTCATAAGAAACAAATTATCGACAAACTCAGACCCTCTTGACCCGCGTTCCTTTGGGAAAGTTGTATTACGTTGTAAGTCAATTAGTGGCTTATTTATATAGCGTTGTGTTTTATGTGATTACGTTTGAGCGTAACTTTATTCGTTTTCATGTATATTGTGGACGTTTATGTACTTTATGGATTTGTACGCTAAAATATTAGATAATATGTTTGTTATTTATGTATTGTTTTACTTGAAATATGGTAACTATAATATTGTATTGTTTCAGGCGATGATGCAACAGCTTCTACAGCAATACAGATTGTCTCAAGCGGCGAGATCGCGAGCGGTTTGTATTTAAAATAAGAGAAAATCCTTATCCTTCCCCCCCTTTAGTATTAAGACGGCGGCAGGTTTTTAGGTCCCTAAATTTAAGAACGTTATTTGCTAAACTATCTTGAACAAATTTGTGCTTTTTTTTGAACATGGCAATTTTATTATAGTCAGACGCGTGAATTTGAATTTCGAACGAAGACAATTTCTTTTTCAAGATAGTTTTTCTTTTTGAAATGTCAAATTTGAATTTGGAACGTGGATTTTAATTTGTTTTTTTGTAATGTTGCCAGGTAGCGAAAAGCGATACCACCGCGACGAGCGGTAGCGACAACGCGGAGTCGCTGGCTGAAGATTTACTTAAGAAGTTCTCAGATACACAACCAGATATAAAGAAGGAGCCCGCTATGAGTGAGTATTAAGTTTATTAATGAATGAAAAATACGGTAAAAATGTATGATTAGAAAAAAAAAAGAACCACCCTTCCTGGTTCATATTTTCATACCAATACAAATTGTTAAATGATTGGCGTTCACTGTACATTTTTAATTCATAATTTAAATTAACAAGGAAATACATTTATGTATAATCCACTGTGATTGTAGACGGAAGGGTTTTTCCTAAAATTTAATTTTACACTATTATGTCCCTGATTTTCGAATTAGAACATGACTTATTTGACTTAAGGTTCTATGGCCCCTATGTGAAGAGGGCGTCCACAGTGCGCCATAAACATTAGATTCCATTTACTTTAGAACCTAATTAATTTAAAAAGGTGTTTTTTTTAAACGAACTACCTATCGTAAATTTTCTGACGCTTGTTATTTTATAAAAGGAATAGTTTAAACAGCTATTAAACCTTTTAAATATTTTGAAATGGAATTTGACCAAGAATGCACGATACACATTTACGATATATTACCTCGCATCAATACAATTTCCTAATTTTCATATACTTATACAGATTATTAAAAATATATGATAAATTGTTAAAACGCGCGTACTCTATTGCACTTAAACAAAATATGCAATACCGTTACCGCTTACATACCATAAAGCATTTGCTACAATATCTATGTGACCCCATTTGAAAGCCATATAAGTTAGAGCCATTTTCTGTTATCCGTTCTTGGTAATGTTGAATCGGGGCAAAGCCAAATAAGAAACAGAATAACTAGACTTTGTATTATAAAACATATTTTTATTTGATTTATAAGAGCCAGTGTAATAAAATAAAGAACAATGTGTTACATAAGAATTATCATATTTAATAATTTTAAATTAAATGAATGATATATTCACTTCTAAAATAGGAATTAGTAGTTTCATTATTTATCACTAAAATCAGCGCAGTATCGAATGCGATATCTCAAAATCAGGTCAAATTAAGTGAGCTTTACAATTTATCAAACTGTAATTGAAATATCAATTATTTATTGAAATTGAATATGTTTATTTAATTTTGCATATAATTTTATTGTGTTATTTACATTTACAAAATTAATCCATTCACAAATCACTCATATTAATTAAACTATAGGCAAAGTATTTGTTCCTCATTTGCATTTAGATACATTGTTAATGTTTGGAATGTTGCATTTTGTATTCAAAGCTACACGTGTTTATAGTTTATCGTGTGCTGCCTGTTTTTATACATTAAATATTAAATATATCAATGGTTTTTTTTATATAATGACTTTTTATGATATATGGGCCTAAATAAATTGATAAAACTCTGGATTATATATTTATTAAAAAATATGTAAATATGTAATATTATATGCTCTAGTAAGTAGGTATTATGGCTCTAGTAAAGTGATTGAACACACACAAAGTGAAGTCACGAACACAGACATAAAGCAAACATTTTAACACAATTGGGATACGATTTCCTTTTGTTATAAGTAGCTCTGAAGTTCTCTGCTGATTGAAATAGTATACGTTATGTAATCATAGTGATATCGCGTAAAATAGGTTAAATGATAAAATTATTAGAAATGTTGTAACATCGGGAATTGTTCGATACGGTTTTGTAATTACATATCATGTCGTTTGTTTAGATAGTATTCGCGGAGTTTTTATATACATCATTGAGTTTTAATTAAAAACAATTAAAAATTATACAGTGACAAAATCGTGTCTTTGATACAATGTTGACGTTATATCATAATTCGTTTGACATGAAAATTAAAAGTGAGTATTTGCTGTTCATAAAAATTAAAATTTTACGTCCATATTCAGGTGTGTAAACTACATATTATAAAACAAAGTCACTTCCCCCTGTCTGTGCGTTTTCTATAAAACTACGCAACGGATTTTGATGCGGTATTTTTAATAGATAGAATGATTCTAGAGGAAGGTTCTCATATAATAAGGTTTTAGACAAAGCGGGCGAAGCCGCGGTCGGTAATAGTTAAATAAAATTTATATAAATTGCGTGTTAAAAGTGCGTGTGAACCCTCATATTGCAGGCGATTCGGTCTGTTTATCGCGATGCAGATTGAACAAAACACGAGTTTCTTTAACATCGCGACACTCGGATGCGAGTTGCGATTAACACGCCCGTTCAGTTTCCCTACGATGTAATTGGCGTGTGTAGATAACTGATAACGTAATGTAACATGCAAGCGCGGTGTACTATTTCTCTCTTTAAAATAATTTTTCTTGGGTTTTAAAGTAAATGATTTTGTGGGAACAATGTAAATGTAACGGTTTGAGGCATGTTTTTGAAAGAGTGGCTAATTAGTGAGGTATATGACATCATGTAAAGTTATTATTATGATAGGAATAGGAAGTATTCGTACAGATTAGCATATATTACAATATATTCATATGAAGTATATGTGTAGCATTTTGTTATGCACATATGTGAATATTAGGCGTCTTTAGTTTTATGATTTGTGTAAGTTAAACGATTTTAAATATCGTAAGGAAAACTTCATTTACTAAAAATTATTAAAAGGAATCGTGTTTGATAAATTTAGAATTCGGGTAAAAACATAAACTGGACTATGTAAAGATATGTTGAGAGCAGTAAATATGTCTATAAGAAACACGGGATTGTTGGAAAACCAGGACCGCTTTGTTTGTGTTTAAAAATAATCTACACAATTTCAACGTACAAAATTTTATTTACACACAACAATTACATTATAATGAAGTGGTATGTACAAGTTTTGTCACCAATATACACAATCATCAACATCGCTGCGTATTTCCAAACTATACATAGCCAGAACGCAACCATAGAAAACTGCTCGTGTATACTTTGTAATGCTGTTTTTAAGTTTGTTATTACAATATGTACACGAATTTTGCGTACTGATCGTGTATACTTTGTAACGCGGATGCTTGCTTCTTCGTTCCAAACTATACACGATCAGTACGCAAAATATTTATAACTAAATATAGCTACTACACCACTTGCGCTTGAGCGAAATAATAAATATATAGGCAATCAAAGACTTGTACAGTTATATCTATCTACTTTTATTCTTCTTGATTGAGTCAGTAAAATATGGAATAAAAATATTATTAGGTAAGCTTAGAAAAATAAATAGGTAACAGATATAAGGGTTACCTACCTATGGGTTAGGTTAGGTTCGTGTTTTTTTTTAACTACACAAAAATAGGAGCCCCGCGAAGCGGGGCTCCGTTGCCTCGCAACCGTCTTCTTCTGGACTTGTTAGATTCTTACATTTTAGCACTATTGTCAATTTATAAGTCGTGCAGTATAGTCGAGAACGAAGACACAAGCATCCTCGATACAAAAAATATACGATCAGTACGCAACATTACACATTACACAATACACATGCATTTTAATAATAGATTTCAAAACAGCAATACAATAATATAAACGCGAGCAATGGAAAGACGCCGCGCTTACTCCGAAACATACACGATTAGTCCGCATGCGTACTGGCGCCGTATTTTGGAGCGCTGTTCTTACTTACTTCACTACAAAGTATACGCGAGTATTTGCGTACTGCTGTTGTATAGATTGGAAGAACTTTATAAAAAAGTTATTTCCAAACTATACGTGATTAGTTTCACACCGTTGCGTACTGGCCTTGTATAGTTTGGAAAGACGCAACATCGCTCCCAAAAACCAAATTTTTCACATAGATTATTCTCTAACAAATTACTTGAATCGCGAAATTGTTTAGTGCCTATTTCCATTTAACAAGTAAATAACATCAAAACTCTAAAGCCCGCTATATATCAACAGAATCAGGAAACAACAGCGACGCGGTGCTCGGCGGGCGCCAAGCGGTAGTGAAGCTCGAGCCGCTAAAGTCAGACCCGCTCAAGCCGGTCACGTTCAACATCAGCATGACGGCCAAACAGATATTGGACGCTTGCAAGTGAGTATTTGTAATTAAATGTGGTTTTTAGGTGCTGGTTGCTGATTGGTGGACTTTGGAAAGGATTTTGTGGGGTTTTGGGTCATTTTTGTATGGTTTTGGGTAGTTTAGAATTAGGTGCAGAGGTTGGAGACGAATGACTTTATAGATATAGGCTGTTTTAAATGATTATAAGTTACGTAGACTTTAAAATTTAAAATTTACATTATAAAGACAGCGTGGTTTAACTTTTTATTTGAATATATAGTGATAAAAAGTTATTAGGAAATTAATAAAAGGTTTTATGAGCAATTTGTCAAAATATATCGTACTTGTTACAAGACCTTTACTGATTTATATTGGACATACTAAAACTATAAGCTAACCGACGAGTCTCAATACATAAATGTTCGCAAAAAAAAAATGCTACTAGGATAAACAAATCCTATGTATTATAATTCTAATGTGTTTTCCCCATATTCGACACATATTAATATAGTTATCCGAAAACTGGATGATTGTGAGTATTTTAGTGGTATACTGTCGATTATATGTATTAAATGCGTAGGTTTCAGTGGAAATAAATTAAGTCAAGAGTCCTAATTTATGTGATCATTAATTAATTCACTAAATCTTATACTATATAGAATAATAATATAGTATAAATGTTGTTATTAGATATTGAAAATACATGCTACAATTGAATATAATTCATAGGTCTCCTATACAATCGTCAGATGCAATTTCACCAACTTCACACAAAGTGAAACAAAAACGGTAATTAAAGTATTTACTAGCAACATTCATGCATCCTGAGATTACGAACCCAAAGTAAACAATTACTGGAGATGAGATGAAAATATAAACATATATAAAGAGATACAGATATAAATATTACGAAAAATATTGGAGAATCAAATCGAAAAAAATCTATCGACAATAATCGAAAAAGAAAAACACAAAATTTGTATATTTGATAGAAATGATTAATATGTATGATAATTGATAAGTTATAACATTGTTTTAATGTACACTCTTGAACTGTATTACTTATTAACTTTTTCATTACATTTTAATGATACGATTTATGTATTATATTTAGGTAACCTTCACCTTAATACCCTACACGGTTCCATTGTGAACAAATTTTATGTACATTTTTTTTGTAAGTATATTGATTACGAATTAACATTATTTTATACAAAAGTAAGGAATTATACATTCCACGCGTTTCGTATCTGTTTTTATATGCTTTGCATTTTTTAATTGTTTGCCACGATGTCTTCAAAACTGCCGAGAATCTTGCCGGGTCTGCTCGGTAGATGAGTTCCGAACCGGCGTGTAGATTGTAGATACCCTCCAATCGATCCCGTGCGCTTAGTTGAGCTTATTTTTATTGATTTCCTTATTATTTTGGTAATCAGATAAAATCGTACGAGTGTAGAGAACTCAGTTGTTAATGGACGGAGAGGTATAATTACAAAATAATAATCATTGATATAAGAATTAGTAAAGTCGATTAAAATCAATTTTATTGTTGTAGGTATCGATTTAGGAAAGTTTGTAAATCGTAGGAAGCTTCTCCGTTACTTATAGGACATACGACATTTTTTGTGGGTGTAAATCTGATTACCGTATGATTTCAATGATTTGTTAATTCGGTGGGGTTTTTATTTGAAAGCTTACCTTCGAGCGGTTCACTTACGAGCGACATATTTTGCAGAGATAACGCGGGCACAGCGTCCTCGTGGTCGGTGCTGGGCGAGGCTTGTGGCCCGCCCTTACCGCCCGGCGTGCCGGCGCCGCGCCTGGCGCCCGAGCAGCTGGCCCCGCCCGCGCCCTTCGTGTACGTGGAGTCCAAGCGCGACGCCTTCTCGCCGCAGCTGCAGGACTTCTGCCTCAAGCACCCCATCGCCGTCGTGCGCGGCCTCACCGCCGCGCTCAAGCTCGACCTCGGCCTCTTCTCCACCAAGACGCTCGTCGAGGCGTGGCCCGACCACGCGGTCGAGGTGCGCACGCAGCTCATGCAGTCGGCCGACGAGAACTGGGACCCGAGCGGGCGCCGCCGCGTGTGGGCCTGCGCCTCGCACCGCTCGCACACCACCGTGCGCAAGTACGCGCAGTACCAGGCCGGCTCGTTCCAGGAGTCGCTGCGCGAGGAGCGCGAGCGCGGCGCCGGCCCGCCGCTCGCCGGCGCGCTGTCCGACTCGGACGGGCGCGAGTCGGGCTGCGGGCCCGCCAAGCGGCGCCGCGGGGCGCGCATGTTGCGCTTCGGCACCAACGTGGACCTGTCGGACGAGCGCAAGTGGCGCCCGCAGCTGGCCGAGCTGCAGAAGCTGCCGGCCTTCGCGCGCGTCGCCTCCGCCGCCAACATGCTGTCGCACGTCGGCCACGTGATCCTCGGCATGAACACGGTGCAGCTGTACATGAAGGTGCCCGGCAGCCGGACGCCCGGCCACCAGGAGAACAACAACTTCTGCTCGATCAATATCAACATCGGCCCGGGAGATTGCGAGTGGTTCGGCGTGCCGGACGCGTACTGGGGCGGCGTCAAGGAGCTGTGCGACCGCCACGGGCTGTCGTACCTGCACGGCTCGTGGTGGCCGGACCCGGAGGAGCTGCGCGCGCACGGCGTGCCCGTGTACCGCTTCACGCAGCGGCCCGGCGACCTCGTGTGGGTGAACGCGGGCTGCGTGCACTGGGTGCAGGCGACCGGCTGGTGCAACAACATCGCGTGGAACGTCGGGCCGCTGACGGCGCGCCAGTACTCGCTCGCGCTCGAGCGCTACGAGTGGAACAAGATCGAGAACTTCAAGTCGATCGTGCCGATGGTGCACCTGACGTGGAACCTCGCGCGCAACATCCGCGTGTCGGACCCGCGCCTGCACCGCGCCATGCGCCTGTGCCTGCTGCAGACGCTGCGCGCGGCGGCCGGCACGCTGGCGGCCGTGCGCGCGCGCCACGTGCCCGTGCGCTTCCACGGACGCGCGCGCGGCGAGGCGTCGCACTACTGCGGCGCGTGCGAGCGCGAGGTGTGGCACGCGCTGCTGGTGCGCGAGCACGAGAAGCGGCACGTGGTGCACTGCCTGGCGTGCGCGCGCCGCGCCAGCCCCGCGCTGCAGGGCTTCCTGTGCCTGGAGGAGCACCACATGGAGGAGCTGGCGCAGGTGTACGACGCGTTCACGCTGCACCGCCCCGCGCCGCTACACCCCCCCGCCCCGCAGCACCCCCCCGCCCCGCAGCACACCCCGGTGCCGCAGCTCGTGCCAGCGCCGCCGCCGACGCCCGACTGAGCACTCCCGCGGCTCACGAACACCCTCTCGGTTTAAGTTTCCGGCTAGGAGCACGCTAGTTGAATCCCCGACGACCAACTGTAGTGATAGGCGTTTGTCGCGATCTATTTTTAATACCCGGCGCTCGGTTGTAAAATTGTTACTCGAAATTAATATTTTTATGGACGACGCGATTTTGTAACTAGATAAGGTTTACACTTTAAACGCTCCTCGATCACTTTTGTAATTGTGTGAGATATTCGTAACGACGAGTCAATTCGACGGCGGATTCGCCGGCCGTAGTAGGTTAACTGTTAGTGTTAGCGGCGACCTCCGACGGCGAGCGTGAGACGGTTTCCCGGTTAGCGGAGGGAGGATTCTGTAAAGCGGAGGTCGCCCCGTAATATGGTCTCATGTACTCGAGTGTTCACCACGTTAAGTGTATTATTTTTGTATAGAAGCATATTTATTTATTTCGTCTGTACGACTCGTTCGACTTCAGTAGGGTAGTCTGCATAGCGAATTAGCACTAAGAGAGAGGCACGGAGAGGCTCTGCGTTTTAGGAGGGTCTGGCGAACAGTGCTGAAATGTCCCAAAGAATGTTTTATACTCGCGTAGGCAAATTGGGGAATCGCACTTTCAAACGATTTATTCTTGTTTGGGATCTGACTGTATTAAATTGTAATGGACGATGGGCGAGCCGATTTCGTGACGCTAATATTAACTTATTCGGACGTGGCTTTTATTATATCGAAATTTAATGAAATGTGTCGGTCCGGTACAGATTCATCGTGCATAATATTTAGGTGAAAATGCTAAGTTATATTTAATTTTATTGCATGTTATTTTTAATTTAGCGTCTGTGAAAATCGGCTTTAGTGAAATTTGGATTGGATTGTAATGAAATTAGGCGTAATTTTTGGCTCGATGTAAATTAGAATGGATAGATGGATAGTAAAGGAAAGCTCGTTCTCGGCGCGGTGTCGTCAAGAAGCTTATATCTAATACACTGGAGATTTCAGTATGAACATTAACTTGTAACAAGAAAATATGACCTTGAATGACGCCTGTATGTTTTTTTTATCCCTTTCACACCTAGGTAGTTAATTAGGTGTGAAAGGGATAAAAAACAATTATAATGTTCATAATGAAATCTCCAGTGTATTAGATATAAGCTTTTTGGGTGTCGTTATTTCTTTGGAAGTTTTATGTATGTTGTGAGATTCGATGTTGATTGTGTTCTGCGCGTCGAGAGCCGAGACGCAGTGGTGGCATACGGAAGTGTTGGATTGTATAGCGAATACCGGTATCTATAAGTAATTATAACATCACTGCCATGTATGACCTTACTGTTTATACTGTAATATTAAATTTTTATTAAACATGTAATATGGATTTTGCTTTTTATTTTACCTCTATATACCGCTTTACGAAGTAAGACATAAAAATAAATCTGAGAAATGCGAAAAAGTACAAAATGAGACAGAATAATTTATCAAACTTCTTTTTTAATTTTTGTATGGGTTTCGGACCCTACCACAATTTGTGAATTCTGCAATTTACACATATTAGCCAATTTCTGGATCTGTTTCTTTGTTATGCTTATCTGTCAGATAATCTATATATAATTGAAAGTGTCAAACAGGCTATCAGATAATATGCACTAACGGTAAGAAGTGAAACCGGTCCTAAAATATTGAAAAATGAAACAAAATCCATATAATTTAACTACTCTCTTAATAATAACTGTCCGTTATGCTTTCATCCCTTGACCACTGAATCGATTTTGATAATTTTGTTATATTAAATACATACTTTGTATTTCTAGCTGTCATATTCAAACCACTAAATCTAAACCTCTTTTCATGAAATAGATCTCAGTACAAGGAAGTGTAGGAATTAATTATAAAAAAACAAATGCAAGGTTTTTGCTTTCTCACATATATTTTCTTTACCATCTACTCTAAAAGATCCATCATTAACACTACCAATAAAATTGTACATACGGATACATTAATCATTTTTCAGATTAGGTAGTCGAGTACTATGGCTATGAATATTATATTTTTACTTATACATGGATTGCTCACCAGTTTCACTTTCTATTTTCTATAATTTTTAGATATTTCTATAATTTTTAACAGTGAGGGAGACAATCTTCTTTTATCAGACTAGCTGTAGATAGATAAATACTAGCTCCCCGGCAAACGTTTTTCTGCCTTACTCTGCCTTACACTTAGGGTTATGAAAAATAGATTTTGGCAGATTCTCATATCTATTTAAGAGGCACACAATATGTTATAAGAATCGGTCCAGCAGTTTCGGAGGATGATTGTACTATGCTGGCATAGATTCATTTGATCATTTCATTATCCACATAATATAGATATTTTCTCTTTTTCATACATACTGTGTACAAATAATGTGAATAATACAAAATAGCCTCTATAGATCATAGAGACAAAAATTTATCTTTCAAGTCAAGGAAAGGAATTGTCATTTAGGTATCTGAATCCGGAGAGGTGTAAGAAAAACAACATTTACATTGATATTCTTTATTACTACATCACATACGTAATACATTAAATACAAACGTCTAAATATATCTTAGGCTTACTAAGATTCAACATCAAGTGCAATGAATAATGCAAAAATACTATACTTATGATAAGAAAGGAATTCTGCAGTCACAGAAATCTTAAAGCATAAAGAATGACACAATGTTACAAATCACAAGGCATTGATAGACGGAAGGAAGATCCACGTAAATTTAATAAAAAATCATGTACATGAATTCAATAAAATTAGCTAAATCGAGCAAATTTATAATAGTAACTTTCAATATGGATATGTTATATACTTTCAATATGGTATGTAACTGTGTTTACACGATTCGTTAAGATGGTAAATTTATTAACATTAGTTAGTCGTTCTTATATAAATAGGGTATTTGTTTGTGAAATTGCAATTATTTCACTCATGTTTCATTCCCATCGATCGGAGAAAATCGAGCCACCTTTTATTCAGTCCTATGATAAAATATCATCACGCAGATATTTATGTATACAGTTAAATATAATGGTATTTATTTAAGTAAGCTTTCATAGCACCTATAGTTATGTCACATTTATATTGTGAACTATCTTAAAATACATGATACAAACATTAAAAATTCGTGCAATAATTATGTATAATTTAAAATTAATTAAGAGAGCGTGGAATGAATACAAATTAAAAATGCAGATCATATAAAAATATGTCGTATATGATTAGAAAACTAAGTTTTTCTCAAAAATTCTCTCGTTTGGCATTGTGATTGCACATAATCATTTATACATTCTAAATAATCGAGTTAAACTGATCTTACATCTAACGAAAATACATTAGCTATAATTATAATAAAATAGCAATAAAATATTTGATACCTAATAGTAACAATCATCATTATTATATGTGGGGTTTTTGACTTCGATCAATTTAAAACAACTAGATACACAATCCTATAAAACGAACTTAAACTGAAAAGAAAGGATTTAATTCCTCAAGAAAGGATTTTTTACCACCATAGTTAGCTGTTCAGTACACGCGAAATAAATTCAACCTTATTAGTATGAATTAAGGTCGGATTTACAAATCATCGTTGATTGTGTATGTAGTTGTTACAAAGGATTTTTACTTCCATTCTTCACTTCTTACTGTCAAACTTTCACACAAATCCTTACTTCAATCCCACTTTACGTCACATTATATAATAATTACAAACAAACAAAATTCCGTTTTTTGTTTTTCCCCTGCATGTACGTTACCTCCATTTGTACATATTAAAATGCAATGTTATTATTTTTTTTTATCTGAATTAAACATAAAATTACGTATAAAATGGTTTACGGTCAATTATAAATAATATGCATATGAGAATAAAAAATGAAAATGTCATAAATTTATCATTTGGAAGACATAATTCGATGAAACTATAACATATTATAATATTATAACTTTATTTTATTTTTATTTATTTTATTTATTTAAACATGATTATCTATTGATTAAGTAATGTAATAATTATCAGTGCTTAATAATATTATAATTTGTATATAAATCATTTAAAAGAGGCCTTTTAACATACAACTTTGTTTAACAATTGAAATAAAAATATACACTGTGCAAAAAATTAGGCCTGTATTATTTATATTTGAGAAAATAAGTTTCGTTATGTAAATGCAGTAACAATCTCATAATCAGATTTTGTTTTACTTTGATACAAATACGATAACATTTAAAGATACTATAATATGTATTAATGGTTATTCCCATACTAATATTATAAATGCGAAAGTAACTCTGTCTGTCTGTCTGATACTTAATGAATTGAACGGGAACTATGCAGGTTTTCCTTTGACTGCGCGGGCGAAGCCGCGGGCGGAAACCTAGTTAATAATAATTCGTATATGGGACCTGTGCGGTTTTAGTTTTTATAGATTTAAATAAACGATAAGTTTCTCTCTCCAGAGAGAAAAAAAAAGTCTTGTAGGGTAGACCCTACAAGACTTTTTTAATGTTTTATAAGGTTACCTACTATTGGAGCAAAGGATCAATTTCAAAAGGAAAGTAGCAATAGCTAATATGGATTTATTATTGTGCTTGACAATTTTTTTTAAGTGTTAACCAAGAAAATGTCTCTTCAATTGCATTCAAAATATTTAATGTGGAACGAGGATAACATTTTATAAGCACTTCTATTTACTGGGGCCTTAGACAAAGTAACAATTAAAAAACGATAACGAAGTTAGAAAAGGAAAAATGTATGGGATTGACATTAGATAGACCACGTGATCTAACGCGGCGTATGTCAATCCCATACATTTTTGCCTTTTCTAACTTCGTTATCGTTTTTTAATTGTTAAAGTGTCTAAGGCCCCTGCCCCCCTAGTCAAGTGGCTTTCTGTTAGCGTAGCGTTCAATAGAATAGACTACGAATGTATGAGATTGACGTAACCTGTAGCTACGTTTATCTACAGCCTACGTCAATCTCATACATTCGTAGTCTATTCTATTGAACGCTACGCTAACAGAAAGCCACTTGACTAGGGGGGCTGGTCCGCTATTCTAACGCTAAATTGTGCAACTTTCAAGAACTAACATTTAAAACATTTATTAGATTTAACGAGAAAAGTTTGCGCGTTTTTAATTTTGAGCATCTAAACTATAGAGATATTTTTACACTAAACATCTGTGCATTTTTCTACCTACTTTTAAATGATATGAATAACCAAAAACGTTACATATTCTTGAAAAATAAGTAAGTTATATGAAGGATACATTAATATTGTAAGAGAACATAATAATATACTATCTACACGTCATAGAATATAAAATGTATATGTTTCATCACGGAATACAAAACAAAGTATTTAAAAAAAATCATCCCACTTCTGAATATACTAAAGTTTCATACAATTTTCATATTCTTAAAGTGTTATGTGCACATTTGTGTAAATATTTCAGTGAAATTAATTGCACAGTGAACGCACGATCTTTTACTTTATTTTTCTAAATATTATATGTAAAATTACATACATTTTAAATACGATTTGTCGCGATCGATTCTGTGGAAAAATACATGTGGCACTCGAAGACAGCCGCGGTAAAGCTATTGCATCGCTGTGCCGGTTGGAGTGGGGGGTGTTAGGTTTTTTCGTTACGGAATTTTTACATTCGGTCGCCGCGCTCAAAGTCTGAGATAAAAGCTATACAATAGCTTAAAAAATGGTACAATACATGTTTAAAATACCTGTTTAATATTCCGTGAATATTATTAAATTAAATGCATAACAGTACTTTACATTGACCCTTATGTCTTTTATAATAAAGAATAAATTGTATAAACAACACTTTTAGTACCTTGTGAATTCTTAGAATATACAGGGCAAAGAAGACAATATTATATATATTTACTATGATTCTTATAGTAAGTATTTATGCATTGAGTTGAACAAATTTAAATATTTTGTAATTTAAGTATTAGATAAGAAAACAAATTGAAAAAAAGGAATAAAGACTCACGCATGCATAGATTTAGAACCCGTTTTTCAATTTCAGTCACTTAAATTTTTTAAACATTCTTTGGTTCAATACATATACACATAATTTTCAAGTTATATTGTCTTCTCTGCCCAGTATAATTATATCGATTATATTTCGTCCTATATTTATAAGTTTATAACATTTATGTAGATCGCAGAACAGGTTTACGCAACAAAAGTGCTGAATCAGCAGACACAATGGGCAGCTCGTTGGTGCAGTGGTATTTTATTAGATGCGGTACACTTTCGAACACGCGGTCTTTGGTTCGTACCTGGAAATCATTGGTAAGTTTAATTGGCTTTGCAACCTGTAATTTAAACAATAGTGTGCCTGTTCGAATTTTTCAAATTAAAGTTGATTTTTGAAAATATGTTTTATTAATTTTAGGATGAATTGAGAAAAGAGTATTTATAAAATTTATTTTAAATATTTTATTCATGTCGTTGTGAATAAGAGATAGACACGAACTGATTCTCTAAAATCTAATATTCTCTTACGTTTTCTTGTAACACAAACCCACATAAAAATAACCCACTGGCTTATTCAGTTTATATATATTTGTGTGTAATTTGTGTAATTCGTGTCTATAACACAGCATCCACAATTGCAGTTTTAAGTATGAGTTTGTCTATGCGTGTGCATACATGCGTCTGTGTGTATCCATGTGTGTATAGTGTCCGTATTTCCATCTCTCTGTCTGTTATATGTATGTATGTAAGCTCACCACGCCATTAGGATCCACAAGTAACAGATGCTTGTGAGCTCCGCGCCGTGCGCCCGTCAGCACAAACTGGCCCGCGCACGCGCTAGACTCGCGCACCAGGAACTGTCCGTCCTCTACTACCAGCTGGAAGTTGAACGGAGTAATTTTTAGTACGTAATAATAAAAAAAGACGGGTTGCACTCCGGGAGTGCCGGCAGAAGTGAAAACTTGATTATTAACGTTCAGCATGTTTGATATTTTGGAATGGTATCCGTCTTACGCATGGAATATAGCTAAAAAAAAAAGTCCGTCTTACGCTTTTTTTACGCGAGTTTAAGATTTTATACCCAACGCCGCTAAAGAAGTTTTCACTTCAAAAATAATGACGCCTTTGCTATTTTTGTACCAGGTCCATCAAATCATATATTTTAAGAATTCAAAAGCGCTTGAAGTTTATTTGATTGAATACATTTTTGAAGTTTGAAAAGATGTATTTCTATCGGCGTTTGTAGCGCCATGGAACTAGGGCTCGCGAGCCAACAGGGAAGCTTCACATAAGATACTCACCCGTAATGGAGATAGTGCAATGGAAACTAAGCTCGCGGGCAGGCAACGTCGCCCGAACCCTTAACTTTAAAAAAACATGCTTTGTGACGTCACACTATACTCACCCGTTCCGCTGCACTCCTCGATATAGCCCCATGGAACCAGGGCTCACGGGCCAACAGGGCCGCTTGTGCACTTGGCCCTAATGGCTCGGGTTCAGGCGCGCCGGGGGAAGTAGCGGGGGAGGGGGACGATGACGTCATCGGTGCCGCTGTGAACGGTTCTGGAACGAGATAGACATAGCTATCTATACTAATATTATGAAAAGGTTTATATGTATGTATGGTTTTCACGCATAAACTATTGGACCGATTTTGATGAAATTTGGCACAGATAATTTTTAGACCCTGAGAAAGAGCATACGACTACCTTTTATTGCGAAATATGTACCACGGGCGAAGCCGGGGCGGACCGCTAGTTTTTTATAATGTGTTTTATACCTATCTGGTACAGTTTATTAAAATTAGGAGTAACAATTTGAAAAAATGCTTGTTTTCTGCTAAAAAACCATAAAACAAGATAAACATTTTATAGATTGTAAGTAAGGATTTATCCTATAATACTCTAAATATTTAGTGTTATTAAATCAATACTTACGCATATCGAAAATATCAGTGTGATGGTTGGGTAGTAGTGCAGTAGGCGGCGTTCTGGGAGGCGGAGTCTGGTTTACGTAGTGTCGCACACTTTCTTCACAACTAAAATAAACACATGGAAGCAAAATAAGTATTATATTAGATTACTTTTAAGTAAGAACACGACATATTATTATGTATCAAACACAACACATCACATTTATCAATACAAACATAATATTATCCTCATTCCTTGTTTATATGTATTATAAAATGAATTACACATATTCAATTTCAATACGTACATTACCCATATCATTTGTAAACTGAATAATAACTATGTTAGTTACAAATCTATACTATTATTATAAAGCTGAAGTTTGTTTGTTTGAACGCGCTAATCTCAGGAACTACTTGACCGATTTGTAAAATTCAGTGTTGGATAGCCCATTAATTTATCGAGGAAGGCTATAAGTAGGCTTATTATATATCATCACGCTAAGACCAACAGAAGCGGTACCACGCGGAGCGCAGCTAGTATTATTTACGAGTTAATAATAAAAAATTGGTTGTCTGTAAAGTCGGTTTACTGACGATAGTTGAACGTGACAACGTCCGATTGTGCTTCTTTGTCGCTCGTTTCGCGCTCTCGCTTGCACATCAAGCCTTAACATGGAATGCCTCAGAGCGAGGTAACGCCGCATGAGTCATGTTTTTTCGTGCGTGCAGCTGGCTCTATCGAATTATAAGACGTTGTCACGTCAAAAACAATGAACTCACGAGGATATAGGCGCCAACGAGGCTAGCGGAGGAGGCGGTGGGTGTCTATGCTGAGATATCGGCGGCACCGGCTCGGGCGGGATCTTGTCCGGCATGTCGTTGTAGTACTCTCTGTCCTCTAGGCATGTGACGTCACTCGCCGCCGTGCTGAGCAAGCGAGAGCCGTTTATGTTTATCCTGTGAATAATTGGGTATGACTTTATGATAAGAGTAATTACTTATTAGTGTAGTTGTGAAGTGTCAAGGCACATCCGAATGGAACGAAGTTAGTAAAGTAACTGGCTGGTTTTCTATGAGAGAGAGTGAGGCAGATAGAGAAACATGCGAACGCCCCTCAGCAAACAACTATAGAAAAAGTATTGTTATAACTTTTGGTCCACCATTTACTAAAGAGATGACTTAATCAAACGGTTGATTACAACTACACACATACTAATCACTTTTATACTGACCTTTTGAATAATGAATATGTCCCTAATTTATTCTAATCATAGGATATTTTTTAAGAAATGCATGACTGATATTTATTGATAATTGATGATCAATGCATAGCAATGCATGACTCGTTGCAATAATATATTGGAATTCTTTTTAACATTTTTTCGAGAATTCGCATGATTCATAATATTATGAGGAAATTACCACATATGGCTATATGGGATTTAATCTTTAAAATAAAACTTATGAATTTTGGAAAATAAGGAATTTAACGGATTTTAAACGCAATTTATTTGTGCAGTTTTGTTTATTGTGTGTGACTTTAATTTAATTTAACACTGCGTAAAATCAATCACAAGAAAGTACTTACGAATTTGGTTTAGTGAGAAACTCTTTGAATCTCAGTTCAAAAGCTTGTCCGATAGTGGCTATAACATCTTGAGCTAGTCGCCCGCCACATTCAAGCACATAGCAAGCTCTCCATTCAGTGGGCGGTGCTGATTTAGCCACATACGCTACAAAATCTAGTGAGTCCTGTAAAAGAGACATATTATTAGCACTAATATATTGAATTCTAGATAAGTTCTTGAGTTTATTGACAACATTGTACAGTTTATCTATTACCAGGGTTGTTACAAAAAAACATTGTTGTTTAAAACATCATGTTTAAAACAAGTTTAATCCGTCAGTCCTCGGATCACAGACACAATAGAAAATCTATTGTGTCTCGGCCCGATCGGGCCGCTCGGTGGTAAATGGGTTAAAACAAATTGTAAAAAAAACATGTTTTTTTCCACCTGTTTTAAATCAATGTTTTATACATAAAGAGACATATTATTAGCACTAATATATTGAGTTCTAGATAAGTTCTTGAGTTTATTGACAACATTGTACAGTTTATCTATTAGTTCTATTACTAGCTGCTCCGCGCGGTTTCACCCCCGTGGCTCCACATCTGTTGGTCGTAGCGTGATGATAAAATAGCCTATAGTCTTCCTCGATAAATGAGCTATCTAACACCGAAAGAATTTTTCAAAACGGACCAGTAGTTCCCGAGATTAGCGCGTTCAAACAAACAAACCCTTCGGCTTTATAATATAAGAATAGATTTATATCTTTAGATATCTTTGTATCCAAAGCTAGCTTCTTGTATTAATTGTCAAGTTTTGGTTATATTCCTCAATTCGTAATTTAATTTCCTTGTTCAATAAATGATTTATTTATTTATTTATTTTATTAAATATCATCTGCTCATATAGAATAAGAAATACAGTGCTGTTTTATTAATTAAACAGGATATGGACAAGCAAGAGACTATCTAATAATAAGACTTAAGTTTTACTTTTATTTTGGCAGAGATGGAACACCAGACTTTTTAGGATATTTTTGTTGTAATTTTCAAATGAAAAATTGTAGTGATAATGAAGATTGAGATAGCATGTGATACAGATCTGATATGATTTAATTAAGTATAGATTTTAT
Source organism: Colias eurytheme (assembly GCF_061535395.1). Classification (NCBI taxonomy): domain Eukaryota; kingdom Metazoa; phylum Arthropoda; class Insecta; order Lepidoptera; family Pieridae; genus Colias; species Colias eurytheme. The sequence goes on from NC_142985.1 coordinate 4,351,171, forward strand.
TAAGATTTTATAAATAATTTGAATTAAAATACATTTTTAACTTCTTACAACATTCATTGTATCCTATTGTATCCTGAATAGAACAACATGATCAATACAAGAACAATACATATTGTTTTTTATCAACTAAGAACAAAACATATAGACACACACAGATCTATCATTGACCCAATTAACCTTATATTTTTATTGGCAGATAACTAAACAACTGCAGAAAGTTGCATAAGAATATATTATGTATGTTAAGTCCTTACATTAACCTATAAGCATTTAGAATTTATATGAACAAACCTGATCTCCACCGGACGCAAATGAAACTCGTGGCATATCATGACGAGCGATTGTTTCACCACCTTCTAATGCAGCTAGTGTTATTGCTCTCGACGACACTGTGAGGGCCACATTAGAACCAGAATGTGACATTCTCGGCCTGGGAGCGAGGGCACACGCCGCCGCTTGGCATATACGACGCTTTTTGTCTGCAGTTCTTAAGCCTGCAGCTGCACACACTCGGGCAATGCATTCTCTGGAAAAATACACATGTTTCAATGTTTTATTCTATTTAAATAATCATGAAAAGATAGACATTGGTTAATACTCACTTGGCTACTTGTGATCTTGTTTCAAAATCCAATTTCTTCATTGATGTCATAACTTCCATGCATCCTATGTACTATAAATATAAAATTGTTATTACCTCAAATAAAATTAAACACTGAATTGAATGCATAAATTATGCAGTTGTCTTACCCGCACTGCGTAAGTGATTCCATCGCTTGCCAAAACAGAGTCTGGGTGAAGCCACCCCCTAGCCGGTTTTGCGACAAATGGCCCATTTTCCGCCATTTCGTCATTCAGATTCTAGTCGTTCACCTCAAAATGTTTTATTTTCTTTTTTACACCTCGCCTACTCCCAACTAATAACTTTCATTGTGATTCAAATCAATTCAGGTCGTCATTGTAGATGCTAAAAAGTTTTAAAAGCTTTTGTATAACAATGATTTTTCGACGTGGAAAAATAATTTAATTATATAAAAACACATTCCAGATAGTTTTAACTCACCAACTAAATAAAACTTTACTGTAAATATTACTTTTCCCTTGAAAATCAAAAGGCAAACTTTTTGACAAGATTTCTATGACTCTGAATTGAGTGACATTGTCATAATGACAGGAAACAATTTTTTGATGCAAATGTCACATGCTAAAAGCGGTACATGTTATATGGCAATAATTTAATTTAAATAATATTACTTATCTCTAGCTATTCGTGTGATGAAAATTACATAATATTTACATCCTATCCTTATTCTATCCTACTAATATTATAAATGCGAAAGTTTGTGAGGATGGATGTGTGTGTGTATATTTGTTACTCTTTCACGCAAATACTACTGAACCGATTACAATGAAATTTTGCACACATATAGAGGGTAACCTGGATTTACACATAGCATAGATAGGATAGTTTTATCCCGGAAATCCCACGGGAACGGAACTATGTGGGTTTTTCTTTAATAATGTTTCAATAGAATTTGTACTTATTCCTTCATTACTATAAAATAGGCACAGCAAGAACAGGCAGGAACAGACTAATATAGGTATATATCCTTATTTTGTTTTTCAAATGATGATCATTATTTGAATAACCTTCTCTATTTCTAATAATATAGTTCACAGATCTTCCCTATTCACGGAAACTCAATGATAGGAAGGGAAGGGAAAGGGATTTTAGATAGGTAGTTTTAAATAATCACAAAACTTAAGAAATAAGAAATTTTCAAGAAAGTTAAACATTGTGATACAAAACTTATAGTTTCAAATTACGATGTTGCAGACACAGTTTGATCCGGACATGAATTCATTTCCTCTGACTGATGAACTAGTTAAAGCATTCGTGATTTGGAATGTTGAATCAAGCAGAAATGCAATACCTAGTTTTGTTTTATTTTTTAGGGTCCTCTAGTTAGGTATAAAAATATATGACTGAATGTCTTTAGGAATTATTTTGCACGCCTCATAAGCGAAGCGTTGAGGTGGGTACTACTGTCACTTCGCGCAAAACATCTGATTTTTCAAACTTAAAATGTCTTTATGTATCATACATTGCACTTGTAAGATAATACATACACACACATATTAAGAAAAAACACTATTTTTAACGTTCATGATATTTTTGATGCCATTTTTGTTATTTAAACTAGTTTAAAAACAGTTTAAAAAAGTTCTGTCTTGGACGTCCGTGTGTCTGTATGTGCGGATCCTTTTTCTTGTTAACACGATAGCGACCGAAATACTTTACTAATCGAGTCTTTTTTTTTCTCTTACGCTTGAGTATGCTCAGGAATAGAACCCTTTCATTTTTCAGGGTCTGATTCGATGTGGTTTAATTGTTATTAAATAAACAAAAATAATAATTAATAAAGATTTATTAAAAAAAAATTATGAGGCGTGCACTTTTGGATTTTCCAAATTATTTTTTATTTACATTTTTGCACCTGGCTCAGCCCGGGTAGATATTTTTCGAATTTTAACACTTTATCGATTGCATTTTAAAGTGGATGTATGGTCTAATCTTGATCAAATCGGAGAGAAGTCCAACAAAGAAAGTAATTAAGATCTGTTAAGCCGTTCTTGAGTTATTAGCCGTCTAACTATAGCCATCTATAGCGCAACATTATTTTCTTATCGGATCCTGTAGTCTTTAATTTCTAAATACCACATTGGAAGTTTTTTCTTTTTAAAGAATACCATATTAAAATTATTATTTTTGTTATAATATCAGCTTTGACGCTATAAAACAATAAAATGTTGTATGAAAAGGCTTAAAAGAATCAACAAATGCGGCCTGTATCGGCCACCCCAATATATTATGTAGGTATAACCTATTCGTATTTTGTACACTGCAATTAGTTCTTTGTTGGAATGTTTTAGGTCATTACCCCTATTCACAGTGAAATAAAATACCATTCGGATTTATGCCTTAACATTTTTTTAAAACTTATGTTTTTTTCATATTGAAATTCCATATCTAGGTACTTATATCGAAAAAAAAAATACGCAAAATGTAAGTTGAAAAAATTAATTTTACATCTTAAAACAAATAATTGATTTCTTAAATACATTAATTTATTAAATACTAGCGACCCGCCCCGGCTTCGCACGGGTGCAATGCTGATACTAAATACACTACAGAAAAATTGTGAACGTTGTATAGGTATAAAAATATAGCGGCCCGCTCCGGCCTCCGGCATCGCACGGGTATAAAATACATAGCCGGGCGGCCGCAAACGCTACGTCCTGCAATTTTTAAATCTGTAATATCTTCGAAAATATTCACTTAAATCATACGGTGTAAAGTATAGATCTATATTAAATGAACAATGTATCCATGGTATTTAATTGGTTAAGGATTAATGCTGTATTGGTTAAAATCGCTTCGAAAATTAGCCATTATTTGTCGTAAAAAGTAAATGACAAAAAAAAGTTATTGTGGGTTATCCATAAGAGATAGACATATACCATCGCGGACTTTTCTGTAGACCTTTTCAATGTGTATAATACTTAGTACATACATTATTTTGATAAAACTCGTAGGGTTCAGCCTGCGTTTGCAATGTAAGCGGAATAAATGTAATTTTTTACGACATCACATTAGAAACCTCAAAAATAACAGTACTTCTCCACTACTTAATGGATGTTATTATACATATAAACCTTCCTCTTGAATCACTCTATCTATTAAAAAAAACCGCATCAAAATCCGTTGCGTAGTTTCAAAGATTTAAGCGTACAAAGGGACATAGGGACATAGGGACATAGGGACATAGGGACAGGGAAAGCGACTTTGTTTTATACTATGTAGTGATTTATATTTGACATCCTTAAGGCCCCTCGCCTTTAGACAGAGTGTGTGAAAATCATCAGCTGAGAAATCTATCTAAGGAACTTCCGGATTAAGCAAAGTATAATATATGTATATACTTACTATAGATGCATATTTCAAAATATTTACTCTTATAATATTACCTATAGTGTAGTAAGTGCATTAAATAATAATTAAAAGTAATTAACAACGTAAATTTATACCTACTCAGTAGTCAGTGTGTACTACATTTACCTACCTACACAAAAATTATTACTTATTTATTTTTAATCATATCGCATCGTTTAGAATTATGAAAATAAAAATTGTGATAAAAATGTTTTGATAAATCGAAGCCGATTTAAACGACATGAGAGCAAAAAACAGTAATTTGTGAAATTCGTGAAGTCAGCGGTGGATAAACGTTTACTTTTATTGTCAAATCAACCCCAGGACATTAGCAGAATAGCCGCCTCGAGAGTTGAGATACAACCTCCGGGACGCGTTTACACCGAAGTGTAATGACTGCACGACTATAATCTATATCTCTTATATATAAAAATGAATCGCAAAATGTGTTGGTAAGCGCATAACTCGAGAACGGCTGAACCGATTTAGATAATTCTTTTTTTATTATATTCCTTAAAGTACGAGGATGGTTTTTATGTAGAGAAAACGTAAATATGTACCACGGGCGAAGCCGGGGCGGACCGCTAGTCTATATATAAAACTCAAAGGTGACTGATATAGTGATCTATCAACGCACAGCCCAAACCACTGGACGTATCGGGCTGAAATTTGGCATGCAGGTAGATGTTAGGACGTAGGCATCCGCTAAGAAAGGATTTCCCGAAATTCTTGCGGGAACGGGGAAAAACGGGGAAAAACGGGGATGCACGTACAAAGTCGTGGGCGGAAGCTAGTTCTCATATAAACTTTGCGCTCATAGCTCGTAAGAATTTTATTTAATGTCGTTTAATAGTTTGTATTGTGTTATAATAATGTGAATAAAAATGTACCCAGATGTGTTCGTTACATATTCCATTCTTCTATCAGTTTTCTAACAATACATATATACAAAACGTACGCAAAACTCAAATAACATTAATTTAAATAACATTTATTTAAATAAACAAGTATTTGTTGAACTGTTTGTGTATTTTATATTTAATAGCCATGTTTTAAAATAACCTATCTAAAAACAAAAAAAAAAAAAACATTGGATCCTACGCAATTTGAACGAACGTTGTAAATGCGGAAATCGTAGCTTCGTAGCCCGTAGCGTCGTAGATAGGGCGGGCGGGCGCGCGTGCGTGCGTCAGTGCTTTGCCGGCGACCGCCGCGTGTCGCCGTCCGCGCTCGGCATGCCAAACCACCCCCGCATTCTGCAACCGACTACACACCACGCGCCCCTGTAAGTACACAATATCCAACATTTTTAAAAATAGAATCCAACAAAACCATAGACAATATATACTTTTTAATTCAAAACTTTACGTTCGGATTCACGTGGATTGAGTGGCTGTATTCTCAACGCACAACAAATGAGCGGTTCGTTCGATAGCCCACTGCCCCTGTGAGATGTTTCCAAGTGAGCCCTCCTGAAGGGTTGTATGAATTCAGATTAAAAGCACAGTTATGAATGTTTGAGGTATTTGTCACCTCATCTAGAAAAAGGGGATTCTAAAAAAATAACACATTTCGTTATTGCCATGTCAACAAAATATGTATACCTAGTATGGTTATTTAGATTAATCTTATTATTGTAAAACGGGGTCGGCTGTAACTTAGTATTTACATTGTAATATACAAGATAATCGCCTTTGTATTTAATAAGTACGAGTAGTTAAACATTTTTATCGCGAAGATAGCTTTAAAAGAAACTACAGTTAAAAATAACTTATTTCTGTAATCGTAATAGACAGCAGAGAGTAATTGTTGCGAGTTGCTTTTATACTACAGAAATTGCTATAAAAACGAGCAACGAGCGATGTCAATGGATGCGACGTAATTAGCCTGATATCCCTGCAGCAGACATTTTCTACCCAGCATTTTCACTCAACATTTCATTTTTTCAAATAATACTCACCGCAAATGTGTTTTGTAGCCATTTCTCTCATATATTATAAACTTCGTTCGTCTAATTTTCGATAAGAATACTTAAGAAAGGATTAATATCTAAATTAGGCTCACCGCTCAATATAATTAGGCTTGGCTTGGCCTAAAAGCCTAATCACATTATGAATTTCTAGTACCTCAATAAGTAAAATATATATGTGTGAGCATATACCACATTATGTAATAGGCTTAAGACATTACGAAGAACGTTCGGAATGGTATAAGTAGCTGAGCTTTGACCGTAACAGTGCTGAGGTCGTTGCCTTTTATAACTTGGATAGTTTTGTTTTGGCACTCATTCAGAAATTGTTAGTCTAGGTCTAAAATATTAATGAACTTGTACGCTCAAGTTTGAATGCAAACAAGTGTCTGTGTATAAATGAGCAATCATTTTGCGCTAAATTATTTCATACATTTCTCTTCTTGGACATGGTCGTTTAATTTTTGTTTTAATCATATTTTGTCTATTTGTCTATTAAATCTACAGCTTACAATATAGGATGGTAATACATAAAAGCTTATAACACAGTACATACTACATTCAATCATCTTGGTGAATACTGAATATAAATGCAAGCGTATCAAAATATAGACACGTTATAATATGCAAATAAAGATAAGGGATTCAATATAAAAAGTCACTTTTACATACGTCTACATCAAATAATTTCATATTCTGCGAGATAGGGTTTTTCCTCACATTACAAGCCATCTCTCGCATAAATGAATACGTGATTTATTAATTAAGTCCCGCTGTCTTCATCCGCCTCTTGTTTTTAACATGTCAAGTCTCAGAGGTCATGGCACTTAGCCCGAAGTAATTTTATATTTTGTGGGTAAAATTCGTCGTGCAATACCATTGCAATACGCGATTTATTTCACAATTTGATTCGAGTGTTTCATTGTTGCTACGAGGAGCTTTCCATTCTTAAAATATAAGTGCTCTTCATTTTTATTTTATCTTTCAAAGAATAAGCGTGACGTTAGACCAAAGTACATACTTCTATGTTATATTAAGTTTATCGCAGACAGACGGAAGGACACTCCGTACTTTTTACATTTTTCATCGCGACGGATATTTTCATTTTTATTCTGTTGCTTTTCGCACTTCTCTTAATTGTGTCTGCCGCATAAATGCATATATAACGCAACTTTTATAATATTTACAGTAAGTTATAGCTTACAGAAAAAATAACTTGCAACATCAACAGTTCCTTTGACAACAACAAAATACGTTATAATTAAACCTAAAGGCTATTTATAAGCAATTTGCTTGACAGGGCGATTAAATAAGCTTTTCAGCATCGTCGGAAAGTATTTGCGGTCGGATAATAGATTGCTAATATTGGGTAAATCCCGTAAGTTTTCCCTTCCGAATAAGCTTCTCTCATTCGTCTTTTCCACGGCCGCGGCGTACAAGGGTGTCGAAATAATAAGTGACGAGCTTCCGTTATGGATATGGGCGCGGCGTGCAGCAAATTGAGTATTGGTTATAAGTACTTTGATTATATTGAATCGTAATGGACTCTTCCCCTGGTGTTTAGAATAATAATCTGATTTTAAGATTTTATTCAATTTACTAATTTAAACATTTAATGTGAAATAAACTGTAAAAAATCGTGCTTTGTTGAAGCTACATTGTAATTACGTTCTAGTTGCTATAATTGAAATTTTTAAACAATTTAATAAATTTTATGTTAAATAGAATAATATAAAAATTATAACTGTTGTACATATATTTATTACCTATACAATATAATAATACCTGCCCTATTGCAATTCAGTCAAATTAATATGCTGCTTGCCTTGTCTATGCCTGATTCGTCCAAAATTCGTACATCATCATCATCATCATTGTCAGCCTACACTTGTCCACTATTCGTACATTCGCCCAAATTGCTTAAACGAATTTAACCAAACTTTCACACGAGAAAATGACCTTAAAACAACATTCTAACTTCTAAGTTGTATAAAACTTAATAAGATTGATGTACAAAATCATTTCAGGTTTCATATTTAACATGCTTATAATATAAGGTAAAATTATTGATTCTTAGACTCTATAACACGAATCCTTTGATATCCCCGTAAGAAAACACGTCAGCATTGATTATTTCCGCTTTGAAAACACAAATTAATGAAGTTATATCGGGTCGCGGGGAATATTTCAATTTGAATGCGACATTCCTTTGATAAAGACGAAGGGTCTTGAAGTTCTTTTACGATCGGCAGTTTTTCCTGAAATACAAAACCGTGCGGGCGGACAATGGCTGTGTATAGCTAGCTAATGACAAACCGTCAGACTCGAGACATTTATTAAGCAGACGAAGTATTGTGTTACTTAATGTGACAGCCCTTATTTGTGCTGCCAAAAACCGCTGAGTTGGAGCTTATTACATACTTTTTGCAACGTTCTGTATTATGTTTTTATACTTAAATGTCGTAAGTGAAATTCTCATTCAAATTTGTATTCAATTAATTTCCTTCTTATTTATTTATTTTGTCGATGAATTGCTGAATGTATTGCCAGCCCCAATATTTAGAGCACTCCTTTTTTGTTGTAGGGCTGTAATATGTAGGTATATTATAGACAATAATGATTTTATATTTTTCAAAGAACTCATCTGCAAACCTCATAAATGTTAAACGTGAAGTCATTGTTTTTAAGTTTTTACAGGTCAGCGATATAACAAAGTTTTTGGGTCAGGTCTTCTTGCAAAGGGAAAGTATCCCGCTCGCTTAGGAAATAATGATATTTTTAATGACCTAAAATGTTCGCCCTTTCTATAGAACGACCCCTTTTGTCGGATGTTCATAAATTCTTCTCAACTGGAAATTAATAACGGACAATAGCTGTGCAAATATTTCCAGGGACTTTTGATGGTACAATGGTTAATGCGAAAACCTGCTCTCAAGTCATAGGAAATGAAAAGAAATAAAAAAATATCGTAAAAGGTTTTTCATAAGGAGTTTGGTTCACATAACCGAAAATAACGCATATATCACAACACTTACTTCATTTTGGAGTATAAAGCACTGTTATGAAAGATATATATAATAAAGAAATATGAGCGCGGTTGCCTATCAATGCGGCTGACTTTAATCATTTCGATGTGATGGAACCGATTCTCTCGAGCATAGAAATAAGAAGCAATTTTATTTTCCTTTATTCCCGAACTACATTCGAGCACTCTGAGTGAATGAAATCAATTCTGTTTCGTATGTACACGAAATCAACGAGATTGCCATGAACAAACTGTCGATAAAACTAAATTTTATGCGAGGGATTGCCTTGAGTCGTCGACAATTCATCCGTAGTACGAACGACATGTGACAGCGCACTTAAACATTTTATTACACATTTTATTAAGTTCAAAAGGTTCGATAAGAGGAAAGTGGAACGGATGTTGGCATAACAATTGTACCGCTTTTGTTCTTCGTTTAAACAGTTTCTCTAAAACCTTTTATAATTTCTCACAAGCGCCCTTTATGCGCGTGAATATGTTTTTACCCCTCTACGAATTTCCAAGATCGCGACTATATTGTTCTTACTTCGACTTGGAAAATGAATGTAGCTAAAATGAACCGGGTACATTAAAATACACACATGATATAAAGAAGATTGTTTGTTATTCTAATTTATCATAAATTATTTTTAAAATAAAGAACTTATTTATCCCCTCAGTCATTTCATCAGCCTGGTGGTTGATGAAATTAAAAATCATAAAGCGAACGAAGTTAAAGCCGTAATGTATTCAGCCTGAAGCAATGAAGCGATGGATTGGCTTCATCGATTTGATAGTTATTTTGCATTTAAAGCTGACTGGGGTTAACAGCTCGGTTGATGGTTGTTGGACGAATTTTTATGTTAATTGCTAATTTATACTCTGGTTACGTTATTTGTCAGCGACAGTTTTATTGGAAGCCAATTATACCTTAATTCGCGTATTAAGTTCAGCTCTTATTGTTGTAAAACTATTTTTACAAAAGGAAATCTTATAAAAAGGCCTATCTATGCATGTCCTGGTTGTTTTGGCAGAGGGTTGAATTCGTTATTCATTCTGCAGCAGGTGCCGGCGGCGGCATGCTGGGCGCGCGGCTCAAGTCATGGATGGAAGCGCAATTGGGGCGGGCGAAGAAACGTAAACAGAAGCAAACGAAGCAGCCCTCCCCTCCCACTACCGGCCTGCCAGCCCCGCCGCATCTGTCGTCGCCTGAAAGCGCGTACAGCACGGGATATTCTACAGATGGAACGTCTCCTGGGACTCTTCCCGCTCCACTCGCCGCTCCGCTTGTGGCTCCCCCGCCACCGCCTACGCCACCGACCACACACCTGTACCACGAACCAGCTAAGGTAAGATCAAAGGTGGGAATTTCGTACAAAGCATGTGCCAACATCCGCAACATTCCACAACTCTCATTCATAAATGTACCCAACGCTTTAGAATTCTCGCTCCTGCATAATAGGAACAGTAATTTTAAAAGCAAGAGGCAGTGGAATTCACATACTTATATCTATTCAATTTATTGGAGAAATTGTTTAAAATTAATGTAAAATAAAATATCCCATGTGCATGCAGAAGTAGATAAGCAGTCATTTTGTTTCTCACGTATTATAACCAATGATTATTGAAAAAATCCTATGTTATATGTATGATATACATCGTAGATATTTTATATTTCTCTAACATTTCTAAAAGCAATACCGTCATCACTTACATCCTATACCACAAACATATCCACTACGAAGCGGCCAAGACTAGCGTAAACAAAAGCAAGTGAGGTGACATTTGCATGTAGCTGTTCCCTTTTATTTTCATACGAGGACAGGTAGATGACAGGGGTGTGCCATAAATAGAAATAAGTGATGCGGTCCCGACTCCCGGCTCCCACGTATGTGCGCCAGCGTAAGGGCTTAAGGGCGTTAGACAGTAATAGTCCCTATTGAAGATTTTTATCTTTTAACACCTTCGTTGAGTGCTATTTTGATGCCACTTTCAAATGCATTCGCGGTTCTCGTGAACTTTTTGAGGCTGCGGTTTTATTGCGAGTGGAAAGTTGGATTGAGTAATATGTGAAGTGGGAATGGAAACCACATTTGGAATAGTATTTACGAATAAATAAAAACAGCCTTATTCTAATTCAAAAGTACGTAATAGATTTTCAATAAATGTTTTTCTTTGCTAGTGTATGTATACATTGTTCATGGAATCAATAAAGGTTAAAATGTAGAAAATACTTATCACAAACGGATTTTTAACGAGCTTTTAATTAACAGATGTAACTTAATATTTATTATTGGATATAAATAATATATAGTTATGTACCTACATTAATGAGTACAGTCACAGATTAGATACTAGGTACAGCGCAAAGCACCTTCAAACCTAGTTCCTAAGAATAAGTAAAATATTAAATACAACATACTCGTAGATGTGCTACGAACGGAACGGAACTTGACTGTTGTAGTTATAAGTGGTTATCGTTCATTATTAATATAGAAAAAATAATTGCAATTTTTGCTTTTGTGAATAAATGCTTTAATAATTGCAGAAAGTTACAAAGAACAAATTTACTGCATAATTACACATGAGCCAACGATTTATGAACAACTTTGTAAATTACGTCGTTACGAATTAGGAAAATTGAATTTAGGTAGGAGTTAAAGTTTAATAGCGAGGGTTAACTAATCCTGGATTAATGAGGGCAATTTGTGCCAATTTCAGCTTTAAGTACATGCGAATAGGAGGTATTTTCGTATGTTCGTGGAAATGTATCCGAAAATACGTTCATCGCTCACGTCGGAGTAAATTCCATTAGTTGGTTCCTGCATACGTAAAGCGTTCGATAAAGGTGCGGTAACGTGGTTATAGCTGAAAATGTAACCCTTTATGCGAGAGCTAATAATATACCTGCAGGAAGGGATTAATAAAAAAATAATTATACCTACTGCGTTAATCGCAGCGGACATTGATAAATGGATGTAATTTTCGCTGAATACAAGGATTCTAAATCGGAAGTATTTAGAATTTCTGAATTCGATTAGGTATTCCGTCAATATGGTAATTGTTTCTCATATTTTAAGTGCTGGTTTAGAGCGAAGTGGAGACCTACATCCTCGAAAGCTACCTTTACTGTTACATTACATTTACTTATTTACTGTAAGGTCCATTACGTTTCAAGATAACAGTTTATATAATGATAATTCATGGAATTGTTAATAGTATCTAATCAATATTTGAAACATATACGTTCCCATTAAGCTCCCATCGCATCGGTGAGCTCCCATTTTTATTTTAACTACATAGTTTGAGGCTAGATTATTATCTGTTCATTCATCATCATCATCACTACTCACTACATAGTATAGTATAGTATAGTATATAGTATAGTATCACTACATAGTACTGTATAAAACAAAGTCGCTTTCTCTGTTCCTATGTCCCTTTGTATGCTTAAATCTTTAAAACTACGCAACGGATTTTGATGCGGTTTTTTTTAATAAATAGAGTGATTCAAGAGGAAGGTTTTAATTTATTAGGTTTTAGACAAAGCGGGCGAAGCCGCGGGCGGTTAGCTAGTATTCCTATATTACTAAAACGTAAGTATATTTTAACAACTACGCATCTCACGTAGTCGGATGATTGATAATAATTCATTGTTATGTTAGTTAAATTCGGATTATCCTATCCATTGTGTTATCAGCGACGTGAATATATTTCTATTGTTAGAAAACGTATTGAAGCGTTCATGAGTTTACGTTATTAATTAACTGGACCGGATCAAATTGTCAAGGGACGCTCAAGCAAAACCAATATAAAGTTAATAGTCTATTAACTTCGAGACACAAAGTAACTCGATTTGTTTTTGTATCAGTCTGTCCTGAACCGTGCTCGGGAATAAATAAATTAGCTTTTTTCGTGATGGAGAAAATCTTGACGTTTCGGATTAAGAGCCGGCTTCCGTTATACATATTGTAATGTAGCTATCATTCTTTGTTATACATTTTTGGTTGTTTCAAGGACCCAGCCCATCCGTCTTGTAAGGGATAAGGGATTTTCCTTGACAATCTTCCTTGATTTTATTCATCTTGTATTATGAAAAACGCTGATATTGTGAAAAGATTGTACTTACATAATAGGTAGGTATGTATATTTTTAAGGTATATCTCGAAATACAGTTTAATGAACGTTTATAGTATTTAGTGTTATTTAAATATTGAATGATGTGTAATATCATGTTAAATTATAAATTAAAAAGAAAAAGAATGCATTTAAAATATAGTTAAAAGTTATCAGTAATTACTACCGTATTCCGCTAGATGACGCTAGTAGTACTCTGAATCGCGCTTGTGAAATGTTTCCAAGAGTTGACAAGTATACCCCAACTTCGTGAGGAAGTCCTTCCTTGTCTTGGGGAGCATAGTGCGCTGTGATCGTAAAGTGAGAGCACTGATGCTGACACCCATTGGTTAAACCACCCGCGCCCGGCTGCCGGCTGGGAGTCCGAGCGCAATTTTTGTAAGGCTCTCTTACTTTATAGAGGGCCGCTTGACTATTGATTATTTTGATATATTATTAATATTAAGACTTTTAAAATTAAATTACCTTTTTAGCTGTTATTCAAAACCATGTTTATTCCATGCAGTTATTTAAATTCGTAATTTGATAAAGTATCAGAGGAAATGCTGATTTAACAATTTTAGCTTTATTAAACAATCATACTCATTTTGCTTATCAATTTTTTTAGCCGATAATAGGCTTAATAAAATAACTAATAAATTATTGTAATACAATAATGAAGCTTATCTACACAATATGTCATAAAATTCCAGCGGCGCTCCAGTGTACAAAGCCGCAAGTACATCCCAGAACCTCCAGTATGCGCGACTCCGTCCCCTCGCCCTCGAAGCAGGATACGCACCAACCCCTGGCTAGGGACCAACTCGCCAGCCTTGAGGAAGAAGCCGCTACACTTGCTGCATCAGCACTCGCTGCAGATACCACAGCAGCCGGTGCTGCATCATGCTCCTTATTCACTGGATTCGCATACTAAGTATGGACCAAGGTAAATATCGCCGTACCAGTAACTGCTTAGTAATCTGTGTCTTATTAATTATAATTTATTTTATATATAAATTATAAAATATGTAACAAATATTTGTAATAGTGGTTTATGCGTTAAAAATAATATTATAATAGTTACTGTGCTTTTAGATTGCTTTGGTAAAGGGCACAATATATTACTTTTAAAAAAGTTACTAAATGATTAAGGGCCGATTTTTCAATGCTTGGTTAAAACTTATCCGTCCAATAAAGTATTACACGATAATATTAAAATGTCACGTAAACTGTCAAATACGGACAATTAGAATACGTTTTTAAAATGGTAGTTTTATACATTATTCGACGAATGAGTTTTAACCAAGGATTGAAAAATCAGCCCTAAATTGTATAATTTCAATTGTTTAATTTCAGATCTCCACACCTATCCCCTCACTTTTCTCCACACTTATCCCCGCATCTATCCCCACACCAATCCCCACGCATGTCACCGCACATCTCCCCACGCATGTCCCCACGCATGTCCCCACACATATCCCCACATGTATCTCCGCACGTATCCCCACACTATTCCCCCTGTCTATCCCCTCGCTTATCCCCTGAGTTGTACCGCTCCCCGTACTACAGAGGGGCCTCTAGTGATGAAGAGTATCGGGGTATAAGGCCTCGAGGGCAGGAAACGGCTATTTTATCGGATGCGGAGGTTGATTCGGATGGAGATACAGGGTTGGATGGTGGGGATGAGGATGAAGCTGAGAGCAGTGCGTCGCCGGGCAGGAGGCGCGCGAGGCGGCGTAGGCCACCGAGACGGCCTCCACGATCTGCTGGTAAGATTGCTTGTTCAATTATTTTATGATTATCATTTATTTAACATTTGGAAATTAGCAGTTAGACAGACATTATACTCAAATATTTATAATTTACGGATTTTATTATGTTTGTACATATTTATATAGGAGTGTTTGCTTTTGCTTTTGTATCAGGATTTCTTAATTATAAAATAGTTATATTCATCATTCATTCAAAAAGACTTTCATTTCGAAAGGACAAACAAATAAGAGCATGCGTGCCGAGCATACGTGTCAGAAGTGAAACTTCTTTGGCAAGATTCAAAGTTCGTCGCCGCTATAGAGCCAAAGCCATTAAATTTAGTTTAAATTTATTAGTATAAACATATAATTCAATAATTCCAGGAGCCACTCCACCACGCATGCGGCGTCGCCAAGCGCCCTCCGCGCCTCCAGTTCGCGAGCGAGACCCACTACTAGAAGCCGATAGAGAAGCAGAACGGAAATACCGGGAATTAATACGAGAAGCAGAAAAACTACTCGTCACTGTATCAAGAGCGCCGATAGAGCCTCCACACAACCCTAGAGTCGTGGAGCTTAGAGCCACTGAGGTTAGTGTAGACCTGGAAATGCCGTGTGAGACGTATATTTGAGGATAGAGTAGTGCAAACTTCTAGTTAGCTCTATATTTGTGGTTAGTGTAGAGAAACATTTTAACAAAGAGAGAGCTGTTGAAATTTATACAGAGCTGGAAATGACGTGTGCATCTTTTGAATCTCACTCGATCCGATAGACAGAAATATATTTGAGACATAAAACATACCAAAAGTTCCACTTCTGCAGGATTGAAATTTGAAATCTAATATTACAATAATTATTATAATATCTATTCTGGAATCGGGAGACATGTTCTTATAATTTAACGATTGAAACAAAATTAATTGAAATTTGAAACGCTGTCACATACTTATTTGGAGCTAAATGGAAGTTTGGTAAATAATTTATTGCAAAGTTGTGTGAACTGCTAGTAGCTACATAAAGCAATATAAAACCAGAGCTTATATCAACTGAGGTTTTGTAGTTTGTGAAATACATTTTAATTGATTTTCTTCGATAATGTTGAATTTTTAAAGAATAGGAAATCAATTTTATGAAATTAAACTCAGGTCAACTTTCTATGTTTATAGAATTACTGTAGGCTTTAATAAGTTTTAATTCAATTTTAATCTTAAACCGTTTTTATTATACCTATAGAAAGAAATTTATATTATGAAGTTTGCTAATGTAGGTATATCAGTACCTACTATTACTTGTTATTACATTCATAATAGTACTACGTGAATAATTTTACATAAGTAATTAACGTAGAAACGATGGCAACATGTGTTCAGTTTAATCAATTTATGGATTATCAATAACTTATTTAACTATTTATCACTCCATTCATCATCATCGAATGTGGTCTGAGGGGATGAGAGGCAAAACGCTACACTTGTAATGTTATTTGTAAAAGATAGTGTTTATGCTCTCAACCTTTCGTTCTACACAGCTTCGAGTGTTGTGTTGTGGTAAGTCTCATGCATGGTTTGTTTACATATCTTGTTTTTGTGTAAATCTTGTTTATGGCCCATAAGTTAGCTTAGGTTATATTCATAAAGAAATTAAGTATTTATGGACTCGAATTTTTATTCTTCAACTCCAGGAGCGGTTGAACTACTGTTAGAAAAATCAGGCACTACCTAAAAAAAACTTATTTCTTGTTTCTTATATCGTTTTAAAAATAAAAAAAAAATTTAAATACAATAGTGAGGTAAACGTGAAGATCGGTCCACATCGAGACATTAGACTTCAAATTCAATAAAAGCCCAGTACTGACTCCATACTGAATTGTTTTCGTGTATTCCACTCATTTCCTACGGAATGGATCCTCACGGTAAATTGTTATGTACTTGTGTCAAATATTTATTAAATTCTACATAATATTATGAGTTAAGCATGATACTCCAACGAACGGCGTAAAAAACCTGTTTGAGGATTTCTAAAAGATTAAAATTTCTGTTGAATTTATCAATTCCAATGTTTTGTAGTTTCTAGATTGATAAGCACTGTCATTTTCTTGACACTGAATCATTTAAATTTTAAAGAATGTACATATTATAATGGTTTTTCGCCGTTCCCAGCATTATGATCACAAAGATCAGTCTCATCCCTGTGGTCATAACGCGCCCTTACCATTCAAGGTGGACTGTCCGCGCCGCAGCCCGGAGCGCACGCACATCACGAACTTCATGCGCGCCAACTCCCCCGAGGCTCCCCGCCGGCACTCCCCTGCCCCGCGGCGCTCCCCCCTAGCGGCCCCCCCGCCCCGCGCGCACAACCCACCCTCCCCTACCGATCGACCGCACTCGGAGCCGCCGAAACGCAAAATGTACGCCCGGGAAGAGGTAAGAGCATCCAAATCTGCAAAAATCATCTGAAAAATATATTTTACAAGAAATGCTTTGCATTTCAATTACGGTTTTTTTCTGACTCTTCAAGATTCACATCAAGTTTAAATACATTTTATGACTTGATTATAAATAAATTTGAAATTAACGACTGTGACGTCACAATATGGCGCTCTATCGATCCTATTGCTAGTTGGATCGCGTAGTAGGTATGTCAATTGAATAATATGAATTTTAACTGTGTTATGTGTGAAATTAAAATTTTAATTTATTTTAAAAGAATGCTTCCCTGCCTATCTGAAAATACCTGAATATTAGCAGTACACTCAAATACTATTTATTTTATTATATTTATATTTCTATATTTTTCTTTGAATACAGGAACCATATTTTATCAGTCGAATAAATCAAAATCTTGTAATTAATAAAACACTTAAATTTTTAATTATTAATTAATCCACTTGTAAATTTAAATATTTAAAGAAGTTAATTAAGGAAAACAGTCATAGTTTTTTATTAGCGCCAAATACGTTAGTGCAAAACATTAATTCAAGGTTTATATATACATTCATTCAATTTATATATTTTTTATTTTTTATATGTTTGTTATGTGTACCCCTAAACATTGCAGGTGTTACAAACCCTGGAAGGGCTGCGCAAGAGTCTGCAGCAGCAGTCCGCTTTATTGGCGGTGCAGCGGACTCGCCTCGATTCCCTCTAATCGATGTTTTTCATTCCTTGCCAAATATTAGCGAATTAGATGTTTTTGTTTACATATCCATGTAGATACTTACTTGCATCTAGTTTATTGTGCTCAAATCTTTTTGTGTATGTTTTTATATTGATAAGAAATACTCCTCATGTTCACTATTCAGTATATGCTCGAAGGACCTTTTTTAGGTACGCACGTCGTACGTGTATCCTGCATCTTCCGTAAAACATTTTATAAAATACATATAATATTATTTAAAAATATTACATATAATTCATGTGTTTCTTTTTTCAATATTTCATTTCATATTTGCTAAAATATCTCGTTTTTAAATAAACCTGTTCTTGCCATAGTTCTTTGTTCTAATTATGCTAAAAATATATCTTTATTAAGCAAGTTTCGTGTTGCACTGAATACATTAATTAGCCTTATTACCATGATAACGGGACACATGACATGTTTGAATAATTCAGTAAACACATACTTATTGATTACATAATACATAACACTCTTTATTTCTGATACTTTTAATATTATGTCAATTTTATGGTATTCACAAAGTCAAATATTTTTTATTATTCGAAATATGCACGGAATTCTATAGGCCAGTAGAAATCGACACTAAAAAACCCTAAATTCGCAAAGCACGATGTAGATTTGAATTTTTGGTATGTTGTTTGGATCAGTTAGGGTGATGTAAATCCCAATTTGCAACTTCGAAAAAGTTGTGCTCGCATTAAATGCACTACAACTTTATTATACGACTTTCTCATAGAACGAGCGGTTTTTGCCAATATTTTGGTTCAAACGGGAGCAAAACTAAAAATTTGAAATTTTCGGGAAAAACTGACTATCTTTGAAAGGCCACAGCTTAGTTGTTATAAGGTTTAGAGAGCTGCGGTTTGGCTTAAATTGTTGCAAATTTAATTAGCTTTGTAATTTTGTTGATTACCTATACTGCAAATGAAAAAGTATTATCCTTTTTATGTTTTTATATGCCCTCAGTTTCAATTCTTTAAAAATCTATTTCTACCTTCTTTTTGTTTTTCAGATATTGTGTGTGAAATATTTGTCTCACAGACTTTGTTCTATGCTCTTATGAAAGAAAATTAAATGCACTACAACTTTATTATACGAACTTCTCATAGAACGAGCGGTTTTTGCCAATATTTTGCTTCAAACGGGAGCAAAACTAAAAATTTCAATATTTCGGGAAAAGTGAACCATCTTCGAATGGCCACAGTTTAGTCGTTTAGAGAGCTGCGGTTAGGCTTAAATTGTTGCAAATTTAATCACCTTAATTTATGTACTGAATCATACTTGTCGGAAACGCATAGTTTACGTACTTTTAGTTTACATACTTTTTTTTTTTGAGGGTAGGTGTGTGACAGTTAACATATGTTTGAATCAGCTGTTCTAATTTAATTCTAGAAATTTATTAAAACGTGATTTTTTAAAAGTATATTATGAGTTTATAAATACCTCAACCAATAGTTATTGTGTCCTATCCTCATTTCTTTATATCTTGGTAGTTAACTAAAGTGTTAAATTTACATAACCTCAACAACAACATTTACACTGCCACTGCACTAAAACTAATATGGAATCCATCACACAGTCTATTGATCAGATGTTTGAAGTGTTTAACCACAGAATGGATGAGTTCCAAAAGGATCTCCAGACAATTTCAACAGCCCCAATGGGTAGCCCGTCTTCTAAATTAGCGTCTGACTTTACAGTCTTTCGCACATTTGTCTTGACATCACTACAGTGTCTACAGTCTGAGGTTATCCTCCTGAGCAAGCTCGTAGATCAACAGGAGATGCGTAGCAGAAATAAAATTCTTCTGATTCATGGAGTGACGGAGGAGAAGAATGAGAGAGTTAATACTGCAGTTGCCGGTATCTTAACAGACAGTATGAATATACCTAACATCTCAGTCAATTCTTTTAGCAGATGTCATCGTATGGGCCGTGCTAAAGGTGATCAACCCCGTCCCATAGTTGTAGAATTTCATGATGTCTCTCTTAAGCGCAAGGTTTGGTCAGCTAAAAAAGAATTAAAAGGTTCCGGTACCACACTCTCAGAATTCTTGACTAAGCAAAGACATGCAGTATTTGTGGCTGCTCGCAAGAGGTTTGGCGTTGAAAAGTGCTGGACCCGTGATGGCAATATCTTCTTGCTCGGACCAGATGGTACTCGCCACCACATAACTACAATTTCTGACTTGGATGACATATCTGGGTGTACAAGCAATGCTGCAGCAGTACAACAACAGCCTACAGGCAAGGTCCCATCAGCACCTAATCCAGCCACTTCTCTGAAGGACAGTAAATTCGCTTCAAGATCAAGAAGAGTAGTCAAGAAGTAGTAAGAATCCTTTTCCCTTATATGTCATAACTTTCTTGTTATCTAGAATATACTTTCTTTTATCTCCTGTACTTATTTTGTGGCTATTTATACATGTATTATATAAGTAAGCACTTAGTAATTTATCCTAATTTGTTTTTCAACTTTTCTCTCAGTTAAGTTACTTTTTTAATATATGCAACTTGAAGCACCGTTTCAGATTATAATATCGATTAGCTTTCACTTTATTACTTTACTTTTAGTATTATGTCGGTTCTCAGTTTACTTTTAACTTTTGACTTGTTTAATATGTACTATGTAGGTGTCCATATACATATATTGTTTACTAGTTATGTGTCACTCATAATTCAGTTGACAATTGACATTTGTCACATGTCAAATGTTGCAATTGCCATCACAAAGATAATGCCTATTTCATGTTTGAATACTAGTCTTTTGGCCGTTGAAATGTGTTGTGTACAAAATTATATAACACCGTAAATTACCGTAATCTTGTACGTAAGGTAACTTTTGGGTAGAGGTTATGCCTGCATACAAATTTTTATTTTTTTTTTGTTATTTGAATATATTTTTGTTTATTTTTTTTTTATTATTTATATTTTTATTATATATATATATATTATTTTTATAATTTATTGTATACTTACTAGATAATAAATATTTATTTTGTTACTATATAAGATTATTATTACTATACATTTATAATTTATCTATACATAAACATAATACATATCTATATTTTATTAACAATTATGTCAAATGACGATAGCTTTCATTCTTTTATATCTTCATCTGACAGTACTGTCAGCAGTGAAGATAGCTACTATAGCTCTACACTTCCTCTTCAATCCACACTTTTAAGTAACTTCTCTGACTGCTCAAAAAACTTTAACGTCGTTCACGTAAATGCGCAAAGCATTCCAGCGCACTATCCCGATTTTCTTATGTCTTTTGAATCCAATAATAACATCCATGCTATCCTTGTCTCCGAATCCTGGCTTAAGCCTTCCCTTCCCTCCACCTGTTACTCCATTCCCGGTTTTCGACTCCTTCGCAATGATCGCATCGGTAGGACAGGCGGTGGGGTGGCTATTTACCTTCGATGTAATATACCATTCTCCATTCTTAACTGCTCGACCCAACCACCTCCTTCCGATGCGGCAGAGCACCTCCTTATCGAGATTTCCCTATCCCATACCAAATTGCTCCTCGGTGTCCTTTACAGTCCCTCCTGTCACGTAGACTATTTTTCCTCCTTCGATCAGCTTTTAGAGAAATATGTACCATCGTACAAACATATTGTTCTTATGGGCGACTTCAATACTTGCTTGCTCAAGGATGATGTTCGTTCCAAAAGACTACTCTCTACTGTTGATTCGTTCAATCTACATGTTCTGCCACTCAACCCTACTCATTTCTTCCCAAACTGTTCTCCATCACTTTTAGACCTTATCCTTGTTTCTAATACTGAACTTGTGGGCAAGCACGGGCAGTTACCAGCCGAGGCTTTTTCTTACCATGACCTCCTTTTCCTTTCCTACAAGTTGCGATCCCCTAAACCTAAACCTCAAATCCTCATGCAGAGAAGTTTTGGTGATATGGACTTGAATCGTCTGGCGGATGACGCTGAAAAGCTGGACTAGGGACAGGTGTATGGTGCAAGTGACGTCAACGATATGGTCACTGTGTTTAATTCGTTACTAACGCAATTATATGATATTCATGCTCCCATTAAACCTGTAAGAATTAAACAATTACCGGCACCATGGTTGACTAATGAAATCAAGGCAGTTATTAACTCAAAAAATAGGGCGAAATCCAAATTGAAATCGAATAACTCACCGGTTAACAGGGAGAAGTACAATAGGATACGGAATCACTGCAATACTTTGTGTAGAGATGCTCAGCGACGCCACGTTTCCAATTCGGTCGAGAACGGCGACCCAGCTAAGATTTGGAAATTTCTTAAGTCCTTAGGAGTTGGCAAACAGCAGCAACTATCTCTCCCTCCTAACACTAATATCGATTTAATGAACAACCACTTTACCCATAATTCTCTTGTATTTAACCCAGAACTTAAGTCACGCACATTGAATAATCTTTCATCTTGTCCGACTCCTCAATATCAACCGTTCACTTTCAAACAATTCACCGTATGTGGTGTTAAGAAGAGCATATCATCTATTTCATCCAAAGCCGTCGGTAGTGATAGCATCGGTCGTAATATGATCCTTCCTATCCTAGATATCCTTGCTCCCGTCTTAACCCACATATTCAACTCCTCCATCAGCAACGGAATATTTCCTAATGCCTGGAAAGACGCCCATGTCGTTCCACTGCCGAAAAAGCCAAACCCTACTTCCTTTTCCGACTATCGTCCTATATCCATCCTTCCGTTCCTATCCAAAGTTCTCGAACGGTTAGTTCATGAACAATTAAGCTATTTCCTTAATAAAAACAATATCCTAAATACCTTCCAATCCGGCTTCCGTCCCGGACATAGTACGGCTACTGCTCTCACTAAGATCACCGACGATATACGGTCAGCATTGGATGATAAGCAGCTCACCATTCTCACGTTACTGGACTTCAGTAATGCTTTCAATACCGTAGATTTTGACATCCTATTGGGACTGCTACGCTCAATTAACATATCTCCATCGGTGATTGTATGGTTCAAAAGTTACTTGTTGGGACGCCAGCAAAGGATTAAAATTGACGACGTATTTTCTAGCTGGTCTGACATCACTGCTGGCGTTCCACAAGGTGGCGTCCTCTCTCCTCTTCTCTTCTCTATATTTATCAACTCTATCTCTCTTTCTCTTACTTCCTTCTCCCACATGTATGCAGATGATCTCCAAATCTACACTATGTCCACGTTCGAGAATTTACCGTCTGCCATAGCAACCACAAATAACGACCTGGCCTTGATCATGAATTGGAGTAGATCTCATGGCTTGGTAGTTAACCCTACTAAGACCAAAACTATCCTTATCGGCAGCTCTTCATTCATATCAAGGGTAGGCTGGTCTAGTTTGCCCCCTATTACTGTGGACGGTACCATAATCCCATTCAGTGATAGCATTAAAAGCTTAGGCATCACTATTGACCGAACACTATCTTGGCAACCACAAATAAATGAGCTTAACAAGAAAATCTTTGCCTCATCTCATTCACTCATGAGAATCCGTAACTTCTTGCCCATCTCAACCAGAACTTCTCTTGCACAATCCCTCCTCCTTCCCATCCTCGATTATGCCGATGTCTGTTATCCCGACCTGACCGAAATCCAGTTGGACAAACTTGAGCGACTCCAAAATGTTTGCATACGCTTCATTTTTGGCTTGCGCAAGTATGACCACGTCTCGCAATACAGGACAAAGCTCAAGTGGCTACCAATACGTCAGCGTCGGAACACCCACCTTCTCCAACTCCTATACCGTGTCCTGTTTAATCCTAAAACTCCCGGCTACCTAAAGGAAAAATTTCAATTTCGAGAGAGCACTGACTTTAATCTGCGCTGCTCTGAAAAATTACTTTTAAAAATTCCACCTCATAAGACCAAATTTTACCAAAACTCGTTTCATGTGCAAGCTATACTCTTGTGGAATGCTCTTCCAATAAGCATAAGACGCGCTCAATCTCTAAACATATTTAAAAAAGAAATATTTGACCATTTCTTTAATCAGCTGTAATATTTGACGTATATATTTATATATCTATATGTATATATTTGCATGTATGTATGTATTTTGTATGTATGAATGTATGTATGTGTATTATAGTCATTATTTTCGTATTATTATATATTATGTATGTAACTATATCATTTTAAATTATATTTATGTATTTTATTTTATTTTTTTGTACTTTAATTATTTCTACTAACTATATCATTTTTTTTGTCTGTTATCTTTTTTAATTTTATTTAATTTAAACACCACCTATCTCATTCTACTGCATAAAACTAATCCTATCCAAAGGTTGCCTGGCAGAGATCGCTTGAAAGCGATAAGGCCGCCTATTTAACATGTGTACCTATCTTATATGTTTTTCTCTTTTCTTTTTCTTATCTTCTGTACCTATGTGTGTGTTAAATAAAGTATTTTGTATTGTATTGTATTGTATTGTTTATGACTTTTAGAGCAAAAAGTGAAAAAAGTCCAAAATTTTCGCAGTTTATCACGTGGTGCGCAGCGAGCACAACTTTTTCGAAGTTGCAAATTGGGATTTACATCACCCTAACTGATCCAAACAACATACCAAAAATTCAAATCTTCATCGTGCTTTGCGAATTTAATGTTAATTTCCACTGGCCTACTAGCATAAGCAAGCATTATAAAACATAATATTTATGCAATTTTTGAAAAATATTAGTATACATATTTGTGTATTAGAAAATAACGTCTAGATGCAAGTAAGTTTGGTAGTTCTTCCATACTTTCCTTGACAAATCCCTCCAAGTTTCTAGTCTAGTCGACATTTAACCACGATCATGTTTTATTGACAGAGATCATTGTGCTGGGTTGTAACAAAATAAATTAAGTCATAGTTTACTTTGAAACAATTAATATCTTTGGGTTGTTATTACATTTTTGTAATTTCCATAGAAATTATGCTGATTTTCATAGAAATAGTGCTTGATGTCATTTTTATACAAAAGGATTATATCAAATAGAAACGTATATCACAGCATCCTTGTGACGAGCGACCTTTCTTCTAAAATAGCATCTTTTGGAAAAAAAAATGAGCATGCAAAATTAAAAATTTCTTAAGGTTAAAAGTTGAGTGACACCAAGCATGAAAAACTATGTTATGATTAATTCTAATGGATTTAAGACACGATTCATACATTGTGTTTTTTCTGTTTAAAAAGTTTATGATACTGAAACTGATAGAGGTTGTTCAAAACATAATATTTTCTTCCTTAAATGCTATCTACTATATTCTTAGACTATATTATGTTAATGTTTGTGTAGTACACAAAATACTGAATTATTATATGTATATCTTAAAACACTTGTACTAAAACTCTATATTTTTTCTCATATTTTCTGACCAATTTTCTATAGATTAAAAAAAATGGTTGTCTGTAAAGTCGGTTTACTGACGATAGTTGAACGTGACAACGTCCGATTGTGCTTCTTTGTCGCTCGTTCCGCGCTCTCGCTTGCACTTCAAGCCTTACACGGAACGCCTCAGAGCGAGGTAACGCCGCATGAGTCATGTTTTTTCGTGCGTGCAGCGGACTCTATCGAATTATAACTTATAAGACGTTGTCACGTCAAAATATGTAAATAAATAGTACATACACCTATGATCTCTGTCAATAGCACTATGCATTAGTTTAGTGTTGTTATCGTTTCGTATATAGGCGAGGCCATCTTTATTATACTATTAGCGTCATTTTATTGGTAGCATGTAGAAATACTGTTGGTTAGTAGAGACCAAGAAACATTCCCTAAATTTTTATTCTTTATAAGTAAATGTGGTCAGCTTTTGTAAGAAACTAAACACATTACAAAATTAAAACAGATAGGTTTCTATACGTTAGTCTAACCTATTCAATAAGTTACACATGTTTTCTTAAATATAGTGGTATATTGCCGTGAAAACCTACAGGTCTCTCTTCCTTTGCCAATAGAGAACCCTAAATATTTAAAAATATTGATAGCCTACAATAAACTCATTAGTAATTACCCGTGAAAATGATTATCAGTTATAAAATGTATTAGAGATATAACTCTACAGGGACTACAGGGGACTTTGTTGTTTTTGTTCTATCTGCATCATAGATATTAGATATTAATCTTGTGTTTGTAATTGAACATTATCAAAAAAATCGTATTTTTATAGATATCGGTTACGCACGTCAATCGTATTGACGTGGTTTGCAAATAAAAGTACTTTTTTATTTATTTCTCATTGTGCTGCTTACCTAAGATATATGTTTATTTAGATTAATATTACTAAGCTGAATCTCACGTTTTAGTATTTTACATTGTACATATAAGATTTACTTCAATGTCATAGAATTTCGTTTTATGTTTTAAATTGTTGTTGTTGTTGGTTAAGAAAACTAATCAATTAAGTAATTAGTTTTTTTATTACAAAGTTTACTTTGTTTTTATTAAGTAATATTAATTAACAGCAAATTCATTATAGCTATATTACTTTGGTATTTGTAGATCGCAATTACTTATCTGTCTTTCATTTTTAATATGGATAATGGAGTCGGGATTTTATAATTTTTAAGAGGTTACCTGTTACCATGTTGTCTAATTATTCCCAGTGCAGGAAAGTGATGGTTGTAGACGACCTATATAATAATATAGTACACGTAGACGCTGTCATATATACATACAGGAACAAATACTGCTTTAAGACATCATGGTACGGGGATGATCGGACAGGTTTGAGATCAAATAGAATTATTTGCAATATCTCCATAAAAAGGTTGTTTATTGGTCTCTTTACATTTAACAGTATACTTATAGAAGTTGGTAGCTCACTGTATTGTAGACACTAGACGTAGTTTCACTAGCGGTGTAACCCGCGTACACGGTGTAAGACTGCGTTGTAATTGATAATAATATACACTATAATCGTTATACTACGACTATATGAACGATGTTTGGATTTCATACACAAATATTTTCAAATACGATGTAAATCTGGTTTAAGGTCACACAGTTCAGGACATGCGCGCTACTTCTTCTGATTATTTATGATATTATTATTTTTTATTGGGATCTAGAGGTGTGTGACCCTAATTTACAATTAATGTGCGATAGTCCAGCGGAAACAACGCACGCTTTGACGTCATTACACATGACTTTCCAATCCTTCAATTGTGGAAAGTTATGTATAATTTTATCAACAAACAGCAATTTGAATAACTCGTTTGCATCATTGAATCTAATTAAGTATTTGGAATGTTTGCCGAAAATAAGGAAAATTACAGCGACATACAACAAATGGGAATTTTTTTAAACTTTGTTAGATATTTTGTACGCACTTTCTTGACTTTATTTTTAAAGATAACTCCTATTTTTAATAAGTAAAAAGTTTAATTTTCTAATTCTAAACATCGTTCGTATCACAAGGATGCCCTTATTCAGGTATCCCATATTTTGTTAGTGCAATTTTGGGGACACGCAATGTACTGAGTGTCACCTTATTTAAATGTAAATATTTACCCACTTACTGTTTATTGTAAGTATAAATAAGATTTATACGTTTAGTTGAATTTTCATTAAAATATTACATTATTATTTGTGTTTTTATTTTACCCTTATCTATCTAGGACCTATAGGTACTATCCCATTCTCCATACCCATTTCAATCAACATTTCGGGGACCGAAAAAGGTAAAGATGATTATTAATCAATTATTGTAATAACACAGATAATATAACTAATAATGTAGTATATTATTATTAGTCTGTGCTAATACGGAATACCACATAATACTATTCAATAAAAAATACTGTTTATCATGAAAAACATGCATATATAAAATTCTTTAGCTATAGTACCTAGTAAATCCGCAAAGTCTAGTAAATAACGGCAAAAGCAAGTATTTATATAGCTTATGTGTTATTCTGGTACATACGCTACATTACTGCCAAATATCATAAACTTCTATGTCTATCCTCACAAACTATCGCATTTATATTATTACTAGGATAGGATGGATTCTTAGATAGTGCTTAAGAAACTCTTTAGGAACCGTAGCTTAGTAGTTACGGTCATGTACACAAGTCAAGCAGGTTTTTTAGTACTAATTACAAGAATCTGGACACTATTAATTTTTAGCAGAATTCGTTACGGATGGTGTTAGCATTGTCAATGTGCTTATGAAACTCTGCCATTGTGATTTTTTTTAAGTTACCTTTTTAATACTTTTTTTTACTCAAATAGATACTAGATGTCGCTATGTTTGCACTGCAGTACTTATTACTTTTAGTATGCGTCAACAGATGGCGCTGTAAGCTTCATTAATCGCTTCAACGGAAATTCTGCAACTACTAGGTATATGTTCAACTCGAATATTCTGGAAATTCTTAACTAATTAAAATTCTACGTCAGTGTTTGACTGCACCATACTATATATTATTATTTATACATAATTAGTAATGCTTGCAAGGAATTCATATTGTAGAATTGTTTTGTTTGTAATTATGATTCTTTTTATTATTACTAATATTAGAAAAAAATATAAATTACAAGAGAGTTGTTTCAGTAACTTTTCTTTTTATTGTAACAAATATCATAAAAATTAATTATAAAAAAATAAAAAAGACATTGGCTGGAGGTGCTGGGATTTGAACCCAGGACTTTCAGCATGCGAAGCAGACACTCTACCACTGAGTTACACCCCCAGGTGAAGATACCTGCGAAATTAAGCTTTAATTTATTCATCTTTTAGTTATATGATTTGAATTTATAAAATTCACCAATCATCGCAAAATTTTCATTATTGTAGGTATATAGGAAAACGTGTTTTGTATATAATGCACAAAATTTGTATTTTGCGAATATGATATGATTTTCATGAAATGTTTTAAGCCGAGCTTTTGAAGCTTGTCCGAAATTATTTTCTCCATAGCCTACTTTAGTTTTTAAAAGTTTTTTTTTGTTGAATCGTCTATAACTCTATAGTTAGTACTATTTTCTGTCAATGGTTTGGCACTTGATAAAGCATAGATAAAACTTTTGCCTTAATCAAAAATTATTATGGATTATGGCATCGATAAACCTGTAAATTATACGTAGGGGAAAGGGGCCTAAAGTGGGCACAGAGCCTAAAGAGGGCACTCAGTATAGTATCGGAATTTTAAATAATGGCGCGCGCGCGACTCGTGAGCACGATCCCCACACCCCTCCCACCTCGCGGCTGTCGTTGGATTCGCTTGCGAGCACGCATTTACAAGCTGCAACAAATAAATGTTTTTCGACGATTTTTGAAAAATATTGCAAGGTATGTAATATGTGTTCTTTTTATTTTGGTGTTTACAATCCTTTAACCAAAATTTGTTAGTTATTAAGTGGCTATCTGGCCATATTTTGGTTCCATAAATATCCACGTGTCTAAAAATTTTGAGGTAGAATTTCGTCTGAACCTTTCAAATGTCGAAAAAGGCAAAGCGGGCAGGGTAAAGCGGGCACGCGCCCGCTTTGCCCCGTCCGCTAAAATGTTACCTACATTCTTTTGTTAATTTGCTTTTTCCTTTCAGATGACCGCTTATAAACGGCGTAAATATAAGCGTAAAACTTCACAAGCCTCATGGCAACGCTCAACTATGCAGCAAGCAAAACGAGAAGTGCAAGAGTTAGGAAAACCTGTCAAAAAAGTAACAACTAAATATGGGATTCCAAGAACGACATTGCAGAAATCTTAAATTGGGTTCGTGTAATGTAAAGCTTGGTAGGTTTACATTACACGACGGTTTACTTACTGTCTTTTCTACGGAACAAGAAATGGAGCTTTTGGAATACGTATTCCACATGGACTCTTTATTTTACGGGCTGTCTAAACAAGAATTTTTGGAACTTGTATACCTACCTATTACATTATTTTAGGATTTATAAAAAAATATATATATGAAATATTTGTATCGCTTATTAGAGACTAAATAATGATAGACTGTAAACAGGGCGTTATTTTTTTAAATATTATTCAGATATATCTGGAAATATTGTACCTAAAAGTTTAAAGCTCCTAAGAAGTTCCTTTGTTTCATATATTCATTTAAAAATAATTGTATGACTGTTTGAAATACATAACTTATAAAATATTTTTGTGTCTTTTACTCTATTTATTATTGTATATATTATTTGTGGCTGTGGTATATATTTTGAAATCTACTGTTTAAATCCAGGCCTGCCCGCTTTACCCAACTACTGCCCGTTTTGCCCTAAACGAAAGCCCGCTTTAGGCCTCCCCTTCGGGCAAAGCGGGCAATCGTAGGCTTTTAGTAATCTGTTAATAATTATTATATACTTTAACTTTTGACAAATTTAACCACCACAGCATTCAAAAGTATTTATTAATGGAACTTTTGGCAAAAAAATAAATGGATTAACTTCTTTTCAAACTTCATTTTTTTTAATTTTCCCGTAAGGTGCCCCCTTTGGGCCCATCTCCCCTATGCGTATCATGTACGGGTTTAACCAAGTTGGAAAACGCAAATATTATTATGTATAATCAAAAAAATACCTATACCCGAACTTGTATATAATATTCACATAATATACCTAATTCACAGTATTACAATAATATTGTAGTTGTGCCTTATTCATGATTATTTTTAGCCCGGTGATCAGATATTGTTTTGATCCTAAATTTGTTAATCTTTTATTTTAGTGGAAAGATTAATAGTATAATAATTGACTGTGTTCAAATTTAATAATTTACATTTCTTTATTACAAATTATG
The DNA here is from genome assembly GCF_061535395.1 of Colias eurytheme. Classification (NCBI taxonomy): domain Eukaryota; kingdom Metazoa; phylum Arthropoda; class Insecta; order Lepidoptera; family Pieridae; genus Colias; species Colias eurytheme. The sequence goes on from NC_142985.1 coordinate 4,381,974, forward strand.
CTAGGATTGTATTTATATATTTTTAGATTACAGAAAAATCGTAATTTCTCATTTAAACTCGTAATTTATCATTTATGTAATCTTTTAAGTTGGCAATGGTTTACATCGTTATTGCTTTTGCTTTCGAGTTAATTTTTAAAATATAATAGCTTCCTAAATATTCTTTCAGCTTTAAAGTTTCTGTTTCAAAAAAACATAATTAAGGTTCAATTTTTAAAAACTAATCGGTGCTAATGTTACTTATTATATTGAATTCTTTAGAAATGAGTCATTATACTTTGCATATCAATATGTAATACCACAGGTAATACATTATCAATCTAGTTATAATATATGTACTAGGTTCTGTAAAAGTACCTATATTACTGAAGTAGTTCGTTTTTGTCTATTATAAGCTAATCGGCACCTTTTAACCTTATTTAAAAGTATAATATTTTGTTTTCCACTCTTCAAATACCTACCTATTTTACCCAAGATTACCGATGCAAATGGTCTTGTGGTAAAAGTTAATAAAAACGTTAAATAAATTTAAGCTGACGCTAAGTCGTCGTTGAGACGGGACTGAGTTTCAAAGAAAATATTGCTGAGATATTTTCAAATTTAAAAACATACATATTATTATTAATATTGCACTTAATTAATTGAACTTTAGAATTAACTATTCTAGTCTAGGCCCAATAGGTATAATTATTAACAAGGAATGGTTTTGTGGGATTTTAACTAGCGGTAAAGCTTTTAATCCTGGCGACACAATTAAGAAGTAAAAACGTATTATACTTCTGGGGGGTAACCGGCACCTTTAGAATAACAGTCTTATTATGGGTACGTTTTGTTGCGTTCACAAAATAATCTTACTTTTTTGGCACCGGGACCTTCTAAAACATATGAAAACCAATTGCAACAAGACTGTTTCGAGCGGTTTCGAGACGTCAACCGAAAAATTGGAACCGGCACGCTCTCTTTGACATTTAGCATTCTTGTTATAATGTCAATAATGACAGTTTTAAGCAATTTTAGTGAAGTTGTAAATATGGAACTTTTATAACATTATTTTGAATATTATTAAAAGAATACACATCAAATTTAAGTGAAACGTATGTAGTTGGAAATCTATTTAATAAATGAAGCTTTTAAAGAAGATAATACATTTATTATATTAAAAATGCAAAATTAACATAACTACATCGGGTTGTTCCAAGAAAAGGCTTCAAACCTTTTGATTTAAGAAGAATCGTGTAAATAATTTATTATTGCGAAGTGCGCAATCATCACGAGTCTCTATGAGATATGGGGGCAGCATATGAACAATCTTAAAATACAATTATAACCTACAGATTTATCTGTGTAAGATAAAAGTAATGTAGGTAAGTACCATACCCAATGCAAATCTTAAGAGTATATTTAAAAATACGTTTGTTTATGTACACATTCTCCACTTGTTATTTCTCTATATAATAAAATGCAACCCTACTTATTCTCTAAACATAAATTTTATCTAATACCTACTTAATGTAAATCTATAAAAGATTGTTTATTATTTCTTCTTGATTCAATATATTTTATCATGTTATATTATTTATATAATAAAACACTTAAAAGTAAATCTACACTCAAATGCACTACCCATATTATACTTATGTTAGGGATCTCATTTAATTTTGAGAAGTAATACCATTATTTATTTCCAGGTTCTACAATCAATACCGAGCACTAGGGATAAGATTACCCAGCGTAACCACATGGAAGCATTGATAGTATTCAAGAAACTATAAAGTGCCAGCGCAACATGAATATATTTTTTTCAATAGGAAGCAATATCATGCTTTAAATGTATTAGTGCAATTAAAAACATATTTTATAAATCCAAAATCTTTATTTAGTCCTTTTTATTTATTCATTGACAAAACATTTGCTCCTTTACTTATCTTGATAACATTTATATATATATAAAAATGTAATAAAACATGGAATTATTTGAAAATAGATTCAATTCTATTTTGATTAAATATTAATTAAAAACAATTAGGTAACTATATTACTCAAATCCAAATTTGTAAGTAAATAGCATATTAAAAAGACCCTTGATTAAAAAATAAAGTCTTATTTATAATACCAGCCTTTAAAACTTAAAATGCAATAAACAAAAACTTTATATTTACATCACAATGAATAATTCCTGCACTAATAGTTTAATGGTATTTATATTTTTATTTTAAATTTAAATCAATTATTGTATTTGCATAATATAGAGTAGATAAATAATTCAAAAACTTGCAGTACTTATGTATACTTTTAATTTCATTTTTACTTAAAATGAAAACAATGTAGGTACTATATTAAGGTACAATTAAATTTTTACATTTTCTTTGAATATTTTAAGTGTAGACATGGTGGCGCCTCCCCCAACTTGAAGTTCTCACTACCACATGATCATCTCCCAAGCCGGTACTTCCTTGTTCAATGTTTGGGCAAGCCGGCAATCAACACAACTGTGAAAGATAAATTGGATTTAAACTGATTCTTTGTTGCTTTAAAATTTAATAAGTACATTTAATATGTTTACTTTTATTATTAAAGGGCTTGTCATGGTGTATGTAATTTAAGATGTTTTTTTAAACAATGTCGGTATAGTTTGTTAAATAATAAATACTTTATTTGTTAAGTAATCATTTTTCAAGTATTTTAACATTTTAGTTGTTTATCTTGCAATTCTTAATATCGTATTAAAAAAAAAGTTAAATGTGTACAGTGTAGGTGTGTAATTCCTTACAAAACTGTTAATATAAGTAGCTTCTAACCAAACATAGATAGGTTTCCTTATAAATTAATATAAATATTTACTTTTGACCAGCTGCTCTAGTTTTTGTGAACTCCCAAATCATTTGCACTTAAACTTTCAGCAGATAATTCTATCAACTTCGTCTCATCATAACTTTTACCTCGTTGGGAGTTATTCATGTACCTATCTTTGTCTTTAAAATTTCGGGGTCAGGGAGCTTCGCGCACTCTGCACAATGTTCTGCTGTAAGTTAAATAAAAATTACTTCAATTAAGTAACAATAATCAAAACAGACGAAATCATGCAAAAACCAAAACTTTATTCGTAAAAATATATCTCTGTAGTCTGTTATCATAAATCGTCCTTACTCGTACTTTAACTTACCTTGCTATTTCAATATTGCTTTTTCGCACTTTCCCATTTATCCAAAGATGAGATTCACATATTTAAGTTTAAGTTTATCTGAAATTTTAGATAGGTAATAAAAAAAACGATCGATTTTATTATCTAAATGAGGACAGTGACATGACATTTTGATTTTTGACGTTTAATGTTCGATACAAATCATTACGACTTGGCCTAAAAGCCTCGTAGCCAAGCCATTAATCTTAAAAAAATAGACAAAACTTCGGAATTCATTCGCTCTTTGGACATTGTAGGCAATCGTATAGTAATCATGTTGAAAAGGCTCCCGGTAGCAAAATAAAGTAAGATTATTTTGTGAACTCAACAAAACAAGGTTGTTATTATAAAAATGGCGGTGATTGAAAATTAAACGTCAAAAATCCAAATGTCATAATCACTGTCCTCGTATTTTTATCTAAAATTTGGATAAATCAAATTGAAAAATTGCGAAAGATAAGTAATATGCATTAAAGAATGCATGAAAGAGGCATGAAAGAGCAATTGAAATAGCAAGGTAAGATAATATACGAGTAATAAATATATCTAAAACATTGGACGATTTATGATAACACAGATATATTTTTACGAATAAAGTATTGGTTTTTGCATGATTTCGTCTGTTTTGATTATTGTTAATTGAAGTAATTTTTATTTAACTTGCAGCAGAACATTGTGCAGAGTGCGCGAAGCTCCTTGACCCTGAAGTTACAAAGACAAAGGTACATAAATAACTCCCAACGAGTTAAAAGTTATGCTGAGACAAAGTTGATAGAATTCTCTGAAAGTATAAGTGCAAATGATTTGGGAGTTCACAAAAACTAGAGCAGCTGGTCAAATATAAATATTTATATTAATTTATAAGCAAACCTATCTATGTTTGGTTAGAAGCTACTTATATTAAAAGTTTTCTAAGGCATTGTACCTACACATTTAAGTTTTTTTAATACAATATTAAGAATTGCAAGATAAACAACTAAAACGTTGAAATACTTGAAAAATTATTAACAAATAAGGTATTTAACAAACCATACCGACATTGTTTAAAAAACTTCTTTTTAGACGTTTACATACACCATGACAAGCCCTTTAATAATAAAAGTAAACATATTAAATGTACTTATTAAATTTTAAAGCAACAAAGAATCAGTTTAAGTCCAATTTATCTTTCACAGTTGTGTTGATTGCCGGCTTGCCCAAACATTGAACAAGGAAGTACCGGCTTGGGAGATGATCATGTGGTAGTGAGAACTTCAAGTTGGGGGAGGCGCCACCATGTCTACACTTAAAATATTCATATTTGTATCATACATCTGAAAATGTAAAAATTTAATTGTACCTTAATATAGTACCTACATTGTTTTCATTTTAAGTTTAATAAAAATGAAATTAAAAGTACACATAAGTACTGCAAGTTTTTAAATTATTTATCTTCTCTTTATTATGCAAATACAATAATTGATTTAAATTTAAAATAAAAATATAAATACCATTAATCTATTAGTGTAGGAATTATTCATTGTGATGTAAATATAAAGTTTTTGTTTATTGCATTTTAAGTTTTAAAGGCTGGTACTATAAATAACTTAATTTTTTTTAATCAAGGGTGTTTTTAATATGCTATTTACTTACAAATTTGGATTTGAGTTATATAATATATCTACCTAATTGTTTTTAATAAATATTTGAGCTAAATAGAATTGAATCTAATTTCGAATACTTCCATGTTTTATCACTTTTTTTTATATAAATGATATCAAGAGAAGTAAAGGAGCAAATGATTTGTCAATAAATAAATAAAAAGGACTAAATAAAGATTTTGGATTTATAAATGTTTTTTATTGCACTTAAACATTTAAAGTATGATATTGCTTCCTATTGAAAAAAATATATTCATGTTGCGCTGGCACTATGGCTTCTTGAATACTATCAATGCTTCCATGTGGTTACTCTGGGTAATCTTATTCCTAGTGCTCGGAATTGATTGTAGAATCTGGAAATAAATAATGGTTTTATTTCTCAAAATTAAATGAGATCCTTAACAACAGATTACATAAGTATAATATGGGTAGTGTATTTGAGTGTAGATTTACTTTTATAGTCTTATATTCTATATAGGTAAATAATAACATGATAAAATATATTGAATCATGAAGAAATAATAAACAATCTTTTATAGATTTACATTAAGTATTAGATAAAATTTATGTTTAGGGAATAAGTAGAGTTGCATTTTATTATACAGAGAAATAACAAGTGGAGAATGTGTACTTATACAGACGTATTTTTAAATAGATTTGCATTGGGTATGGTACTTACATTATAATATGGTACTTACACAGATAAATCTGTAGGTTATATTGTATTTTAAAATTGTTCATATGATGCCCCCATATCTCATAGGGACTCGTGATGATTACGCACTTATTTACTATTTAGGTACACGATTCTTCTTAAATCAAAAGGTTTGAAGCCTTTTCTTCGAACAAGCCGATGTAAAGTTCTATTATTATCTGATAACTGTCAAATTGTCAAATAGATCGCAGTTCGCACCGGTCCCAATAATTGAGTGAACTATTACGAGTGACGTCATCAAAATTGCTACAAAAACAAAATCAGTTTAACGCTGCAACAAGCTTGCGTTAAGGGTGTCACGGTACGAAAAGACATAGTAATGTTATAATAAGCTTGCTATAAGAGATGCCGGTTACCCCCCTGAACGAATTTGACCACTTTTATTATTTGGTATATTTTAGTACCTAACTAGAAACAATTCCTAATTATTATTTAACTTTGTTAGAACGTAGTTTCTGCGTAAGATTTCGTTTTGTGCTTTTTTTGGTGAACATACTAGTTAGTTACTACTACTAATATGTAGTACATATTTTAAATATTCTATGTGCAATATTGAACTCTATTCAAGTAGGTATTACATAGAAGATAGGCATTATAAATTAATATAAGTATAAATGAAAAAGTATTTTTTGCAGTAAATATCAGTTAACTACGATGTTATGACAAGAACCAATAAATTATAAATATGTAGTAGGCACACAGTAGGTAATTTATACAATAATATTGTTTTGATGGAAAATAATTAAATATAAACAAATTAAAATACCACATTTATCAAATGAGAATACCCATTAACGTTTGTTTTCCACAGGATTTAAATTATGTGGAGTGGAGTAAGTTATTCTATTGACGTCAATCGTAATTTCTCAATAAAATTAATACCGTTTTTAGATCTTTTATGTTTGGTTCAATATAATTTATTATCATTAAGTACATTAATTAGAAGAATTTGACACAAATTATTTAGACAGCAATAAATAATACTTTTTTTTAATATTTTGATTTGAAAGTGTATCTCTCCTCGTATTTCGCTATACTTATTATGAATTTTCGCTTCAGTAAGTAAGTAAGTAAATATGTTCACGAAACACGAATGGGTGTATTGAAAATACTTACCTATCACTTTTTCCTTTGAAAGCTTTCTAAACGTAAAAAAGGCTGAATAATTGATAACAGAGCTTTAATTGATCTATGAAACACGTTGAAAAAAAAACGTTATTAAAAAAGTTATTTTTCTTTTGAGAAAATCATATATTATAGATCATGTCGAGTGGGTTTTTTCAATAGGTATATTTTTGATGCAATGTGTCCTTCCCCAAAAGATGACAAATGAGGGAAATTCATGTATGGTCACGTACGCATAAAATAACCTACCTACGTAAGTAATGAAAAACATGCTGTAATTTGTAATCAATATTTTGTTATATTATTTTATTTTCCTTGCGAATTAAAACTTTTTCCACTATTTTAAATAGATTTTTCACAAGTTTGGATAACAAATGACCAATATAAATTTACGACAGTGAGATTAATAAAGCTAATACTAAAGATATATAATTTTTTGATGATTTAATTACATAAAAAAATTAAAAAATGTCTATAATTTTTAGAAAAAAATTTAGGTAAAACAACTTTTTTGCTATTTTCGTTGTAGTTGCTACGAGTACGTTTCTGTAGAGAGGCAGAACTTCACAACATTTTAAAACTTTTAATACTTACTTGAAAATTGTTTATGTCGCATCTAAATAGCTTTAACAGATGTTTAATTAAGGTTTTAGACTGAGGTCCTTATAAAAAATAAGCAATTTGTATGGTGATGGATGGATGGTTTGATGGTTTTTGCAAATTATTCATGATAGGTATTTATTATATTTCGTAGGTACTAAGTACATAAAGGAAGAAGATAAACTCAAATATTTTTTTTATTCTATATTTTCAAGATGTCGGCTGATTATCGTGATCATTACCCTCGTGATGAATAAATTAATTTATATTTTTATAACCAAAAACAACATTAGGTACCATAATTGATTTGTAAATTAAATTAAATGAATTATTCAATTACGAAATACGTCAATCACTTAATATTAGCTACCTACTGCACAGTTCAAATATTTTAGAATTATTTTGAAACGATCAAGTGAATGTAAACAATTTTTTTCATGAAAATTAAATCTTATGCTTAAGTACTTAGTTCGTGAAAATATATATGTCTAAGGTAGATAATAATAGATATTTAATATGAAATTGATGTGATTCAAAATATGTTGGGATTTTTACGTTACCATTCATAGATAAATATTAGTTAAATAGATAATATTTTTTCAATAAGTAGATAATTTTTTAGGTGCATAAATTTGAATTTTTCATATTTTCTTTCATTTTACCTTTGAACCAACGAAAACTATGCGAATGATCCAATACTACGAAATTAGTCATATTGCCTATTTTTTCCTTGTAATTGTAGAAGGAAGTTATAGGTCATAACTCATAACTCATAAACTAAACATGTCCCAATATCCTTAAATAGAGTCTCAAGAATGAATCAAACGTATAGTAAATGCTGAATGGAGTTACCAATTAATATTGTATTGGCTTCATCAATGAATTGAACACTGGGATGTTTAGTTTAACCGCAAAATAAACAATGATATGCGTTTTATAAGTCACGCGTGCGGCGTGATGGAGTACGTAAGTCTGATCTGTGACGTACGTTGGGAATGAAAATGAATAGAACTTGAGGAAAATCCAATCAAATTCATGAATCTTAAAGTTCGTTAACTGTATTTTTAATCTACTTCTAAAAGGGAAGAGGTTCTATGTTAGGCTATACCATGCATTTTTTATGTTCATCGCTAGCACAGATTCCATTTTGGTAAGGAAAAGATGTACAGTAGAGTTAGTATGAAATTAGTTATATGTGGTAGATCCTTGGTAGATCCTAATATAAAATAAAGACAATAAATTTATAAAGTGCATGACTCCAGCATTAGCTACTATTAATACTTATTAAGTATTCTGATTTCTGAGACTCCAACGTAAAAGACTATGGATAGGTGAAAAGTGAAATTCATTTTATTTTTCAGGATTTGGTAAGTATATTTTAACCTTCGTAAAATAGAAAGCGACAAGCGTGGTCTAGGATGGAGTATATAGTGCCCTAATAAACGCCTATTCACTTTTCTTTTGAACAAGGTCAGATCAATGGATGGCCCCACAGACATACATGTATGTCTGTGGATGGCCCATATAGTCCATTGAATGAATCCCTCCAAGGGGGGTCTAGAGTGCGTGAGTTAGTAACGTAAGATGTTTCTTCGGAAACATGTCAAGAGTCCCTAGGTAATAAACATACTAAAACCCCGGGCCACTAGGAGGAGCCCCGGAGTGGGGGGAGGGGGGAAATGGGTCCATTTTTTCATTTTTCGCTTAAATCTCAAAAACGGTACATGTTAGAGAAAAACTTTCAAGGAAAAGTTGAAAGGCCATAAAATTATTTACAAGTTGTACCTGAATCATTTTTTCCTATATCCTACCGTTTCTGAGTTATACGCAGTAAAACATGATTTTGGCTCAAACAATTTCCACATCAATCGATCAAAAAATATTTCTTTCTTCCAAAAAACTCAAATGTGCACCTTGTGACCAGTACTGATAGATTGCTTTTAATTAGTTCTATAATTGGTAAAATAAACACATTCCTCCATGGAAGCCTTTAGGAGGAATCGATTGTCAAAATATTATATTAGGGCAGTTTGAGTTACTGAACTTGATCTTTTTATTTTTTTCTTCCAAAAAACTCAAAAGTGCAACTTGTGACCGGTACAGATAGATTGCTCATAATTAGGTCTATCATTGCTAAAAATACCAGATTCCGCCATGGAGGCGTTTACGGGGAATTGAATTTTATCAGGGTAGTTACGATACATGAACTTTTTATTTTTTTTCTTCCAAAAAGCTCAAAAGTGCAACTTGTGACCGGTACAAATAGATTGCTCATAATTAGGTCTATCATTGATAAAAATACCAGATTCCACCATAGAGGCGTTTACGGGGAATTGAATTTTATTAGGGTAGTTAGTTAAAAAGTTCATGTATCGTAACTACCCTAATAAAATTCAATACCTCCTAAACGCCTCCATGGTGGAATCTGGTTTTTTTATCAATGATAGACCTAATTATGAGCAATCTATCGGTACCGGTCACAAGTTGCACTTTTGAGTTTTTTTGGAAGAAAAAAAATAAAAAGTTCAAGTATCGTATCTACCCTAATAAAATTCAATTCCCCGTAAACGCCTCCGTGGTGGAATCTAGTATTTTTATCAATGATAGACCTTATTATGAGCAATCTATCTGTACCGGTCACAAGTTGCACTTTTGAGTTTTTTGGAAGAAAAAAATAAAAAGATCAAGTTCAGTAACTCAAACTACCCTAATATAATATTTTGACAATCGATTCCTGCTAAAGGCTTCCATGGAGGAATGTGTTTATTTTACCAATTATAGACCTAATTAAGAGCAATCTATCAATACCGGTCACAAGTTGCACTTTTGAGTTTTTTGGAAGAAAAAAATAAAAAGATAAAGTTCAGTAACTCAAACTACCCTAATATAGTATTTTGACAATCGATTCCTCCTAAAGGCTTCCATGGAGGAATGTGTTTATTTTACCAATTATAGACCTAATTAAGAGCAATCTATCAGTATCAGTCACAAGTTGCACTTTTGAGTTTTTTTGGAGAAAAAAAATAAAAAGTTCAAGTATCGTAACTACCCTAATAAAATTCAATTCCCCGTAAACGCCTCCGTGGTGGAATCTGGTATTTTTATCAATGATAGACCCAATTATGAGCAATCTATCTGTACCGGTCACAAGTTGCACTTTTGAGCTTTTTGGAAGAAAAAAATAAAAAGATCAAGTTCAGTAACTCAAACTACCATAATATAATATTTTGACAATCGATTCCTCCTAAAGGCTTCCATGGAGGAATCTGTTTATTTTACCAATTAAAGACCTAATTAAGAGCAATCTATCAGTACCGGTCACAAGTTGCACATTTTAGTTTTTTGGAAGAAAGAAATATTTTTTGATCGATTAATGTGGAAATTGTTTGAGCCAAAATCATGTTTTACTGCGTATAACTCAGAAACGGTAGGATATAGGAAAAAATAATTCAGGTACAACTTGTAGATAATTTTATGGCCTTTCAACTTTTCCTTGAAAGTTTTTATCTAACATGTACCGTTTTTGAGATTTAAGCGAAAAATGAAAAAATGGACCCATTTCCCCCCTCCCGCCACTCCGGGGCTCCTCCTAGTGGCCCGGGGTTTTAGTATGTTTATTACCTAGGGACTCTTGACATGTTTCCGAAGAAACATCTTACGTTACTAACTCACGCACTCTAGAACTTTTTATTCAATGGACTAATACTCCATAGGTTTCTTTGTTGGCCTTTTAAAGGAATCTTTGGAATTTGCATAATAAACCTATAATGGCAATATACATAAATAAATAAAATATTTCTCTAGCTACTTTTTCTATATATTATGATTTAAATATATTATATGAAATGTTATTTATTATGCTAATTTATCCGACTGTAATAGGTAAAACAGGATTATAATATACATTTAGCTACAGATAATAACTTACACTTGTCTTTTTTGCATCATTATCAATCCATTTAAGGGTAAATTGTTAATTAAACATATAATAAAGAACAGTAATGAGTGCAAATGTCATTCTCATGTCTTATATTATAATAACACCATAGAAAAAAGCAAAGGAATTTTCTTTATCACTTTGTTCGCTGATGCATTAAAGATTTATTAGTTTAATTTATTATTTTCATCGCATTTTTTTTCAATACCTACGGCTACACATATTATTACACAAAATTAATTCTACATATAAAATTACATAACTTTCGTTTCAGTAGGTAATCTTTTAGGCGCGGGTCAAACACAAGCGGCGCGGGCGCGGGCGCCATAAGCGCACCTCTTGAATCTGTTTTGCACCACGTCCTTCTTATACATTTTGTATGAAAGAATTTTGGACAGGCGTCGAGACGGCACGCCACGGTTGTGCCAAGGTTGCGCCAAGGTTGCGCCTTTCCAAAATTATTTCATACAAAATGCCAATAGCGCACCCGATGCACGCCGGCAGCGCGCCGCGCCGCTTGTATATGTCCCGCGCCTTAGATATAGATTTCAAATCGTATTACTGAATACCTTTGTAAAATTGTTATCTTTGTAATGTGGGCGATTATTTCGGGTTATTTACTAATATTCAAGTACTCACAAAGACCAAATAATAAAGCTTTCTGACACTGACCCATGATAAAACACAAATCAAACGCTTTCGAGAAGTTTCGACGCGACACAAATCCCAGAAACGAATCACAATGGATTCCAGCATCCGTATTAACGGCTGTCTCAAGTGCAATAGGCCTAGTTTACACATGCTTATTACTAAACATTAGTTAACCTATAAGACCATTGATACATTATTTTTACACTAAAAAGGTTCAATTACCAAATATAATTCATTATTTGAGGAGATGTTCAATTGTGAATAGCAGATAACATTAATATGTAATTGCAAAATGCTCTCTTGTTGTTAACTTTGCGTTACTGCAAACACCCACAACTCGATATTTTATTATGATCCAAAATAATACAATCATCTTCACAAATGTGGCTTCAAAAGAGGAGGCTCATTGTACTAGTTGAAATTAACGGCATTTTTTCTTTACACTAATTAGGTATATCTAATTAAAGTTTAGCTGTGGCACAGTTATAAATTATGGCTAAACTAAATGTAAAGGATATTACAAAAGCATTGTTCCAAACTGTTAATCGGAGCCAAAATGTATACATTAAGTGTAGTCATGGAGATGAAATATCCTTTATTTATATTAAAAGTTCATTCACATAATTTCCCAACTGGTTATTGACTTTTTAGTTTTTGAGAGCAAACGAGCTTTGTGTTTGGTTTTATATACAACCATCGCTTCAGGTATGCTCTCAATGAGTTTGGCATTTGACCATTCGCTTAAATATACATGTAAAAAGTAACGTTAACTGTGCAACTTAAATGTACGTCATTCATCAAATCTAATGTACACCGTAATAAATCAAACATCGACTAAAGATTAGTAACTAAGCCAACACGAACTAAGCTATATCCGTGGAAGCTTCTAGACTGCGGGATCATATCACTTGACGATCGTATGATGTCTGCTGTTACATCACGAATACCGTTCGCTCGATTTATGCTCGAATCGAGGCAACACAATGGTCTATTATTTTCGGTTAACAGAAACAATTAAATAATTGTTGTGAGATTTTAGAAATGATGCTGGTTGAACGGAATTTAGAATCGTTTTGATAAAAGGATGATGAGAATTTTCAGCTTTAACAAATTAAAAATATGTATTACTTATATTGAAGGTATAGTTATAAGCTAAAGAGTTAACTTTCATTCCTCGGTTGGATGCAAAACTTCATTGATATTAAACGTGACCTAATTTATAGAAGCTTAATAAAAACAAAATTGAATACTAACCTTTTTAGCCGGTTATGAAAAGAATTTTATGAATACATAATTTAAAAACTTATTTTAGCTCGAGAAAAAAGCTTTTATTTTCACTTAAGAAAGCAAAATATTAAATCATAGATAATTCATATTTTGTTAAGTATTGCCTTATTATGTATTTGCATTTACTTTGTACGTCAATGTAATCTTGTATGAAATCATTATAATGTAGCCAATAATTAACCTTTTTATAGTGTGTATTAAAATTTAAAATGAATGTTTACAAAAAAATCTAACACCATCATTAATTAAGACCTTTTTTTTATCTCAAAAAAAACATGTTTATTTCTGTTGTTCAATCGATTTTAATAATTTACTACAGTGCATTTTACGTAGCCTCATTTATATTGACCTTCCTTCTTATCAGATGAGAGTTGAGAGATTTGGTGATTATAAATTATCAGTAAGTCAATAGAAACTGTCTCTTTAGTCTCAGTGATAAGTCCTTACTCGTTATTGGATATTTATAGTCACGAAGGTTCTCTTTATAGGCACTTTTTTCTTAACGGTGGGAAAGTGCATTTACGCATCTTTCTCTCTTTATAGGCACCTACCTTCTAAGATTCAAATCAGCTCTGCAAAACTGTTATATTGTATTTATTTTAAGATCCCACTACTTGTGATTTTTAAGAAATCTGTTATAAATATTTCTAACGTCCTAGTAGTAGTATCCTTCGTGCTGCTGTGTAACTTAGTATCCTGCGTACTGCTGTGTAAATCTGCGGATTAGGTATATCATATTTTTTTAAGTTAATTCTTAACAATATTAAGTATAATACGCATAAGATAAAATACAGAATGTGATTTTATCAGGAGGAGACGATATTTGCCTAATATTTTGGTAACATTAAGTAATAAATTTTAGACCAGCCAGGCTTTGATTTTTTCATATTATGAAAATTTTATAAGAATGAAAAATATTTTGTAACTAGGTAAGTAGGTATATCATTAGTATTTTGGCTTTTTATAAGGCATAACAATCAAAATTAATCAAAGGGAAACAAACACATGCTTTATCGCCTTTAGACAGCTGATACTCGTAAAAAGAAAAATATTTTTACTGCATAAAATGCATTTTGTTATAGCAATCCAGGCACCCACAAGGTTCTGACTTCAATACAAAATTTAATTTTCTTTACGATTTTATAAACAGAACTAAACAATGTGTATGTATGTTAACTTAGTTTAAACAACTCAACGCCTAAAATTAACTATGTACTTACAGTTAAGTCTTATGGCACACATAATGGCAATAACAATATGTATCATAAATGATAATAAGTAGAAGCCGAATTTATTGCGCAGATATAAAATGATTTGGGAAAACCACTTGAATATAAAATAGAAACATTAAAATTTAAGACACCTGACTTGTAAACATTGTTTTTTGCTCAGTTCCAGTTAGGGTAATTTAGCAAATACGAAATTTTATTATTATTGTCGTATGTGAGTAACCTGTAACTGTAAAATGTTTTATATTTATTAAATTATATTATTGAAGTTATCTAATATCTTCATTAGCGTGGCAATACTTGGTAATGCGCAGATGCCCTTTTCGTCAGGTTTATACATATATACATTTTTCGACGGTTTTTAAGTGGGTTTTAACAAAAAAAGAGTACCCTAGAATACTGAATTGAGGTACATATATTCATTATTCATATGAACCAATGATCTCTCGGTTATAGAACTTATTCGGTTATAGACTGCTGCGCATCGCGATTCCTTAATAAATCAACGGAAATAAATAAAGGTCAAGGATGAGCATTCTTTTGGTAATAACTTTTGTTCCAATTTGTCAATAAGAGATATGGATGACTAACCTAAACAAGTTTGACGGAGGTCACTTACCTATTTTTAATACGACATTGAAAGATTACGTAAATCCTTTGTAGCGGCATTTCCGTACACTGTTATGGTTCACACCTTATTATAATTAAGTGCTTTTTCTAGACATTTGTTATTATATTTCACAGACCAATAAAGTTTATTAGCTATATTCATATGGTGTTTAATTAATTTTATTGATGACAAGGTTGACTAGCTCCTAATACCTAATTTAGACAGTGGTGAGATAATAATATATTTGTTTACTACATTTTTTATTTTTATCCGTAGCTTACAGCATGCCATTTTCATTTTCCGTTTTATCCAAAAATACAAATTTGTATTTGCTATAGTGCCTATACTTGCTTATGGTAATATTAACTAGCTATGTTATCTACGTACACAGCTACTTACTTTAATTTTCTTCAAAGAACAACCTCATTAAAAGTACATTGTATTGTGTGCCTGCAATTTTAAAATCAATAGTCATGTCATAATTAAAGGGAAAGTAAGGGGGGAAATAGGTTAAACGTAATTTAATTGAGTTGTGATCCTACACAACTGTCT